>NC_057348.1:63532991-64227991 GCF_016509475.1 Prionailurus bengalensis | reverse complement strand
CGGTTAAGCATCTGATTTCGGTTCAGGTCATGATCTCACAGTTTGTGGGTTTGAGCCCCACATCGGGCTCTGCGCCGACAGCTTGGAGCCTGGAGCCTGCTTCCGATTCTGTGTCCCCCTCTCTCTCCGCCCCTCCCCTGCTTGCACTCTGTCTCTGTCTCTCTCTTAAAAATAAATAAACATTAAAAAAAAAAGAAAGTATAGGGGCACCTGGGTGGCTCAGTTGGTTGAGCATCCGACTTCGGCTCAGGTCACAATCTCACGGTTCGTGGGTTCGAGCCCTGAGTTGGGCTCTGTGCTGACAGCTCGGAGCCTGAAGCCTGCTTCGGATTCTGTGTCTCCCTGTCTTTCTGCCCCTCCCCTGCTCTCCCCCCCACAAAATAAATAAACATTAAAATAAGTAAGTAAGGGGCGCCTGGGTGGCGCAGTCGGTTAAGCGTCCGACTTCAGCCAGGTCACGATCTCGCGGCCCGTGAGTTCGAGCCCCGCGTCGGGCTCTGGGCTGATGGCTCAGAGCCTGGAGCCTGTTTCCGATTCTGTGTCTCCCTCTCTCTCTGCCCCTCCCCCGTTCATGCTCTGTCTCTCTCTGTCCCAAAAATAAATAAATATTGAAAAAAAAATTAAAAAAAAAATAAGTAAGTAAATAAACACTAGTCTAAATAAATCTTGTAGCAACTACTAGTCTAACAACAAAATTTGTAGAATGTTGACTTAGAATCTTCTTGCTATGCAAGTGATCCATTTTTTTCAACTTTTTTTTTCATAAAGGCAAGAAAATGCCCATAACTCCTACCACTTAGGACTACTCAATTTTGTGTGTCTGTGTATGTGTGTTTGTATACACACACAGAGCACTGGACAAAAACAGGACACTAAACTTGTTCCAAATATACTGCTGTGAATTTTTAATTTTTCATTTCATCCTACACCCATTTTTGTATTTTGCAAATAAATCTACATCAACGCCCTCATTTCAATGGCTACGCACAGCTCAGCTGTGGGAACTGATTTATCCAGCATTCTATTGTAGATTCAAGCTATTTCCAAGCAAAGGACAGACTGTTTCCTAAAGCCCCATAGATGGCTCCCCACCTTGGCTCTCAGGGAGAAGGTGTCCTCCCTCATGGTGGCGGCAGAGAGGGAGACCCTCTGGGTTTGAGGCCAGGGTCAGAATCCATTCACATCAGGTCCCCTGTCGTGGGTCTGGCGGTTCAGGCAGGAGGTGTGACAGGTGCCACAAAGCAGAAAACAGAGGGTCTGAGGCCCAGACCAGGCTCTGCTGGGCCGGAAAGGTCTGCCCTGGGCAGTCACCTCACCTGTGTGTCTTGTGTGTCCCCTCCAGGAGGCAGCCCCATCCCAGCAGCCGTCTGCACACTCAGGACGGCGGGTGTTCTGGGGGCCGGCGACACTGAGCAGAGGACGGGGAATCTGTGTCGACACGCCTGTTTCCATTTTCGCTAAATGTCCACCCCCACCCCCACCCCCACTATGTATAACTCCACTGGGTAATCAGCACCACCTAGATTTTCAAACACAGTCTGAATGAATCCTACTCCGCGTAGGCGTGTGGCCCCCTTGCTCGGGACTAATGTCGGCTTGTTACCACTGCTTTGACCTTCTTGACAATTCGGGGACAGGGCCCACGCCCCGTGAATTCTGCAGCCGGGCTTGCTTGCCATCACACGGGGAGGGGGCCATGGGGGGACTTGACCAGCTCCCTCAAACTTCCCCAAAGTCCAAATTTGCATCTCTTGGGATGGAACAGTCGTGACTTTTTTTTTTTTTTTTTTTTTTTTTTTGGTAAAAGTGACTGTTTTCAGGCAAAGATCAGACAAATCATTCAGCGATGGGAAACTGATGTGAGAGCGAGGAAATTCCGTCCCCTCCAAGACCCGAGATGACAGAGGGGCAGCTGGGGGGGGGGGCGTGCGTGGCTAGGAAGGGGGGGCGGGGCTCTGCGCTCATTTTCAGAAAGCTTCCTGGCCTTCTACTCCCACATGGACGCTGTCTGTGTGCAGCGTCAAGTGCAAAGCGGAGAGCTAGGGCTGGACAGGGTCTCCGCCACGAAGGAGCTCACGAACAGAAAGAGGGGTTCATCACACAAGCGGATCAACAACTTGTTTTCGGGAACCGGCACCTACACAAAAACCAGGATCGTAGGTCTGTGGAGGGAGAAGCCAGAGGGAACGATTGTTTCATAGAAGTCAACTGTGATTTTCTACTCCGCCCGGGGATACCCAGACACCTGAACGCCTGAACCGATCGACGGAAGAAAATACCATGGCGGCAAACACCCGTCGCCTGGGCAGTTTGTAGGGCCCTGAATGCTCTTATTGTGTCTTTGGAGCCAGTGGCTCTGAATCTTGCACAAGGGGAAACAGATGCGGAGATAAGTGGAGGCCAGCGTGACAGCGACGTCGGGGGCTGTCCCTCCGGGGGTGGAGGGCAGAGCCTGCTGTCAGAAGCCACTGCCCACGACCATCTCCCTCTCAGCGGTCACTGAGCCTAACACCGCTTGCTGTCTCTCCCTCCTTCCCCTTCCCTCTCTGTGTCTGTGTCTCTGTGTCTCCCAGGTCCCTCTGCTCCAACAGGACTTGCCTGGTTTCGGTTTCATGGAGTTGGCCTATCAGCGACTCTAGAAAGCAGGGGGTGCAGGGGGGCAAACACAAGGGCTGAGAGACGGAGCAAAGGTGGCCCAGCACATTTCTGCTCCTGCAACCAGGCCAGGGGAGATGTGGCCTTACAGCTGGGGCCACCCTGTGAAGGAGCCCTGGAGACGGGGAGCTTTGGAAACACCCCCCCCGACCTTGTCCCTTGTCCTTCTTTCCTTCCTCCACATGCATGATGGACTGGGGACCTGGCTGTCCCCTGGGAAGATGCATCCAACCGCCCTGGGCGGTCGTGGCTCCTGGGCCAGGAGCTGGGCAAGTCTCCAGTACTGTCCTCATTTCCACCTGCGAGCGAGCAGGTGGCCCCAAGAACAGCCCCGAGAGCCACAAGGAGCCTCAAGGGCCACTGTCACGTGTGCATGGCTGGCTGCGGTCCCCAGCCCCGTCCTCAGCCTCCTGAAGTGCCCCTTCCTTTCCCAAAGATGAGCCCCTCCCCTCCCTTCACATCATTTGCTCTGAAATCACCGTGCTCGCCCATAATGAAGTCAAAATGAAAAGCCAGCTGCCCGTCCAGAACCACAACTTGATTCCTTTTCGAGCAGCCCGAAGTCATGGCTGTTCCAGCACGGCTAAGTGCACAGCATGCGCAACTGGCCGTGATGAACCCCGGTGGTCACTCAGCATGAGTCTGCTCCCCAGGTTCACACAACTCCTCCACAAGCTTTACAAAAAACCCTCAGTTCTCTGTGGTTCAAGCAACGGACACAAACTAAAGAAAATGCCATGTCTGCGCAGCGAGAGGCTGTTAATAAGACTGTCCTGCCTGTTTGCAAGTTGCCAGCGGAGTAAATCTTAAAAGCCCTCGTGGCGCAGAACAGAATTTTTTTGGAGCCCTGTGTGGCGACGAGTGTTCACTATGCTTATCGTGGTGATCGCTTTGCAATATGCACAAATATTGCATCGGTATGTTGTCCGTGGGAAACGAATGTAATGCTACTTTGCAATTATGCCCCAATTAAAAGTGCATCCATACATAAAAACAATGCCTTTCCCCGCCCCTGATACACAGAGGTGACTTTCTGCCCAGCGCCATTTCACGACATTTCTCGAGTACCTTAGATGTGCCAGGAAGAGGCAGTAAAGGAATGGATATGGCTTTATTCAAGCGACTGACTACGGCATTTAACAGGCCAACGGGAGCGGGCACCTGGTCTACCTTGTCCACCGTTTTATGTGTCTGGCACAATGTTCGTTTGCTAAACGTGTACCTGTAACCTTCGCGATTACACCATACAACTGTAATCATCGCGCACGATCTGTATATGATTTCCCTTCTATAGATGAGAAGACTGAGGCTGATAATGCAGCAGCCCGCACGAAGGCACCCGTCTAACACAATAGCGGAGCTGATCCGAACCCACAACCTCTCCACGGAGACGCGTTTTTCACTCCCGCCCGGGGGCGAACCGCAGAGCCCGGGCTCGTGGTCCCAAATTTCAAATGGACAACGGGCAAGGAGTGGATGTTCCCTGTGTCCTAACAGGAAAGAAGTGTGTCCTTGGTACTACTGTGCAGGTAAAGGCAGACTTCATCCCACAACTTCCACGGTGAAGTCAAATTCTGCTTATCGCATAAAATGTATGCTGTTGATCTTTGTTTTTTCCCCCTCCTGAAGAGTGAGATTGCATTACACTTACATTTGGGGGTTATTTCCTTATCAATGACGCTTGTTTTGAAGGGGGCGGGTGTGTGGGGAAAACGGGCCAAGCCTATAATCTATTTAAAACGCCTTAGGTCACAGACCTCTTTAATAAAACCCATTATCCCTGCCCAGAGAGAGCCCTTTCATTTTCAGATGGGTAGATTTTATTTTTGCAAATCTATCATATCACTGTGAATTACACTGTATCGTAAAAAAAAAAGAAATGTTCCAAGAGAAAGCTAAAGCAATCTGCGAGGTCTTTGTGTCTGGTCAGGGGGACCTTATAGGTTTTCCTAACAACTTGACAAAACAGGTCAGGAGAGCATAAAAACTTCTGGGCACTCTTATTTCATTTCTGATTCTTTTCATTTTTCAAAAATTAGCTGCCAATCTACACATTTTCATGATTATTCCACAGAGTATTGCTGGCACAAATAACAATGAAAAACAAGATTTCAACAGGACAGCAGGGAATCCAATTTGGCTTTCGCCGGGCTCCCCCTCCCCCATATTTAACGGAACCACAGAAAACGCCTCCAGTGGTACGTTCTACTGTGAACCTGCTTTTTTCAGGGCAAATTAGCTCAGATGTGCAACTCTGTCCTCACATACCTCCCCCGCCTTTGGGGCAGGAACTGGTATGCAAAAGAGGAAGGGGAGGGGGGGGGACCGAAGAAGCCTTTTCAAAATACAGCTAAAAAGCATGCTGTTTGAAAACATTCTCAGCAAGGAGATATTTAATGCAGAAGGGAAAAGAACACAAGAATACTGCTAAATGTCATCATGGAGCCACCTGTCTCCAAGTGAGGTATAAAGAACGATGAGAGATACTGCATTACATTAGAATTTTTTTTTTAAATAGAGAAGGCAGAGTTAGAGGGACGGTTCCCTGCGCTCACCCATCTGCTCTCAAAAGCAGGTCCTGCACAGGATTTCTAGGGGCCCTAGAAGGTTCTGGCATTGTGTGATTCTCCTATGCAGACAAGAGACTGTAAAGGATCTGGGAAAGAGCCTAGTAAAGAATGTTCCAGCACTAGACCACAGGCTCTCAAACTACTCCCAACACTGTTTATGCGGCAACCACGGCAGAGACGTTCACACTCAAAATTTACATTCACTTTTATAGGACTTTTCCTGATTCTGACTGTCCTCAGAAGCCATTTCCTAAGCAGCTTCCTCAAATATAAATGGCTTTTTACACTTCGCTTCATCACTTAAGTAAAAAAAAAAAATCTAAGTTTAGAATCATTCTCTTCTACCCTCTTCCCGATTTCAGAAGACCTTCATGCATGGCCAGCGATGGTGCAACAAAAATGAGATTTACACCTTTAAAAAAATATAAAAACTGCCCCAAAATAATGATGTGCACCGATATTCCCAAGAGTGCTGATGTCTTGTCATTTCTTATTACAAAGTGATGAAACAGAGGAGCATTTTCCTGTTCCTATATTGCGCCCGCCCCCCCCCCCAAGTTATTTTTTTCACTTAAAAAAAAAGGATCAATACAAAGTTACAATGTTCACTAAGTGTTTTACTCAGCAACTGCCAGTGCTGTCCTCACGAAGAGAACAGTATCTTCTCTGGTCCTCTTAGCAGTGGCTTTAGTTCAGGTGTTAGTAGATCATTTCATGGACACACGTCGAACCTCAAAATGAAAACCGAACACGCAAATCCACTTGCGCTGTATACCCATAACATTCCCCCAAATGGTAACACTACAAGTCCGCCAGACTTTTTTTACATTGAAGGGCTTGTGTGAGCTGCCTTGGCGAAAGATACATTCCACTGAGACCCAAGGAAGTACACTTAGACAAATCTCCCCAGGCACGGCCGGTTGTTTACAAATACACCCACATCTGTTTATTTCCAATAACTGGGAGCCACTGCTGATTTGCCCGCTGAGAACATTCTGGTAGGGACTGTAACCTTTTCTCGTTTCAGGTTAGCCTCTGCTGTCTGGGTGGGAGTGAGACAAGATCTACCAATGTACACAGGAACCTGGAGAGAAAATGTGTTCCGGAGCAAACACGTCGAGGGACTCGTGGTTGCCCAGACTTCCAGGTACCCCTTATTCCTTGCAATGGAAAAAGGCTGCTTGGCCCAGAGAGAGGGGCTGTTTCCTCCTGGCTCCAGGCAGGAGAATGTAGACAGCCTGCTGACTGACTCCCTCCACTAAAGCCACAGAGTTTCCGGGCCAAAGGGAAATTCTCTCTGCAAGAAGACACACATTCTGAGCTCCTCCGTTCTTTTTGGCAGCACCCACAAATCATCAAGTAAAATCACTTAAAGTGAGGCAACTTTGCGAGAAGCGTTAAAAAATCACCTATGTGCCCGCTTTCCCACTACGTCCACACCCCACGGAACGTGGATTCAAGACCCCGGTTCCTTGAACCCTAGCCTGCGTCCCGGGAGCTGCAGGACTCCAGAATTCACCTCGCTCCCCCAACCTCAAACGGTCTCCGCTGAAGTCAGACCAAGCCGTTTCTGAGAAGAGTAGAAGGGGGAACACACAGATCAGTTACTTGGTGAGAACGGCTGCTTTGACAATCCACCCAACAATTACAGACAAGAAGACCGCTCAATGTTCTCAGTGGCCTCTTCAGTTGGATCGAGTTTGCAAGGAAAGTTCTAGATGTCCATTTTATTCTGGGACAGACCGAGAGCTCGGTCCCAGCGGGGCTGTAACCCAGACGTGGGTTATCTGCCCAAGAGCCCCGCACAAATGACGAGGTCCATATGAACACACACACGTTCCTGGCGGGCATCAGGCCCAACCAGGATCGCCTAGAGCCCAGTCTGAAATCCACAACCTTTGGCCTACAAGGTCCTCATGCAAACCCGGGTGTGGGGTGTCATCAGTAGAACCTCACAGAAGCTTACAACTTCCTCCTCTGTAGGGCTACAAAGAGATCGGCACGTCCTTATTTATAATTTGGCAGAAAATGCTCATGTCCGTCAGACAGCAAAACATAGGAGAGCTAATTTTGAACAGTACAACCAGATTTTTCTGCGGCCCTTAAGTAAGTGTAAATCATTTTCAATGCTTCACTTTTAAGTATTTTGTTTGTTGTTATTGTTCAGCAAGTTTCCTTTCTTTTGCAGAAGGCTCTCCTCCTCCACATGAAGCTGGAGGTTCCTGAAATCCCGGGAAACACGGGACAACTCCAGGCAGCAGGAAGCCCCGTGTAGAAAAGCCCTCGAAATTTCCAAATGAGTTTTAAAAGGGAATTAATTGCCTTATCTCTCTAACAACCTCCCATAATTAGTGGTCTGATTTCAGTTTAATGAAGTGGGATACACAATTTATCAATATGGTTCCACCGTGGATCTCTTTGCATATCACTTTAATTTTCCGCCCTACACAAAACTCAGCCACAAAGGAGGAGAAAAAGGTCAGTTTTTCAGGCTAAAAGTGGGGCTCACACCGGGGGGTCGCTGGCTCTCTCTCCTTTCCATTAAAAGCCCTGGAGGACATTTCAGAGTGTCTCAGGAACAAGCTTATAAAAGATCAATTCCTCATTTTCATTTCTCCTGAAGATTCTAAAGTAAACATTCCCCCCCCACCCCCACCGACCTTAGGGCTAAGGAGGTATCTCATTTGCTCTGAGTTTGCCAGCGAAAATCTGACTCAAGGACCAAAAAGCACCCCCCAAAAAATGGACGAATCAATGTCCATGGTGGAACTCTTAGCTTTGGAAAGGAGTCGGACCCACATGGCTCAACCTGCAATTGTTCCAAATGACCAGAAAACGCCTTGGAGGGTTGATATCGGCGCGATCTCGAAAATGGAGCTTAAAGTCCCACGTCGGTATGGATAAGAGCGCTTACAAATACTTCATGCCGCTCTTTGTCAGTTGTTTGTACAGCCTCTGCAAGCCACTCCCCCCCCCCCCCCCAAGAAAGAAGCAAGACGGAGGGAGGGCAGGGAAGGAGGGCAGAGGAAGGATGCTGGGTGCGCCCTTCACATCCCACGGCCCCCCGAGCCCCCCGGCCTGGCAGCTGGGCACCATATCCATTACGCTAACTTTTGGCGCGAAAACGGCAGGAAGAGAGTCAGATTTCCTTTAGCAGTGAGCTGATTGCCGGAGAAAAATGAATCATTGCACACTTGAGTGAGAAAATATGAAGAAGGCACTTTCCCACTAATTAGGGCCCATTCTGGGCAATCCATTAAGCAGTGGCCCCTGCGCCACGAGCCATCAGCAGGTGGGGCACGGGAACACCCGAAAGCAGCGCGTGCAAATGGTGCATAATGACGCTCTCCATCACCCCAGACAGGCGGCGCAGGGGTGCGGGGCAGGGGCTGGGCAGGGGCCACACCGGCTCCCCCCCCCCCCCCCCATCTATGCAAGCACAGCAGAGAAGGCGCGGGGCACTCACCGGTGAGCGCGTGCCTCCCAGAGACCTACGGGCGCTGCCTTTTGAGGACTGGGGTGGGGTCTTCAGACCCTGGGCCGGGTGGAGTCCCCTCGACTCAGCCGCCTGAGAGGGACCCTGCTGTCCCCCGGGGTGGCGGCCCGTCTCCTCCACCACCGCCTGCACACTCCACTGGGGCGGAGAGAAAGGTGGGACCATTTGCCAAATATGCAAAAAAGGAGGGAAGATAGTTTTCTCTCAGGAAAACACGGGCAGGAAGGGAGCCTTGTGCTTCCTGTCCTGACCAAAACGGGTTCAGAGATTATGAGGACGTCTGAGCTGACAGGCTTGCGGTGGAAGATGGAGGGAGCTCTTTGAGTCAACAGGAATTGAGGGCTCCCCGAAGGCAGAAATGGCTACACGGGAGAAGGGAAACAGGGCCAGACCTGCGCCGGGCAAGACAGAGGCCCCCAGGCCTGGCCGTCTGGGCTTTCGCCACGTCTGACAGAGCATCGCGGGTGGGTCACTGGGGGCACCTGTGGCAGCGGCCTGTTTATCACAGCAAAGTCAGACAAGGACAAAAAGCCAACGGAAGCCTGTAGGCCGCGGCCTGTAGGTGTAGGCCTCGGCCGGTGCCCCGCGGGCCCTTCTCAGGGGTGACCCCCCCACCCCCCAGCAACACACACACACAGAAGTGGCCCTGCCCCCTCTCCCCACAGGAACTTCTGCAAAGCGGCTTTGGGTTGGCTGCCTCTCACTCGTCCTCGTCCCCACGCAGCATCTCACGCCTCACGTTCCATCACGTCTTAAAGACATTTGCCAGAGTAGCACACAACGTTTAAAAACCGCGTCTGAGGAAAGCTATGAAAGCGACAGCCTGGCAGGGCGGGTGTCACGGGAGCCACAGAGAGAGGAGCCGGGTGCAGAGTTGTTTCTCAAACTGCACAGAGCACCGCCGCCCCCTCGGGTCTCCACAGGGAACCAGCCACGTTGCGGTCGCTGGAGTTGGGTCTGGGGTGTGAGAGTCCCCAACGGGCCCCACTGCTATTTCCTACCTTATCTGACTTTGAAGCGTGTGTGTGTGTGTGTGTGTGTGTGTGTGTGTTCTGCCCCTCCCCTGCTTGCTTGCTCTCTCTCTCTCTCTCAAAAATAAATAAAAAATAAATTAAAAAAAATATCAACAGACCCACCCCAGACGGGGAGTAACCTTAAGCACCGGGGGCCAGACAGAAGTAGCATCTGGTCAGAAGCCCGAGGCACAATCCCCGGGAAGGCCTGTGAGCCTCACACATCACAAGCGTTGCCAGAGAACCAACAAGAGGCGTGGGTTCGTTCTCCGTGCCGGAGCCACTGGGGGAATCTCCATTAGAATAAGGCAACGGAAACCAATACTTATTTCGTAGCGAAATGATTTCATAATCACAAAGCTTAGAAGATGGGAAAAACGCACACGAGCCGTGAAACGGTGTTATCCTTGACGGATTCTGGGTTCACTGCAAAGCCATAACCTGCACACACAGTCTTGGGCAGACACCCAAAGTACTGACATCGTTTACGTCTCAACTCAACAGCATAAAGAGGAAAATCCATCGCGCTTTAGTAAAAGGCAAAAACCAACCGAACAAACAGAACCGAAAAGGAGGGGCTTTATTACTCACGTCAGGTCTGTGTGATGTGAAAACTCTCACCCTGCCCCTATGCCTCCCTCTCCACGCCAGCTCTGTGTGTGTGTGTGTGTGTGTGTGTGTGTGCATGTGCAGAGACTCATAGAATTTATTTCCTGTATCTGTTCACACACACCTGATCTTGAAGCACACATGGGACTCGTGTACATGTGGGGGTAGGGGCATTTCATCACATGGCATCCACCATGTTCCCCCAAATTTCCAAAGTTTGACATGTATGTTGACAATGTGCAACTGCATTACCTAAACATGAGACACACAAATCCAAATCAAGGGGGGGGATCCCCCCAAAACAACCATCATCCTCGAACGCTTCAGTCTCTCGCCAAGTGACAAAGACACGGTGGCCCTCAGCACACCTGAGCTTCAGACCTCTTGGCCAGGAAATTCACCAAGCTCTCAATGTCTCAACAAAGGAACCGGTGCCACGGATGGCCACGGTTTACCTTCCCTCACGAGGCCGTGGACCAACTTCTCCAAAGCGTCCAACATCACACATGCACCGTTTTCTTTACAGACCCGCCAACTCGTCCCGCGAGACCACACTACTGGGCTATTACGGCCACCAGGCTCCTGAATTCCGAGGAGGTATAATTAATTCCTCAAGGTGCAGCATTTCACTGAAAACACTGGTGAATTAAACAAACAAGCATGCTGGGATTTACAGAGCCCCTGCCTTCAACTACCACCAGGAAGCAAAACGGGAAGACGGCACGGCCACTGAACTCAATAACACGGTCTCGCATCAGCCCGGGTGGACTTTAAGACCGGGAAGCACATTTTTGTTTTTGTTTTTGTTTTTTTGGTTTTTTTTTTTTTGCCACGTAAAAAAGGTATCAACACATACGTTCCTGGAAAGTTTTGAAATCACATACATGATATCAAGCCAGAACTGTATGGGATTTGAAGACGTGACATCATTATTTACATGTGTGCACACGAGTTCTGTTTTAACACATTCTGCATATCCTATGATGTAAGCAGGTAATCTTCCTGCCACGGATACTTGTCACTGTTTAAAATTTTAGCCACGTTGCCAAATAATCTGATTTGTCGCCGAAACAATTCTGACACACGGAATACCGAAACATACTCAAACGGCAGCTTTAAAATTCCATATGAAAGATGAGTCCCATTGACCCCCTCAAACGTCTCCAAACAAAGAAAGAAATCCAAGAGGCTCCAACCGTTTCCTGTTGGTTTCTCTCTCCTCTCAGCTCAAAACCAAGTGAACCCATCTTTGCAACCGTTTCAATTTCTATGAAAGTTGAAATATTGTACACATTGCATATCTTCTAATTCCATAAATTTTTCTCCTCGAACAGGAGTTGGTTTGGGTGGCAAGTAGATATTTTCTTCAAGAGAAGTTTGAGTCTCCAAGTTCAAAAACAAGGTGTCTGGGAGCAGAGATGGGGGTGGGGGGAGGCAGGGGAGGGGAACAAGCAGCACGCTGGCTGAGCCAAGCATGCTGCCTTGAATTCGCTCTGGGCCGGCTGCAGCCCGGGGCGGGGAGAAGGAAAACAGGGTTGGCAATGCCTGTCCAGACGCTGCGGACTTTCTGCTCTCCACATGTCACACTCTGTGCCTCCAAATTGGAGGAAAAAACAATCTCATCCTCACTAGGTTCCTCCGGAATCACCGAGGATCCTTGACCATTTTTTTTTTTTAAATACATTTTCAAATACACCCACCAGTAACCTGACGCCTTCTTGCCAGGGCGTTTGGAAACCTAATCGCCAAAATTGCAGTCAGAAAAGGAACCACTAACTTTTCAGACCAGGATAATTCTTCATTTTGCCGAAAGCAAGTTCAGACGCGATCTAAAGGTTTTTCAGGACAAGCAAAAGGCTGGCCCCTCAGAGATCAGGAGAGAAAGCTCTCCCTGGGTAACTTTATAAAGCCTGGCTTCCGTCACCTCTAGGCAAATATCAATTTAAATGCAACGGGCGCTGGACCGTCCTCCCCGTGGTGACAGTGGGGCGGCTCACGAGTGTCCCACGCCGGCCTGGCCCTGCGCCTTCGGTCACCGCTCAAGTTGGCGGCGGAGGCTTTGACAAAAGTCAGCGCTCTCCCTATCCCCAGAAAGGAGAGGCGGACCTGAGCGAAAGCAGGGGTCACAGCTTGTCTTTTCATTCTCTACCTCTCTGTTTTTTTTAAGCCACCGGCTACTCTGAGTTTTCCTACTGAAATTCAATTGGAAAACACTCACGTGGACGTGTGCGTCGCACTTTGGGGGCCGAGACCGATCCTCGGGCGCGAACAGCAACCTCGGGGCCGGGGCTCCCTCTGCCCCGCCGGGCTCGCCCGGGGCCGGCCGCCTCGCCACCTCCAAGGTCCCGGCCGGGCTCGGGCTCGGCGGCGCTGCGCGGGGACCCGGGGACCGTGGCCGCAGTCGCCGCCCCGGGCCGCGCACGCACTTGTTAGAGCGCCCTGCTAACTCGGCCGTCAGGCTCTTCCCAGCTTTCTTTCACAACGACTTCCTGAAGTTGCTCACTCGCCCGGTTCCCCATTTCTCCGCCACCCTACCCCCCAACCCCCCCACCCCTCCTCTGCCGGCTCCGACCCGGCTTTCGCGCTCGCTGCCGGCCGGCCGCCCAGCGCGCACAGCGCCGCCCACGGGCCGCGCACCTGGGCCCCCTCCGCGCCGCGCCCCTGCGCCCCGCCACCTGCGGCCGCCCGCGCTCCGCAAACTTTGGGGGAGGCGCACCCCTCCGGCCGACCGCTCCGCCGGCCCGCAGCCGCCCCGCCCCGCGCGCTCCGCCCTGCCCTCGCCCGGCTTGCTGCCCCGGAACGCGGAGCGGGACCCGGGGGCGCGGGGCGCGGAGCCGGGCGCTCGGCCTGGCGCGGAGGGGGACTCGGAGCGGGGCGCGGGTCCGGGCGCGGAGAGGGACTCGGAGCGGGGCGCGGGTCCGGGCGCGGAGGGGGACCGGGAGCGGGACGCACAGACGGGCGCGTAGCGGGACGCGGATCCGGGGCGTAGCTGGGCGCGCCGCCTTCGCCCCAGCCTCCGCCGCCGGGTCGCCGGCTCCCGCGGTGCGGTCCGACCGCAACTCCGGGACCGCACGCACAAACTTTGCCGGGGCGCGGGGCTGGGTCCCGCCCCCCCCCCCCCGTCCCCACTCCCACCCCCACTCCCACTCCCACTCCAGGGCCGCCGGGGCGGCGGCGGGCGCGGGCCGTACCTGCTGGCGCCGCCGCCGGCTGCAGCCCGCTCGCCCGCGCCGGGCCCGCTCGGCGCGCCGCCGCCACCCCCGCGCGCAGCGCGCCCCGGCCCTCCCCTCGTCGCCGCGCTTCCTCATTCCAGCGCCGCATCGCGCCGCGGCCCCGCGCGGCAGGTGGCGGCCGGCTTTCTGCGCCCCGGCCCGGGTGGCGGCATTGGCCGCGGCGCCGCGGGGCCCGCGCTTAACCCTTGGGGACCCGGCGCGGGCGACGCGCGCGCGGGGCGGCCGGAGGCGGCGGCGGGGCGGGGGGTGCCGCTCGCCCCGCCGCGGGGACTCCGGGGACCCGGGACATCGTGAAGCACTTTCCCCGGTGTCTGGGGTGGGGAGCGTCCGTTGCCCGCCCGGCTCCACGTCCCTCGAACTGGGGCCACTGGGCTCCCCGTTTCCGGCTGCGACCCCGGGTGAGGAGTGCCCACCCGAGGGGGTGGGAAAAGTTGATCCTCCGCAAGTGAGGGGAAGGTGCGATTCATTTTCCCAGACAACCAATGGAATACCTCTCGTCTCTCTTCCCTCCCACCTGCTCAGGCAGAAGTTAGGATCGCGCCTTCCATCTTGGTCTGCGTGCACACCCAGGTGTGACAGGGCGGCCGCGGGAGGAGGTGACAGCGAAGGCCTTGGCACCTCAGACCCCCCCCCCCCTTCCCCGAGCCCCGAAGCACGCGAGGAAGGCGCTGCGTGTGTCTCGTTGAGACAGGAATGCGGGCTCTAACCGCGCACCTCTTGACGCCCGTCACTCTCATTAGCCGGGCCCCACCCGAGCGGGAGCCAGGCGACGGTGTGCTGTTTGAGCAGAAGAGGGAGAATCCTGAATGCAGGCGATTTGTCCCCATCCCCCTTGGGCGTTAAGGGAGGGATGGAGACCAGCGAGCCGCGGGCCCTGCCCTTCAGGACTTGCAGGGGCGCACCCGGAAAGGTACCCCTGCACGGGAGAGAGGAGATCCAGTGCAGATCCTGGGGAGGGCCAAATGATGCCTTCCTGCAGGAGAGTGAGGAAGGGCGCCCCTGGGCCCGGAGGGGGCTCGGGGGTGCAGGCCTTGCAGGTGGGCAGAACAGCGCAAAGGTGACAGGTGGAAAATGTCACTTTGGGCAGTTGAGTGGGGCAGGGACTGGAGACCACCGGGGAAGGCTGTGGCCGGCCTGGTTGAGGAGGCTGCTGGTGGCAGGGTCCAGACAGTCGTGGACCGGCTTTGCCTGGTGCCATCTCTGGGAGAAATGTCCTCTACCCTCCACGAACCCCAGGCAGCGGGACACGTTCTTCCTGGACCACTTCCACAACTCCTACCACTGAATTAGTGCTAAGAGAAACTCTGAGATTCTGAGCCCAGAGCCTGTTAACTCCCCCTGCTTAGAGCCCAGAGGAAGTGGAGCTAGTAAAAAGGTCCATGGCTGTAATCCCTAGCCCACCCCTTACCTATATGACCTTAGGCAAGTCACTGAACCTCTGAGCCTCATTGCCCTCATCTGCAAAAGAAGTCAATGCCACTGCATTGCTCTTCATTGCAAGAGTCCTTGTCAGGATTCTATGAGTCAATAGACATAAGGTTCAAAGCCCAGGGAGGCCAAAAATGTAGTGGAGAGGTTAGAGGATACCTCTGGTTCTTAGAGGCACACAACACCCTTAGCCCCCAGTTGTGTCTCTTTAAATGTGTGTCATGGGTCCCCAGGAGTGGGAATCAAGGACTCAGGTCAAGGCATTTCCTCCTGGGGCAGAAGAGTAAGAGGTGAAGGACCCGGATAGTTGATGCTGTGTGGTCTTGGCCGAGTTCCTGAACTTCTCTGAGCTTCCATTTCCCCGTGTACAGCTGGGTAGGAATAAGGTAAGCCGCCTCACAGGATTGTTTGTGGATCGTGTGTTTCACATATGACAGTTCTTGCCGTCTGCTGATAGCAGAGAAAGGACTCTGAGTGGTCACTAGTGTTCATCGTGAGCCCTGCTAGCTACCAGTGTCTTGTTGAGTTGGAGAGCAAGCTGGGAAGAACCAGGCTTCATGGTCCACCCGCCCCCCTCCCCCGCCCCCACTCCAAAACAGGTAGAGGACAAGAGTCCTGCTGTGACACCTGCGGTGTCTACCTGCTGTAGACACCAAGGCCTTGGAGAGGCTGCTTAAATCATCAATAAAAGCACGTTGGAGGGAAAAACTTAGCAGGGGAAATTGAAACTGGTGATGCTTTAAAAAAAATAGCTCTAAAGAATGTATCTATTCTTTAGAATAGATACATAATAATGTTGCAGCATTTAACGAAGGGCAGCCTAGTTTATTCAGACAATAACTGTCAAATTAGCAATTTTTCTTCTTTTGCGATATTACCAAAAGAACAAAGAGCCCCTATAGAATGAATCACAGACTACTTACTCAGAGCTTACTCTAATAAGGGAATCCTGCTATGGGCACTTTTGTTCTGGCAGAGACTAGAGACGGTTCTAAGGAGAATGAGTTTTAAACAGAAGAAGGATGGTTGATTCGCACTTTCATTTCTTACTACCTGTGTGAGTCTTGGCAAGTTACTCAACCTCTCTGAGCTTCCGGTCTGTCCTCTGCAGAGCATACCAACTTAACAATGGTGTTGATGGAATGAGGTGAAATTAAGTGAGCTGGTGTATGCAATTTGCTGTGGTTATAATTGTATTTTGCTTCCGTTCAAAAAATATCTGTTAAACGGCAAAGGATGAACATCCCTTTTTCCTCCAGCCGTTGGGAAATAGCAGGAATAATCCTGAAGTAACAGGAAAAGTTGTTCATAAAAAAAAATTCTATCGTCTTTCTACAATGCTGAAGTAATGCAGAACGCACACAGTTTCGTCTGTAAAGGAACAGGAACGCGAACGAAGAGACCAGGACGTGGATGGAATTTTTGCAACAAGGACTCTGCTTCTTTGGTTTCTTGTCCCTACTTTTCACCACCCCCAGCTTCTGCTTCTGCTGTTTCTGAAAACCAACAGTTGCTGGTCTGGGGCAAGATTCTTGACCATTTTTTTCCTGAGGCTCACTGCCTTGGGTTTGGCTTTTTCTAAGCACAGAAGGGTGGCTCCCACTCCTTCTGGAAGGGAAGGAGCAGGACACAGGGGCCAGGACTGCCCGGCCAGCCGCACGGAGACCCCGCAGGATGTTCCGTTTCCTGCCACGTTTAAAAGGCCCTCTCTGGAGGCTCCGTTGCTCCTGGCTTTGAAACCCACAGAAATTCAGCAGCTCTCCTCATCGTTCACATTTCCGCCTCTCGATCTGAATCGAGGATGTGTCGCAGCTGACAACCAAATTCTTCCCACTTTATGACAATTCCTTTCGCTTTATTCCCCTTGGAATTTGTCAGAAGACACTTAGATTCTCAAAACTGGTGACTTTTTAATCAACACCGTTTGGTTGGAAGAGACTGAAAAGCAAACTAGGTCGGATATAACGACTTGGAGAAGAATAGATTTACCCAGAAAGCTTTCTGATGAAAAGTTGTTGAAGATGTTTTGGCGGACTACAGGAAAAGTAGATCTTGATCTGGCCTGAACAGATCAGAATAAAGACAGAGGGACGGGTCTGCATCCAGGCGATTCCACCGTGTTATAGGAGCAAGATTAGAACAGGATTGTGGAGTTCTAAGTCTGCTGGTGGCACATCTCCATTCACTTATTCGACGAGCATGTATTCAGTGACAGCTACCGTTACAACTGGTACTTGAGAGGCAGGAAGTCCCAATAAAGACATAACGTGTGGTCTTATCCTGAAGGGGCTCCAGCCCAGTAAATCAGAAACAATTGCATTTCCATGCAAAACGCGTCATGGTCAACTTGAACACACAGCCTGTGGACACACGAAAGGGCAAAGCCACTAAGTGGTTGCTAGATTTTTTTTTTAAATGTTTGTTTATTTTGAGAGAGAGAGAGAGAGAAATAGAGAACAAGAAGGGAAGGGGCAGAGAAAGAGAGAGAGAGAGAGAGAGAGAGAGAGAGAGAATCCCAAGCAGGCTCCGTGCTATCAGCACAGAGCAGGGTGACATGGGGCTCTGTCTCGCGAACCCTGAGAGCCTAAATAGAGAATCAGACACTCAACCGACTGAGCCACCCAGGGGACCCTGAGGTGCTTGATTTCTAAGTGGTTAGCCTGGGAGACAAATCTTGGTCAGGTTTTTTAGCTACGCCCTGTGCCCTATCCCTCCAAAGACTGATTCCCTTGAGACATCCTTCTCCAATCGGAGGCAAGTGTTTCCTGCTTGTCCCCTTTCAATTTTTTATTTCCCGTAAGGCCAGATCACCTGTCCTGACAGCATGCATCTTGGTGAAGGGACCAGACGGGCACTTCCAGGAAAAGACTAACGTTTATGAGCAGGCTTTCCAATCTGTAAAGTCCACCGACATGGAGTCTAGTTATTTCTCTACTGGTCTAGCAGCTTTCTCTTTTGGGTGTTAATGAATCACAAATCTTTCCCGTCTAGTCTTGAAAGGAAGTGGGGTCGTTTTGGAGAGGGGGTTGAGGTGGAGGGCCCTGCGGTGGGAAGTGTCCTGAAAACCTGGGTGTCTCTCCCCTCTGCACACAGGGTCGCCGTAGGAACCAAGCTGAGTCACCCCAGTGCCCTGAGCATCAGGTTCAGGGAAAAGAAATCCTGCTGCGTGGAGTTGGCACGGGGCGTAAATGAGAGCACGGATGTAGGTCTTTCATCATGGTATGTGGTCATCAGCGTTCCACTCCCCCGCCTGTATTTCCATCAAGGTTCTTAGAGCGACATCCAGCAGAAAGCAGGCAAGACGAAAGGCGCATTGCCTGGACGATGTTCCCACATTCACAGCTGGGGACGGACCTTGATCTGGTTGCAAATAGATTGTTTCTCTGCTCAGAGCGTTTGCTGCCAGGCCCGGCTGGTTCCAGGAGCCGTAAGTGGGTGTCTGTCTCCCGCTTTCAAGTTTCCAAAAACTTCCACAAGCATTTCATTTGAACTTGTTGATACGGGTGAAGTGGATATTCAGTGGGCCATGTGTGCCTGGGTTTGCCCTGCGTCACTGGCCTCTCGGCCTCCTTCCGAAGGCACGGGAGCTCCCCGGACATCGTCTTTGGGCTGACGTCTGCGGTTCTGATCTCCCCTAGAATCAAAGACTTGTGCATCTTTCAGCCTCCTTGATAGCCTGACCTGCGCATCTATAGCTGGCTTCTTGTATTCACCATGTCCCCACCCCGAATCCCCTCAAACCTTTCCCCTCAAACCTGTGTCACTGCATCAGATCCAATAGCAATGGGAAATTGCCAAGGTCAGGACTTTGGGGGCGTTCTTGATGGCTCCCTTCTTCCTCCCCTCCCTCTATCGGGACCCTCTGCTGGCTCTGCCTCCAACAGGTGTCAGTAACCCAACCTCCCGACTCCACTGCAACCACACGGGATCCAAACTCCGCCACCTTCCGCCTGCAGACTGGGGGGGCTCCGAACGGCTCTCTACGCCTGTCCTTGCCCCTCCTAGTACGCAGGGAGAGCCTGAGGAAAAGCTCATCAGATCATGCACTTCTCCGCTGGACTCAGGTCCAGCCACTAACTGTGTCCTTTGCTCACTGGTCTCCAGCTGCTTGGCTTGGCTTTGCTGGTCCTCAAGCACCGGCCATGGCTCACGGCACCTGCCGTTCTCTGGACGCCTGCCCGCCTGCCCTCTTTCCTGCTTCGAGTCTTTGCTCAAATGTCATCTCAGCTCCGGGACAGTCATGGCCCACCCTCCATAAAGGCGTAACAACGCTACCCCCACCCAAGCATCCTCTAAAAAGAGGATGTCTTTGCGTTACATTTTTTTTTAAATATGTTTATTTTTGAGAGAGAGAGAGAGAGAGACAGAGCAAGAGCAGGGGAGGGGCGGAGAGGCAGAATGAGACACAGAATCCAAAGCAGGCCCCAGGGTCTGAGCTGTCAGCACAGAGCCCGACACAGGGCTCGAACTCACGAACTGTGAGATCATGACCTGAGCCAAGGTCTCAGATACTTAACGGACTGAGCCACCCAGGTGCTCCTTCTTTACATTTTACACAGCGCTTATCTTCCAACACGTTCTATTGTTAACATTTGTTTTGTTTACTCTCTGTGAAGACAGAGGATTTTTTTTTTTTTTTTTTTGGTGTGTTTTGTTTTCTCAGTGCCCAGAACGAGAACATTCAGTGGATGTTTCCACTTATTGGTACCACACTTGAAGGGTTCATCCGACTGTTTTCTAAATCAGGCAAAACAATTTTGTTTAACTTATATGGCAGGGATGCCTGGGTGGCTCAGCCAGTCAAGCATCTGACTCTAGATTTGGGCTCAGGTCATGGTGTCACAGTTTGTGGGCTCGAGCCCTGCATCAGGTTCGGGGCTGACAGCGCTGAGCCTGCCTGGGGTTCTCTCTCTCTCCCTCTCTCTGCCCCTCCCCCACATGCTCTCTATCTCTCTCAAAGGAAAGAAACAAACTTGAAAAATTATGCGACAAGGAGCTGTTACGTTGTTTTTCTGATCTGCGTAGGAAGTGTGTTTTCCTCATCGTGTAGCTGGACGGAGTCACGTTCCCTTTCTGTCCTTCTGTCTGGGCCTCTCAGCTCATTCGCATAGTCATGCTGTTTCTTCACCTACGGAATGCTCCCTGAGCAGTGATGGGTTCAGCATGGAATGTCCTGCATTTCACTCCTTTCTTGGTCTTCCTTAGGTGTAGTTCACTCCTTCCTCGTGCATGCACGCTTCTGTGGACTTTCAAGTCATTTTTCCGAAGGAAGCAAGTGATGACTTACATCCGTAACGCTTCGGATTCATGATGAAGTTTCCTTCATCCTGTTCTGGTAGTGTGGGGGCAATTCTCCAGAGGGTGTTGATGCTGCTTTATTTCTGTAGGGTAGGAACGCAGGTTATAGTTTAGTTAGGCCAGGAGTCAGGTGGTTGTTGTTGGTGTTTTCTTTTCTAAGTGGATGTTTTGGAAATTCTTTAAAGATATAATGTATTCTGTAGCTACTCACGGCCTAATGGCTATGTATTCTTTTAATATTTACTCATAATATTCTTATTACTTGCAGATATGTTTTTCTAATGAAGAAAAAGAACTCATTTTTCTATAATATGCATCTCAGAAACTGGCAACTTTGTTTCCACTTCAGAGCTCAAATACACAATTTCCTTTAGCTTAAACAGTTGCAATTAAACCAAAGGGTTGCCTTTTCATTACAATACCCCTTTATTTTCTATGATGATATCTCATAAACGTTTTCCGCGGAGCGGCTTATACTCGATCTGTTGTAGCGAATGATCCTGCGTTTTGGGAGAAAGAATCCTGTTGTCTGAATTTATAGATGGTAGCAAAGCCTGCTGTTAGAAACAGACTGTGCAGAATGAAGACCCCATCCTTTGGTACAAGTTGAGATAGGGGATTGGTGTGAGTTTCGGACGCAAGTGACTACAGTTGGGGACACGTTCTACGGCCATCCAAGGATGACAAGTGACTAACCCTGCAGCATTGAACCAAGGGACGTGGCTTCACGGGCCAAGCTGTAGAGCACAGATGTCTTTTTTGATCATTCCATGTTGTAGATCAAGGTTACAGATCACTGTTACAGTAGAACCTGTATGCCGGTTTAATTACCTTCTTATTAGATTGTAATTGGCAAGGCAAACATCAGTTCCGTCTGCTCTGACTCCTCGAGCCTTGAAGAGCCCCTGTTGGCCTCCAAGGGCAGCTTTTGCCCTTTGATTCCAATGCCATTAAGTCCGTAAGACAGCCAGAGTGTTGTGCCACATGATTGATGCTGTTTGAGCCCGACTACCTGATGTAGCAGAGTTTCTCAGAGCAGATCCAAATGCAGCGATCGATAATCATACACTTACAAGTTGTCTCTCCTGCTACAGCAGTGCTTAAGTAATCATCACCAAAATGCCCCGGACCCATCTCTCCCAGCACATATTTCTTGTGCATTCCCGGAGCTCCTGTTGAGTTCAGTGAGAGCTCCAGGCGCCCAGGGTGGCAGGGCAGTGGCACACGGAGTACTCACTGATTTATATTTG
Source organism: Prionailurus bengalensis (assembly GCF_016509475.1). Lineage (NCBI taxonomy): Eukaryota > Metazoa > Chordata > Mammalia > Carnivora > Felidae > Prionailurus > Prionailurus bengalensis. Next base: position 64,206,439 of record NC_057348.1, on the reverse strand, counting down.
CATGGCTTTCGAGCTAATCAGCAAAAAGAGCTCATCGATCTTCTCTTCCCTAGGAAGTTGGACCACGTTATTATTCTTATTTCGTGGGTGAGGAAAACTGAGGGAAAGGAGCTTCCCAAAGTGAGGAGACTGGAAAGAAGGAAGAAAGAAAGAAAGAAAGAAGAAAGAAAGAAAGAAAGAAAGAAAGAAAGAAAGAAGAAAGCTGCTTCCTGATGACCCCAAAGTAATGTGTGACATCTGACCTTCTACCTGATGGCACTGAGCATTTTGATGACTCCACTAAGACGGCATTTTAAGGAGACGCTCACACCAGTGGGAAACATTGCCACTCCATTGTGAGGGTTCTATTTTACTCTCTGAATCATTTTTTTTTTCCTTCCAGGAAGGGCTTGCTCGGCTGCCTGAGGTGGAAAAGCCAACAGGACCAGGTTCTTGCTCAGGCCCCCTCTTGATCGAGTCAGAGAAGTGCCCAAGGTCACTGCCCATGGGGTGGCCAAGACTCGGCTTCCAAAGCCTTGTAGTCACACCCCACAACACAGGCTGACGAGCGCGGGCGTGCCTTGCGTCCTGGCTTCTTCCAGGATGGGTTTGCACTAGAATCATTTCCTAGGTATAATAAATTTAGGAGCCTCCCACAGTGGCACTGACAGCAAAGGCAAAAACTGTCAACCCACCCGCCCCCCTCCCCCACCGTGATGGAAAATCTTTCAAGGTTTTCCCAGCAGTGCATTAGAAGCTCTGTAAGAACCCACTGTTGTGCGCGTTTTGAGATTTCACGTCTTCCATTAACCAATTCTGAGACAGAAGACCAGTGTCTGTATTTCCCATGTTGTTGAAGTACCTTTACATAGACTTTAACCCACTTGCTAAATTGCTTGAATTTGTCAAATGTACAAAAGGGTCTACTCCCCGTTGATGGAGTAAAAGTAGGTGTTTGATTAAGTAGATAGTTAGCTATGCTTTTTCCCCACCCCATCTGGATGTGTTAAGGGGGTATGTTTGAAACTTAGCACTCACTTCTGCCTTTCAGAAGGGGAGGGAAGAGGGTATTTAACAAGGTTAATAATGACAGAGAGAGGAATTGACACCACAAAAGAAAAAGAATCATTCCAGCATTTCATGACAGTTCAAAGACAGATGTCGTTGGCTAAGTGAGAATCTCGTCGACGTGGGGGTAATATACACCTTATATGCATATGGCTTTGTGAAAGCAGACTGTCAAATCGGTGAGTGTAAGATTGTCAAATATGAGACATAGCTGCAGAAAACCCGGAGAACTACTTACTATTTATTTCTTCTCTTAAAGACCCAATCCTGTTGTCTTTTCACAGACAAAAGACCAAGTCCCTTAAGGACCAACGCAGGTCAAGGGTTGGATGGGATTGAAGTTGGATTGGGGCCTCCTGAGGACATCAGCTTTGGCAATCTTTTGTCTCCTGGAGTATGTTTTTTTCATCTTAATTATATGCGCGCTGTTCTCTTTTGTTTCCGTAGACTTACCTCACCCAACAGGGCCACATCTAATTCCATCTTCCTGGTGTTCATGATGAGAAATTCTAGAATTGCATTTGATGAGACCTCAGACTGAGCAAGCTAGAGTCCAAGTCCCTTGGAAGTAGTTTGATCATGGAAGTCAACCCTACCAAGGTGATTTTTGGCTCTGCCATGGAATAAGGTGCTTCAGAGAGGCGTTACTAGCCTTCTGAGCTATGGCAGAGGTTGGGTAGATGCAGGGCGTCACTAGTATGAGTCAGGAGACCTTGATGGGGTCATACATCTCCCCCCACACTTGGACAAATCCATTAATCCCCCTTCCTAAGCTTTGGCGTCTTCATTCATGAGATGAGAATGGTTGATGAGATGATCTCTATGACCTCTCCTAACTGATATCCCATGACTTGACTTTGGCTTTGGCAGTGGGTCTCCGTGGGCTGGCAGGGAACCAAGAACAGCTTTGGGGAAAAGTTTTGCTGGCCATTGACCCATGGTCTCTAAGTAGACCCTACCTCTGTGTTTCAGTGCCATGGCCTCCCAGAAGGTCCCTAACACTGAACTAGCTCTTTTGAAGGTGGTCACAACCTATTATAGCCTCAAATGGCCACAAACACAACCGCTAACTCCGTCACCTACTAACCGGTAGTGACTCACCCCCTTTGGCCAAACCTGAATGGTTTGACTTCAGGACTGTGTGAACAGGAGTAAAGAAGTTAGGGATTTGCCTAACTTTGAGCAAAAATAAAACAGATGCACACTGGAGAGAAAGACACCCCCCCGACTGATCTGTGCAATGCCCTCACAGAGAAGTTTCCTGTTTCTTGCCAGTGGCTGGAATGTCCTGGAAGAGGCCTCCTGAGCAAAAGAAGATGGATGCCTGGTGCAGACCAGGAAAGGCTCGTTGCTGCCTGAGCAGAGGGCGAATTAAGGAAGATGTGTTCATATAGACTAAAATAAGTGTATTGATAATAGGGGAAATCCTGAACTCTGCTGTGAGTTAGATGGTCATGGTAAGTGGGAACTGCTTGGGGGAAAAACCCATGACTTCTCCAAATGCCTATGTAAATACCTACAACGTTGAAAATTAGCAGGAAGGCCTTGAGATCTCAGCGCACACTGTCACTTACACTGGAAATATGGAGCTGCTACTGGGGGGTGGGCAATGAAAATAAGAATCACAGCCTCCTTGAGGTCGAAGGCCTACAGCCATCTGATGCTCAGAAAAGAGAACATGAAAAATGCACAAGGAACAGCTGCGTGAAGCAAAAATCTGGAGGAAAAGAGAATCTGACAAGAATTATAGAAATGTGGGGCACCTCGGTGGCTCAGTTGGTTAAGCATTTCACTCTTGATTTTGGCTCAGGTCATGATCTCACAGTTCGTGAGTTCAAGCCCTGCATTGGGCTCTGTGTTGTCAGCCCAGAGTCCACTTTGGATCCTCTGTCCCTCTACCCCCCGCCCCTCCCCCATGTGTGCATTTCCTTGTGCTTCTTCCTTCAAAAACAATAAATAAACATCAAAAAAAAAAAAGAATTATAGAATTGTGGTCAAGAAGCTATGCAAAGTAAATCGATGAAATTATCTATGGTTAAATAGGCAAAAAGGTCTAAGTAAAATAACCCGGGGAGGAGTATATTTTGAAATGGATATATGTTACCCAAAGGAGTTTTACATGGTAGGTGACGTTTTCTTAGTCTTAAATGTGGATAAGTCAGGAAAATAGCATGTAGTTCTGTATCTAAATGTCCTTAGTAATAAAGATGCATCCAGATGTACTTATGGGTAACATGAGTTTGGCTTTAAAATACTCCAGCAAAACAACAAAAACAATAATATAAATAAAAAGAACAGTTGAGAGGTGGAAGCAGGTTGGCAATATCTTAGCTAATTATTGAATCCGGGTGGTGGTTCTATTGGGATTCGCTAAATGATTATCTCTGCTTTCATGTATATTTGAAAATATCTGTGATTGTGTTTTTTAAGACAGAAAGAAAATGAAGACTGCAATTTAAATATCAGTGATATTTTGAGATAATATTTGCAGTGGCTTTGAAGGAAGGGTTACATTTGCTCACATACAAAGAGCTTTACAAATTTATATAAAAAAATACAAAGAAATAGCTCGGTAACGGGCAACGTGCAAAGGACTCCATTATACAATTTACAAAAGAAATACAAGAGGCCACTGAATGCAAGAAAAGTATTTAACCGCAGTAGTGGTTCACAAACTGAAAATTAAAATAAATTGTGAGATATGACTTTCTATTTATTACACCTCAGAGATTGTCGTGAGCGGGGAGGAGAAATTGGGGCTTGCTGGTGACACTCACAGGGCAGTTTGGAGGCCAGGTAAGCATTACACAGCAATAAAAAAATTGTGTAAATGTGCAACTTCTCTCATATAATTTCAAGGAATGCATGCTCAAGAAATAAGGGTGTGTGTGTGTGTGTGTGTGTGTGTGTGTTAATGCTGTTCATTAGAATGAGGCTTTCAGAAACAAAAACTAAAATCAAGTTAAACATGGGGACACCTGGGTGGCTCAGTCCGTTGAGCGTCCAACTCTTGATTTTGGCTCAGGTCATGATCTCACAGTTCATGAGTCCAAACCCTGTGTTGAACTCTGTGCTGACACCGTGGAGCCTACTTGGGATTCTCTCCCTATCTCTCTCTCTCTCCCAAAATAAATAAATAAGCTTAAAAAAATCAAACTAAATGTTCATCACAAGATAAAACAATGTTTGGCGTGTTCATAGAAATGAGTATTTGGGGGTTCTAAAAGTCAATGGTGTATGTCTATTTTCTGAGATGAAAAGTTATCAGGCACACTTGAGTGAAAATCCAAGCTGCAGGTTAGTTTTAAGCATTTCACAGGTATCCATAAGGGGAAAGAAAACATATAATAAACAGAGACTGTTTTGAAAATTCATTTAAATGTCAGAAAGAAATGAAGCCAAGAATGTTGGAAGCAGATATTTTGATAGCCTGATTATTAACTTTATTGTGAAAACAAAAGACTAGATTTACTGGTAAATAAATAAATGAAATCCATAGTCATATGCCAGAAATATTCTAATATCCCACATTGGTGATACGAATCAAAAATTGTTCAGATAAATACAAATTTCTCACCAAAAAAATAAAAAAATAAAAAATAAAACCCAGAGCTACAGAGTTTAGCAAGACACGTGAATATGTCTCCAAAAGCTTTAAAGAAGAATCTAGCACACATCTTGAGCCCTAAGATTTAACACACATGTATGGGGGTCAAATTAACTGAAAAACAAAGTAGATGTACTTTCCAACCACTATAGCAAAATATTTTTCTAGAATATGAGATGAAGTTGAGAAAACATCACAACTCCCTGCTCCCACAAAGAAGCTTAAAACACAGAGTAATTCTATTTTCAAACAATGGAGGTGCTAATGTTTGAATTATAACTGACCAGTGAAACAAATTTAAATTATGCTTTGGAAGCATTTGCCTTCTTTATTGTGGCCAAGTACACACAACATTGACAACGTAACCAATTTGAAACGTACAAATTAGTGGCATTAAGTGCATTCATGATGTTGTGCAACCACTACCACTGTCTGCTTCCAGAACTTTGTCATCATCCTGATAGCAACCTCGTACCCATTAAGCAGTGGCTCTCATTTGCTCCTCCCCCAGCTCACAAATTAGTGGCAACCCCAAATCTGTTTTCTATCTCCAATAATTTGCTTATTCTGGAAGTTTCCTATAAAGGGAATCAGACATTTTGTGCCTGGTTTCTTTCACTTAGCACAATATTTTTGAGCATAATGGCGTCCATGTTGTAGCATGTTTCAGTGTTTCATTGCTTTTTTTATAGCTGAACAACATTCTACCATATGGATATTTTGTGTACCCATTCATCTGTTGATGAAAATTTAGGTTGCATCTACTTTTGGTAGCTCTATGTTTGTGTATCAAGCTTTCACTTAAAAACCTGTTTTGAATTCTTTTGGGTAGATTCCTAGGTGTGGAATTGCTGAGTTATACGGTAATTTTTCATTTAACTTATCGAGGAACCATTTACCATAGTAGCTGCGCCATTTTAAATTCCCGCCAGCAATGTGTGAATGTTCCAATGTCTCCAGATCCTCCCCGATACTCATTATCTGCCATTTTTCAGCTAACAGCTATTCTAGGGGTTGCTATGTCTCATTGTGTTTTTAATTCGGGTTTCCCTGATGACTGATGATGGTTGGCATCTTTTTGTATGGTTTTTGGCCATTTGGATGTCTTCCTTGGAGTAAGGTCTATTCAAGTCATTTACTTATATTTTTAATTGGTCTGTGTGTCTTTTTGTCATTGAGTTGTAAATGTTCTTTATGTAGTCCAGATACTTTATATATTTTGGGTATCCACTAGACTTTATATATTTCAGTATCCAGAGTTATATCAGATGCATAATTTGCAAATATTTTGGCCCATTCTGTGGTTGTCTTTTCACTCTCCAGGTAGTATTCTTGATGCCCAAAAGTTTTTAATTTTGATGAAATACTACTTACCTATTTCTTCTTTTGTTGGCTGTGCTTTTGGTGTTGTACCTTAATGTCATTTTCATGGCATTTTGAGATATTCAAATCTATCCATAAGAGGAATGTTTTATAATCCATAATTAATTACTCAAATATATTTTATTTCTCCCAAACAATTTCATATTAAAGTATTCTTTTTAACAATGCATGCTTGGGGTGCCTGGGTGGCTCAGTTGGTTGAGCATCTGAGCTTGGCTCAGGTAATGATCTGACAGTTTGTGGGTTCAAGCGCTGCATCAGGCTCTGTGCTGACAGCTCAGAGCCTGGAACCCGCTTCACATTCTGTGTCTCCCTCTCTCTCTGCCCCTCCCCTGCTTGTGCTTTGTCTCTCTCTGTCTCTCAAAATTAAATAAACATTAAAATTTTTTTTAAAGGTAAAAATGCATGCTGTTCATCCATTTGGTGAAAACAGAAATTTAGTGTAAATTTAAGAACTTGGGACCTTTTCATAGGTTTTATTTGTTTGCTTTTAAAAATTGTGAAATAAGGCATGCAGAGAAAGACAGATACCATATGTTTTCACTCTTATGTGGATCCTGAGAAACTTAACAGAAGACCAGGGGGGAGGGGAAGGAAAAAAAAAAGTTAGACAGGGAGGGAGCCAAACCATAAGAGGCTCTTAAAAACTGAGAACAATCTGAGGGTTGATGGGGGGGGGGAGGGAGGGGAGGGTGGGTGAGGGGCACGGAGGAGGGCACCTGTTGGCATGAGCACTGGGTGTTGTATGGAAACCAATTTGACAATAAATTTAATATTTAAAAAAATTAAATTAAATTAAATTAAATTAAATTAAATTAAAAATAAAATAGCTAAAACTAAAGGTTTCTATGTTGGGAAGATCAAACATGGGCTAGAATTGGAAAGAAAGCAACTAAAAAGGACTTTTGAAAGTGGAAGATGCTTTTATTCAGTACGATTAGATCCAATGGCTTGTATCCTCTGATACTTAAAGAATTAGCAGGGGTTACATGCTGAATCATTACTTATTCATTGAGGGAAACAAAAAAACAGTCTGTAATTTTTAAAATAGATTTAGGATGATTCTTTTTTTTTTAAGTTTATTTATTTTGAGAGAGAGAGAAAGAACATGAGCAGGGGATGGGCAGAGAGAGAGGGAGAGAGAGAATCCCAGGCAGGCTCTGTGCTGTCAGTGCAGAACCCAATGTGGGGCTCGAACTCATGAACCATGAGATCATGACCTGAGTCGAAACCAAGAGTCGGTTGCTTAACCGACTGAACTACCCAGGCGCCCCATGATTCAGGATGATTCTAAAAAAAGATAGTGTGCTTTATAATATTGATTCTTGGGCTAGAAGAATAGTAACTAGCTGTTTTACTAATACGAAGTCAAACACTTGAGCTCATTTTGTTTTCAGTTTTATAAAATGGGGATTCAACTTTACTTTTGGAGAAAGCTGACCCAAAATAAAAACTGACAAAGGAGCAGTGTAAAAATTATGTAATAATAATATTATTATTAATAAATATTAATAAATATCAGAAACCGCATTCCCAGTAGGATAAAAAAGGATACAAGTGAAATGAAAAGATGTGAAAAGATAGTCAACGCCACCTGTAACTAAGGAATTGCAAATTAAAACAACCATGAGGTACCCCTACGTTCCCGTTTGAATGACCAAAATCCAAAACATTAACACCCAGTGTTGGTAAAGATGTGGAGAAGCAGGATCTCTCACTCACCCGCTGGTGGGAACGCAAAGTGGTGCAGCCGCTCTGGAAGACGGTTCGGAAATTTCTTGCAAAACTAAACATACTTACCATACAATCCAATAATCACGATCCTTGGAATTTCTCCAAATAAGTTGAAAACGTAGGTCCACACAAACACCTGCCCATGGGTATGTGTAGAAGCTTTATTCATACTTGCCGTAACTTGGAAGCAACCAAAATGTCTTTCGGGAGGTGAGTGTTTACGTAAGCTCTGGTCGACACAGGCAGCAGAATGTCACTCAGCACTACAAAGAAAGTTGCCGTCAAGCCATGAAAAATCATGGAAGAAACTGAAATCGTATTCCTAAGTGAAAGGAGCCAGTTTGAAAAGGCTAGCATATGTATGCTTCCAACCACATGACATTCTGGAAAGGGCAAAAATATGGAGACAGTAAACCAACCAGCTTGCCAAGGGTTGGAGGAGGAGGGATGAATATGCAGAATTTAGAGAATTTTAGGGCAGTGAAACTACTCTGTGTCCTGCTCTCTATCATACTCTGTAGGATAACGGTGGATGCAGGTTATTATACATTTGTCAAAATCCATAGAACACACAACACCAAGAGTGAGCCTTTGACTATGGACTTTGGGTGAGGACGACGTATCAATGTAGGCTCATGGGTTGTAATGAATGTACCACGCCGGTGGGGGAAGTAAATAGTGGGGGAGACTGGGCATGAATGGGGACAAGAGGTTTAAGAAAAATCTCTGTACCTGGTAATTGATGTTCCTGCTAACCGAAAAGTGCTCTAAAAAAATAAAATCTATAAAGAAGCATGCAAGCGGTAGGTCTGGAGAATGCCACAGGAGGATTATTCTAGAAAAGTAGGTTGAATTGGGCTTCCCAGAGTAGGTGACAAAATGGCGTATCCATGTGGTTTGGGCTCCCTACTCTCAAATTAAACCTGATGAAACTCCAGGAATTAAGGGAGAATTAATGAAAACTAGCAAAGGCATGAGAATCCCTTCAGGAGACTAGGGGCTGTCCTAAACTCATGTGCAAGGGGAAGATGAGTGGCTGAGGTTTGGTGAAGGAGCACCAGGATGAGAAATCGGCAGAAAAACCTTGAACTTCTCCTTTTGCCTTCTGCTCACAAGGCTGTTTCCGCTTTCTGCTTCTTTTCCTTACTGCATAAGGGTCCAGACCACTGATGCCCTATCTGTTGGGTAAGATCAGGGCAGAGAAAAGGCTGATGGGTGTGAGATGTTGAAGGAAGCAGATGGATGGCTGGGATGACCAGTTACTCTTAGGCATTCAAGTTTCTGCTCCTCTGAGTCTGAAACCCCCAGACTAGAATATTATACCCACAAGACTGCTCCTCCAGTATTGCCCCAGTCTTTGGGAGGGGGTCCTCAGATTTGAGCACGTATCTACCACACCTGGAAGGTTTGGTAGACCTTAGATTGCTGGTGTCCACTCCAGAATTTCTGCTAGGTCTAGGGCAAGGCCAGTAATTTGCATGTCTAACAAGTTCCCGGGTGCTGCTGACACTGATGTCCTTGGAGAACCAACCGCTATGGACGAGTCTCCTAGAGTATCTGAAAATAGATGTTTAGTGCTGTTGCTCTGCGCTGTCTTCCTCCCTTAAACTCTTGGGACCAATGCAGACTAAGACCTGCCTTTCCTCAATGCACATGAGTAGAGTAGCTGAGTCCCCCTGGACAGTGAATTCACCAGGTTACATATCCATGGAGTACAACTACTTCCAACAACAACACCGTTGTGTGCCCAGAGAAAGAATGTAAAATTTCCCAACTCTACACCTTGTTATGGTCTGAATATTCATGCCCTCCTCCCACCCCACATTCATCTGTTGAAACCCTCCCCTCCCTGTTGTGGTGACATTTGGAGGTGGGGCCTTCGGGAAGCGGGAAGGTTTCCGTGAGGTCGTGGGGCAGGTTCTCATGATGGGATTCGCACCCTTAAGAGAATGGGAAGAGAACTCTCTCTTTCCTCTGTGCAAGGACGCAGCGAGAAGGCAGCTGTTTTCAAAGTCAGAAAGCCAGTCCCCACCAAGAATTAAATCTGCTAACACCTTGACTTCAAACTTCCAGCCTCCAGAACTGTGAGAAAGAAATGTCTGCTGTTTACGGCCCCCGGTCTGTGGCGTTCGGTTAAGGCAGCCTGAGCTAAGATGCATCTCATCTCCTCTCAGGGCCACATCAGCAGGTGCAGTGAGGTGGCCTCTCAGATCCACAGCTCCTCCTAACACTGTAGGCACAGCCACATCCCAACCTGTTCCCTTCTCAGAGGCCGGATACTGAACACAGTGAGATCTCACCTCCGTCCAGCACCTTATCAAGTCCTTTCAGTATTTTACCCGATTGTTCAGAGTTCGGATCATCACCTGTGTTGTGTATGCCCAGAAGATGGCCCTGAAACAAGGATTTATGAGCAGGTGGTTTCTCTGGAGATGATCCCAGGAAGCCGTGGTGGTGGAGTTGGGAAGCGAGTCAGGGAAGGAAGGGAAACCAACACTGGCGTGTTCATGAGCAGGTAACCCCTGTGGGCAACTGAAGGTGAATCCCAGGGGGGCCTGGGGTGGGGGGGGGTGATACAGTATACAACACACTTATGTTCCACCTGAAGGAAACTAGGAAGTTAAGCCATCGACTCACATCAATCACTGATGGAAGGCTGTTCCCCAGAGTAATAATGTTTTGGCACTTCCGTCAATGGCCGGTGCGTGTGTGTGTGTGTGTGTGTGTGTGTAGGATCAGTGGGAGCCAAGGGGATTGGAGAAGCTCACCCACATCACCTTGCTACCTTATCTTCTCCCAACCCTTGGGGGTGCCTGGGTGGCTCAGTCGGTTGAGCGTCCGACTTCGGCTCAGGTCGTGATCTCACGGTTCGTGCGTTTGAGCCCCACGTCTGGTTCTGTGCTGACGGCTTGGAGCCTGGAGCCTGCTTCGGATTCCGTGTCTCCCTCTCTTTCTCTGTCCCTCCCCTGCTTGCACTCTCTGTCTTTCAAAAACAAATAAATGTTTAAAAAATTTTAATAAAAATAAAATAAAAAAATTGCTGAGCCAAATAAGAGCGTCCAGTAGTCCTTGATCAGACATCTCAGGGCTACGAACCCAGAAACTGCCTGCAACAGTGTCTGAATTTGTGTCTTTTACTGAACTTTCTTCAGGATGTCAAGGCAGGCCTGGAATGTACCCAGCCAACTATTACTCCCAAGGAGGTCAAAAACCTCTGGCCTAAGCTGATGAAACACAGTCACACTGAAGTGTAATGTCTCACAAAAGCAAATAACCAGCAGCAGTGTCTTCCTGATCGGGCTTGGAGACAATGCCTGATTGAGGGGTGGGGCACCACAAGAGGAGCAGAGAACTCCCCAAACCAACATGGCACCTGGAACTTTTAGCCTTGCGTCAAGCTCATGAGTGAAGCTTTGGGTGAAGGCAAATAGCACCTCTGTGTTGATGTCTTGCCTGGTCTAGGGGGTTGCCCATACCTACTCCCAGGGCTGAACCACAGGAAATGTGCCACCAGCACTTATTGTAGGGTTATGTTTGCCATGCGTGCTGCCTCCTCCTTGCATTTCCTTTTAGTCCCATCCTTTCCTTCCCAACCTCCAATTCCTAAATTTTTTGTCCATCCATCATGATTCGTTCATCTATTTTCTTTTTTTTTTTTTTAATTTTTTTTTCAACGTTTATTTATTTTTGGGACAGAGAGAGACAGAGCATGAACGGGGGAGGGGGAGGGGCAGAGAGAGAGGGAGACACAGAATCGGAAACAGGCTCCAGGCTCTGAGCCATCAGCCCAGAGCCTGACGCGGGGCTTGAACTCACAGACCGCGAGATCATGACCTGGCTGAAGTCGGACGCTTAACCGACTGCGCCATCCAGGCGCCCCTCATTCATCTATTTTCAACGGTTCATTGCTATATGCCAGGTAGTGGGCGCGGCCCTAAGTCTGCCACCTGCTAAGGTATGACGTTTTCGCTCAAGATCTCCAGTATTTAGTAAGGAAGACAAACGTGAAACCCAATGCCATTCAGGATGATAGATACTATGTAGGGGAGGAGATGAATATATGGAAATCCCTGAGGACGTCAGGGGCTTCTTCATAAATGCGTGCTATGGTCTGAATGTTTGTGTCCTCCAAAATTTTCTATATGAGGTCTTTTTTTTTTTGAGAGAGAGAGAGAGAGAGAGAAGGAGCAAGCAGCAGTGGGGGGAGGGGCAGAGGGGGAAGAGAAAGAACCTTAAGCAGGTTCCATGCTCGGTGGACCCTGATGTGAGGCTCGATCCCACGACCGTGAGATCATGACCTGAGCCAAAATCAAGAGTTAGATGCTCACTGGCTGAACCACCCAGGCACCCCCATATATGAAATCTTAATTTCAAACCAATGTGATGGTATGGGAAGTATGGCCTTTGGGAGTTACTTAAGCCAGGAGGGTGGTGCACTCATGTTTGGGATTAGTGCCATGTGAGGGCAGTGTGGAGTCTACAGCTGGGAGTGCGGCCCTCATTCAACAGGCTGGCATGGTTGATCTCAGACTTCCAGCCCCCAGAATTGGGAGAAATGGATTTCTGTTATTTATCAGCTACCAGGTCTAAGGTATCTTGTTTTAGAAGCCTGAAGGGACTAAGACAACACATGCAGTCAGTTCAGACATTATTGAAGTCTGGACATAATTATGGCTTGATGTTCTCTGCGTCCTCCATCATCCATGTCATAATGTCCTTTTAAATTTCAAACAAAGATGATACAGAGTATTCCAGCTTTTCAGTTTTCTTCCATGTGGCAGATGGGGTTGGCTGTCTTCACTGTCCTGCACACACATTCTTGGGGTCACCAGCACACAATGGGTATGGGTGTGGTACTGGTGGTGTACCTGTGCCAAAGGATCATACTACTCACTAATTGACTTACCAGTGACCTAACCCAGGATCTCTTACCACACCAATCTGCCCAGCGGATAGGTATGGACTACCACTGATCAAATCCAGAGAGGACTCAGGCACAGCCAACATTTTCTTACCCACTGAGGTGTAATCCTAACCAAAGTAAAGGACGCCCAGGAAGAATGCGGGCACATCTCTCTCCTCCAAGTTTCCAGAGCTACCTTTTCCTTGTACATAGGGCCATGGACAAGGCTTATTAATTACTCTAAGTCTGTGAAGGTTATTAGCTAGTCACCAGTTTCTAGAGTAGATAAATCTTGGGAGCCCACATAGATCTCACCCACACAAGGTGGATATGCATTGTTATTTCCACCCTACCTCGACCCTCCTCTTCTGAGTACAGTGCATCGGACTAAGTTTTGTCTCCCAACCTACATTGGGCCAGTTTGATTCTCACCCCCAGGGATTTGAAATTGTTACCTAACATGCTGGTTCATATCTAAGAAAGGGCAGTGAGGCTGAAGTTAGGGTGGTTCTGTTTGGTAATCTGTGTGTCTCAACAGGGAAATGCATTTTGCAGAGTTACAGGAATGAGAGACAGCCAAGGAGGAAGAGATAAGACCCTGTGAGACCTGGTGGGGATGAGAGAGGAACCTAGGTCCCTGGTTGGGTTCAACTTGGACTTTCCTGTTCCTTGTTCCAATTCCTGACAAACCCTGGGCTACCTCTCTGCCCTTGGGTGCCACAAGGCATCCTATATTTCTTATTAGGGAAGAAACAAAGCAAGAAAAGAAAATGAAAACACATTTTCACTTAAGGCAGCTTGAGTAGGTGTCTGTTACTGGCAACCCAAGGAACTTGACTAATTGTCCCAAGAGAGAATTTCTTACGAGTGTGAGTTGCTCTCACTATTGCTAACCTTAGGCCGTTGAATTTTTTGAGATAGTCCTTTAAAAAAAAAGATATTATTATGACCCTAATGGCAGATAAATAGAATCTTCATGTCCATCTGCTTGGTTCTGTGACCCTAGAATATAATGGGAGCATCTGGAGAGAATGAGGAACTGTATGAAAGCAGGCTGGGTCGCCCCGAGGGAAATTAGCATAAGTGGTCTGAAAGACAGGAACTAGCTGTCAGGGGAAGCAGGAATGTCCCCATCCTGGAGATTTTCAGAAATAAGATAACCAGTTGCTTGTCTGGGATGGCTGGAAGCATTCAGATGACAAAGCTACCTTGGGTTGTCCCTCTTCTTTGGGCCCCTCGAGTCTGTACTCTGGGCCTCATGGCTGTGTTTTGTGTTGGGGGAAGGGGGTGGGGTCCTGCATTATGGGAATTTGTCTGACAGGCTCTGAGGGCATGTGGTCCACTTTCAGGATCTTTGCCACAGATTTTACAAACAGACCTTTGAGAGTTCCCTGCTCTGCAATTCCCTGGATTCTGGTTTTCCATTAGGCTTGTTGGTGATGACTTAAAGATGGTAGGAGAAGCAAATGATTCAGAGAAAACCAGTGAAACCAAATAGGAAGTTGGAAAAAGTGAAATTTTACAGTGCATTTTCCTGCCCTTGACTTGTCTCTCTTTTCCTGGCCAGGATTCATCCTGAGAGTCTATTTTTACACTGTTCCTGACCCAGCGAAACCTGGAGGTTCTGCAAATCTTACCAGATTTAGATTCCATTTGTGTTTTCTCTGTAACCTCTTATTTCTGGGAAAGAGAGACAACCAGGAGGGACTGCTTCAGCTTGTACTCATTTCTCTCCTATCACACTGAGTAAGATCGGTCTCATTTAGAGGCACTGTGTGTAGGGCCTCCAGCTGCCCCACTGGGAAAACAAGATTTACAAACCAAAGAAACCAAGGAAAGACAAATCTCTTCTCCAAAAAGTCTCAGGGAGTAGCGTGCTCCACAATTTCTCTGTGCTTTGAGGCCCTAACCCTGGGATATCAGAGTTAGGTGAGAGGCAAGTCAACAGCAGGCCTTCTCACTGTGGTTTCCAAAACTTGACACCATTTCAGAGCGGTTCCTCCTACAGATGTAGATGTGTGCTGGTATCTTCAGGAGGGAAACGCCTGCTGTGGCAAACTCCCAGAGTGTTGAAGAAAGAACTCTCCGATGCAGAATTTTCCCACACTCAGCACACAGGGCAAGGAGAAACCAAGAGGCACAGTCTGAGCGCTGCGGAAATCACAAGACGTGGCCTGCAGCTGGGGGAAGAGTGGCTGCAGTTCTCGCCATTCAGGGTTTCTTCTGGCTGGAATGTTCCCGATCCTACAAGCAGCTAGCAGAGGATTTTCAGATGGACTTGAGTGGAAGGAGAGAAGAATATGCCTAAGGAACCTCTCTGTGTCTCTGTCTCTGTCTCTCAAAGCAGAACATGCTGCCTTGTCTGAACTGAGAGTGAGATGTGAAGTCTATTTCTGGTTCTGCCAACTGACTCCCTGGTGACCTCAGTCACTTCCTCTCTTACAGCCTCAGAGTTCCCTTCTCTGTATAGGACTTTAGAATTTTCTTACAACTAGATAGAGCCCCCAAACCTAGAAGATGCCAGTAGACACAACTTCTGATTGCTATGCTCCAAACCCCTGTCGATTTGATTTAGCCAGGGGCAGGTGAGGTGTAAGGAGAATATTCTCTGGTCATGTTCATCCTGGATATGATGCATCCAGGTGAAGCAGTTTCTTTCTGTCACTTTGTCTGGTTTCACAAAAGCCTGTGGATTAACTTTTGGATTCCACTCAAAACTGATGACAGAAGATCCTGGGAGGACAGAAGTGGGGCTGAGAAAAATATTGGAAAGGAACTTCAGCTTCAGGAAAAATACTGCCCAGATGAACTCTAAGGCATCGGCCACACTCTTTGTTGGGCTGCAGCTACAGCAAAAGCATGTAAGTCAGAAGGATGAGGACTGGGCTTGAGGTCCTAACATGATACGGATCAAGATAAAAAAAAATATTTGTTAACATTATGCATTAAAGTATGCATACTGACTTTCAAAATACTAGTTAAAAAACACTGAATTCAAAAGGAGAAAAGAAAATAGTAAAAAATAAAAAGCAGAACAAACAGAAAATGGAAAATGATACAAGTAAATTGGAATACATCATTACTTAAATTTTAACAGGCTATATTTTCTAGTTGGGATTGAGCTGGATTTTGAGAGTAGATTTTAAAATAACCCAAACGATATGCTTTTCATAAGAGATATGTAGTGCAGATTTCTGAAGGATTGAAAACAGAACAGAAAAGGGAGAAGATATAGTAGCCAAATGTGGACCAAAACAAACAAACAGGTGCAAATATATTCCTACCAAACAAAAGAGACTCTAACATAAAGGGAATTATGAAAGAACAAAAGGACTACTACACCAGTGTCAGAAAACATAATAATTTTAAATTTGTAAGCTAAGAAATACCCTCATAACATAGAAAAAATGCACACACAAGATTAAAAGGGAAAATAGATAAATCTACTTTCATAGTCTTAACTAAATAGGGAGATATACCATGTTCATGGATTGAATAGCACAATATTTTAAAGATGTCAATTGTCCAGATTGATTGAGGGATTCAATTCAATTCCAACTCTACCTTTTTAAAATAACTCGAGACTATGATCCTGACATTTACATGAAAGAGATCCAAAACTTTAGAATAGGTAAGAAAATCCTGAGCCAAAATATTGGACTGTATGCTTTATCAGCTAGCAAGAATTATGAATAACATAGTGACTAAATGGTCTAGTATTGATGCAGAAATTGACAGGTGGATCAAGGAACCACAATAGAGAGCCTAGATTCAGATTCATACATACACGGAAACTTAATTTATAATAAAGGTAAAACTGCAAATAATGGAAAAGGAGAGATTTTTCAGTAAGTTGTAGTTGGAGAATAATTTGTCATCCAAAAAGGAAAAACAAATAAAAACCATCCCTTTCTGCAATCCATTCCTCTAAAATCAAATCATTGAAGGCCATATTGTGAAGTAATAAACTTTTACTTTTGAAAAAAATATAGAAAAATCTCTTCATGATCCCAAGGTCATAAAAATTTTGCAACAAAAAGCATATTTTAAAAAGAAAAAGATTCGGAGGAGTACAGAGGATTTTTAGGGCAGTGAAACTACTCTGTATGATATAATGATGTTTTTCATTATGCATTTTTCCAAACTCATGGAGTATATATCACTAGGAGTGAACCTAAAGGTAAAGTGTGGACTTGGAGGGTGATTACAATGTATCACTGTAGGTTCATACTTGGTTAAAAAAAAAAAAAAGTACCATTCTGGTGAGTGGTGTTGATGATGGGAGAGGCTATGCATGTGTGGGACAGATGGTATATGGCAAATTTCTGTACCTCCCTCATGATTTTGTTGTAAACCTAAAACCCATCTAAAATATACAGACTTAAAAATTTTTTTAAATGACAAAAATAAAAAATAAAAAAATATAAAAAATATTTACAAATTGCTGTAAAGAAAGTGTAAAGATAAGCTCCAAACTGGGAGAGTCTTTCACTAATACATATTATAGTCGTTTGCAGAATATATAAAGGACCCCCATAAATCAGATTTTTTTAAGTCGCTAATAAAAACAACAGGGAAAGCTGGAGTTGGCACTAACAAAAGAGAACATAATGACTTATGAACATGTGAAAAGATGTTCAACTTAAGTAATTAGATAGATGCAAATTGAAACCATATTATCATGTCACCAGATTGGGGGGGAAATTAAAATAATCAAACATGTAAAGAACAGCAGCACTTTTTTGTAGTAAGAAAGACTACAAGAAATCAGAAGGTCTGCTGGTAAGTGAATATTTTTAAAAACTGTGACTCATGGTTGTCATGGAATACTGCACAGCACTTAAAATGACCCAACAATACATTACACGTGAATATGGACAGATGTCATGAGCTGATTTTTGAGTGGAAAAAGCAAGTCACAAAAGAATATAAAAAGTAGGCTTCTGGGGGCGCCCGGCTGGCTCAGTCAGAAAAGCATGCAACTCTTGATCGTGGGGTCATGAGTTCGAGTCTCATGTTGGGTGTAGAGTTTACTTTAAAAAAAAAAGTATATTTCTATACCTGTGAGGTCCAAAGACATAAAAAACAAATATTATTGATGGATGATGGAAAATAAGAATAATTGTATAAAGAATGTATGGAAACAAAACTAAAAATTCCAGGTAGTGATTTAGTCTGAGCAGATCTCAAAGTAATGGTAATTATTGGTTTTCCTAAAACGCTAAGTGGGTTCATGGCTGTGGATGCTTATTCCTTATACTTCATGTGTATTTATAATATTGTGTCTACTCAATACTGCTAAGAAGAACCGAAAATGTTGTGAACAATTTTCCAACGCCAAAGGGTCTGGTCCATTCTATTTCATTCTTTTTAGAAATACATAATATTCTATACTATGGATAAGTCATTTCAACTTAATAATTTCCCTACTGATGCAAATTGAAGGAAGTTGTTTTTTAGTATTTGGCTTTTCAGCAACAATTTTTTTTTTTTTTTTTTTTTGGAAAGGAAGTGTCTTTGTTTAATCAAACAAACACACCCATGATTTTGAACTCCTCCGGAGTAAAAGATTTGATGCCCAGGACACTGGAGAAGAAGGAAGAGAGAAGGCAAGAGGCAGGGTGGGAGGAGGGAGTGAGTCACTGAGTGAGGTAGGGGTGATGCTGGCTGCAAAGCTGAGTCATACTCTGTGACCTTGACCTATTACACTGTCTGCCTTTTTCTTCATAGCAGTGGACTGGACCCTTCACTTCTTCGACCCCTCTGCTGACCAAATGCACGATTCTCTTACATGGAGGTCTCTTATCTGCAATTTTGGTATGTTTTCTTTTTCCCTGCAAACTCCAGGAATTGCTTTTGCAATATGAGTATTGGGGATACTTAGAAAATACAAGAACAAGGACCTGGCTGTGGAAAGAACTGACAAGGAAAAGGCATAAGAGGCGGAAAGTTCTTTTTCAAATGGCCAAGTCAATCCTGGGCATACAATATTCTTCCTACTTCTAGGATGCTGTGTGAATATTTGTTGACTTCTTAATTTGTTGACCATCTAAAAGATAAAGAAGAATTTATTCAATTTACCACTGTTAATAAATGCGCTCCTTTATTATAGATAACTTGGTTATTTTTTTAATCGGTTGTTGAAAAGATGGCCCATGGTGCCATTTAAATAAAGATGTTACAGTATGTAATGGGTCACAGAAACCAAGAATACAATATCCAAGTAATTTAATAACAGTTAGGAATGAGATTTCCATTAGACATGCCTGGAATTGGAGCGTACTACTTTACTGCTTTCTATCAAGAAGACCTCTAAATTCCCAATTTAAAACTGATACATTTCAAGCTCGTGAATTAGAGTGGGTATCTGAGTAAGAGAATAAATTGGGCCAGAGGCTTAGCCATTGTGCTGCTGTGCAAACCTGATTGCTCCTGTGAGGTTATTAAAAATTCTGGGCTAATGTTCTGGAAAGAATGAATTTGCTATTATAGCAATCTTCCTATATCCCGGTTCCTCTGCAGTTGAAGCGCTATCTCTAAATTTAGCATATGCTCGAGGAAGGAGATTAATTGAATTCGGAAGTATTTATTAGAGGAGAAATAAATAGCTTTTGCCAATTAATGAGATCAATCAGCCCGACCATTACAGAGGATTAGGGATCTCTGCCAGAGGTGTTGGGTTTTAAGATATGGAGCCTGATAGGCAATATTCCAGGGGATGTGGAACCCATGCATGAGCCATATACACTTAGAAGCACAGAGTAAATGAAGTGTAAAAGAGAGTAATTGAGCCATTGTAAAATCAGATTAGAAAAATGTATCCCCTTTCCCTTCTCTTTCTTTATCCACCCCTCTCCCAAACATCTCACTCAGGTAATCCTCTATATCGACCATCAAAGCAGTATGTATCTAAAGATAAGTAGACGCTTGTTACTATCAGTCGATTCTTTCCGTCACAGTGTGGACATTAGCAATGCACGGAGAGTCATTCTCCAATTTTCCGTTTCGAAAGGAAAACATATTCCATGTGGACAATCTGAAAATGTTTCCAGTTTTCACTTTAATTTTATGGAGATTTCAACTCATCAAAGAGGAGTCCCCTTTTCCTCCAATATCCCTAAAACTTTTTCCCAAGTGTGTTATTGCTGAACTTATTAGAATTGAGGAATGATTGATTTGTACCTAAACACATACGCAGGGCACATCGTATGTTAGTTTCTGGCTACTATGTTCTCTGTAAGGCAAAATAGGTTTGCCCAAAGATACTTTTAATTTCCCAAAGCAAAGGTACTTTCATTCCGCAGGCATCCGTCAGCGTGCTGGTGGTGACCATAAGTAGAATAATCTCGACTCCTGGAACAGAACTGTTTTGCCTGGAAGGGACTCAGGCACCAGTGGGCACATCGCTGTGGTCTGGAGGGCCTGGGTGCTTGTGTCTTCACCAGAACGCGTTAGCAGGGTCTCTGCAGGCTCTGCACACCCACTGGGAGCACCTTAGGGAGGTCAGTGCCTGGTCCTGCCCCACAGCGAACCTTCATTCCTGAAGGAGGCACCGGGGCCAGGAGAAGTGATCAGCACTTTGTGGTCGCCAACTACGCCTAGACACTGCGTGGATAGTTTGTGCCTGTCGCTGAATCCCCATAACACCCCTAGGAGGCAGACATTATTATGTTCACTTTGCAGATGAAGGAAACTGAGGTCCAGAGCAGCCGTTCGATTGTGAAGTTCAGACATCACATGCATCCGTATAAACTTCCTTTTCCTTTTTTTTTTTTTAACATTGATTTATTTTTAAGAGGGAGACAGAGTGCAAGCAGGGGTGGGGCAGAGAGAGAGGGAGACACAGAATCCGAAGCAGGCTCCATGTTCCGAGCTCTGAGCTGTAGGCACGGAGTCTGACACGGGGCTCGAACTCATGAACCGTGAGATCATGACCTGAGCCGAAGTCGGACGCTTAACTGACTGAGCCACCCAGGTGCCCCTAAACTTACTTTGCCTTTTTCCACTACCTGCAGTTCCCTCGTCCCCACAGGCAACTGCAGACAGGCTCCCACCAAAGCAGACACCCCCCACCGTGGCTCCCTCCTGTTTCTTTGCCTGACGCTTGATGCTTCCCCACCTGGGATAAGGCCCCATGGTCAAGAGCATGGTGTCCATGGTGCAACTGCCTGGATTCCCAGTCACTGGAATCCAATCTTTCCTTCTCACTTGCTGTGTATCCCTGGGCAAATTACTTAGCCTTTCTGGGTCTCAGTTTACTCATCTGTAAAACGGAGATGGTAATAGTACCTCTCCACAGGGGCGCTTAGAGGATTAAATGAATGAGTACTTGTAAAGCACTTGACAGCGTGCCCAGCACACAGTCTGCTCTAAGTCACTATTGTCATGATGATCACATAGGCGTGTAAAGGGATCAGAAGGGTACCTGGCACATGGTGAGCACTTAATTAAACATGTTATCCTGTGAGGACATAATGTGTTCATTTCTGCACAGCTGTTCTGGTGTTTTCTCCATCTTCAGAGGCAAGTGCTTGAACTTTGCTCTGCAGAACACGGACAGCAAGTTGCAGGAAGTCCACTTTGTGACATCACGGTCCTTCCAGGAGGGGGTTGTTTGGGTTGGCATCCCCCCCCCCATTCGGACCGCTCCCCCCCATCTTGGTTTAGTCAAGTTAACTTTGATCACTGTCACATTACCAGTTTTTAAAGACAGGGTCAAGGGGTGCCTGGGTGGCTCAGTCGGTTGAGCGTCCGACTTCGGCTCAGGTCATGATCTCGCGGTTTGTGAGTTCAAGCCCCGCGTCAGGCTCTGTGCTGATGGCTCAGAGCCTGGAGCCTGTTTCAGATTCTGTGTCTTCCTCTCTCTCTGACCCTCCCCCATTCATGCTCTATCTCTCTCTGTCTCAAAAATAAATAAACGTTAAAAAAAATTAAAAAAAAAAAAAGAGGCAGGGTCCTGAAGCGTTCTTCTGTATAGACACAGGTGCACACGAAATATTTATTGGGCACCTGAGTACATGCAGCCTTTGGAAAGGTTGGGTCTTTATCCCAAACTGGCAGTTGATTCCGATCCCGGAGACCCAGAAGGCTGCCACTTGGACGCTTCTGTGTGCACATGGCAGGAGGGGCCCAACTGTTGGGTTCGAAGGGCTCCATTCTCCAGGGTCCAGCAGGGTGTGTGGCCAGAGAGGTCCTGGCGATTTGCCTCTGAGGCTGGGAGTTAGCTGCTCAGCAGAGAGGTGGGCCGAATCCCCTCTGGTTCTTACTCAAGGGGGAAAGGTTCATTCGTTGAACGCTGTGAAATGGCAGAATATATGGGCGTGGCAGAGAACTTCGTCTGACACTAATTATTTTGCTGTACCCTTCTCAAAATTTGGAAATCCCGGACCCTCTCTGTCGAGTAAGTAGCACAGACAGGGACGTACAGGCAGAGTCCTACGAAGAAGGCTGTGTTCGCGGTCTCCCCACTTGTGTTACCTAAAATAATAGAGAAAAGCGTATGTGCTCTAAAGGTTCCCATGAAGGGTTGCCGCGTGTCATTTCGTGCGGAGTGAATTCTAGCTGTGATCTCCTCGGTGTGGACGGCTAGCGAGGGGAATAGCCAGAGGGCTCTTTTGGTTACACGTGTAAAAATAACTCACTCATTTGCAGAGCATCTCACGTTAGCCTTCAGTCCCATTTCGCTCCAGAGTCGGTGAGGATCACATGAGGTGTGGCGGAAGGCACGTCGCTCTTTGTCAGCGCCCGGCGTGATCGGATCCACACCGTTCACATCAGGGTGCCCCCTGCTCCCGTCCCCCTCCGTCTCATCCCAACACCCCTGGTGTGGGGCGTTCAACCTCAACCCCCAACCCAAGGGCACAAGTCTTCATTCTCTCTGCCGCGTTAGATGAACCATCTGAAGACACACAGGCTCCTGTGTATTCGGTGTGAGGGGACCCAAAGGCTCCCCCCTTGTGAAGGCGGGTCACTATCCCACAGTGACCGTGCCCAATGGGCCAATACCCCTCTCCCACACCCCCTACCCCCCCGCCCCAGCTTCAGACCTTCGAGGTATTACTGTTTAGCATTTCACGCCCACACGCTCCGCTGAAACGGTGCAGGCCGTGCCCAACTAAATAGCAAAAAGGAGAAGATTTTGAGTTACACGAAGCCCTGTCACAGGACGCCTGCTTCAGAACCTGGCCAAGCATCTCTCTTGATCAAAAGACCTTCTTTAGGGGGAGCGCTTCCAAAAGAATACAGGATTATTATGTGCCCAGGCCGGGCACACGCACCCTACGTTCCCACCCTCGGAGAAGCGGAGTCCAAATCGTTCCGCGGCTCCTGACGTTTCAGAGATAGCAGAGACAGCACAATGGAAATGCTTCCCTTACTTAACTCAGAGTTCATTTTTAGCACGCGCACAGGCGGCCCGGCTCGTTATACATTTATTACTCCGTAATGCACTTGGCAGCTGACACGAGATGCCCATAGCTGTCCATAACAGGGAGCCACGCCGTGTGAACCAGATCTCCCTCGTCCCCTCGACAGCCCCATTAAGCCGGGGAGTAAATTATTAATTGTGCTGACTAAAATCTAAGCCCCAAATGAAGAAAATAAAATTAACCAACACGCACTGGAAAAAACCAGAAGCGTGGAAGGCAGCAGAGAAAAGGTCGCTACCCCAAAAGGTGTGTCTTCCAAGTTATCATTGGGTATTGCGACGTGGCATTTGGTGGCCCCGGGGCCAACTTATTTAAGAATGGAGCCTAGGGAATTTGAATACATTTCTATGTGGCAAAGAGTATAAGCAGACAGTGAGATTCAGGCCACGTCTTGTAAAGAATGTGGTTTTCCTGGTCCCCCTACTCCTGTTAAGTAACGGAGAAAAGCTTGATCCCAAAGTCCTTGGATTTGGCCAAATAAAACTTGCACCCTAGCCCATTTCCAGAGGAGTTTGGACTTAGAGACCCAAATCTTTTGTCCAAGGATAAATGGCAGAGGTGGGAATCTTCTAGAAGCCCCGAGGCCCTCCCTGAGTCCCACATTCAGTGGTGGAGGGACCATCCCAACACTGCACCTGCAGCAGGTGACCACGGTCGATCCTGGGAGAATGTGGGGTGTGGTGGCAGGGGGGTGGGAAGCCCCTGGTGCTGCTCAGTGACAGACATCTGTTCTCAGATTTCTAGGTTGGTCCGTCGTCTGGCACAGATGTCTAGGAGGCTTTGGGTCATGAATGCGCGTATTGAAAATGATGAGTTTGCAAGTCTTCTCGTGAGTGAGAGCCTGAGAAGTTTTGTCTTGAGCAAATACTCACCAATTTATTATTTGGTTCTGTATGTTGGGCCCATGCTGGGCCAGTGGGGCCTTCCCGGCCTTTCCTGATGACTGCTGGAGAACAGGGTCATCCTGTGCCTCGGGTGCCATAAAGGGTCAGGCCAGGGCTCTCGCATTCTCTTCAGCATGGAGAAATGTCTGCCACTGGAAAAAATAATATGCCGAGGTCCTGAAGTTGAGAGAAAAAGAGAGGGAGGGGGGCAGGTAGAGAGCACTCCACACCCAAGCCTTCCCCACCTGGCCTTCCTCCTGCTCGATGGCCCAGCCTGCCCTTCACATCTGCAAACTAGTCAAGCGTCTCTTGAGTAAGGCATCGAGTGTTGTTCATGCCAACTCGCATTTGGGTTTCTGTAACCAGTGACTGAAGGACCCCTGAGAAATACCATAAAGGAAGAAAAAATAACCACAGGATACACACAAAAACAAAACGGATACATATGTCTAAGGCTGAATCCTTGGAAAACTTAATGATGTGACAAATCCTGGAAATAAATACAGAAGTAAAATACATATCAGCAAGTTTGCATAATTCCCAAATTTTGAGCCTCTTTGAGAAATCAGGAAGGAAGGGAATAACAGATATGGAATGCAAGCATAGAATGCTTCTACGAACAAGTACATGGCAGAAATAAAATTAAGAGGAAAGCAAATTAGAAAAAAAATTCTTTTTTTTTTTTTTAATTTTTTTTTCAACGTTTATTTATTTTTGGGACAGAGAGAGACAGAGCATGAACGGGGGAGGGGCAGAGAGAGAGGGAGACACAGAATCAGAAACAGGCTCCAGGCTCTGAGCCATCAGCCCAGAGCCTGACGCGGGGCTCGAACTCACGGACCGCGAGATCGTGACCTGGCTGAAGTCGGACGCTTAACCGACTGCGCCACCCAGGCGCACCGAAAAAAAATTCTTAATAAACAAATATGACAGAGATTTAATTGGATTCTCGTAAAAACTGGTAAGGAAAATATTACGGCTCCAAAAGAAAGTTGGGGAAATTGAACGAACAGACCATTCACACAACTTGATGATACATTTCCAACTTGAAAGTTGAAAAAAAAAAAAAAAACCAGAAGTGCGAATTAATCTCACAGTGTTACCAAATCACAGAAGAAGATCAGGAAAACCGGGCTGATGTCAGAATAGTCTTGGCTTTTTGATGGCAGGTTACGTCGACGCGACCTTTCAGAAAACAATGAAAAATTGCCATCAGTCTTCTAACAAAATTAATATGCCTTGTCCAGGAAGTCCTATTCTTGGAGGTAGAGCATAAGGTAGAAGAATTTAAGAGCTGTAGTAGGAGAATTTGGTCACCAAGAATGGAAATACGGTTTCAATAAACCTAGACAAGTAATGGACTCTATTTTCCCAAGTAATTGCAAAAGCCAGGGAAAGAAGGGCTTGGTAGGTACCTGGATGGAGACTTTCAAGCAAAGTGTTTCTACCACTGAGTCACGAATTGCCATAAAATCTGAGTCATAAAACAATTCCCACTTTTTAGGTACACAGTTAGAAGTCTGGTCAAGGTGTGACTGGGTTCGCTGTGCGAGTCTTCTGAGGCTGAAACCAAGGTGCCAGCTGGGCTGAGGTCTTTTCTGGAGGCTCGAGGGATGAATCTACTCCCCGGCCCATTCAGGTTACTGACAGATTCATTGTGGTCGCAAGACTGAGATCCCGTTTCCTCCTTGTCTGTCAGCAGGAGACAGCTGTCGGCTCCTAGAGGCTGCTCTTGTTCCTTGCCACGGGGCCCCTCCATTTTCAAAGCTAGCAATGGAGAATCTCCCTAACGCCAGACCTCTCTCATGCTTTGTCTCTCGCTTCCTGCCTCTGACCCACAGAGCCAGATTGAAAGGGCTCATATCCAACTAGATAGTTTGTCCCTTGACTAGCTCAAAATCAATGGATTATCTACCTTAATAGCGTCTGCAAAACCTTTTTTGCCATGTGACATGATGTAATTCTGGGAATGGCTATCTTATCAGATTCACAGATTGGACCAACACTCAAAGGAGGAAAGTATATAAGGGTGAGGGTCACTGGGGGTCATCCCAGGATTCTGCCTACCACACTCTCCGTGTCCCGTTCTGCCTCACCGTTTGCATGGACTGTTTTCCCGTGGAATGAACATAACGCAGGCTCCAAGCTCCCATGCTCCTTGGTGTGCGACCACACTCCAGAGAAGATGTCTCCTTCCCACAGAGGGTGCATGAATCACCTGGTCCGTAGAATTGCCCAGGTAAGGATTTTGAGACGGTCTCCTCCGTCATGTGTTCAAGAAGAGATAAAATTAGCAGCCGACCTCATGACTTGGTAAAAATGCAAGTCGAACAACACCGAGATGGAGGTTAATACTCATTTCGTCACTAAAACTAAACTTACCCAAACAGTGGAGGAAATGCGTTAGTTCCAGTACAAAACCAACAGCAGGCGCAGGAAGAGCTGGATCCAGCAGATCAGCAAGGAAATCAGGGACTCTCCCTTTTCGTGCTCCGCCTCTTACAGTGTCCGCCTCATCCTGGGGACTCCAGCAGGTGGCCCGCCCCCGGAGAAGGAAGCTCCACCCTCACATCCAGACCTCGCATTCCCAGCCATACCGTTTGGAGGAAGGGAGAATGTTTGCCCTTGACGCTCTGGCATAAGACAATGTTTCTCTTCCCGAAGGCCCCGGGAAATGTCCCTGTCCTGTAACTGATTGCTGTGGATGGACGGTGTGCTATGAACCTGGCATCCGCCGCTAAGGACCCCCCGCCCTCCAGCTGAGCTCACGTTCAGCTCAGCAGAGGTGCTGAACGAAATCGCAGCCGCACCCGAGGCCTGCCCAGTAGGGAGCCAGCGCGGACAGGATGGAGGGCACCACCGAGGGGGCTCGGGGCCCCGCAGAGCACCAGGACACAGCGCTGAGGGCTCTGGGAGTGACGGGCGGTGAGGACCACCAGTTCCCCGGGAAGCCTGTGCACGCCTTCCATGCGCCAGACCAGGAAACGAAGACTGATCGCTATCTTGCCCCGAGCGGCAGCATCTCTGGCAGCTGCCGGTTTGCAGCTCCCATTTCCCCCCTGCACGTGTGAGTCGCCGTCTGCAGTCCTCACCCGCCCTGGCCTCACAGAGCGGCCCTCGTAACTGTCTTTCCAGTAGGTAGGAATCTCACTTCCTTATTTCCAGGCATAAATAATTGCAGATGCAAACTTGCAGCCTTATTTTAGACCTGAGGGTTGAGAATGCAGCCCCTGAATACTCAGCAGCAGCTTTTTATTTTTGAGGGGGAGGTGGCCTGACCCCGGCGTGCTGGCCCCTGCCCCCCCACCCCCCACCTCTGGGGAACATAAGCTACGAGAGAGAACCAGCAGGTGTGTTCTATCTCCTCCGGACCCGGGTTACGTGTTGCTGCTGCTTCTCCCACCCTGTTCCTTGAGAAGATCTATCTATCGTCTGAATTAGCCGAGGGTGCTGAGGACTCTAGCAACCAACACATCATCGGTAACCTCGAGTCGTGGGTTACGGGGCTGCCCGGCCCACGTCTGCGGGGCAGAGTCAGATACGCAAGGTGCAAGCTGAAAACGTGGGCGCCTCGTCCCAAAAGCAGGACACGCGTCTTCTCTTTCTTCCAGGGTCTCTCTCTTAACACGTCGTGAGGTTTCTTTATTTGCTATTTAGTGCCATCTCCCTTGAGCACAGGGATAATCAGGGGGTCGGTGGCAGGCCCTCACCGCACCCGCGGCCCCGTGACTCCATCTGCCTGACTCCGCGTCCTGGGGCCTCACGCCCGCATGTGAGCTGAGGCTCCTTCCGCACACTCCACTGTGCCCTGGTCCCCACGTGCAAGACACCGGTCGGAGATCAAAGTACTAACGACTTCGAGATTGTTCCACAGCTACCACACAGCTTTAACTGCAGGCCTTCCATGCCAGGGGCCTGGGTCACGGCTGTGGGCAGGCCTGCAAAGCCGGGTCCTGCTCTGGGGCCTGTCAGGCAGGGAGGGAAACGGAAAACAAAAAAAGCGAATTGGATTTCCCAGCTGGCTTCGGCATCAGCTCTTTATGAGTTACGTGACCCTGAAAGGGCAGTGTGGTCCTGCCAGCCTCAGTTTCCAAACCTCCGTGTTGCAGCTGCCAGGGAGAAACTGAGGCCTGGAAAATGGCAGCGATGCCCGAGGAGGGGTTCCTGCCTCATTAGCAACTGCTGGGATCCCGAGCTGGGGCTGTTGCAGGTATGAGGCCCCCGCAGGTCCTGTGGGCAGGAAGGCCAGGCGCCCTCGGGGAGCCACCTTGGGCGGGTCTCCAGGAGGCAGCGGTGGGGTCCGGCTCTGGGCGCAGCCAGCTGCTGATTTGGAGTATCTCTGCTTTGGCTGCTCTGTCACTAGATGGCTGAGGCACCCTGGGGACCCCAGTGCCTCCTGAGGGCTGGCCCCTGGGCTGGGCTCCGGAGATAGGGGACTCACAAGGCTCCGTCCTCCCAGAGCTCAGAGCCCCAAGCCACAGCAGTGCCACACGGGACCGTGGAAGCCAGATGCAGAAGGTAGCCCAAGGCAGCGTCAGGGCCCGGGGCCGGGTCTGGAAAGGGTGAGGAGGGGACAAGCAGGAAAGACAGAGCAGCAGAGGGACTCGGGGCAGAAGGGGAGGGTGCACCAGAAGCGGGGAGCTCCTCTCAGCCTCTCGCTTCCTCATTTTAGGGTCTAGAGACATCTGCACCTCCAAGGGCCCAGGGCCAGCTAAGAACACGTCCCTGTTTGCCATAGAACCCCTCACCTTGTGATGAGGGGAGGGGGGTGACCCGCAAGAAACAGGTCCTTCCTTTCTGCACAGCAAACAGGGTACAACTCAGAGCACGGCAGTGAGGTGTTTGCCCCCACCCGGTTGCTTGGGAGGGAACCCACGACCCCCACCCCCAATCATTTGGGAAGAGGGGAGACTGAGGTCCACCCCGTGCCTGGTGCAAAGAGTGTTCAGTTCCCAGTCCCAGCTGACCAAGGCAAAAGAAGGCGACCGACCACAAACTGAACGGTGTGCGTGTGTCAAAGAACACATAAAACGGGGGATCTCAGAACCCACAGGAGCCTGCGGTTTCTGAAATTCGGGTGGGTGGCTTCCTGCCGCTGCAAGGCACGCCGGGAGGAGCGGGGAGGGTCCGGGTGCCGCCTCGCCCGGTGCTCCCTGCATGGCTTTTGCTCCGCCGGCCTGGCCCGCCGCCTCCCAGGGTGGAGGGGACCCACGCGTTCCCAGCAAAGCAAGGAGTGGACACAGCAAATCCATCAACCGGGCTCCGGCCGTGCCAGCGAGGCAGAAACCCATTTCAGGCAAGGGCTGTGGAAGACAGGGGAGGACTCATCTTATTTTGTGCATGTAGACAGTGATTTTAATGTTATGTAAATGCAGCTGGCGATTCCTAATCTATCCTGAAATGTATATGTCAGGGCTCTGGTGTAGCAAGGGGGCCCCTGATAGAAACAAGCTGTGTTTTTATACAGGGAAGGCTGGTGATTACCTGCTTCTGGATTTTTTTTTTTTCCTTTTCATTACCAATTTGAAACAGGACGAGCTGAAGCGGTGAAAACGGAGGCATGACTGTGGGAGCCTGCGGGGGAGTGACTCTGACAGCCCCCCTGGCGAGGAGGAGGTCGACAGACAGAGGGGCTCAGGGCGGCTGGAGAGGACGGAGGGGGAAGGAATACTCTGGAATGCCAGATACAAAGTGACACACGCAAACTGATGTGCTGGGGAAATGAGGAGGAGGGGCGCAAGTATCCGCGAATCTCGTGGTCACCCCTGGAAAAGACTGGGGTCTCAGGAGGGAGGGGACTTTGCACCATTGCACCAGGAGCAGAGGATGATGAAAAATACACGAGTGTGGGTCTGCGCAGATCACAGGGGGGTGCGGCGTGAGGAGCCGGTGGGGTCCACCGGAGAGGGGCCAGTGCAGGAGGCAGGAAGGCAGCGAACCCCCAGCTCCCACCCCCGTGCAGAGCTGGTAAGCACAGCTCGCGTCTCTCCCTTAGGGCAGCAGATAGAACACCTGTCTGCTTAGTGTGACCCATCAGCTTCCGAGACAGCATTTTCCAGGGTGACCAGAAGGGATGGTCCTTCAAGGTTATACCCTCTTAACCCAGTGTTAGACTGCCAGAAATGGACAGGCCAGGGACCAGCTCTCTGCCCCCCAAAGACTCATCAGAGGTTTTTCCCTCCAAAACCTCCACCGTCTTCAGACTTTTCCACTTAGGGCTTATTGATTTCCTTCCTTCTCTGTTTTGTTTGTTTGTTTGTTTGTATTTTGAGCCAACTTTAGAACATTTCGACGTCAGGAGAGCTGTCTCAGTGTAACTCACCCAGAAAACCAGTGACAGGTGTGCGGATGGGATGAGGCCAGTGCCGCAGACCCTTGGGCATTTTCGCCAAGTTCACATGTATGACACCTAGTGGGTTGAGGTCGGGGTGACCACCATCCCAAGGCACACACTGCTCGGCAAGTCATTCCTGAGGAGTCGCCAGGATCCCAGCTTTGGAAACTCCACAATGGGAGGAAGGAAAATAGTTCTGCCTTTAGAAGAAAGAGGCGTCAAGTCACAGATGAGTCACTGGCCACCTCCATCTCTTAACTTTGCTTTTTTGTAACACCTAAAACATCTCCTGTCCCCCAGACCGAGGCACCCACCTCTCCTTCTGGTTGCCCCCTGGTCCTGGAACCTCCTCCTTACCCTCAAATTCAAAGATGGCACAAAGTGTCACTCACTTACGTTTTCCTCTCCACATTCCCGTCCTGCTTCTCTGAATCTGTCTTGTTCTTTCACTGTATGTCTAGCACCTACAGGAACATATGAAGAGAGTCTTTTTTAAAAAAAATTTTTTTTAACGTTTATTTATTTTTGAGACAGAGAGAGACAGAGCA
This sequence comes from Prionailurus bengalensis, assembly GCF_016509475.1. Lineage (NCBI taxonomy): Eukaryota > Metazoa > Chordata > Mammalia > Carnivora > Felidae > Prionailurus > Prionailurus bengalensis. The sequence goes on along the minus strand of NC_057348.1, from coordinate 64,175,572 downwards.
TGAATGGGGGAGGGGCAGAGAGAGAGGGCGACACAGAACCGGAAGCAGGCTCCAGGCTCTGAGCCATCAGCCCAGAGCCCGACGCGGGGCTCGAACTCATGGTCCGTGAGATCGTAACCTGAGCTGAAGTCGGACGCTTAACCGACTGAGCCACCCAGGCACCCCTGAAGAGAGTCTTAAGAGAACAAGTGAGTGAATGAATGAATGAAGAGAATGAATACCTAAGAAAATAAATCCTTAAGAAAATGAATGAATGACCCACTTCAGCAAGGCTCTTAGCAGCGTTCCTCTGGGCCCTTCCGCCAATCTCCATTGCTGACCTCTGGTTCTCCCTTTTTTCTTTCCCTTTATAGAAAAGCTTGATGAGTTTTGCTGCAATACTGATTCTCTTTGAACATCCCTCAAAATCCCCTATTCCCGGCATGAAACAGGGTCCAAACCACAGACCTTGCTCTTGAAGGACCTCTACGTCCAACATTGATCTGAGTCCAGCAAGGTCCCCCTGGATGTGACCTCCACTCCAGGTTACTGTTTCTGCTTCCTGTTCCTGGGTCTTTCTCACGCCATTCCCCCTTACTGATTCCCTCTTCCTATTTTCCAGTGGAAGGAATTCCCAACTAGAGTAAGAAAATACTCCTTGAAGAGTCAGGTACGTCTGGATTAAAATCCTACCTCCACTATTTACTGCATGGCCTTGGTTTTTGTTTTGTTTTGTTTTGTTTTGTTTACCTTTGTAAGTGGAATGTTATTGAAAGACGTGGGCCAAGGGCATGGCAACATGTCAATGTCCTTCCCTACATCTTCTGGTCTCGGCAGCCTTTCCTAGGAGGTTGGGTCAGTCTTCCCATCCCCCAAAGGTGGCCCCAGCCCTCTGCCCTCATTCCTATGGTACATTTTCATCAGTATCTGCTGTCTTCACGCACTGTATGGCACTTAAACTTCCCTGATACCCGTTCCCTAAATCTCTGTATCAATATCATCCCTTCTCAAGTAAATTGTATCCTCCTATAGGGCAGGGAACTCACCTCACGATTGTTTTCTCTTCAGCTTGCTCACCAGAAGTATTCACTAGATGTTCAATGCTTTCATCCATTCATCCCTTTATTTGATATTTATTGAGCACTTGCTATTTGGAAGGTAAGATGTTGAGCCCTGTGGTGGAGGACGCATAGGCAGAAGAAGACAGATTTGTTCTCAGGGCACTTATATCCCTGGGGCTTTAATCCACGATGAAAACAGCATCATATAATTATATTGTTCCTCTCACCTGCTGGGGAATATGCCACTGCTAATGATGTAATGGTGAACAAAATCATCTTATGCTAGATCTGTAAGAGGGACACTGCCAAACAGAGATCAACTCTAATTTTATGGGCATTTAGAATAAGGAGAAATGAGAAGGATGAGTATTACGCTCCATAACGAGTAAGAAAATATTTCTTACCCAATTTACACATTGGAAAAAAAAAAATAAAAGATCAAGATTGTTATTCTGAGATGTCCTGGATTGACAATTATCTGGTGAATTTTTGTGGTTTAACATACACCATCCATGCTCAGAGCGCTCCGCCATCTTAAATTGGTCTCTGTAAACCTCTGTTGGTGCGCTTCCTGTCTGCCCCACTGTGGGTGGGTTTGCACCGACTGAACGAGAATCAGATCTTGTGGGGGCCCAATTGGCTTGCTCCCCTAGACTGCTAGGGGAGGGCAGGAGAGAGAGGAGGAAGCTCTTCTTTCCTCTGTCCCATTCTCCTTTGGAGTCACCGCAGCCAGGGACAATCCCCCTGAGAGCTTCGTGAAGTGGGTGTCTCTGTTCCTGTTTTCCAGATGAGGAATTGGAGACTCAAGGAATAGAAGGTCTGAGCCACCCTTCCTCCAAAGAAAGATATAACTACCAGGTACAGTGAAATTCAGAAATTCCCCAGGAGCAGCTAAAGTAGTTGGCTGGAGCTGGGGTGTCGGAGGCAGGCTTTACTAAGAGGGCAGAGAAAAGAGGTGGTCCCAGACACTTCTGTCTGGCTCTCTCCACTCCACTCCCTGTCAGAAGCAGCTGGACACCACAGTGGCTTTTCTTTTTCCCTTTTTCTCTTCTCAAAGAATTTCTGGCCCCTTCGAAAAATCAGGAAGTTCTGGAAATCAGGCAGCAAAACTTAATCTCATGATATTTACTACCCAAATAGGCACTGAAAGTTCAAAGTTTCCAGATAAGCGTTCTACTTCTTGATGTTTATCTAACCCAAAAGTTTAAGCATTCTGAGGTTCATTGGATTCCAAACCAGACAGTCCCACTGTCTCTTTTTTATGGGAGTTTTTTTTGTTATTCTTTGTTTGTGTTTTTTTTACCACCTATTGTGCTATGAGTTAGGAGGGAGGGGTGGTGAGTACTCCATTGTTATACTCCGTTTTCCAGGAATAAATAGTATCCAGAAGGAGCTACTGGGTGTGTGTGGGGGGGGGGGGAGTTAAAATCCAATCAGTAAAAGATTGACTTATCAAGAGAACACGGTGTCCTAGATATCTGAACACCCCATAGATACAGATCTCTCCCACACTCAGGCCTACAGAGAAAGGAGGGCTTCATCCAGTCACGCACTGCATGCAGAACGAGCTTGCACATGCTCATAAAGCACAGTGATTGATTCACAAAGGTGTGTCCATTTCTGGAAAAGAAAAAGCAAGGCTGGAGCCAGTTAGGGGTGACTGAAAGGGCCACCATCAATTTGTATAATGGCTAGTGGTTTTCAGAATATTTTCACTCCCATTATCTCCCTGATCTTCCTGATACCTGATATGCCCGTTACAAAGCTGGGAACTTTGAGGCTCAAGCCATGTTGTGTGACCGCTAGGAGGACCTGCAGGAAGTGACGGAGAGCAGTTGCTAGAATCTAGGCTTATGGTTCCCTAAGAGGAGGTTGTGATCTGTATGTACTAATACTGAAAGACAAGTGCTGGAAACAGCAGTGGTAGAAACCGCTAAGTATGAGATCATGGCCAGCAAGGCAAGGGAGCCTGGTTTCACAAAAAAACCTTGAGTTTCGGAGATACAAATCTCTTCCATTCCTCCTCTGGTTTCTTACTATTTATGGGATCTTATGCACGTTACTTAGCTGCTCTCGACCTCAGCTTCGGTGTGTGTGAAAGGGAAGATTTTGTAAAGATTAATGAAATAATGTACATATAATAGGCTTGTGCTATGTGTTAGATCCCACCTTTTGTCCTTTCCCTCTTGGATTTACCAGAACTAATCACATTTCTGGATACTACTACTGGTAAGCCAGCTGCTTCTTCTTTTTCATCCTAGAGATTCCCCAAGATGCCCACATTTTGTGTTATCTCATGTACACACGGATGGGAGATACAGAATTGAACAGATATAACTCCTTCCTCTATGGGGCTCAATGCTTACAGTGTCTTTCTTTAAAAGAAATCAATGTATCATCTATACGAAGATGTAAAAACTGTGGCCCATGGGCCACATTTGGCCAACTGCCTCTTTTTATTCCACCTGTAAGCTGAAGATGGTCCTTACATTTGTAAACAGTTGTCTATGTCTGCTTTCATGCTACAACCATAGAGTTGAGCAGCTGCCACAGAGATCCTATAGCTCAAACAACCTAAACTCTAGTCCCTGGCCCACTGGAGAAAAAATGCCAGGTCTGTGATTTATATTCCATCCTAGATTGCACTATGAGAGCCCTTGATGTCCGGGATAGAGTCACCATGTGGCATGGGCTCTTCCTTCCGTGAGCTTGAGTTTAGTTTCTAGTTTCTTAAGCCCAAAGCTTAGGTTACTGATCTGAGACATTCTGCTTTTCTCATATAGATGTTAAAGATGTAAATTTCCCCATAAGCATGGTTTAAACTGTATCCCATAAATTTTGATATCTGTGTTTTCATTTTTTTGTAATTAAAAATATTTTAATATTTCCCTTGTGATTTTTTTGGACACACTGGTTATTTAAAATTGTGCTACTTAATTTCCAAATATTTGGGGTTTTCCAAGATTTCTTTCTGCTATGTATCTTATTTAATTCTACTGTGCTCAGAGAACCTATTTTATATGATTTCAATCTTTTAAATTCATTGAGGTTGTTTTGTGACCCAGAATATGGTTTCTCCTGGAGAATATTTCATGGGTACTTGAAAAGAATATGTTCTCTGCAGTCCACAAGAGTGCAAATGTCATTTAGGAGTGTCCTGTAAGTGTCAGTTAGGTCAAGCTGGTGGAGAATGCTGCTCAAACCTTGTATATTTTTTGCCAATTTTCTGACTAATTATTCTATCAATTATTGAAAGAGAGTCATTGTAGTTTCCAACTGTTATTGACAAATTGGATATTTTTCCTTTCATTTCTGTTTTTGCTTTATGTGTTTTTAGCTCTGTTATTAAGTGCATATACATTTATAATTGTTGTATCTTCCTGATGCATTGACTCTTTTGTCATGAAATTCCTCTCCTTGTCTCTAAGACAATTGGTTTTTTCTTGTGGGCTATTTTATCTGCTATCAGTGTAGCCATCTCATTGTTTTCATAGTTATTGTTTGCATGTTACATCTTTTCTCATCCTTTTGATTTACTATTTGTGTCTTTGAATCTAATATGTATTTTCTGTAGACAGCATATATTTGGGTCTTGTTTTTTAAATCCAGTCTGACAATTCATACCTTTTGAATGGGGAGTTTTGTCCATTTACTTTTAATGTAATCATTCATATGGATGGATTTATGACTGCCAATTTTGAAGATATGTTCTTTACTTGTCTCATGTCTTTGTTCTTCTGTTACTCTTCTACTGCCTTCTTTTGTGTTAGATAAGTGTTCTTTTTTTTATTTTTCAAATCAATTTATTGATGCTGGGGAGGTGGGGAGGAAGCCTGCAAAAGTATGTGAAGCCAAGTGGTTCTAGGTGGGGTAGGTGTTGAGGCCTGGCCACTACTGGACAGGGAAGACAGAGTTGCCACTGAATTTACAAGGAATGAGAAGCTGCTGGTACTCCAGGGGCAGGTACCACTCCACAAGCACATGCAGGGAGACATGGTTGTTGACTAGGAACTGTGATTGCATCAGAAGTTCCAGGTCCTCTGGCCCCACAGTCTTGTAGCCAGCATGAGCTGGTGACATCCAGGTCATCACATAGATGCTGGAAATAATTGTCCAGGCATTTCTCCACCATCTCAAGTGCCTTCTTCTCCATAGGCACCTTGGCACAGAAGCTGAAGAACTTCACATAGTGGCTCAGTCCAGTCTTGTGGGGATTTTGATGGAGGCTGAGACCAGGGATTTGGGCCATGGGAGGAAGCCTGGTTGATAGATGTTCCAGAGGATGTGAGGATAAGACTGCAGTGCTAGGAGGTGGTCTGGCTCAAGAAACTGAAGTCACCTGGCCTGAAGAAACTCAGTGGTGCTGGAGGCCAACTCTGGACTTGCTGTCCTACCAGAGATGTCCTCACCTCCTGAAGATCCTTCTGGCCTCTTGGCCTCAAGAGCCCCCAGGGATCCTTTGCTTCTGTCATTTCTGTATGTCCCTCAGGATTTTCTGTCCTGGCAGATCTTTGTGTTCCTGTTGTATACTTCACTCTTCCCACACCCACACCTTCCTCCATGAGATAAATATTCTTAATGCACTATTTTAACTTCTCTGCTTTCTAGTACACTTTAAAACTTTACCTTCTTAACAATTATACTAGGGATTACAACATACACTTTATCACAATTTACTTGAGATAGAAACTTTGCTCTAACACATCTTCTTCTAATCGCCCCTCCTTTGAGTTACTGCTATCATATAGATTATGTCTATTGTGGTTATTAATTTAAGAATACAGTACTATACATTTGCTTTGTACTGTCTTATGTCTGCTAGAGAAGTTAGAAAAATGAATGAGAAAGTGTGTTCATAAAATGTCTTGTACTTATCCACATATTTATGATTTCCAGTGCTCATTATTTCATCCTGTGGATTTGAGTTACTTTCTTGCACCACTTTTATTTGGTTGGAAGGATTTTTAGGCAGTTCTTGTAAGGCAGATATGCTACCAACACTATCTTTCAGTCCTGTTTAGCTGGAAAAATTTTTTTCTTTTATTTTTGAGAGATAGTTTTATTGGGTGTATAATTCTTGGTTTGATGGTTTTTCTTTTAGCACTTTGAATATTTCTGTTCCTTGCTTTCTGGTCTGCATTGTTTCTGATAAGAAGACAGCTTTAATTATGTTGTTTTTCTCGTGTACAGGATGAATCATTTTTCTCCTAATGCTTTCAAAATTCTCTTCATGTTTGTCTTTTGAAAATTTAACTGTGTCTAAATGTACACCTCTTGTGGTTGTCCAACTTGGAATTTATTGAACTTCTTGGATATTTAGATCAATATTTTTAATCAAGTTTGGGAAGTTTTATCCACTATTTCTTCAAATAATTTTAATGCTCTTTTTATTCTCTCTTATTTTTCTGGGACTCTTTAAAATTCACTTGAATTTGTATCATAGGTCTCAGAAAGTATGCTCATCATTTAATGTTTTATCTTTGCTATATTGAATAATTTTCTTTGTTCTGTTTTGAGGTTATTCAATCTTTTATCTGCCATCCAAAATTTGCTGTTTAACCCTTTAGGCAAAATTCTCATCTTAGTTATTACTATTCTCAACCCCAGAATTTCCATTAGGTTCCTTTACGAAATACTTGATGTCTCTTTATTAAGATTCTTTCTTTGTTAAGTCTGTTTGTTGGGCTGCATGTATATTTCTACCAATATTTTGAAGGCAGGGTTTAGGGCTTATTGAATCTTGTATCCCATTCAATTCACACATTCTAAAAATTGGTTAAATCAGAAAAGAACAAGTCTCACACTGTTGAATTAGATAAGCATATGGAGTGAAAACCAGGAGAAACTTTATTAGCTTTCTGAGGAGAGGGGAAAACACATGAAAAAATGAAAACAAACTGGTAATTCTAGAGGACAAAGACAAAAGGCTGGCCAAGTGTTATAGGTCTTGTAAAAGAAGGAAGCAAAGCTATAGATCAGAACTAATATATATGAATATAAAACTGATGAAAAATTTTCTGAACTAATATAGGAGTGCACTGATATCCAGGCAATGTTAATGGACAGAAATCTACCAGCTCTGCCTTGTAAAGATGTTTGAATTACAAAGATTATGGTAACAACAAAAACTCTTATAAGTACCAAGAAAAAGGGGGAAAATGAAGAAATAGATTACCCACAAGTTTTTAATACATATTGCTATTTCTTAGCTTTCCTCTGTAACAGTGTCATGAGGGGAAAAAAAAGAAATAGCATCTGTAGAATTTTTAGTGCAAAAGATATGATTTGCGAATGTGTTGTGCCACTAAATTTTTTATTCATATTTGGAGGTTGTAAAAAGACATTTCCAGATATCCAAAGACACAATGTACCACTTACATAACCTTCTTTTAATAATGACCTAAAATTTGTGTTAGCCAACCAAAAAATGAATCAAAGTTAATCAATTAAGAACAGGAAATTTTCTGGAAAAACTGGAAAGCAACATGCTGAAGAATGAAACTGGACCACCTTCTTACACCATACACAAAAATAAATTCAAAAGGGATGAAAGAGTTAAATATAAGACAAGAAACCATCAAAATCCTATAGGAAAGAATAGGCAGCCACCTCTTTGACCTTGCCTGGTTGCAGCAACTTCTTACTAGACACGTCTCCAGAGGCAAAGGAAACAAAAGCAAAAATAAACTATTGGGACCTCATCAAGATAAAAACTTCTGCACGGCAAAGGAAACAATAAATAACACTAAAAGGCAACTGACGGAATGGGAGAAGATATTTGCAACTGACATATCAGATAAAGTGTTAGTATCCAAAATCTATAAAGATCTTATCAAACTCAACACCCAAAAACCAAATAATCTAGTGAAGAAATGGGCAGAAGACATGAATAGACATGTCTTCAAAGAAGACATCCAGATGGCTGGCAGACACATGAAAAGATGCTCAACATCACCCATCATTAGGGAAATACAAATCCAAACCACAGTGAGATAACACCTCATACCAGTTAGAATGGCTAAAATTAACAACTCAGGAAACAACAGATGTTGGTGAGGATGTGGAGAAAAGGGAACCCTTTTGCACAATTGGTGGGGATGCAAACTGGTGCAGCCACTCTGGAAAACAGTATGGAGGTTCCTCAAAAAATTAAAAATTGAACTACCCTACAAACAATAATTGCACTACTAGGTGTTTCTCCAAAGGACACGAAAATGATGATTCGAAGGGGCACATGCAACCCAATGTTTATGGCAGTGCTGTCAACAATAGCCAGATTACGGAAAGAACCCAAATATCCACGGACTGATGAATAGATAAAGAAGATATGGTGTGTATATATGTACACACACACACACACACACACACACACTGGAATACTACTCAGCAATCAAAAACAATGAAATCTTGCCATTTGCACAACATAGATGGAACTGGAGGGTATTATGCTAAGCGAAATAAGTCAGAGGAAGAGAGATATTGTATGAATTCACTCATATGTGGAATTTGAGAAACTCAGCAGATGGGACATAGAGGAGGGGAAGGAAAAATAAGGTAAAAACAGAAAGGGAGGCAAACCATAAGACACTCTTGAATACAGAGAACAAACTGAGGGTTGGGGGGGGTAGGTGGGGGGGATGGGTTAAATGGAGGATGGACATTAAGGAGGGCACTTTTTTGGGATGAGCTCTGGGTGCCATATGTAAATGATGAATCACTGGGATCTTCTCCTGAAACCAATACTACACTGTGAATTTAAATAAATTAATTGAAAAAGAAAGAATAGGAGACTTAAGGTATAAAAGTACTAAAGGTGAAAAGTAAATTTAATTATTATAAACTTGGTTAAATTTGAATCCAAACACTGATGTTACTGATGAAATAGAAAATAAAATTTATTCTAATAAGAGTCAATTCAATAAGAGTCACCAAAGGGACAAACATTATTGCAGGGATAGCACAATTTTTATCTTGTACATCACTTCTGACCTGTTTCTATGGCTTCCTACAAAACATGATTGTAAAGGATTCTGAGGCTACATCTGGACTCAAAAGGAAAGGGTTCTCTGATTGATTAATGGTATTTCTTGTGATTGTTCTGTAACAACTGGGTGTGAAGTCTCATGTGCCACATTCATAGCACATTGCATTTCTGTAGACTGGAAATAGTTAAAGTCAACATAATTCATAATCTAGACTAATCCTAGTATCAAACATTTGTAAAGAGTTAAAATATAAAGTATAAAGCAACAGAATGAACATGCCACACACACACACACACACACACACACACACACACACATCAGATAGAAACTATAATATATCACAGATTTGCAAGGTGGGGATTTCATTTGCTAATGGTTAAAACCAGGACCATAAATCATTTTAGTGAAAAGGTCTGTTGAAACATTTTCTGAATAGTGTCCACAGAATACATGTTCCATGAGATATTAATCTTAATTGGTATGTTAAAAATAAAAAGTTTTCCAGAACACATAACTGGAAATGTTACACATTAAATCAACATCATGGATATTGACAGCACATATTGGAATATTAATGTCTCTAAGAAATTCTGCACTGAAAACAAGCCATGGGAAGTAACTATAACACTTAGCCAAACTTACCAAATATAAAATGGATAATAGACTTGGATACTGGTAGTAACTAGTTAAAGTAATTAATAATAAAATTCTATTCTAAGAGTACAATACAAATAGATAAAGTATCCATCAATAATCCTGAGAAAATGTGCAGAACGTACAAGAGAAACTTGATTGAAAGGTATAACAGAAACATTTAATCGTGAGTCATATTTCTGAATGGAAAAACTGAAAGTAGTAAAGGTATCAATTCTTGACAAATTTCAGTCTAGAATCTTATAAAATTATTCTAGTAAACAATATTACTAAGGTTTATGGGAAGGCATTAAGAGGTGAAGCTAACTACAACATTTATCAAAAAGAGCCGAATTTGTGTAAAAGTAATGCTATTACTATCAGGGATTAAAATAGATAACAAAGAGAAACATTTCTTCAGATAATGGTCAGGTGGCTCGTTGTACACAAACTATTCCAGCTATTAAAACCAGAAGTGCTAGATTCTTAAAAATTTGAAGTCATTGGAGACCTATCAAAGCAACAAGACTTAAAGCAACATGATTCTTGGAAGCAAGGGAATTGATTCTTGAAACCAAGGTGAACTGTGCATCTGGTGCTGCATTTCCCTTCAAAGTACTTGGAGTTTTGTAGCTGGGGAGGGGGGGAGCTATGACATGGAAGAAAACTTCCTCCACTCTTATGGTGGAGAATGCACCAAAATCACAGTTTAGGAACTGTGAAGGCAGTTTAACCCTAATAAACCCAGGCTTTCAGCCGAGACACTCAGAGGCAAAGCCAGAAATAAGCACTGTCACGAAGATTGAAACAACTCAAGCCTTGGTGGGACTAAGCTGATTTGCTTCCACACTAAATGCTTGTCACTAACAGAAATAAACCCCATCTTCCCCATCCGGAAGCACCCAGAGGCTCAAACTGCCTCTAATATTTTTTGTACATAATATCCGGTATGTAATACCAAATCACGAGGAGTATCGAGTAATTGGAGTCAAGACCAAATGACCAAAAACAGTAGTAATCACATGTAGTGGAATCAAAATCACAGGGAAGTCCAGAAATTAGAGTTCTCAAACACTGGTTTCAGTTTAATTGTACAACCTAATACATTCAAGGAAATAAATGGCAAGAAGGAAGACAACGGAGAGAATAGAAAGTAAGGAATGAAATGAAAATGATTTTCAATGTAAAATATAATAACTGAAACTATACAGATGCATTTAGTAGCAAATAGACAGAGGTAAAGTGACAATGAGGTGGAAGAAAACATCCAGATCAAAACTTAGAGTGAGAAGTGGGGAGAGGACATGGACAAGAACACAGGACACATTTGGGATCACACATTTATGTAATTAGATTCCCAGAAAGGAGAGATAATGGAGCAGAAGAATTATTTAAAGAGATAATGGCCAAGAGTTTTAAATTTTGACAATAGGCATCAACCTACGATTCAAGGAGCTAAGAGAAGCCAAAATAGTATAAGTACAAAGAAAATGAAATCCAAGCACATCTCAGTCAGGCTGCTGAGACCCAAAGATGGAGACAAAATCCTAGAAGCAGTTAGTGGCAAAAAAACAAAAACAAAAACAAAACAAAAACACAATAAACAACAACAAAAAAACCACCTAAGTTCAAAGCCACTAAGAATCTCTGAGTGGGGAAGGCAGCCTTCCATCAGTGGGAACAAAGGAGTCTGTCTCTTGAGCTGGTCACTTGTGGCTGAGTTGTGGGGGAGAGGGATAATAAAGAAAATCCTCTTGGGATGGAGAGTCCCTTCCCCTATGTGGAGATACCAGGCATCCATGCAAACAGACAAGGGGAATCCCACTACAACAACCTGCCTGGCCTTGGAAACAGTCTTCCTCCCTGGGGTCTGGAGAGTCCCTTCCCCCATCCGGAGGTAACAGGTAGGTTGGCCGGGGAAACTTCTTTTGCCCTTGGGTGGCATTGGCAGGGATCAGAGGGAATCCCAGCGAAACAAATACTGAACAGATGAAAATAAAACTGCCAAGGCCCCAACAATTGAATAGTCACTGAGACCCTAGTTTACAAAAGTGAACAAGGACCTGTGTGCTATACCTAAACAGGGTGACTTCCTGCTTTAAAATTTTTAAATAGGACCCAGAATCTCCTAACCCAAGAATCCAAATGTCCAGGATATAATTGAAAACCACCCATTACACCAAGAACCAGGAAATTCACAACTTGGAAGAAAAAAGACAGTCAACGGTTGCCAGCATTGAGATGAATCAGATGTTGAAATTATGTGGCAAGGATTTTAAATCAGCCATCATAATAATACCTCAACAAATGCATTATGTATGAATTCTCTTCAAACAAGTTAAAAATAGTAAATCTCAGCAGAAAAATAAAAGCTATAAAGAAAAGCCACGTAAAAATCATAGAGCTGAATGTTTCAATAGCAGAAATGAAAAACTCAGTGGATGGGCAGAAATGGAAATGACAGAAGACAGAATCAGTGAACTTGGGAACAAAGCAATATAATTGATACAATCTGAACAATAGAGAGAAAAATAGACTGAAAAGAATAAACAGAGCTTCCGAGACTTGAGGGACAATAACAGAAGATTCATTATTTGTATGATTGGAGTCCAATAACAAGAAGGAAAGGGAACCTCTGAATACGTATTTAAGGAAATGTTGCTGGAAACCTGAGATTCAAATAATTGGCAGCTGAAACCTCCCAAATTTTGAGAAAGATATAAACCTACAGATTCAAGAATCCTTATGAATCTTGAATAGAATAACTCAAAGAAATCCATGCTGAGGCAGGTCATAATTAAACTACTGAAAGACTAAAGACAAATAAAAAATCTTGAACACAGCCAGGGAGGGAAAATACACCCTCTCTATAGGGGACACCAGTTTGAATGATAGTGGTTTTTTCATCTGGAATCATGGAGGTCAGTTGGAAAACATTTTGTCAAATGCTGAAAGACAGAACGGTTAACTATGCATTTTATGTTTAGGAGAATGATCTTTCAGGAATGAAAAGGAATTAAGACATTCTCAAGTGAATGCCACAAGAAGACCTCCCCTTAAAACATGGCTAAAGGAAAATTTTCAGACAGAAAGGAAATGATAAAAGAAGAAATCCTGCAGGAAAGAAGCAGGAACAAGAGAAAGAACAAAAATATCAGTATATACAAAAGACCCTCCTTCTCATGAGTTTTATAAATGATATTTGGTGATTGAAACAGAAAATATAACAACATCGGACACTCAAGACAAGTGGGTAAGGTAAGGGACCTAAGAGGAAGTGGGGTTTCCACACTTTACTCAACGTGGTAAAACATTGATACCAATGGGCTGTGATAAGTCACGTGTGTGTATTGTAATACCCAGAGCCACCACTGAGAACGCCATACGTATAAATACTCAAAAACAGTATAAATAAGTCAGAATGACAGTTCAAAAGGAGAACAGGAGTACCTGGGTGTCTCAGTCAGTTGAGGGTCCAACTCTTGATTTTGGCTCAGGTCATGATCCCAGGGTTGTGGGATGGAGCCCCACATGGTGCTTTGCATTGAGCGTGGAGCCTGCTTGGGTTTTCTCACTCTCAAAGGAGCCTGCTTGGGATTTTATCTGTCTCAAAATAAATAAATAAACATGAAAAAAAACCACTCAAAAACAAAAGAACAGATTAGTGTTGTCAGGTGTTAGGAATCGGGGTGAAATGGGGAACAGTACAGGATGGGGTTATTTTAAAAGCACATATAAAGAGGGGCACGCCTGGGTGGCTCAGTTGGTTGAGCGACTGACTTAGGTTCAAGTCATGATTTCATAGTTTGTGGGTGCAAGCCCCACTGTTAGCTCAGATCCCAGAGCCGGCTTTGGATTCTGTGTCTCCCTCTCTCTATCTGCCCGTCCCCTACTTGCGCTCTCTGTCTCTGTAAAAAAGTAACTGAATAAACATTTTAAAAATATATTAAAAAATAAAAGTACATATGAGGAAACCTCTAGTGATGGAGTTCTTCTAGACCTTGACTGTTGTGGTGGATACACAGATCTACGCATGTGATAAGATCGCTAGAAATACACACACACACACTCACACACACACACACACACACAGATAAGTAATATGAAGGAATCTGAATAAGATCAATGGAGTGCATCTATGTCAATACCTCAGCTGTGACACTTTTCTACAGTTTTGCAAGATATTGCCATAAGGGGAAATGAAAGCCGGGGTACATAGGATCTCTCTCTATTAAATCTTGCACCTGCATGTGAATCTACAATTGCCTCAGAATTTAAAAGTGCAGTTACTCATCCCCCTCAACATGATAACAATAGGAAGGACCCCCTCATTGCTTAGGAAGTGGTAAGATACTTACAATTAAGCCCAGGAAGCTGGTTGTAATATCTAGGGTTGCCGCCGAAAGAACAATGAAAGACTAAAACTATCAAGTAAATAGAAGGAGAAGAGAAATGATTTTTTAAAGTGCTTTAATTAAACCAAAATAAGGAAAGAAAAGAGAAAAATGAAGCATGGAACAGGTGCAACTGATAGAAAATAAATTGAAGGTGATAGATTTAAACTTAAATATAAAAGTAGTGATAATAATGAAGAAAGCCGACATGTCCCAAATAAAGACTATGGTTGTCAGACTGCATTTTAAAATGACACACAAAAAAAAATCACATCTTAGATATAAATAAACAGAACCTTGAAAATTATGTGTTTTGAAAAAGCTGGTCAAATTGATAAATCCCTGGGCCAGACAGATAAACAAATGAAAAAGAGTACACATTACCAATACTAAGGATCAAAAAAGGTACATAACTACAGAACTATCGACATTAAAAAACTAACATTAGAATTTTATTAAAAGTTCTATACCATTAAATCTGACAATTCAGATAAAATGGTGAAATACGGCTTTCTAAAACTAAAACAATAAAAAAGAATATTAGAATAATCCTATATCTAATGAAGAAATTGAAAGTTATGAAATCCTTTTAGCAAAAAAAAAGAAAAGAAAAAAGAAAAAACAAACAAAAAACCCAAGACCATGTTCATCCAAATGGCTTCATTAATAAAATCTCCCAAACACTTCCAGACAAAAGATAGATAAGAACCTTTCAACTTTTTTACAATACTAGTATAACATTGATACAAAACTTGAAAAGAAGGTCACAATAAAGGAAAATTAGCCACCAAATATTTCTCAGATTTGAGCACAGGTGCAAAACTCCTGATCAAAAAATTAACTAAATCCAGCAATATAATAAAGAACAGTACATCACAACTAAATAAACTTGGGTGTATTTTAGGAAGTCAAATTTTGTTTAATATTTGAACATTAGCTAATGGAATTCACTGCATTTGCCGATTAAGGAGAGACATCACCTCAATAGATGAAGAAGCATCATGTGATTAAATTGAATACATGTTCATGATAAAAACTCCTAGGAATCTGGGAATAGAAGGATCCTTTCTTAAGGACACAAAGGGTGTCTGCAAATACAAAACAGAACAAAATTAGGCAAATAAAAATCTATGGCAGCTTTTGCTATTGCTGAGTAAGCCCCCACTGGACCAAACCTCCCAAAGACCAACCAAAAACTCTGGGAAAAACACAAAAATACAAGCTGCAGGCACTGGAGACTGAAGGAAAGTAGGCATGTCCTGTAGTGGAGTTGATATTTGGAAGGAGAACACAATATGGGGAATGTTTCCCTTTTTTGTGGGAGGTGCCTTTTAGCTAGTAGTAAGACATTGAGTTGTGTCATGTAGCCTGATGTGTGGGACTTGAGCCTGACTGTGGTTATAGGGGCATCAATGCAGGGGAAGGGGCAACAATGAAGGAAGAGGAGTTACTTCCCGGGAGATTAATTAAATAAATGTATTAAGGATAGTGAGTCAGGTTCTCATTGTTGGAGAAGGGGTCTACACCTATGGTAAAGGAATAAACTGAAACTATGGTTCTGGATTGGAGCTGGAATTATTTGTGTGAATTCATGGTCTTATAGGTAGGTGTTTGTGTGTACATATGTTACTTTTGTGTATGTAAATACACACGGATATTCCCAGCTCCATCCACCAAGAAGAATCAGAAAAAGTGGCACTCAATTGCAGTGAGCACATCTAGCCCCATTTCTTGGTTTCTATATATCCCTTTCCACCAGATGGAACTAGGGCTCCTTGAAGTAATGGGTGATTCCAGGGCTGGGGCCAAGAAAATACGTCATGAACCTGCAATATTTTGTTGGGTCAGATTTTAAGGAAGTAAAGTTTGAAGGGAAACATATAAAAAGGACACAGAGGCCAACTTGAAGTGGCTCCCATTATTCAAATATGGAAAAATTTGGGGCGCCTGGGTGGCTCAGTTGGTTAAGTGTCCGACTTCAGCTCAGGTCATGGTCTTGCATTTTGTGAGTTCAAGCCCCATGTCAGGCTCTGTGCTGACAGCTCAGAGCCCGGAGCCTGCTTTGGATTCTGTGTCTCCCACTCTCTCTGACCTGCCCCAGCTCACGTTCTCTCTCTCTCTCTGTCTCAAAAATAAACATTTAAAATAATTTAGAAAATTTTGAGCATCAAATAAGGATTGTAATAGATTAGAACCCATTGAATTAAAGAGGAAACCATGAGCCCATACTGATATAAATGAAAACTAGATGAATAAATTATAACTTTGGTAAGCATGGGATATTTACATATTCTCAAACTAGCTACACAGAAAATGATTGTTAATTAAAAAAGGGGGGGGGGAGAAAGAATAAGAAAATTACAGTGAAGAAACTGGCAGATGCCACCTCAACCAATCAGTTGTCAATGTCACCAGTAACGGGACAAATCGAGGTTGTATCTCAGGTGATAGACCATCCACAGTGCACAAACCATCAGGTGATGCCAGGCAAATACCTACAGGGAGAAATTCCTAGAATAGCAGGCCCTTGCTCTTCAAACATTTCAAGAACACGACAGGGAATTACTAAGTTTTCCAGGTTGAAAGAGACTAAAGGGGAATTATAAGTAAACGTGGCACATGACTCTACACTTGACCCGTTGGCTGTAAAGGACATTCCTGGGCCAGTTGCTAAGAATTGAACAGGGTTTGTAGCTTGAATGATAGTAACTTATCAATGTTTATTTCCTATTTTTGTGGTCTTATAGAGAAGATTTATAGGGTAATTTCTTTGTTTATAGAATATATGCTCTGACACATTTGACAGTTGATGGAGCACCATGTCAGCAACCTAGTATCACATGATTATGGTGAGGGGATGTTCTTAGTAGTTTACTTGAAGATTTCTGTATTTTGAATTTTTTTTTCCGAAAAACACCTTATTTTTAAAAAGAAAGAACATGGCCAATTTAAAACACCGCAGACATGTCGATATGTTTGGAACGACAGATACATTTGCAAAAGTAGTGGGGATGAAGCAAGAGCCATATCACAAAGGACCAAATGATCTATCTCTTTGGTGCTTTAGGATTTTAGAGGAAAGAGTATCATCATTCCTACAGCTTAGCATAGGATTTAATGAAGAGGGCCGGGGTGCATTAAAGACCAGAGTGACTATCCATAAGGCAAGTGACAGGCTGTCAGATCAGAGCTTGGGGAGCCATGTCCAAGATCCTGTGTCCAGTGTCCAGGGAAGTTAGAAGCCAGCAAGAGAAGTTGGAAGGGAATGACCAGTTGGAGATTAGACAGTAATGAGGAACACGGCGAGATAAAGCAGTGGAAGCTTTGATATAATGATATATCAATGATATAATGACAAAAGCCGTCCATACTTTAACATGCCTGAAACATGTTCATTCCCTAAACAATTCAGAGAAGCAAAATTCTGTTTGCACAAACATATAGAGCTGTTCTACTGCCTCAGGCAAGCATGTTACCAGTCAGGCAGAAATGAAGCAGAGAGCATGTGGTTGGGACATTCTGAAGGGGGGACAGTTGGGGAAAGGATATGTTTGGTGTCTAGCTGTGCTTGTGATATTTGTGGGAGGTCTTGGGAGCACGCCAGCAAAGGCCAGAATAGCAGGTGTCTAATGGCATTCCATGGAGGTAGGTGCCCGAGGGCAGAGATGTGCACTTGATTCCGGGGAGAAGAGGTGATGTTGGATGACAAGACTCAAGCCCCTGGAGGGCCCACAGGGGACCAGGAAGGGAGAGTGAGCATGGGCCAATAGCAGAGCCACTAGCAGTGGGACGATATGGCATCTGCCCCAATGGGACACTCTTTGAGCCTGTTATATGGATGCCTCTCTCGTTCTCCGGAGCTTTGAGAGCTTATCAGGACAGGAATGGAGGCGGACTGGTCAGGAACACACTGAGGGCTTCTCTGTTCCAAGAACTGGCTGGGCATTTGAGAGACATTATGTGCTTAATCCCAGCATCGAGCCTTCTGGGAGGATATTATCTAGACTTAGTTTAGAGATAACAAACCTGAGGCTTAAGAGAATTACAGTAACTTGATTACACGAGGAATCCAGCGCTGCCTGACTCCAAAGCCCCAGAACTTGTATCACTAATGCTTGGCTCAGATTTACTGAAAAGCAGAGAAGTAGGTAGAGGGATGCCAGAAGAAACACAACCCAATATCTTCCTCCTATGACATAGTTAGGATTGTAAAGTTCAATACGTAACCGAGAAGCCTTGCAGTCTTGCCACGAATCTGTGGTGTCTTCCAGAATGTTAGAATTTCAAGACTAGCTGGATTTAGTTGCCAGTGTATTATCCCTTTCCTCTTTAAACAGTTGAGAAATTGTAATGCAGAAAAGTGGGGCAAATTTGCCAGAAGGATATGGATATTAAAGCTCAGAAGGGCCTATGTAAAAAACAAAAAACAAACAAAAAACAAAAAACAAAAAAACAAAACCCAACAACAATAACAAAACAAAAACAAAAACAAAAAACAAAAAACCAAACAAAACCCCCAAAACAAAAAGACTGAAAAATTCCCTGGCATATGTTTTTAAGTACTACCCATCACAATATTTTATAAATTTGTATGTGGCTTGCAGAATGTGATAAAGCATTTCACAAATGCTGGCTACTTTTGTAATCAGTAGCTTAGTGACTTTAACAATCACATTAGAGACAATATTTATTTTGTAGTTTGGTTAACTATGTAGCTCTCACCACGATAGCAAAAAGAAGTGGTGTCTGGTTTGCACGATTCTGTGATTCTGTAATTTGGGTTATTCTGCTGTCAGATACTGAAGTTTGGTCATGAGTTTCAGGTCCACTGAATGAATTCATGACAAATACAGTAAGTGTGGCTGGTTTTGCTTTGACCTAGGGACTCAAGAGCTTAGGAACACTTGGCTTCTTTGCCCTCCTGCTGGCCTTTACTCTTGACTCTTGTACCACAGGCACACCCCCTTTATGTGTTAGTATACAGCTGCCCTCCTGCCTTTCAGGCATGGAAAGTACCCCTACATCCCCATTCCACAGTGCTGCTGACTCTTGATATGGTCAGGCCTCAACTTTAATGCCAATCTAGTGGCAAAACTAACATTATTGTCATTTCAATTAGAATTTCCTTTATGATTAGTGAGTCAACATTTTCATATATTTTTCCTCTCAAAGTGCCCATTGAAAGAATTTTCCCAGTTTTCTGTTGGATTGTTGGTCATTTTTGTTACTCATATGTTGGGAGTTATTGACATTTTTTAAGAAAAATATTTGCTCAGGGATGTGTGTTGCAAATACCTTATCCCAATATGCATTACCTTTTCATATCTTCGTCGTACCTTAATTTTAAGGCCAACTGGCCAACCACTTGCTCTGATGGAATGTGCTTTCCACTTCTTTAAGTAGTCTTCCCCTCTCTGGGTCATAGTATTCTACATTATCTTCAAGCTTTGCAGTTCAGCTTCTAATATTTATGTCATGAATTTACCTTGAACAAGATTTTTGTGGGTCATGTGAGAGAGGGACGCTAGCTCATTTTCTTCCCCATGTAAAAGTCATTTTCTGCACCATTTTCCAACATTCTCCAATGTCGATCCGAATCAGGTTTCTGTCTTTGTCTAAGTCTGTCTCTGAGTCCTGTCTTCTGTTGCATAAGTCCCTTTGTTTATCTCTGCACCAAAGAAACCTGTCTTAGTCATATTGTTTACAATGTGTCTTGATACACGGTGAGGTGTCTCCCCCCACCTTGTGTTCTTCAACCATGCTCTTATTGACTGTTGGCGATACCCAGTCAATATTGTTGGCGATACCCAAATTGTAGAGTCAGCTTGATGCAGAAAATAGCACTGTTGGAAGTTTGCATGGGACACACAGATCACTCTAAGGACAACTAACATCTTTAGTATATTGTCTTCCTTTACAGGTATCTCATTTTCTAGTTTCTTTTTCTTTTTGTTTTTTTAAAGTTTATTTATTTATTTTGAGAGAGACAGAGACAGCACAAGTAGGGGCAGGGCAGAGAGAGAGAGAGAGAGAGAGAGAGAGAGAGAGAGAGAGAGAGAGAATCCCAAGCAGGCTCCACACTGTGAGCCCAGATTCCAACATGGGGCTCAAACTCATGAAACCATGAGGTCATGATCTGAGCCAAACCCAAGAGTCAAATGCTTAACCGACTGAGCCACTCAGGTGCCCCCAGGTATCTCATTTTCTTTGTGTGGACCTTCTACATTTACACTTGCTCTATTGTATGTGTTCCCAGGTATTTTACATTTTTTGTTTTCTATTGTATATAGGAAGACATTTACGTATTATTTGACATTACACTCTGTCATATTTGACATTACATTTCCACATAGAGGTATGGGTATCCATTTGACTGGGATGTACAAATGCCATGGACTTTCTTTTGTTTGTTTTGTATTTACCATTCCTTTACGATTCTGTTATTAATTCTTGTAGTTCATCAGCAGATTCCATTGGGTTCCCTATATAGTCCATTATATTACCTACAAATAATGATAGCTTTGTTCTGCCCACTAAAATTCTCTACTCTTTGTTTCCTTTTCTTGTCTTTCCCAGCTGGCTACAGCCCCCAGTATAATTTGAAGGGCAGTGTGATATTAGGGACGGTTGCCTTCTTACTCATTTTAACAGCACATGATGACATATAATGTTTTCCCTAGGTTTTTAATAACCACTTTTTATTAGCTTAAGGCTTCTTCATTTTCTATTATTCCAAGCCCCGTTTTCCTGAATATTGAATTTTATTTTTCTTATTTTTTCCCATTTATCTATTAATGTTTTTCCCCCCACCAATGAGTCTTCTGATGCCAAGCCTTATATTCCCAAGATTCAATTCTACTTAGGCATAACATTAACATTTTATGCACTGTTAGATTTGGTTTTCTCTCTGACTCTCTGTCTCTGTCTCTCTCTATTTTTAGAATTATTGAATCTGTAGAGATGAGCGAGATTGGCCTGGATTTTTCTTTTCCATTTTCTGTGTTGTCTGGTTTTGATATTTAGGGGAAGTTAGCTCCATCATCTCAGTTGAGCAATATGCTTTTTTCCATATTCTAAAAGAGATGGTGTGAGACTAGAATTATTTGTTCTTTCAATGTCAGCTGAAGTTCACTGGCACAATTATCAAGTAGGATGTGTTCTTTCTTTTTTTTAAAATTTTTATTTATTTTTGAGAAAGAGAGAGAGAGAGAAAGAGAGAGAGAGAGAGAGGCAGAGCACAAGTGGGGGAGGAGGAGAGAGAGAGGAGACACATAATCCGAAGCAGGGTCCAGGCTCCGAGCTGTCAGCACAGAGCCTGATGCAGGGCTCGAACCCATGAACTGTGAGATCATGACCTGAGCCGAAGTTGGACACTAAACCGACTGAGCCACCCAGGCATCCCAGATGTGTTCTTTTAAAAAATATATTTTAGGGGGCGCCTGGGTGGCTCAGTCGGTTAAGCGTCTGACTTCGGCTCAGGTCATGATCTCACGGTCCGTGAGTTCAAGCCCCGCGTCAAGCTCTGTGCTGACTGCTCAGAGCCTGGAGCCTGTTTCCGATTCTGTGTCTCCCTCTCTCTCTGACCCTCCCCCATTCATGCTCTGTCTCTCTCTGTCTCAAAAATAAATAAAACGTTAAAAAAATTAAATATATATATATATATTAGGTCACTGATTCCGTTTATTTAATGGTTATGGGATTATTTCATTTTTTTAAGCTCCT
This sequence comes from Prionailurus bengalensis, assembly GCF_016509475.1. Classification (NCBI taxonomy): domain Eukaryota; kingdom Metazoa; phylum Chordata; class Mammalia; order Carnivora; family Felidae; genus Prionailurus; species Prionailurus bengalensis. The sequence continues at coordinate 64,153,798 of NC_057348.1, read as the reverse complement.
CGAGTAATTTGGTGAAGTTATATTTTTCTAGAAATGGGTCCGTTATCTTTTGGTTTATGCATTATATTGGAACCAAGTTGTACTTACCACTTTCTTTTCATTATTTGTGGCATCTATGGTTGGGTTCCTTTTCTTTTTCAAAAGTTGCTTTTGGGGGTGCCTGGGTGGCTCAGTCGGTTGGGCGTTCAACTTTGCCTCAGGTCATGATCTCATGGTTCATGGGTTTGAGCCCTCTGTCTGGCTCTGTGCTAACAGCTTAGAGCCTGGAGCCTGCCTCGGATTCTGTCTCTCTCTCTCTGCCCTGCCCCTGCTCGTGTTCTGTCTCTGTCTCTCTGTCTCTCTTTCCCAAAAATATAAAGATTAAAAAAAATTTTTTTTAAGTTACTTCTGTGCATTCTCTTCTGTAAATGTGAGAAATGTCACTAAAGATTTCTTAAACATGTGAGAATTTAAAGAATCTGCTGTGTTGGTCTCATCCATCCTTCCTTAGTTTTCTGTTTCATGACTTCTGTTTTTATCATAATTTTTTTTCTGCCTACTTTCTTTGTGTTGATTCCACTGTTATTTCCCCAACTGAAATAAGATGGTTACTTCATTTTTTCCTCAGCTTTGAAGTCTATACATTTCCTATTATGTATCATTTTAGGTGCATGCTATCTGTTTTTTTTTCCAAATTTTTTATTGTGGTAAAATACACATAACGTAAAATTTGCAGTCTTAACAATTCTATGTGCACAGTTCGCTGGGATTAAGTACATTCATATTTTTGTGCAGCCATCACCACTCTCCATCCCCGGAGTTTCTTCATCTTGCAAAACTAAGATTCTGTTCCCGTGAAACACTAACCTTCCATTCTTCTGTACCGGCCAGTCCCTGGGAACCACCATGCCTCCTCTATGATCTTGACTACCCTATATAACTTCCTGAAGTGGAATCCTACAGTCTGTGTTTTTTTCATTGGTTTATTTTCCTCAGCATCATGGCCTCAAGGTTCATCTGTGTTGGAGCAGGTGTTAGAATGCCCTTCTTAAGGCCGAATAATCTTCCATCGTATGTATATACAACATTTTGCTTATCCACTCATCCTCTGATAGACCCTTGGGTTGCTTCCATGTTTTAGCCATTGTGGGTAGTGCTATTATGAATATGGGGGTACAAATATCTCTTTGAGACCCTGTGTCAATTCGTTTCAGCATCAACCCAGAAGTAGAGTTGCTGGATCATGCAGTAAATGTATTTTTACTTTTCTGAAGAGCTACCATACTGTTTTCCACAGAGGCTGTAGACCATTTTAATTTTCTCTAACAGTATACAAGGTTCTGATTTCTCCAAACCTCACCAAAACCTGTTCTTTCTTCTTTTCTTTTTTTCTAATAGTACCCATCCTAATGGGTATGAAATGCCTATGTGTTTTGTTAGGTAGCATTTTAATTAATAAAGTTCAGTTAAAAATTTTAGTGATATCCCCCAAATCGTTGACTCTTTAATAGAGAAGTTATTTGGAATTGTGATTTAAATGTCATAAATTACATGCATCTCAGTTATCTTTTTGTTATAAACTGCGCTGATGTCAGCATTTATTAAGAATTGCTCTCTGCCCTTAGTATTTAGGTACTTTTTGCAAAGTTTCCTTCATGGAGCCAAAAAAGACGTGTTCTTTAGTTCTTGGACACAATGGTTCATGTGCTAAGGTCACATTGTTACTTATGTGACTGAAATATCCTAAATGTTCACGAATATTTTGGCCTGATCTATCAATAAAATTGAGTTGTGTTACAAATATGCTACCATTATGAAGATCGACTTGACATTTTCTCCTTGCATTTATGTCAGGTTTGAACTTTGTAGAGTTGAATCCATGGTGTTAGATGCATATAGGTTTAGCTGTTATATCTTCCAGGTGAATTGAGTTTTATTGACTCACTTTGATTTTATCAATCATTTTTTCTTTCCTATTTAATCTCTAGATCAATTTTCTTTTCTTTTTTATTCTTTTAATATGGTTACAACCATTTCAGTGTTGTCCCATCATTCTTCTTCCACTCTTTTATTTCTGATGTCTTTACATTTCAGGTAGGTGTTTTGTAAACATCATATAGTTGGAATTCTTTGTCATTATATATTCTGCTAATGGAATGCTTAGTTGTGTTGACTGCTTGGGGCATAGACAAGTTTCTTTTCTTAGGGAAGGACCCTTCCCAAAGCTGCTGGGCTTGGTAGTGGCTTCCAGCACTCAGTTCTGTTCTTCTTCAAGATTTGCTTTCAGCTACCGAAAGGCACCTCGCCCAAGGTCACATCTTCTCAGGGTAACCCACGTCCAATGCCTGGTCACTCTAAGGCCATGAAAGTCCCATCTCTCCAAGCCCCTATTGTGCTATCTCTGGAAGGCCATCCCACTCCCAAAGACCCCTGTGGTTTTAGCTAAGGCTTTTGTTGTGACTTGCACAGCTAAATAACTTGTTCCTGATTCTATTTCTCTCATTCTATTCCCCCTAGGAGCTGATTCTGAGAGCATTTGCTAGTGAATTTCCTGCATGCAAATCTCTATCTCAGATCTACTTCTGGGGGAACCTGACCTGTGACAGTAGTACATTTACTTTTATTTTTATTTTAAAGTAGTTGGATGTATTTCTACTGCTATTTTGTGCTTTTAATACCCCCCCTCCTCTTGTCCTTTCCTTTTTTGTCCTCTCTCAGTTCAATTGGATTTTCAAATTTCTCATTCTTCTTCTTTCTTCTCTGATTCTTTTAGAACTTACATACTTTGTCTATTTTTTAGTGATCATCTTAGAAATTTTAAGAGGAATAATGAAGAAAGCTCACCAATACATCCGCCTTCCTCCTAAACAATGCCAAGATCTAAGATTAATATGCTTTTGATTTTTGGTTCAGTATTTTAGATTAACTCTGCTTTTATCAAGTCCCTAAAATTAAATATTGCTGTTATATTATTATTTTGTCAAATAGTTCATTGTTGCTTAGATTTTCCCTTCAAATATAACAATACATTTGCCCATAATTTCTTCCTGCGGGTCACATTATCCATCAGAGTTCACTTTCCTTCTTTTCAAAGACCATTCTGTTGAACTGTCTTTGGTGGGTGTTGAGAGATCAGTTTTTTCTTCTCAGAGAAAAATCTCTATTTTTCTCTTGTTCTTTAAAGGGAGTTTCCCCAGACATACAACTTCACATTGACTTCTTTTTGCCAGCACCTCAGTGATATCATTCTCCCATCTTCTGCTTTTGTCTCAATTGTTGCCACGTCGCTACGTCAGCTGTCAGTGGGATTGCCATTTATTTTTAGGTATTTGTCTTTTCTCTAGTTTTCAGATCCTTATCTTTGGTGTTCTGAAACAGCATTTTGTATCTCAGTATAAGCTTTATTTTATTTTGCTTGACATTGCCTGGGCTAGCCAAATCCAAAGAGAGGTGTCTTACAATCCGTTCTAGAAGATTCTCAGCCATTTCCACTTAAGGTATTCTCTGCATCTAGACTCTGAAAAGATGTGTGTTAAACCATTACAATCTAATATTTCATGTCCCTTAATACATCTTTATATTTATAAAGTTTATAAAGTTTTCTTTCTGTGTGGCAGCACCAATGATTTCTTCAAATGTGATTATCAGGAAAATAATTCTGTCTTCAGCTGTATCTAATCTGCTGAATATCATTGTACTGTATTGTGGTTTTATTGTATTTTTAATCTTAGTACTTGAAAATATTTTTCAGGGGGCGCCTGGATGGCTCAGTCGGTTAAGTGTCCGACTTTGGCTCAGGTCATGATCTCGCAGTTCGTGGGTGCGAGACCCACAGCGGGCTCTGTGCTGACAGCTCAGAGCCTGGAGCCTGCTTTGGATTCTGTGTCTCCCTGTGTCTCTGCCCCTCCCCCGCTCACACTCTATCTCTCTCAAAAATGAATAAACATTAAAAAAAATAATAATAAAAATAAAAATTTTTCAGAAGTCCGACATGCTTCTTTCCTTTTTACAATATTCCTGGTCACATTTTGTTGTCAACTACTTTTTACTCACGATACGTTATTCATGTTTTATGATGCTCCTTTGAAATTTATCAGTGGGAATTTTTTGCGAATCCCACTAGGTGGGAATTGTGTTTCCTGGAAATGATTTATTCATCTTTTCTTACAGGAAAGTATGCATATTAGTAACCTGGGGCCATTTGGATTCCTGCCTTGAGGTTTTTCAAACTATAGAGATATCTGGACTTTGAGTTAAAAATGAACATGAAAGCCAGGTAGGGGTGATGAATTTTTCCCCTTCTACATAGTATTGCCCCTGTGTTTGCTTCTAAATTACCTTATCTTTCTGGCTTTTGACTTTAAGTAGGCATCTGGTTGGTGCCCCCATCTGGGAAAGAATTCAACTTATCTCTTTGCTCCATGTGTGGACATCAAACCAAAACTTCCATTTCAAGGATTCCACTGATACTTGTGGGGGTGAGGGGACCAGGCTCGTGATTGCTGACTTCCTTGGACTCTTTTTCCATTTTCCTATTTGCTTCTGAGCAATACATTAAAATATATTTTTAAAGACACTTTACACTAAATTTTGTTTGTTTGTTTGTTTTGGTGGAAACATATCTCAGGACATCCTGTCATACTGCCAGAAATGAAATCCCGTACATTTGAAAACAATTTTCTTGGACTTCAAAAAGAGAAGATTTAATTAACCACACTCCCTCCTTTATGACACATTATAATTAGTCTACCTCACTGTCACTGCTCTCGCCCTACAAACAATCATTCTGATGTGTTGAATATTTAGTTTGGAAGTTTCCTTTCAAAATGTGTACTGGTATCTCATGAGCATATAGTTTTAATTTATCCACATGGTATAATATAATCTGTAATCTCTATAATACCCTCTCCCCCCCTCCCCCCCCCCCCCCCCCCCCCCCCCCCCCCCCCCCCCACTAAGGACTGCTTTAAAAGATTTCTCTGTGAGGGCTGCCTGGGTGGCTCAGTGGGTTCAGCATCCTACTTCGGCTGAGGTCATGATCTCACAGTTGGTGAATTGGGCGCATTGCACTGACTGTGCAGAACCTGTTTGGGATTCACTCGCTCGCGCTCTCTCTCTCTCTGCCCCTCCCCCACTAGTGCACACATGCGTGAGCCTGCTCTCTCTCAAAAATAAATAAACAAACGTAAAAAATAAATCAACGATTTCTCTGTGTTTCACTAGGTACATTGAACTGGGTTCCGCCATGAAATAATCTTCGTGGCAGACATCTACCACATTTCACCTATCTGCTTTTCTTGGATAAATTTCCTTGTGGCATCCAGCTCCCTGCCTCCGTGGGGACTACTGTCTAGAGCACCCTCAGGTATGTGCCCCACGGACTACTGGGTTGTAGTGACTATTCTTGATCAGTGGTGCTGGATTGCCCTCCATGGCGATGAAAATCAGTATCTACTTCTCCCAGCACTGGAGGAGACGTTGCACATCTCCAATTTCTACTAAGGCTTGACGTCGTCTTTCTTTCTAATTTTATCTTTTAAACTTTGTCCATGGTTTTAGTCATGGCACAGAAATGCTGAATTTTATTCTTTCCTACGTGTTTTTAAATGTTTATTTATTTTTGAGAGGGAGACAGAGCGCGAGCCAGGGAGGGGCAGAGAGAGGAGGAGACACAGAGTCCAAAGCAGGCTCCAGACTCTGAGCACTCAGCACAGAGCCGGGCTTGGGGCTCGAACCGTGAACCACGAGATCATGACCTGAGCCAAAGTCGGATGCTTAACTGACTCAGCCACCCGGGCGCCCCTTAACTTACTGTTTTGACAGGCATACATTTAACTATTGCACAATGTAGGATATTGTTCTATTGCGGTGTGTAGGTTGGGCAAACGTGTCACTTCCATTATTACACATAAATGTATGACTGATCTATATGATGTCGATCAACTGATTTAGTTCAGATGATTTTTCTATGCACTGATGAAACACTGAAGCATGTTTCTTTAAATATGTTATAAAGACAGCAAGAGTTAGAGCTATATTGTACAAATTACAATTATTGATCCATATTTTGAAATTATCATTAATTAATGTTTTTAGTGTATTATTCTAGTCTACAAATAAGTGTGGCCAGATTTTGGCATTTAAAATGAAGCCATACTACTGGGGCACCTGCCAGGCTCAGTTGGTCGAGTGTCCAACTCTTGGTTTCAGTTCAGGTCAGGATCTTACAGTTTGTGGGATCAAGCCCCACGTAGGGAGGGCTCTGTGCTGACCATGCAGAGCCTGCTTAGGATTCTCTCTCCCTCTCTCTCTGCTCCTCCCTCGTACACTCTCTCTCTCAAAATAAAGAAATAAACATTAAAAAAAAAAATGAAGCCGCACTCCTGTTGCAGCAACCAGTGGAAGTTCAGAGGAGTGCACTACAACTGGAACCATAAAAAAAAATGACACAGAAGTGTCACTAAGTTTATGATAAATGGCGATTATAAATTGTTCTAGCCAAGGGGAAAAAAGTAAATTTTAAACATAACGTGGATATATATATATATATATTTTATATATATATATATATTTTAATGTTTATTTTTGAGAGAGAGAGAGAGAGAAAGAGAGTGCGTGCCAGTGGGGGAGGGGCAGAGAGAGAGACAGAGGGAGACACAGAATCCGAAGCAGGCTCCAGGCTCTGAACTGTCAGCACAGAGCCCAATGCGGGGCTCAAACCCACGAGCTGTGAGATCATGACCTGAGCCGAAGCCAGATGCTCAACCGACTGAGCCACCCAGGTGCCCTTAAAGTATATTTTTAGTAAATACATAGTGAATTTGATAAGGTGTTTCCTCTCATCAATCAAAAAATAATTGGCAAGAATTAATCACCTGAAATCAGAAGTAAATGACCAGCAACTTTTGATAGACTGGACTTAGAATAGCTTAAATTCTTGAGCAGAAAAAAAAAAGTTTTAGACAGTAATATGGTAAAAGAAATGATGAAGTTACAGGAATGACTAAGTTGTCAGAAAGTTACAAGGGAAAGACAAAAAAGTGTAAGATCTTCGGTTAAGCCACCAAACAACCCATAGAATGCAATACTTTTCTAAGCACATCAACGATCAGTTGATTCAACATTTTGAAAAACTGTAAGCACATGTTTTAGCTTTAGGTGACTCACCTAATACGAGATGTTACTCGACTCATTCCTTTGTTATTTCTTTCTCCAAGGACTTCCACATGAACGTAGACATTTTGTGAATTCACCATCTAAAACTTTGACTTGTGCCAGAGATACCATTGACATTTTTTGAACACTTTACATTTTTCAAAGAATAATTTCAGACACACATGAAAAATTCGAGCTCCTATTAAGACAGACAGTGCTCCAGCTACACTAGGTGAAAAAATCCAGATTCATTAGATATTAAATTTTTTTATGTTTATCTATTTTTGAAGAAGAGATAGAGTGAGAGTGGGTGAGGGGCAGATAGAGGGAGACACAAAATCTGAAGCAGGCTCCGGGATCCCAGCTGTCAGCACAGAGCCTGACTCGGGGCTCAAACCCACGAGCTGTAAGATCATGACCTGAGCTGAAGTCAGATGCTTAACCGACTGAGCCACCCAGGCATCCCCAGATTCACTATATATTAAGGAAAGACACTGATAATTCCCTTATTTGCTTCATTCTACAGTATGATAAATATTGAAACAATCTTTTGCTCAGTGTTCTGAAGCTTTCATACTTTTACTCAAAGAATCACAAATAGGGGCACCTGGGTGGCTGAATCAGTTTAGTGTCTGACTCTTGATCTCAGCTCAGGTCTTGATCTCAGGGTTGTGAGTTCAAGTCCCATGTTGGGCTCCATGTTGGGCAGGAAGCCTACTTAAGAAAGAAAGAAGAAAGAAAGAAAGAAAGAAAGAAAGAAAGGGAAAGAAAGAAAGAGAGAGAGAGAAAGAAAGAAAGAGAGAGAGAAAGAGAGAAAGAGAGAAAGGAAGGAAGGAAGAAAATTTAAAGTATCATAAACATATTAGTATCTTTCAGTATATAAAGGCAAATGAATCAATTAATAATCTTTGTTATTTGCCAATGCTTGTTGGTTGAATGGTGGGAGTGTTTGTGAAGATTTTCTTCATTGTTAACTACAGTTCAAGATTTCTTGAAACACAAGTGACATTTGCCAAATATTCAATAGTCAAAGACTGGCGATGTCATACACATTTTCTTACTGATATTACACTACCTCTGAGCGACTGAAATCTATAGCTCCAAAAAGAAGAAAGGTGTTTTCGTGACTTAGCTAGAAAGGAATGAGAATTTCAGTAAAAAAGGATGTTTTCCATAATACGAATTAACAATAGCAATCTTATGTGTTTTCCAGCATGCATCACTGTATACAGATTTTAGTTGCTCTCTACTGCATAATTGAAATTGGCTGCAACAATCACATGAACAATTTGAAGTATGCTTTGTGGATACTGATGCATACACAGTTGCTTTTCAAATTATGCAATACTCCGATTCTATTTTAATGATGCTGCATTGATAGATGAGTTAGTGAACTTACTTCATTTGGAAAGACAGTAGTGATACTGGTATGCTTGCTTCAAAGTAAAACCGATCCTTTTTTTTTTAAGTTTATTTATTTATTCTGAAAGAGAGAGGCAGGGAGAGAGGGAGAGAGAGAATTTCAAGCAGGCTCTGTGCTATCGGTGCAGAGCCGGACTCCGGGCTCGAACCCATGAACCGCGAGTTCATGACCTGAGCTGAGATCAAGAGTCAGAAGCTTAACCGTCAGAGCCACCCAGGAGCCCCTAAGATCAATCCTTCTAAAATAACTGAGGCAGTTTTATCAAAGTGGATACAAGTGTTGCATTAAAAGGATTTTTTTTCCATGAGAAATTCAATTGTTGAAAAATTATGTTGGGAACATCTTGGTCATATGAATCAACTTTTTTAACTGTAAATTTTCTAAAATCTGACCAGATAAAACTATTTGCAGTGAAATTTAGAGGTGGAATTAAAACGTATTCTAAATGCCAAATACACTACACTTTGAAGACTTAGAAAGAAAAAAGTGGTAAAATATTCAATAATTTTCTAAAGATTGATTACATGTTGGAACAAGAATATTTTGGACATAATAGGTTAAATAAAGTATATCATCAAAGGTACTACACCTGTTACTTTTTTAAAGTGGCAACTAGAAAATTGTAAATTGCGTATATATCCCACATTATGTTTCTATTGGATAGAACTGATCTAAAGCCCTCATCGTACGGAGCTCCTTAATTTTTCTCTATGTCATGAGTTATCTTCCAAAGCTGTCTTCCAAAAAATTCCACATTCATCCAGTGTGTCACTTTTATTGACCATATACACACCAATTTTCCTCTGAACCTCTTCTGCTCCATTGACCTTGCTTTCTTTTATTCTCTATTATTTTGTGTATGTACAGAAATGCCTTTATGGAGTTTATGTGGAAGATTTATTTATTCGGATCATTTTCTGTGTCTTGTATTAGAGTTCAGTATTTTCTCTGTAGATGTCTTCACTGTTTTCTAGCCACTTCGGTGTTTTCGCTAGTTTTGTAGTCCTGTTTTCTGTTTTATATGCGCACACACAGTTGATCCTTATTATTCACAGATTCCGCACTTGTAGTTCACCACTTTGCTAAAGCTTATCTCTAATTCCAGACCAATACTCACAGCACCCTTCTCCACTCACAGACGCGCACATAGCGGCAAGGAATTTGAATGGTCCTCACTCGTCTTTCTGGCTGAGGTTACACAGAGCACCCCCACCTTCTTCTCTCAGCTCTCCTACTGTAAACGAGTACAAGAGCTCCTTGTGGTCTATTTTGTGACCTTTTTTCCACATTTTTTGTGGGTGATTTTGCTGTTTAAAATGCCCCCAAATATAGCGCTAAAGTGCTGTCTAGATTTCATGCAAGAAGGCTGTAATTTGCTTTGTGCAAAAACACGTGTGTCAGTAAGAAAAGCTCTGTTCAGGCATCAGTGACCGAATTATAACGCTGTTGGCCGTGAGTTTGATGCCAGTGAATCAACAATATATATTAAATAAAAGTCTTTAGGGGCGCCTGGGCGGCTTGGTCGGTTAAGCGTCCGACTCTTGATTTTGGCTCAGGTCATGATCTCACGGTTTGTGGGATTGAGCCCCACGTTGGGCTCTGTGCTGAATGTGGAGTCTTCTTGGGATTCTCTCTCTCTCTCTCTCTCTCTCTCTCCCCCTCCCTGGCTCAAGCAGTCTCTCTCTATCAAAAAAAAAAAATTTTTAAAGATGTCCTTAAACAGAAGCACACATAAAACAAGGCTATGAATTGATTGATTAATGAAAATGTAACCAGAGGCTCACTGGAACTTAACCTTGTATTTCCCCTCTAAACAATGGTTCAGTATTTGCTAACCCAGTACTCGTGGTGACTTCATAGAACAACTACCAAGAATAATGGCAACTGATGCTCCATGTGATGGACTTTTGCTATTGTATAGAAATGTTGTGGAATTTTATAGACTAAGCTTGAATAAACCAAAGTGGCTGAACGCTCTTGGTTTCGATAGCTTATCTGGTGGTTCTGATGTTTTTCCTGCATACGTGATCATGTCATGTGCACACAAGTATGGTTTTCTGTCTTCTCTTCTGATCCTTCACCAACACTAGGTTAAATGAAGTGGTGACCGTGAATATTATTTTTCATTGCCAACTTAAATGGAATGTGTCTACATTTCCTTCATCACGTAAGTGTTTACTAAAACCTTTTGTTATATTCTTCATCAAACTGATGAAGTTCAGTTCTCTCTCCAGGTTAATTTTTCTCCACTTATTTAAATATTCATAAGATATTTCTAAACACACCATCGAATTTAGTTGCCTACATTTGATTTACAATGTTTGCATCTATATTCACAAGTTAAATAGATCTAGAAATGTTTGCTCATTTGCACGAATCTCATTTGGTTTAAGAACTGAGAAGACACTAACCTCATAAAATGAATTGGGCCCTTTTGTGTGTGTGTGTGAAGTCTGGAACAATTATCTGTTCAAAGTATGGTAGATGTGACCCAAATCCAAATTCATAAGCCAACCATGTCAAATATAAGAGACGGTGCAGGCCAAAAGCAGTCTGTGACGTTTTACTAATGTCAATGTTGTTGACACTTGTTCCATTTGTTTCTAAACATTCTAAAATGTTCATCTTAATAGCTTGCTTCCTACACATATTTTTTTCCAAGTTTTTATTTAAATTTCAGTTAGTTAACAGACAGTATGATATTAGTTTCAGGTGTACAATATAGTGACTCAGCATTTGCGTACAATATCCTGTGCTCATTAGGACAAGTGCTCTCCTCAATCACCATCACCTTTTTCACCCACCCCCCTATTCACTGTCCCCTCTGGTGACCGTCACTTTGTTCTCTATAGTTAAGAGTCTGGTTCCTGGTTTGATTCTCTTTTTTTCTCCCTGATGCTCATTTCTTTTGTTTCTTAAATTCCGCATAGGAGTGAAATCATATGGTATTTGTCTTTCTCTGACTGACTTATTTCATTTAGCATTATGTTATTTACCTCCATTCATGTGGTTGCAAATAGCAAGATTTCACTCTTTTTTATGGCTCAGTAATATTTCACTCTATATTTTATATGTATAATACACACACACACACACACACACACACCACATTGTCTTTATCCATTCTTCAGTGGATGGACTTTGGGGCTGTTTTCATAATTTGGCTATTGTTGATAATGTTGCTATAAACATTGGGGTAGATGTATCCCTTTAAAGTAGTTGTTTTGTATTCTTTGGGTAAATACCTAGTAGTGCAATTCCTGGATCACAGGGTAGATCTATTTTTGACTTTTTGAGGAAGCTTCATACCGTTTTCCACGGTGGCTGCACCCAGTTTGCATTCCGCCAACAGTGCACGAGGGTTCCTTTTCCTCCCCATCCTTGCCAATACCTGTGGCTTCTTGTGTTGTTGCTTTTAGCCATTCTGACAGGTGTGAGGTGACACTTTTAATTGATGTCGCTCTTCAGAACATATTTTAATTGAGGAAAATCTCTGGTAGTTCAGAGTAAATTCTGCTAAGTGGAGAATATTCTAGTATTTTTGCATTAAAATGGGATGTATGCAAGCCTACATACTTTCTTAGGCATTATTATTTTTTTTTTTTTTGCCTCTATCCATTTTAAATGAATGGTTTTACTGCAATTTTACCACCATTCCCACAATGGATCTGCCGTTCTTAGAAGAGACATTGGGAGCAGTGTCAGCACATAAGATTAGTTGCACTTTTGTCAGCAGCTCTTCAAGCTCCTTGACATTGTGGACCAGGAACTTCTGGAAGCCACACCGGGACCAGCGTTGGGCATCAGGATCTGGCCTTTGAATCCCCTGCGCACCCTATCGTTAGCGCCCCTGGGTTTCTGCTGGTGACGCTCAATTTTTACGTATCTGTCTGACCAGTGCCGGATGAACTTCATGGTCCTCTTTTTATGATCTTGTGTTTCACCAGAGGTCTGAGGGCGTCCATGATGCTTTCAAGAAAGAGGCAGAGATAGTATCAAAGATCGTTGGAGGGGGCTTTCCTGCTCAGGGCTTGATCATTGTTGCAGGATCTTCTCATCACCAGCTGCTGAGCAAGCTGGGAATAGAATGAGAACCTCTGAAGGGCTCGCTTTCCCTCCAGTCTCTGAAGCTGGCACGATGCTAGCCACTCTCCAGACATGATCCAGGGAGGCCATCTTCTCCTGATTCCTCTGACTGTTCTGAGATGGTTCGGGTTGTGAAACGTCTCCCTTTCAACTCTGTTCTGGTAGAGAATGTGAATGTATCCAAAATAAAAATAAGAGCTCTATGACAATATCGCTTCTACCTAGCTAGGCAATACACAACATAGCTGTAGATGTTCAACATAAAGTCCAGTCTATTGTTTGGACTCTTGTAATGCAATTGTCCCGTCTTCCTTTGCTTTCCTCAATCCAAAGTAACTGGATTGGTCTTCACTTTGCTTGCAGCTTTGTTTCCAATAATTCCATCTATCGAAACACAAAAGGCTACAGATCTCTAGCACTCCACTGTGGGATTGTTTTGGTTACAGATTGCCACCTGCTCTCGAACGCAATATCACCCAAATTGACAACACTTGTTGACAAACTGATTTACAGCCATTCCTTCACCTTCAATCGTTTTCTCAATCTGAGTAATGCTGGCACCAAAGGGAAAAAGCACTGTCCTGCCCGAGGTTTCTTCTTCTTTCCTGTTTAAATCGATGTGGTCACAAGTTCATAGTTCACTTACAATCATAGTGAATGAATATTCTAAGGATGTATAAATCTCAACAACCACTTTCTCTTTTGGTTGGTAGACTCTCATAACTTGTTAGTATTGTACGTACTAACGTATTAACTAACGTACGTACTTGTACGTATTAATTATTCATGCTCCGTGACCAATTCCAAGGACAGTTCTACTTTGTAAACTTCATGAGCTTCGTTTTCTTTAGCATTGCACTTTATCAGAATTTGCATTCAGAATATTGCTGCAGAGCTGTTAGTTTTATCCCCAGTATTGAATTCTTGAATGGGGTTTATAGTAAAATTTACAAAAATGATAGATATTTAATTTTTTTAAATTTTTTTTAAACGTTTATTTATTTTTGAGACAGAGAGAGAGAGACAGAGCATGAACGAGGGAGGAGCAGAGAGAGAGGGAGACACAGAATCGGAAGCAGGCTCCAGGCTCTGAGCCATCAGCCCAGAGCCCCACGCGGGGCTTGAACTCACGGACCGCGAGATCGCGAGATCGCGAGATCGGGACCTGAGCCGAAGTCAGACACCCAACCGACTGAGCCACCCAGGTGCCCCTAGATATTTCATTTTTAACAAATTGAATCTCAAAAACTTTACTTTGATTCTACAAACTACTCTAAAACTTTGAACCATTACTTGAATTGAAATATTTTTTTGTTTGATTCATACGATGCCGTTGATACAAAGGTCACATTGGTTCTATGTCTGCAAAGTTCTTCTGCCAATGGGCCAACACATTGAAAAGCTAATACTTTACTTTTCTTTAAAGTGTATTTATTTATTTTGAGAGAAAGAGTATGAGCAGGGGAGGGGCACAGAGAGAGAAGGAGAGAGGGCATCCTAAGCAAGCTCGACACTGTCAGTGCGGAGCCAGACACAGGACTTGATCCCGTGAACCATGAGATCATGACCTGAACTGACATCAAGAGTCAGACACCTAACTGAGCCACCCAGGCACCCCAGCTAATACTTTACTTTTAATTGCAGACAAGAAATCTTGGAATTTCAGATCAACAGAATCAAGGGTCATTTGATCCAAACGAAAAGCCATGTTTCATCGAGTGATATGAAATGCACTTATACATCTTGATTGTTCATCTTCTTGCATATTTTCTAACTCTTAAAGTAGATGGTGGTGCTCCATGAGATTTTTATCTTCGGTTTTCTCATGGTCTCTTGTGACACTACAGCTCACATGGCAGTTGGCAAATGCTCACAAATATTTTGTGTGATATATAGTCACCATTAAGTTGATTGAGAAATACAAATTAATTATTTAACTCTTCATTAAATATTTACTTTAAAAAATCATTCTTGTCTAAATGTTTTATTATAAAATTCCAAAAGCATTTCACAAATGTCTGACATTTGTGGAATAACTTAACCACAGGTATTAAAAACAGATTACTGGTTGTCTGTGTTAAGGATGAGGGAGCATAGAGGCACCTGCGTGTCTCCATCAATTGAGCACATGACTCATGATTTCAGCTCAGATCATGATCTCATGATTTGTGAGATTGAGCCCCGCTTCGGGCTCTGCACTGACAGCATGGAGCCTGCTTGGGATTCTCTCTCTCCTCTCTCTGCCCCTCTCCGGCTCTCTCTCTAGAGCACATGCTCTCTCTCTCCCTCTCAAAACATATAAATAACATTTAAAAAAGGATGAGAGGGGATGGGCATGGCTTTACAGACACAGAAAATCCCAGTTCTGTATGTTAATTATGGGGACAGTTACCTGAGGCCAACAAGATAAACTCGTATAGAGCTATACACACATCCACGTGCATGACACTCATGGAAAAGGGTAGATCATCACTGGTTCACTTTCATGTTTAAAGTTGAACTTGGTCTGCTAGCTGCTTGTGTTGCACACCCAGACAGGACTATGACAACGTAGATGTCTACTGATGCCCTCCTCGCTTATTTCAATGCAACTGTCGATAATGGTAGTTCTTCAATAAAAAAAAAAATGAAAAATCTGAATTGATTTTACCAAATGAGAGGCAGGGACAACAGTCACTGACAGGGACTGTCTGTGGCAGACTGGAACTACAGTCATCGTATTGATGTTTTGCACACAAGAGGAGCCTGCTGGAGGAAACAGCATTCAGACTTGGAGCTGGAGGTAATAACTGGATAGGCCTTCAGGTTGTCTCGCTCAGGGAGAGGAAACCTGTGCTCTGTGGGTGGGAAGAAGCATGAGTCTAGATTTTGGGGGAGGCACAGGCACCATCATGGCTGAACATGCCAGTTGGCCACAAGCTGACATCTTAACCTTTGAAATTTATTGAGACTACGTTTACAGTTTAATGCAGGCTCTATTTTTAGAATGTCTTACATGTGTTTGTGAAAAATACTCTCTTTTCTTGGGTGTAAAAGCCTATGCAGATCTAATAGTTGGAGAATATCAATTATAGTAAAATCTTGTTTTGTGAGCATAATTCGTTCCAGAAACATGCTTGTAATCCAAAGCGCTTGTATATCAAAGCGAATTTCCCCATGAGAAATAATGGAGACTCAAATGATTCATTCCACAATCCCAAAATATTCATATAAAATGTCATGATACTGTGATGTAATACAACATAATAAAGTACAAAATATTTAAAAAAAATAAATTAACCTGCACTTACATTTGAAAGCCTCTGTGGCTGGTATGAGGGAGACGAGAGAGAGGAGGGTTATTGTGTAGGGAGGCTTTCGCTATCACTGACAGAATCACTGCTGTCTATTAGCTCAATGGACTCTTTTTCTGCATGAGGGCCATTGTATATGCTCGCACAGATGTTGACTACAGTACGATATTAATAAACTCTTGTCATAGACTGTGTTTACTGTAACTGGCAATAAGGCAGCAGAGGAAAGGGTCTATATCCGCAGGCAGCCTGACCCAGAATGAAGCAAAGCGTTCCTAAGCTCACTCTTGTCTGGAAAAGCAAAGGACTGTCCACAGGTGCTTTGAAGTGACAGAAAAGACACCAGTGCCACTTGTGGGCACCTTCCAACGTGCTGAAAAATCGATTTCTGCCAAACACCATGGCCTGAGACCAAGCATCTGAACATGGGAGACGATCACCCACACAATCCTGCAGCGAGAGAGAGAGAGGGAGGGAGAACCATTGGCTCGGTTGTGATCATGTGATGTTTATCATCACGTACAACTCATATTGCAAGACATTGCTCATTTATCAAGTTAAAATTTGTTAGAAATGTTTGCCTGAGGGAATTAAAAGCAAAAATGAATTACTGGGACCTTATGAAGATAAAAAGCTTCTGCACAGCAAAGGAAACAACCAACAAAACTAAAAGGCAACCAACGGAATGGGAAAAGATATTTGCAAATGACATATTGGACAAAGGGCTAGTATCCAAAATCTATAAAGAGCTCACCAAACTCCACACCCGAAAAACAAATAACCCAGTGAAGAAATGGGCAGAAAACATGAATAGACACTTCTCTAAAGAAGACATCCGGATGGCCAACAGGCACATGAAAAGATGCTCAACGTCGCTCCTCATCAGGGAAATACAAATCAAAACCACACTCAGATATCACCTCACGCCAGTCAGAGTGGCCAAAATGAACAAATCAGGAGACTAGAGATGCTGGCGAGGATGTGGAGAAACGGGAACCCTCTTGCACTGTTGGTGGGAATGCAGATTGGTGCAGTCACTCTGGAAAGCAGTGTGGAGGTTCCTCAGAAAATTAAAAATAGACCTACCCTATGACCCAGCAATAGCACTGCTAGGAATTTACCCAAGAGATACAGGAGTGCTGATGCATAGGGGCACTTGTACCCCAATGTTTATAGCAGCACTCTCAACAATAGCCAAATTATAGAAAGAGCCTAAATGTCCATCAACTGATGAATGGATAAAGAAATTGTGGTTTATATACACAATGGAGTACTACATGGCAATGAGAAAGAACGAAATATGGCCTTTTGTAGCAACATGGATGGAACTGGAGAGTGTGATGCTAAGTGAAATAAGCCATACAGAGAAAGACAGATACCATATGTTTTCACTCTTATGTGGATCCTGAGAAACTTAACAGAAACCCATGGGGGAGGGGAAGGAAAAAAAAAAAGAGGTTAGAGTGGGAGAGAGCCAAAGCATAAGAGACTCTTAAAAACTGAGAACAAACTGTGGGTTGATGGGGGGGTGGGAGGGAGGGGAGGGTGGGTGATGGGTATTGAGGAGGGCACCTTTTGGGATGAGCACTGGGTGTTGTACGGAAACCAATTTGATAATAAATTTCATATATTGGAAAAAAAATGTTTGCCTGTCTTGCAGAATATTCACTGAACAAGTTACTCGCAATTTGAGGTTTTATGGTATATTGTTTAGGACTTTTATACCTCTATTTATTTTCACTGCTTAGTCTTACAGATCTTGAGGGCAGTTTATTAAATTACCCACTTTGTTAAAATGAGAGGGATTCAAATAAAGGTCAAGGCAGGAAACTTTTTTTTATAACAAGCCCAGTTGAAAGCAGTATGTTGCTTTTAAATTTAATGAAATAATTCTTTGAAAATAAAAAGTTGAACATTTCAGAAAATAGGGGAAATATAGAAACACACACAAAAGAAAACTACAAACGAAAAACGAGATATAAAAGAGGTACAGTGGAATTTCAAAATTACAAGAGTGCTGTTATACACAAACATTTCCTTATAAAAAATTCAGTCGTGAGGATAACATTCTAAGGAACTTTGTCATCAGCTTTAACTGGACAAGTAGTAGACATGCCGAATAAGTCAATAGCCAAGGAAGGAATGGGCAATTTTGGCAAACAATTTCCACCAAAGACCTGGTTCTAGACGTACCTGACATCATAGGTAATTTTTTTTCCAATTTTGAAGGAACTTTTCATTCCAATATCACCTGTTCTGTTTTAGTACAAAGAAGAAACTGGAAACCAGGATGACAGGATAATAATATGTAAAAAAGCGCAAACAATCATGTGTAAAGCAACATCACTTCTGAATACAAGTGTGAAAAATTTAATCAGCTACTATTAAATAGAAGAAACACGATGTGCAGTGTTTCTCTTACAGAAATGTAAGAATGGCTTGATGTCAGGGAAACCTCTGATACGATGTAGTCAGCACATCGCTTGGTCAAATATGAACTTGACAAGCAGAAAGATAAGCTATGTTGGAATAAATATATGAGAACTAAACAAGAACACTCCAGAACTTTCTTACCAGGCACAAGGGACGTGCTTAAGTAAACGGACACACCTGATCAGGGCAGTTCTCGGACGGCAGACAGGGTGCAGCAGGAAAGAGAAATGGGGCACGTCTTTGCTGGACTCTGTTTCATCCCTGGGCAGACATTTCACGGCTTATACTTGACCCCCCCCCCCCACGTCTTAGTGTGCGGGGGAAAAACAGGCCTTTGGAAGATTCGATCTCAAGGCCAACCTCCAGCCACGGAGAGGCTTTCTTCACCTCCCTGTCTTCCAGAACTGGAGATGGAGGGTTCCTTAACCCAGTGGAGGACTCAGGCTCTAATCTAGTTGTTATCACCCTGTGTGATAGCGTTGCCTTTCCATTCAATAAAGTGAGCGCTTGTTCCATCAATCTGTAGGTTCAAACACGAACCACCACCCTCCCCAACCCAAGAGTGCACATTTTGCCTTGTGTCCGTCTCGCTTCAGAGGCTCAACGTGGATAAAGACCAGCTGAGAAGTAGCCGAGGTCTGATGTCACAGGGAGGCTAAAAGAATCTGTTACTTGTCTTTTACCCTTGACCAGATTTTCCTTCTTTCTTTTTAACTCTCTTTGTTTTCTTACCTACCAGTGTATTCAATTATTAATTCTTTTACCTGATGTTTACGTTAACCTGCTGTGCGCAAAGTATGGGGACAAGATGGTGAATGAATACATGCATATTCATATATGCGTATGTATAGATTACACGAATATGTATGTATAAATATGTATATGTATGTACACATACATGCATTTGTATGCAACACATACGTACATATATCCTAATTATGAAAATACATACACGAAGGCAAAAGACCAGAAGGCAATAGGTAATGTGATGACTTCTGGGAGGTGATGTTCCAGGTGATTTTGAGATATTCTGGCTTTTTTCAAGTGCCTGTGAAAAGCCTGGGTTTTGACTTTTCATCTGGGAAAAATACCCTAAAGGAACTTTTCAAAACTATAGAGATGTGAACTACTGAAGGACGGTCTTTGTTACGATGCCCCGATCATGTGCTACACGCTGAGTGTGAGGTAAATATTTTCGGGGAAGAGCTGCTTCTGGGTTGTGATTAGACACTCAGCTGGTAGTAGGTGGCTCTGATTGTAGGTTTGGCTCTTTTATGACGAGACGCCGGCTTTGGGGTAAATTTGGCTCCTGAACTCTTCCTGTAGGTGGCACGTCGTGATGAGGGGGACGCGTCCCTCTGATGGCTATCTCATTTTTTTGATGGAGGAATACTGTGTTTGAGACTGATGCAATACCCCATCATCCACTTGCAATGGGGTTTCCCTGAAAGGATGCATTAAAGAGAGTTTGGAGACAAGGGTGGATATTACAAGATGGTCAGAACAGCCCTGGCTGGAAGTCATCATCGGGGCCTGAACCAAGACTCCTCCAAGGGAAGAGTGGAGGGCAGAGACAAGGATGGGAGATAAGGCAGGTGGTAGACCAGCAGGGTTCATTACTGACTACGGATGGGCTTCGGTGACACAGAGGGGAGGGCGGGGCGGTGACGCTCAGGCTGCTGGTTGTGCAGGACAAGGAAATTCACAGAGGGTAAGTGAGAAAGGATGTTGGATAAAAGTATTCAGCCAGCAGTCTCGAATACAACAGGGTCCCAGTGGATTATTTGTACACACTTGGATAATTCATTGAATAAAGCCTTTCTCAGACTGACCCAAGGACCTTGCGTTCAGATGTCTCCGTCGTCTCTCTAAAGCAAGGTAATTTCTTTCTTTCTATCCTGGGTTCTTTGTTGCCAGGGCCTAAGAAATGACCTCTGTTTTCAGTACAAATTACCCTCTTTGCAACCAGGTGATCCTAGGATGATTGGGTTTTTCCCAGACTGGCTCTATTAGTCCTCTTTTATGTAGAAAAGTTTTCCCCAAGGGCGCCTGGGTGGCTCAGTCGGTTAAGAGTCCGACTTCAGCTCAGGTCACGGTCTCATGGCTTTTGAGTTCGAGCCCCGCATGGGGCTCTTTGTTGACAGCTCAGAGCCTGCTTTGGATTCTGTGTCTCCCTCTCTCTTTGCCTCTCCTCCACTTGCGCTCTGTTTCTGTCTCTCTCTCAAAATTAATAAACATTTAAAAAGTTAAAAAGAAAAGAAAAGTTTTCCCCAGAGATGACTTCTGACCCTTAAACCTCAAAACACCCAATCACACAAAACCTTCTCCCTGACTCGCCTACACTGGACTGGGCGATTTTCTGCCCTGGATCGAATTGGCATTCTTCCCAAAGAGGCTCCCTAAACAGGTTACTCTTTTTTACCCTCTTCATTCATTCACATGCTCTCCCATTTACCAAGTCCTGGGGTGCCTGGTCAATCTTTCAGATATCAATGTTGAAATTTTCACCAACAGAAAAGGCTATCAGTTTTGCAACTTAGTAACACAGACTGAGATGGGGTAAGGGGGGCAACACAGAATAAACAAGCAAAGAAAACGTGAAAACACACACGGAACTCCTTAAACTGAGACACGTATGTTCTCATACAGTCGCGTTCCTGGTAATGGAATGCATTTTATAAACTATATGTGGTTAATATGGATATTTTGATAATACAGTGCATTCTATTTTTTAATGGTTATTTTTGAGAGAGAGTGCAAGCAGGGGAGGGGCAGAGAGACAGGGGGACAGAGAATCCAAAGCAGGCTCTGTGCTGACTGCAGAGAGCTGAATGTAGGGCTCAAACTCATAACCGGAGATCATGACCCAATGATCAACTGACAAAGCCACCCTGGTGTCCCCATACAGAGCATTCTAAATCAGAAACTTTAG
Organism: Prionailurus bengalensis; assembly: GCF_016509475.1. Classification (NCBI taxonomy): domain Eukaryota; kingdom Metazoa; phylum Chordata; class Mammalia; order Carnivora; family Felidae; genus Prionailurus; species Prionailurus bengalensis. Next base: position 64,132,497 of record NC_057348.1, on the reverse strand, counting down.
CATGTAATTAATGAACCTGCACTATTCCCCCCACCTTGAATGCTTACACTTGAGATTAAAGCCACAATTGGTTTATAATCCTGGAAGGAAGAAAGTAGGGTACCTTTGTCTCAAAGTAAGCCCTGTCTTGATTATACGCATAAAGGAATGTTCGAATGATGGAACATTGCACCGAGTCATTCGAGAACTTGAGTAATGCAGAAAGCCCACTTTTGTTTGTGACTGTTAGCAAAATTCAGCCGCAAGGCAAAGCCGTGTCTGGAGCCAATGGGAGATCTATATTTATATTTTAGGACGAGACTTGCTTCCTTTAAACCCTAAAATACTGCTGAAGATCTGGAGAAAAGAGGAACACTTCTAAGTGGAAAGGGTCTGTGCTGCTTTTCTTATTTAATAAGAGCAATTTTAGAGGGAACTTAAAAAGAACTATTTAACAAGATCAAGATCAATTTCTGTTGAATTATAAATAAACATTCAAACGCAATCCTGGGTCCTGGCTGGAGGTGGGATTGGGTGAGAGAGATGCCTTATTACGGGAGGAGGCGTTTGCATGGGGCATATGGTTGTCTTTTTTCACGGAAATAAATGAATTTTAGGATTAGCAACAATTTGCCCTTGCCAAAGAGAATTCCTGTTCTGGCTCTGGTACACGGTGTCCACGTCTTCCTCACTGAACTGGGCTCCTGATGAAGGACTCTAGACTCTCCATAAAGGTTCAACCGACCACCTCACATCAACACTTGACTTGGAAAGTGACTCCGGCACACCAAAGCCATGCGAGTTAGGAGCACGGGGATCCAAGGCGCTATGCTCAACAGATACTCTCACAGATCTGAACTGGGAGGCGTTTACCTCAGACACTCAGAAAATTTGGAAAGACATGTTGCTTTTGATGCTCACTGTAGCAGTTACATCACACTTAACCTCGCACAGCCGTGCTCAGTGCTTACATACTTAAATACGTGGATTTTCCTCCTCCCTTCCCATTTTTAAAATAAGTAAGTCAAGAAGTGTTACGATCTGTTGGCAGAAAGAACAAAATGGGGAAGGTGACCTTTTGTAGAAAATAGGAAATTAATTCTAAGAACTGCCAGCTTGAAACCCCAATCCTGATTCCCTCTACTAGATAATGACGCATGGAGTTCCTCTGTATTAATAGCAGCTCAGATAAGTCGGCTGTTTTAAGAGAATCCCCCCAAATTGGAAACCTTGGTTCCATACAGAAAATATTTGGTACTTACCACCCACTTAAGCAAGGAGAGAGAACCTGTGCTCCCTCACCCCAGTTACCAAGTAACCCAGACCTTCCTCTTCCAAGGACATCGGGGACATGGGCCCTCACAGCCAAGGGCGGCTCGCTTTGTTTTACAGCTGAAGATCCATTTCTGGGAGTTTTTCTCCTGTAAATATAGAAGGAGTATGAAGAGTATAACACTAAGTGAAATAAATCAGTCAGAGAAAGACAAATATATGATTTCACTCATATGGGGAATTTAAGAAGCAAATGAGCAAAATGGAAAGAGAGAGAGGGAGAGAGGCAAACCAAGGAACAGACTCTCAATGATAGAGAACAAACTGATGGTTACCAGAGGGGAGGCAGGTGAGGAAATAGGAGAAAGAGGGGATGGGGATTAAGGAGGGCACTTGTCGCGATGAGCACGGGCTATTGTATGAAAGTATTGAATCACTAGTTTATCTACCTGAAACTCATATCACACTGTATGTTAACTATACTAGATTAGAAGGTGAAAGAAAGAAAGAAAGAAAGAGAAAGAAAGAAGGAAGAAAGAAAGAAAGAGAATGAAAGAAGGAAGAAAGAAAGAAAGAAAGAAAAAGAAAGAGAAAGAAAGAAAGAAAGAAAAAGAAAGAAAGAAAGGAAGAAAGAAATGCATTAAAAACTAGAAGAATAGAGCAGTGGAAAGAACTCTGAATTTGGAATTAAAGCCTTTGCTGCAAAGATATCTGGTGTCTACCATCTAAGTCGTTGGACACATCACTTACTTTCTGGGGGTGTGACGAGGGGACCAGCATTAGCCATACAGCTCAAAAGATTGTTACAAGAATCAGAATGACACATGGGTAAAAAAAGTGCCTGGATATTATGGTATACATGACATTATTATTATCAGGAAATTCAAATGATTTGCTTGGAGTACTCGAATACCTAAAGTATTAGTATTCTCCTTGTATAAAATCAGGACATTTTCTGGTACTTTCCAACTCTCTGTCAAATCTTCCAGTATAGGTGGACAAGAGCTGACATGGTCCACGGACCAGCTCCAGGTAACTTTGACATCATCTAGAATCACTATCAACACATATGAAACTAGGTATTGGGTTGAACCATATTAAATTGCTAATTTTGGAGATAAAGGTGGTCTAGCATTGCCTTTCATATATGTTTCAACCTAATGCTACCATTCCCCTCATACCAATGAACAGATGGGGCTTAGAGGGATAAAAAGGTTGGCCCAAAGTGAAGCAGCCAGAGCAAGACTTTGATCCCAGTCTGTCTGTGTCTCAAGCCACCGCACTGTCGGCAGCCACTGAGTCAGGCGCTCGTAGGTCCGCACCTTTGCCTGATGAGATTTTGTTGGTCTTGAATAGATTCGGCACAGCCTGGAGCTCTCACCACCCCATTCGTCTTGGCCTTCATCTTCCTTCTGGCAGGAATTCTCCCGACTGTCCGCTGCCACCACTGAACACAGCTTGAAGAGGCATGGCGGCCGTGTTCAGTTTTCTCTCAGCTCATCCCGGAGGCCAGATGTCGGCTCCTGGTTTTGTCCTGGATTCTGTGGCCTTTCTGTCGTGTGAATGCTCTTTGAAAATTCCAACCTGAGCGAGATTCCTGAGCACTCCTGAGCATTACCCAAGTCCTTGGACGTACTTCCTTTTGAGAGTCTTGGGCCAGGGGGTGTAACTTCTTCTCTGTTCTTTCTGTTTTTTCTTGTTGTTTGTACTGATATGACTGTACCTAGAAAAGTGTTTTAGAGAGAAAGTCTGTTTGTAAGCTTGTTGCACCAAAGAACAAAGCCAGTGTTTTTATTGTTGTTTTCAACTATTCTCTTAATGTAACTCAACGGCTGGCATACACCAACATATCATGGGTTTTTATGACAACAGGTACATATACATACATATACATATATATATATATATATATATATATATATATACTTTCAGAAGGAGATATTGTATTTTTAGGAAGAGAGAGAGAGAGCAAATCCCAAGCAAACTCCACCCTGTCACTGCAGAGCCGGATGCGGGGCTCAAACTCACAAACCGTGATATCATGACCTGACCTGAAGTCAAGAGTCAGATGCTCAACCGACTGAGCCATACAGGCGCCCCATGATGGTTTATATTTCTGAGAGATTACTCTTTGCCAGCACTGTGCTGAGTGCTCTACAAGGACTCTGTATTTTAATTCTCATACTGAGACTCCGAGTCGGGTATTGGCATTAGCCCACTTAACAGACAAAGAGGGGGGAGCACAGGGAAGCTTGGTCAAGGTAACGCAGCTGGGAGCACAGCGCTGACGTCCACATCCGGACACACAGCTCTCCTTCTCGGTGCCCTGGTGCCTCCCTGGGGTTGGATCCGGAATGATTTCATCACGTACGTCAATATTTAATGCCAGGTCATCGTATGTAACTGTGGATGCTTATGAGTCAATATCCAGGTTAAACAAGTTATTTAATTATTTAATCCAACAAATCATTCATAAATTCATATGTTGTGTCAAGTACACTGATCTTTTGACAATTAGATACGTCTTTTTACTTTTTTTCAGCAGATATTCGGGGTCCTGTGGAAATACACCCTGGTTAACGTTAAACTTCCTGAGGCATAAACCGAAGGGACAAGCGATGAAACCCCTGTTGTAACTATTTCTGCTGTATCACATGGGATTATGACAAGGCAGGAGAGGCCACTGGATGCCCCGGAGCATTATGGCTGAGCTCCAGGATGTCACAGGACCCTGACAATAGCAGGCTGGGGGAGGGGGAGGTGGGGAGGGGGGGGTTGTGTTATCGTTGGGTTTGCAGGAGATTCTCACCTTGTTGGTCTATTGTGACTCCATTTAGGAGTTGCTTGCCATTTAACCTTGCGAAAACCCTGCCTTTTTCTTCTAGAAGAGTTGGTCTGGTTTGGTCTCATGCTGCCCAAGCTAATGGAGAGTGATGGATGTGTATCACTTGTTTTCTAAATTATTAACAATTCCTTGAACTACAGAAAAAAACGACACGGGGAATATATTTCTGGCAGACAGCACGATACGGCGGGACGGATGTGACAGGCAGAGACTGAAGTCATGGGTAAATGCTGGCTCCACTTCCATGGATCATATACCTCCATTGTAGCTAGCTTCACAATACAAGCCAGCCCCTGGCCACCAGGTCTGTAAACTTGGGAAAGTCAATTCAGCTTTCTGAATCTGTTTGGGTCTTCATTCATTTGCTTGTTCACGCATTCACTTACTCACTCACTCATGGTTTTTGTTCTTTTTTAAGAGAGAGAGTGTGTGTGTGTATGTGTGTGTGTGCAAGTGAGAGCAGGGGAGAGGCAAAGGGAGAGAGAGAGAGAGAGAGAGAGAGAGAGAATCCCAAGGAGGCTCCACACTCGGCGTGAAGCCCAACTTGCAGACTTGATCCCACAACCCTGAGATCATGACCCAAGCCAAAATCAAGAGTCAGACGTTCGACCAACTGAGTCTCCTATGTGCCCCTCACTCACTCATATTTTAAGTTTCAGGTACAGGCTCGGGTCCTAAGTAAATATTGCATTTGTCTCTTTTTGTTTCAATAAAACAGTAAGGGTCCTACTTTCTTGAGTTCCAAATATTTGTTGTGAAGTAAAGCTTTCAGGCACACATAAACACCCTGTGAAGTTTAAGCATGATACAGACGTTGGTTACTTCATTTTTTAAAAAACTGTGGCATAGAAAAAATGTTTGCAATCATCACTACTCTTTAGCTCAGAATTTTTTTCTCACCCCAAATGGAAACCCAGACCCATTAAATAGTCACCGCCTATTCCCTCCTGTGTGCATAGATTGTGTTGCGTTTATCCATTCATCTGATGTTGGACATTTGGGTTCTTTCAACCTTTTGGCTATCATGGACAGTGCCACTGTGAACATGGGTGCATAAATTTTTGTTCTCCCACCCGAACTGAATTATTTCGGGTATAGCGTAAGAGTAGCAGTGCTGACATGTGGTACTTCCACGTTTAACTTATTGAGTAACAAACTGTGTTCCACAGCAACAACACCATTTGGTGTTCCCACCAGCAGTGCATGATGGTTCTACTTTCTCCATTATCCTCACCCACACCTGCTGTCTTCCACTGTTGTCATTATGGCCGTCCCAGTGAGTATGAAGTGCTATCTCATTGTGGTTTTGATTTGAGTTTCCCTGATGACTAAGGATGTTGAGCACCTTTTTACGTGCCTGTTGGCGATAAGTGTATCATTTCTGGAGAAATGTCTTTTCGAATTCTTTGCCCATTTTTTATTTGAGTTGTTTGTCTTTTTGTTTTTCTGTTGTAAGAGTTCTTTATATCATCTATGTATGATATATGTAATCTTTATAATTTATATAATACATAATACACATAATCTATATAATCTTTATATAATCTAGACTCTTATCAGAAATGTGATTCACAAATATTTTCTGCTGTCCTGTGAGTTGTGTTTTCCCTGTCTTGATAGTATTCCTTGATACATAAAAGTTTTTAATTTTGATGAAATCCAACCTACCTATTTGTTCTTTGTTGTTGTAATATCTAAGAAATCTGCCAAATCCATCATCATGAATATTCATTCCTGTGTCTTCTTCTAAGACATTGATTATTTTAGGTTTTATGCTAAGGCTGTTGATCCATTTTGAGTTAACATTTGTGTGTTTTGTGAGGCACGGGCTCGATGTCGCTCCTTTGCATGTGGGTTTCCAGTTGTTGCAATACCATTAGTGAAAGACAGTTCTTTATCCATAAATGGGTTTGGCACCCTCATCAAAACTCAATTAGCTGTAAATATATGGGTTTATTTCTGAACTCTCAATTCTGTTCCATTGGCCTATATGTCTATCCTTATGCCAATACCACACCAAAGATTTGTAGTAAGCCTTGAAGTGTCATCTGGAAAGTGTCAGTGTTCTAAATTTGTTCTTCCTTTTCCAGATTGTTTTGGCCTTCAAGGTCTCTTGCAATTCTAAATGGAATTTAGGATGAACTTTTACATTTCTGCAGAAAAGGCTGTTAGGATTTTAATAGGGATTATACTGAACTTGTGGATCCCCCTGGGGAGAATTACCATCCTAATAATATTAAATCATCCAATCCATGAACATGATCTATCTTTCCACTTTTTATGTCTCCTTAATACCCTTCAGCCATCTTTTACAGTTTTCAGTGCACAAGTGTTGCCTTAAGTATTTTATTATTTTGGATGCTATCATAAATGGAATTGTCCTCATTTGTAGATTATAGTGGATAGAGTTAAACCGATTTTTGTGTATTGATGTTGTTTCCTCAAGCTAGCTGGACTCATTAATTAATTCTATTACTTGTTTGTGGATTCTTGAGGATATTCCACATGTCAGATCATGTCATCTGCAAATAGATTTACTTCTTCCTTTCCAATCTGAGTACCTTTTATTTCCTTTTCTCACTTAATTGCTCTCGCTAAGAGAACTCACAGTTGAATAGAAGAGGTAAGAGTAGATATCCTTGTCCTGTTCCTGGTCTTGAGGAGAAAGATTTAGTCTCTGTCTGTTAAGTACAATGCTATCTGTGGGGTTTTCACATGTGCCTTTTATCAGGCTCAGGAAACTCCCATTTGTTATGGACTGAATTGTGCTCATCCTAAATTCATATGCTGAATTGTGCTCATCCTAAATTCATATGTTGAAGCCATAACCCTTAATGTGACTACATTTGGAGATAGGGCCCTTCAGGAGATAATTAAGGTTAAATGAAGCCATAAAGATAGGTTAATCCAATAGGACAGGTAATCCAACAATAAGAGACACTAGAGTTCTCTCTCTCTCTCTCTTTCTCTGCATGTACACACAGAGGAAAGGTCATGTGATGAGAACACAAGAAGTTGGCCATCTGCAAGTCAGAAAGAGAAGCCTCACTAGAACCAAACATGACGACAAACTGACCTTGGACATCCAGTCCCAGGAACTGTGGAAAAAATAGGTTTATATTGTTTAAGCCACCTAGTCCCTGGTATTTTGTTATAGCAGTCCTGCCAGGCCAACGTACCATTTATTCTTAGAGGTTTTTTTGTTTGTTTGTTTTACTTTGCGTTTAGTGTTTCTTTGAACCATGGAACAGGTTACATTTTTGTCAAATGCTTTTTCTGTATCAATTTAGATGATCAATTTTTGTGCTTTATTTTATTGATATATTGTATTACACTGATTGATTTTTCAAATGTCAAACCAACCTTGCATTCTCAGGATAAATCCCAGGTGGAGTATATACACATGATTTATAATCTATTTAATATATTGCTAGGTTGGATTTGCTGGTATTTTATTAAATATTTTTGCAGCTATATTCATAAGAAATATTAGTCTGTTTTCTTTGTTTGGTAACAATAGAGATTTTAGAATTCAGAGGGTAAAGAACAAAGACAGACTGTGTTCCAAATTTCCTAACCAACCAACCAGGGAGATTTCTTCAAATGACAGGACAAGGCAGAAAGAGTGAGAAAGGGTATACTGGATTTCATGTTTATCTTTGACACTTACTTTTAAGGCTTCCTTAATCCATTCTATCCCATTTATAAAATTAAGTTTTGAATTGGCTAAAGAGCCAGAAATTAAGCTTTGTAGCTGTGTGAGATCTGCTGTAATGCTGACATCAGGGGAAGAATGCACCTTTGTATGGACTGACTTTCTCCATCCACTTTGTTCCTTTGTATTTAAGGAATGGTCTATGAAAAGCCTTTTAAAACTAACATGGGCCTGACTCATTATGTTTGCCAAAGTCAGATTCCAGTAAATGTTAGGATTCCTTTTCTAATCACTACTGTAACTGGAATTAGCAACTGAAGTGAGATGCTAGCACTGCCAACATTTCTGAGGTCATAATGACAAGGTATTATTGACTTAATTCCTCCAATGCAAATTGTGTACACACACACAAAACATAAAAACATGTAAACATACCTCTCTGTGTGTGTGTGATTAAGCAAAACTCTACTTTTGCATTATGAGATAGTTCACAGAGACCATCTGGATAGCTCAGGTCTATGACATTGTGGCACTGGGTTAAAAAATGAAATAGGATGTGGAAGTCACTTTGCCATCTTATGTTTCCTGTTTGCCCCTTTCGTAGTAGTTGTGATATAGATTTGAAGCCAGACATCTTATGGGTTCCCAATGGGCTGTTTGGTTTTCTTCTTGCAAGCTACAGATGAATGTACTTTGGTGCAGAGCTAGAGGAAGAGTCTCTCCACCACCTTTCCCACTGAGGAAGGGGCCCCGAGCTCCCAGTGAGAGCCTTACTGTTCAGGCAGCCACACCCCTCCTCACTTTCCATCTGGGTGCCTCCCCACAAACTAATCTCCTTTCCATTTCCTGCTGAACTTTGCGATTGCCTAGCCCCTGCCAGTGTTACCCCACTTCCTCTATTTGGAGGTACTCCTCTACCCTTTCCTAATTCGCCCTCATGACGTGTGTCATACTTTTCTACACCAAGCTGTCACTAATCCGCTTTCCTCATGTAGGGAGGTAGAGAGGAGAGTCTGGGTGGTGCTTTGTCTGTCCAGTAAAATAAGCAAATTTGGAAGAACGTATAAGGTTGAGGATGTTGTCTGGGGAAGGGAGGCTGGACAAGAGTGTCTAAGGTCATGTCTCCATCAGGGTTTTAGAAACACTGTCAGCCTTCTGAGTGGGAAAAGCAAGAGGTGTTAGGATTCAGTGGTAGAGGGGATGTAGACCGTGAGCCAGGTGGGATGGAAACATCTGGAAAACTGGTTTCTAGAGACTAGGTTCAGCCACTTTGTGAGGTGCTCAGAGGCCAGGCTTCAAACTCCAGAGGTGTAAGCTCTGAGGTAAACAAAGGGTTTGGAGGACAGGATGGGACTGAGATGGGACCCAGGATCACTGCCCACAGACTAGTGTGCACAGGGCAGGGAGAGGCAGCCACTGGGGACCCAAACAAGAACTTCCCATTTAGCCCAGTTGGGAGAGTGATGATACTAAAGTCTGCCTACTTGGGTGGGAAGAAGGGAATGGTTGCAGAACTTTAAGTACTGGGTATCTCAGTGAAAACTGGTTTAAGAACTAAGGATGGGCTAGGGAGCAGGCATTTGGGTATAGATGATTAAGTGAATTTGAAGAAAGTAGTGGGAAAGATCCAGTATTGTGTCAGGAAAAGAGGCCCACTGATCACCGGGTTTGGCTACTCTGTCCTTTGATGTCATTTCCAGGTCAAGGGTGAAGGTATCAATTTTGTCAATGCATCTCAAAGTAACCACATTCTCAGAAACAAATTCATGATATACAAACTCCAAAGATACCGAATTATAATCCAAGAATAGGGAGTTTTTTGTTAACTTACAATAAGAAGTATTTCTTTCTGGTGATATTCATGCATGTTGCCCAAATTAGTAGCCATCAGCTATGATTAGGGCACAGCATAGTGGAGGATATTTAAGCACCCTGCGAAAACTCTCAGGACAATTCCTGGTACTATGTAAGTCTCTTGCGTGTGAATGTCTGCCCAATCCCTTCTATCTGGGCACTGCTGAACAAACACCCACTCATATCTGGCCCCCTCTTCCCTTTTGTAAGCCGTCTTCTCAGGTACGTCACTGCCATTGGCCGGACTACTGATCCTTCGTCTGATTCCTGCATGGCCTGGCCTGGCTCCGTATTGCGTTGCTTTATGGATGCCCCATCTCCTGAAGACTGCTTCAGAACCATCATCTCCATTAGGTGAGAATTCCAATAATTTAAACTTGGAAGCTCCCCTTCAGTCTGAGCTATTTTAACTTCTCTGTATTGACAGGTGGGCAAAATGAGACAATGGTCTGACAACCTGTATCCTCCCAAGACTCTCTATCTTCAATAATTTTAACAAATGGTCCGATGGAGAGACGGACCAAAAAAGCCCATAAACTTGAAACGAAGGGACCATGCAGCACCCACTAATGTTTTTGACTTTTGTGAACTCTCATTTTGCTGTCACTTTATTTTTGTGTTATATTATCACATTAGAGCAAGAATGCTCGGGGCATCATGGCTTACTCTGCCTCATTGGGCCTCCATTCCAGAGATTCCACAGACACTTCCCACCCTGGCATGATGCAGAGACTTGACCTGAAAGTACACAAGGACCATCGACAGGAAGGCAGACCCATCATTTGGGAATCTTGACAGAATGCGGATTCTGAATCTGTCTGAGGTCTGAGGTGGGGCCGGGGATCTGCATTTCTAGCCAGCTCCCAGATGACAGAGGTGCCACTTGTCTGTGGACCTTGAGTGGCAGGGCTCCAGTGGTTTGGAGACTCAGTCTCCTGAGTGATTACCTCAGTTTCCTCCATTGTCAACTTTGTGGCCTTACGCAAATGCCTTCGCGTATGTGTCTATAGGGCAGGAATACTTCTTACTTCCCAGGCTCTTGTGAGGATGGAAATCATTAATATTTAGTGCCTTTGTTAGTGTCTGTCACTTCCTTCCTGCCTCGACCTTTCTTTCAAGCCCCCTCTGAGTCCCTCTTCGGGTCAATCTCTGGCTTCCAGTTCTGGATGTCCCCACCGGAAGATATGGTGCAGCTGTCCCAGGGTTTTTTTCTTTCATTTAAAAAATAATATTTATTTATTTTTGAGAGAAAGAGAGAGAGAGAGAGAGAGAGCACAACTGGGGGCGGAAGGCAGAGAGAAAGGGAGACGCAGAATCCGAAGCAGGCTCCAGGCTCTGAGCTGTCAGCACAGAGCCCGATGTGGGGCTCGAACTCACAAACTGTGAGATCATGACCGGAGCCAAAGTTGGATGCTTAACCAACTGAGCCATGCAGATGCCCCCCCACCCCCAGGGTTTTTTCAAAGGCATTCAGTCTGCTCAGGCACCAGCTAGCTCCTTGGTTTGTCCCCAGCTCCTGTTCTCAACGGGAAGTCCCCCTTCCTCTGGGCCCTGGCTCACAGTTCCCAAAACCTGGGTTCCTTCTGGGCCTCAGAATCCTGAGTGCACCTGGCTTGGACCCTCACCACCTAAAATTCTGTTGAAAAGTGCCTCATCTTAGTGACATCATTGGAAGAGGTCAGACGACGACCTTTCTCCCACCACCGCAGGGCTGCTGTCTGGAGACAGTAAGAAAGTCTGGCTTCCAAACTGAATGGAGTTCGTGCTTATTTTGGAGAAGACGTCTCCTTCTCCGGGTGATCTTCCCCCCTGAGAAGTCAGCTAGAGGCCTGCACTTTCCCAAAAACGGACTGACCCAGTGGCACCCTGGGAAGTGGTTCCTTTCTGGCATTTAAAGACTACCCTAATTTCGTTGCCACGTGCGATGTGCAATCCCAGATTGTTGAGAAGAGCTTTGGCCACAGGTTTCCTGTGTACGGGGAAGAGACCAGAGCCTGGCCTTGCTGTTTGAGAGAGAGCAGGACGTTCTTGTGTAGAGAACAAGGGGAAATCATCGAGTTGTCCATGATTACCAAAGGATATGTAAGAAATATGTTGTCTAAGGTGGAAATTGCTACCCTTGGGTAACAGGAAAAGGCTGGCCATTACATTATAAGTAGGAAATGGGAGGTAATGAAATAGATGCCTGCACCCAGCGCAACCTCGATAAGCAAGTTTTCGTCACACCTTGTCGATTCATCTTCTCAGATGGCTTTCCTCTCAGGCATCGAAACTCGGTCTCTAATACCAATCAGTGAAATGAACAAAGAGATTTGCCCAGCTGTCGCCATTGTTATCGGAGACTAATACCAACAGGGTGCTACTAAAAGATCCCCACAATGTCCTCTGAATTGGAAAAGGCACCTTAAGGGATCCAAGCTGAGTTCTGGTGTCCGTGCTCCTGACTTCCCAAACGCCGTGAGTTCTGACGGCCTTTGGAAGTCACGGGGAAGTCACTGCATTCAAGGCTTAATGGGCTCAGGCTTCCAACAGTCCCTCGGGCACGGAGAGGTCATTGCAAAAATGTTTTCCCTGTGTGTGGGTTACCGCTCACCTCCCTACAGGGTTGGGGAGCACTTTCACCATAATGCCTGGTTTGTCCCAGCCTGCTGACTCCTGGTAAGATTTCTGGTGAGAAATTAGGCACAAGGAATTGTGTCCTCAAGCTATGGGAGGAGCAAGTCAACCGTAAGGCTCCTGAGAGCATACGGCTATACTCACAGGAGGTCCGTTCAGAGTAATGGTTGTTACAGAATCCATGCTAGCAAATGCCATAGAGATCACCTCCTTATTTTGCAGTTTTAGAGCTTGAGTCTCAGAAGTGGAAAGTCCTTGACTGTACGAGTTAGAAACCGAGTGGGGACAAAGGCTCCTGACCCCGAGGCTAGCAGATGGGGGGGCACGAACCCTGACGTCACATCCCCAACCGGCCCCTCCTCTGCTATCACAGCTGTTATAAAGTGCCGTGTCCAGGGGCGCCTGGGTGGCTCGGGCAGTTAAGCGTCCGACTCGTGGCATCGGCTCCGATCATGATCTCGCAGTTCGTGGGTTCAAGCCCCGCATTGGGCTCTGCACTGACAGCATGGAGCCTGCTTGAGATTCTCTCTCTCCCGCTGTCTCTCTGACCCTACCCCCCTTGCTCTGGTTCTCTCTCCCTCTCAAAACAAATAAATATAAATATCTCTTAAAAAAATAAATATATAAAGTGGGGTGTCCAGTGGAGAGATGGGAGTGAGGTCTCCTAGGTACCCAATTCTGGGGCTGCCATTTTGGGGCCCGGCAACTTCTGGAATGACGCAGTGCACAGCCCCCAGGACCGGGTACGACACAGGAACACCTGTGATCCGGCCCAGCTCACACATACCAAAGTCGCAGGGTCCCCAAGCATGACACAAATGGGTGGAGTGAGCCCCTGCCGGGCAACAAAATCCACGGGCTCGGAGCTCGGGCCTGGGTTTTTTTTTACAGCAGAGGTATGGAAAAGCTACGGAAGCCTCAGGGCCGAATCAAGCCCGGTATGATCTGTGCCCAGCCTTCTAGTCAGAGAAGGGGAAGTTTGGGCCAAAGTGGGAAGTGGTTTCCCCAGTGTCACTCAGAAAATCATTGGACGAACCAGGGTGGGGACCCAGGGCTTCTAGGTGCAAGGCCTGCTCTCTCCCCCCACGATGCCTTAAATGGTAGCGAAAACAGTGCTGTGGGGAAAGGCGGGCGCAGGGGCGGCTGGAAGAAGAGACCGATGGCCAGTAGCAGAGAAGGCCTCTGGCAAGCTGGAGCACAGTGGGACGGTTGTCACGGGGCACGCAGCTGGCGTCTCCCTGAACCTGTAGGAAGTGATTTCGATTCCTTGTCTGTCTCTCTGTTATACACACACCCACACATGCGCGCACGTGTGCACCTTTCTGTTCACCTCTGACCCTTCGTCCTCGGTAGACCAGCGCTCTGTGCACCCCACTGCCGTGGCTGCACAATTCCCAAGCCCGGCCACCCCCAAAACCCTCCCGATGCCGCCTCCAAACAGAGCCCCCCCCCCCCCCCCCCCCCCCCCCCCCGTTCAGACACGTCAGTCCCTGATTCACACCCGTGGCTGCAGGCGGAGACATCTGGTGGGAAATGGGACGAGGAATGTTGTAGCTCGGGATCCTGGAAGCTGAGCTGAGAGAATTAGAAATGAACCCCGCAGACGCATCGGTAGGTGATGCTGTGGTTTGGGGGTCTGTGTCCTTCCCCCCACACCCCAGACAGCATCGCCAACCCCATGTGGCCAGAGGCTCTATGTCTCGGTCTTCACCGCTCGCTCCCCAGGAGCCCCGGGCCCTGGAGGAGGGAAGCAGGGGTGAGGCCATAGCCTTGCTCAGCCCTGCCCCTGTGTGCTCCGGGCCCTGACAGCAGATTCTGAGCCACCCTGCTCTCCCCAAAGCAACTCCTGCAGCAACAGGTGTGGGGCTCCCTCTCTGCTGCACGGGAGCCAGTGTGGGGTGTGTGATGTCCAGCAACGGGGGACAGGACCTCTTCCCTTCCGTGCCTTGTGCCTTTGTCTCAAAATAACCTCAAACTCCACCTGGAACATGGGCTTTGAAGTTCATGGTCCCTGAAGCGTCGGGGGAAGGGGAAGCGTGTGAACTGAGGACCCAGGAGTCAGGCTGCCTCCCCTGTGTGGTCAGAAAGCAAGCTGCACTGTGCACAGGAGGTCCTCCTTGCGGGAAGCTTGGAGGGGGCCTGCCTGGTTCCAGCTGCTTCCAGAAACCTCTTCCCTAGTCCTTGCTCTGCCCTTGGGTCCGGCGGTCTTTCTCTTGTCCTCCTTTGTTAGGACCCCGCCGGGGCTCTCCGTGGGTGGAGACTGACTTGGGGTGAGCCCACCCCAGCCTGCTTGCTCCCTGATGTGCATGGGGCAGGCCCTCGCTCCCGATGTCCTGCCTCCCCGGCCGACACGGCGTCCGTGACTTCCCAATCCTGTTCCAGCAACTGGGTCTGTCAGTGAGTGAGGGGACCCTGGGTGGGGAGGGGACATGGATGGACCCAGGTTGCCCCATGGGCCTCATCAGATGGGTGAATTGGGGAGGTTTTGCTCACATAGAATTTGGTTGAGGTTTTAGCAATTAAATGACACGTACCCACGTGTCTTAATCACAACTGCTGTCACTGAGGCCCCTGGACGTCTGTGCCAGGGTCTGAAATGGCAGGAAACAGTGTTTGAGGTCATTAGAAGGTCGTGGAGGGGCTGAGGTGCTGGTGGGGGGGGTGGGGGATACACTTGCTGCTCCCAGCGGCCTTTATACTGCGTCTGTGAGCCATGACCTCAGAGGGGCCCGGGGGAAAACTGGGGAACCACAGGGAGCGATAAAGGGGATTTTGTGACTCCTAATATCTGGGAACAGACCAGTGCCAAGGGGAAAAGATACAGGGGGAGAGGCACATCCCGAGCGGCTGTGATGGGCGAGGTCCCCTCCTGTTCTCTGTGCCGCAATCATGACACTTCCGAGCCACCTAACGGAGCCCTCCCGCGGGGCACTTCTCAGTGACTGGCCCATCTCCCAAGCTCCCTTTTGTGCTAAGACGAGTTTGGGGGGCCCCAGAGGGCGCAGTGGTGGTGGCTGCTGTTCAGAAACCTGGAGCAGCCGATGGACCAGAGCCTCCCTCCGGGGCACGCGTCGCCTGAGGCTGGAGGTCCCTGATGAAACACTCAGACAAGCACCTCGGTCACTTGAACCCAATTCCTGTAGCTGAGCACGTGCTCACTCGCGCTGGTCCCGATCACCTTCTCCAGGGACTTGAGGATGAGGACTTGGCCCAACCTTGGCCTCCAGCAGACAACAGGAGATGGGCAGCCCCCTCCCCTCGCCCAGCCCAGCGAGGCTGTGTCCAGAGCCGATAGAAGTAGCTAATGTCTATTTAGTGGCAGCTGTGAGCTAGGCAAAGCGAGAATCTCACAACCTCATCTGCCAGACCTAGCGCAGCTCCCGGTTTTACAGACGGGGAAACCGAGGTCACATCCTAGACAGTGGTCTCCGGGGACCCTCCCCCAGCCACTGGGGTCTGACGTCCTACGCCTGGCTCTCTGAAGCCCTTCCTCGGCCTGACGCTGGCAAAGGAAGACGGCTCGTGTGAGGGACCAACAGGGAATATGCGAGAAGGAGGAAAGAGAGCCCTGTTGAGACCAGACACAGGAAGAGGCCCCCAGCTCCCGGGACAGAGAAGGTGCCCAGTGCTGGGCGCTGCACCGTGTGTAGACCACAGGACTGGTACGTGGCTGGCTGGGTATGAGGCGGGGGCGGGGGGTGCAGGCGCATGTGGAAAAGCCAAGAATAGCAGAAAGGCTGTGCTCTCGAGCCAGGGAGGAGAACCCAGATCCCACCGCGTTAAGCAGAGGCTGCTGGGAGGAAACAGAGGCAGCTGGTGGAGACCAGGAGTCCTCCAGGGCTGGGCAGTTCCCCTCGTGTAGCAGCCAAGGTGCGGATGTGGTTTCCAGCTCTCTGGAGGCCCCAGAAGATGTGTATCCTGGCCTCATGCGTGCTTGATTCAGAGATAAGCACTGGGCTGGAACCGGAGGGAAGGCGGGAGGGGGGCCAGGGGCAGATTCCCTGGTGCCCCACACCTTCCCTGCCCTCCCCCTCCCGTCTGGCCCGGTGCACCTGCCCAGCTGAGCCTCGCTGGCCCGAGCCTGTGCCGTGACCACAGACAGAGACCTCTTACTGTCCCTGCCACCGTGAAGGCACCGGCTGTCTGTGCTTTGGGAAAGTCCCTAGATGCAGAACGGAGGAACTGGGCCCGAGGCGCACCAGTGCACCGGGACGCGGTGCCCTCTTTCCCCAGCCTCGTTCCTTCCACACCCGCCTCGAGTCTGATCGGTCGGCCCCCCCTCGGTTGCCTGAGCTTCCCTGTCATTCCTGAGCCGCAGGGCAGGGCAAGGCTCAGCCTGCCTTGGCCTCTCTCTGAGCTGGGGCTCTGCTCTGGCCTCGCTCATGGGCTCTGAGGGCCCAGCCCCAGGCCGCCCCTCTGGGCCCTCTATCCTCCCACTCCCCTGTTTGATCGGCAGCATTTCTCCCCCGTCCAGGGTAACCTCAAAGGTGGCACCGTCTCTCCCTGTCCTTGTCATCGCCAGCATCCCCCATAAGAGCCCTTGCTGCAAACCAGAAATACTGGAACCCTCCTTGCCCACCTCAGCCACCACAGCCAGCGGCCAGTGCGCAGGCCTCTCCTCGCACTGGGCTCTGGGACACGGGAGGCAGATGAGGCCTGTGCCCCAGGGTGGTTGCTGCATTTTCTACCAGATGCCGAATGGCTCTGAGCCAGGACCCTTGGGAACCAGTATGAAATGCAGCCTGGAGGGGCCCCTGGGGGGCTCAGCCAGTTAAGCATCCAACTTGGGCTCAGGTCATAATCTCGCAGTTTGTGAGTTCAAGCCCCACGTCGGGCTCTGTGCTGAGAGCCTGCTTGGGATTCTCTCTCTCCTCTCTCTCTGCTCCTCCCCAATGTGAGCTCTCTCTCTCTCTCTCAAAACAAAACAAAATAAAACAAAGTAAAAACTTGTCGTTACCAAGCAGACTATTTCCCAGATGATGGGGACGCAATGGTGTTTATTACGTGAAGGAAAGGAAAAAAGGAAGGAAGGAAGGAAGGAAGGAAGGAAGGAAGGAAGGAAAGGCCGGCCAACTGCTATACTCTGGTTGACTGTCTTAGCTAGGAGTGCACACAGCTAGCTGGAGGAAGAGGGACACACGGGGTGCGGTGGCAATGATCAGGCTCATGTTGTCCTTCACTGCAGACCGCTCATTTCTTCTCCCTCCTACACACAGATGCTGCATAATCATAAGTATGCACTTCATTAATCACAGTTGTCCTTAGTCAGATACCACGATTTAGGTGTGCAATTTTCTTTTAGAAATATTTTCTGTTCTTAATTCTTCTTTGATGTTTATTTATTTTTGAGAGAGACAGAGACAGAGTGCGAGCAGGAGAGGGGCAGAGAGAGAGAGGGAGACACAGAACCTGAAGCGGGCCCCGGGCTCTGAGCTGTCAGCACAGAGCCCGACGCGGGGCTCGAACTCACAAACCGTGAGATCATGACCTGAGTTGAAGTCAGCCGCTCAACAGACTGAGCCACCCAGGTGCCCCTTCTTTTATAAATATTAATACAAGTTTTGTTTTGTTTTTTTTAACATTGTGAAATAGAGAGTTTAGCCTTAAAAAAAATACTAAACTGTTTCAGTGCCCAAAATTATTAATGGCATTAAAAAATTTCTATTAGGGACATATGGGGGCCTCAGTTGCTTAAGTGCCCGGCTCTTGATTTTGGCTCAGGCATAATCTTGGCTCAGGTCATGATCTCACAGCTCATGGGCTCCAGCATTGGGCTCTGCGCTGACAGTGCAGAGACTGCTTGAGATTCTCTTTGTCCTTCTCTCTTTCTCAAAATAAATAAACATTTTAAAATTAAGTAAGTTTTTAAACAACTCTTTTTTAATGCTTGTTTTTGAAAGAGAGAGAGAGACTGAGTGTGAGCGAGGGTGGGGCAGAGAGAGAGGGGGAAAGGTATTTATTATGACGTTCTAAAGAGGGGGAAACTGAGGCTCAGGGGTGCGACGCCTTGCCCCGCCCACCCCTGCTGAGCGGCAAAAGGCCAATCAGAACCCCCCCCCCCCTCTGGCTGGCGGGGTCTCCCCCCAGGCACCACCCCTGGCCGGCCTGGCTGCCTTCCACTGCTCGAGAACAGCAGGGCCGAAAGTAATCTTGGGTAAGAGATTTCTGGCCGCGGCGGGCTGTTGCACAAGCTGCCGCTTGGTCAAGCCGTCGAGCGTTTTTGCTGGCTGGCGCTGGGCACACCGGCCTTGCACAGCAGACCCTGCACAGATAGGGAGGGATTTGCGTAGTTCCTCGGTCAGTTTGCACACATTCCAACCCGACCCAGGTCTCAGGTCACGAAATCACTCGCGGACCGCAGAATTCGGCGAAAAGCAATGGTCCCTCCGCCTGCTGCTAGCTCAGTGGCTGGGTGCAGCTCCTCGGGACGGTCAGGGAACATTCCACGTTGATCCACAGAATGGACAACGGTTAGGACTCCGAGTTCTGGAGGCACAAAGACCCCAACCCCAGCTCCGTCATCTTCTGTGTAGGTAACTTCACTTCTCTGAGCGCCAGTGTGCACATCGGGACAATACGTCCTAAAGGATATATTTCGAAGGGCGCCGTGGAAGCGAAAGAAGCTGAGGAATGCCAGATGCCAACAAGTACAGACCGTGGGTCCTCCGTACCAGGGCCGTTGGAATGCGGGGTGGTGTCTGGGAAGCCCCTCGCCATGAGACAAGACCTGGAGACCAACCTGTCACTCTCTTGGAGAATCATTTTATTTACTTGCTTCTCCTCCCGTGTGAAGCGTGACTGACGTAATTATTTTTGGCAACATCTCTTGTTTGTAAGAGGATGGCACGAATGCACGCGGGCCTCGTGGTTCACCTCACCTCCCGGGTCTCACGTCTCCTTCTACAAAATGGCGGGCATTGGCCGGCTGTGTTCAAAGTCCCCTCCGTGGTGGACGCTGCTGTGGGGTCTGTCTGCAGTCAGTGTGTGAGACGCATGTGTGGAAATGTCTGAGCTGATATCAGAGGAAGGCACAGAACGTGTAAGCAGTAGGAGGAGAGCGTGACACCCAGGGAGGGACAGGAGACACAACAGGGTCCCCTGACGGGCCCCACTGAGCTGGGTGCACCTGCAAATTCACAAGGCTGATGCACCCAGACGTGACAACTCTCCCGGAGAAGAGCACACAGGCCAAGAGGAGGGCTTCTTGTCTTCGAGTCTCTTTTTCTTGATGTTTATTTATTTTTGAGAGGAGAGAGAGAGAGAGACAGAGAGCACAAATGGGGGAGGGGCAGAGAGAAAGGGGGACAGAGGATCTGAAGCAGACTCCCCACTGACAGCAGAGAGCCCGATGTGGGGCTCGAACTCATGAACCATGAGATCATGACCTGAGCCAAAATCCAGAGTCGGACGCTTCACTGACCGAGCCACCCAGGTGCCCCGGTATTCTGTCTTTTAAACAATATGTTACTGTGACCAAAACAAAGACCTCACTCTTTTTTTTTTTTTTTTAATTTTTTTTTTCAACGTTTATTTATTTTTGGGACAGAGAGAGACAGAGCATGAACGGGGGAGGGGCAGAGAGAGAGGGAGACACAGAATCGGAAACAGGCTCCAGGCTCTGAGCCATCAGCCCAGAGCCCGACGCGGGGCTCGAACTCACGGACCGCGAGATCGTGACCTGGCTGAAGTCGGACGCTTAACAGACT
The DNA here is from genome assembly GCF_016509475.1 of Prionailurus bengalensis. NCBI lineage: Eukaryota > Metazoa > Chordata > Mammalia > Carnivora > Felidae > Prionailurus > Prionailurus bengalensis. The sequence goes on along the minus strand of NC_057348.1, from coordinate 64,112,570 downwards.
GCGCCACCCAGGCGCCCCACAAAGACCTCACTCTTATGTCTTTGCTTCCCCCCCCCTTCTTAGGAAACTGCCTTAAATTTGTTTCAAGTCCTTTCTAAGTTTCTGTGAAGATATTCAAACACGTCTGGTTCCTGAAAGACAGACACTAGCACTTTAAGAGGACGGTGTCTTCTGAAAACACACAGTCAAGTTCAGACAGTTGCCTATCGATGAGGGACACCTGTGCTCTGGTTACCGCACGACGTTCAGAGCCGGTCTTTTGCAGCTCTCCGTCCAGCCATGTGTCTCTCCCTGAAGGCACAGAAGGACACGGCTTCTGCTCTAACAAGACGGTGCAATCCTTCCCCTGGTGGCTCATCCCATGTCCCAACGTCAGAAAGGACCCAGGCCACTTTGGTGGCTGTAGAGAGAGGCGGGGCCTGGCTTTAATCAGTGCCAATGACATCATGAAGGAACCCAAGGCCAAGGTGGGGAGGGGCTGCTGACAACCCGGGAATCTGAGGGACTTCTCCCGTGCGCATCAGAGGAGCTGGTGGGGACCGGGACCGGGTGGGGACCAGGACCGGGACCGGGTGGGGACCAGGACCGGGACCGGGTGGGGACCGGGTGGGGCTGGGCCGCGCCCAGGCCCTGTGCACTGGCCTGTGTACCAGTGAGAGACGAGCCCCCACTGTGCATCCTTACTTCCCACTCGACCTCCATGAACTGAAATGTGGCTTTTGCCAGAAACCTCAGCCCGGGCACTGCCAAAGGTCTTGGGTGATGTCACAGTGTCATCTGCAGCTACGCAGCCCTGATTTTATGCAATTGATCTTTGTTTTCCCTGGCATTTCGGGACAGTTCCTCTTTTACCAGCCCCCTGCCCCCGCCCCAGCACATCTAATCCATCAGCGCGTTCCCACAGCTGCCCACATGCATCCTGTCCCCACAGGAAACCCCTGTCCCTTCCCCGGGGTCCCCTTCCACCTGGTCCCCTCTCTTACATGTTTGCACTGCATTTGGTTCCCCCCAAGGCAATGGCCATGCATGTCTGCTGGTCATGGCAGGCCCACCTACCACCCTTGGGCACCCCCATTCTCAGACTACACCCTCTGTCGCCCCAGCCGGCCTAGGAGCCCCGGCTGAGGTCCCTGCCGGCTCCCACATCCTGGCCTTTGCCACTGCCCTCGCCCCGGGCCTCCTCACTGCCATTCCCGGGGCCTGAACGGTGGCTCCGTGGCTCAGGCAGTTCGTTGGGGGCGGTCCCTCAAAGAGGTGATGGCCTGAGGGGCCCCAGCCAGCTGTCCTTCCAGGCTGCACACACGTCATCAGGGCCTGCTCTTCTGTCCCTGTCCACGTGTTCTGAAAGGTGGACTCTGCCCCTGTGCAGACGGGGCCCGGGGCCCCCAGATGCACCCCAGCGCTCACAGCCCCACCAGCCTCGGGGCACTGCTCTGTAAGGGCTGCTGTGGGTGGGAACAGGTGAGACCTCCTCTCCTGACCTCGGCTTTCCCCTGGGACCCCAGGGCTTGCGGCCAGGCACCTCCTGAGCTCCTGCCGCACTCCTGACCCCTTCTGGGCAGCACAACATCCTCAGGGGCACAAAAGGTCCCGGAGGCCTGGCTGTTGCTCTCACGGCCCCTCCCGCCGCCTTCCTCCTCACACTCGTGGACCCGGGCACGTTCACTGCCCACGGGCCACCCCGGGCACTCCACGCCACGTCCACTTGTGCCCCACTGTTCACTGGGTGCGGCTGGATGCTGGGTTCCCTCAGGGATGCCGCTGTCTTGCGCCCAGAGCCACAAACTGAAACACCTTTCTAGTAAGTTCCCAGCGTTACCAGTGGGATACAGGGAACAGACAACTAGCTGTGGCACTGGGATGAGGGGAGAGAGGACACGGGTGCTGTGGGGGGAGGGTGTGGAGGGGCTATGGCTCAGACCTGGGGGTCCCTCTGTCCGTCCCTGCCTTCTGTCTGAGGCCCCGTCCACAGGAGGGGGCCCTGGCCTCCACCCGCAGCCCAGCCCTGACGACCCGGATGTAGACAGGCGGCCAGGAGCTGCTGCCCCATCCCCTGGGGGCACATGCAGACGGGCACGACCCCCACCTGGTCGCAGGGGCGGCCCGCCCTCCCCACACCCTCCACCTGGCCCCAAGGAGGCTTCCCCCACAGACCACTTCTCTGCCTGGAGGGACCTCACCTCCCTACCCGGCAGGCAGGGGTGAGTCACACCGACTTCAAACACGGCCCCAAATGTCACCCCTCTTTGAACAGCGCCCCCTCTTCCTGGCCCGCCCGCCCCCGCCCTGAGCAGGCATGCCTGAGGTCTCCCCACCGGCTGCAGGGGTGGGACCTGCTCCCCGCTGGGAGCTAAGTCAGCCAGGACAGCCCCGGCCCAGAGAAGGGGAAGCTGACACAGACGCTCATCCAGTGTCCGGCCTCAGTTTCCCCAGCAGGCCTGCCGGAGTGCACGGTTTGTCCCCAGGCTGGGGCTGGTTTCTGCAAGGCCTCGGGCACCACTGCCACCTGCTGGCCATCTACCCCTTGGGCAGGCTGGGCTCACGGGCACACTGTTCCTGTTCTTTCCTTGGGGCAATCAGACACTCACATTCTCCAGTGCCAGAGCTGCGCCTGGATTTGTGGGTGCCGGCAGCACGGGTCTGCTGTCTGGACTTAGACGTCCCCAGAGGAGCGGGGAACACATTGGCAGCCGGCCAATCTCGGCCGGCCGTCGAGACTGGGCTCCGAGGTCCGAAGAAGCCAAGGTTGGTTAGGTAGGGGAGACTCTAAACCTTCAACAGCACTCGGTTTCACTTAGGCCGAAATGAAGACGTCTTACAAATGCGTCAAAGCCACGCCAGCAACACGCTGCCTGGTTTAAATTTCCCTGTGACCCTGTCATCGTCTACAAATGACACGCACTGGCCACGATCGCTCCTTTCCGGGAGCTCCTCCCGTGTCTCCTCATCGTGACCGTTACTCCAGAAAACGATGACCACCTCCTTGTTCTCTGACCCTCACAGCAATGATCTGGGCCCTTAAATGCGGGAATCGAAGCCAGGGGAACTGGTCAGACCGTCTAGAAGAGCCGCCGGGAGGTCATGTCGGGACTTCGCACCTCCCGGACGGGACTGCATCTTCAACAGGAAGTTCTCCTGCCTCTGGCACACACAGGTCTGCACGCTCGATTTTCCCTCACGTCCTTCTCCGTGCATCGTGACCAAGAGCCTCTGGAAATACTCACTGACCCCAGGGTGGACTTGCTTCCCCAATGCAGAGCCTTGTCCTTTTTCCCCATCTCCAAATTGTTAGCCACGCTTGGATGCCACTGCTTCTGGCATCTGGGGACACCCGAGGCAGCCAGCAGAGGGTTTATGTGAGCGTTCCCTGATCCTCCTGGGAGAAACGGCACAAGGGACTCCTGGGATGGAGGTGAAGTCACCGGGCTCCAGGTCGAAGCCATGAAGGAAAAAGGGAGTCCAGGATGGGCCTGAGCCTCTTAGGAGGGGACATTACTCCAAGGCAAAGTCTTGTCCTGGGACCCCACTTTGGCCCCTCCAGAGCAGGCTCAGGCTCTCCTGTGTAGACCACCAGGGGAGATTCATTCATTCATTCATTCATTCACGTATTCATCAGATAATTTCTGAGCATCTACTGCGGAGGACAATGCCAGGTGCTGGGAATGGGAAGTTGATAAGAGACCATCGGGTTTCTGTTCTCGAAGCGTGGGGAGCCTCCTGAGGGAGACGCGGATTGATCAGAATGTCACAGAAATGATTGTGTAATCACACCGAGAATGCCACCCAGGAAGATGACATCTTACACAAAAGCACAAAACAAAGGGACTCTATGTGACCGGGGGGTCCACCAGGCCTCCCGAGGAAGGGACCTTCGCACAGCGGAGGGACAGATGAGAGTTAGCTCGGCGGAGAGCGGGGAGAACGCCCCCATAGAAGGAACAGAGGCTCTCCGTTCCCAAGGCAGAAGGACAGAGGCCTCTCTGAGGATCTGAAAGAAGGCGTAAGCTGGAGCAGCAGCTCTAAGCTGGGTGTCTCCCACCTGATCCCCAGGGGCCCGGGGCAGGGGGTGGTGGCACAGAGGCCCTGGCTGATTTCTTCCCAGGGGAGCCCAGCAGACAGCTGCACTCCCTGCAGGCCAGGCCTTCCAGTGCTCGAGGAGAATCAGATAAGCAGAGCCGAGGCCCCTCCTTGACAGGGACGTCTGTACCTAGAATGGCGTCCGGAATGCCGTAAGCGCTCAACGGGCATTTGTTGACTGAGTGAACGGGAAGGTCCTCTGCCCCAACCTTGGAAGGCGGCCTCCAGTCCGGGGATGCTCCCAGATCCTTCTGAGTTTTCCCTTCACCTCCGTTTGTCCCTGGGATGGCTGAGAATGCTTTGGGATTGCTCAAGTCCATGGGTATCAATCGAGCAATTTTTTTTTTTTTTCCCCTGGGGAGCATTAGGAGGCAAGATACAGAGTAAATACACATTGGTCCCCCCTCGTCATGTTTTTACACTCTGGTTGTGTGTTCTGTTCTTGCCCCTCCTTGCTGACCACTCTCCCCCTTCCCGTCAGAGAAGTAAGAACGAGGTTTTAGGTCTACCCTGGAGAACCCCAACTCAGAGAGTGACCTATACCCCGTGCTCCCTTTGGACGTGTGGTGCCCTGGAACCATTCCTCATGGCATCAGGGCCAGTGTGGCGTTCACAGCTCCTCACTGAGGCTTACGGCTGTGGGTGTGTTTCCTGTGGGAAGCTTGCAGGGGCCTGGGTCAGGGATTTGGGAGTTATTCGTGGACGTCACCAATCTCCACCTGTTCTATTTTCACTTTTGAAGACTGTATGTGAGAACAGAGGGTGTCAGAGGGGCGAGTCCCTGCGCTGAAGAAAAATACCCGTGAAAAAAGAAGGCGTGAGAGAAGTTTCAGATCCAGTAAGCCTCAAAGGGGCTAAGCACCCGTCTTAAGATCGCACAGATAGCTCTTCAAAGCGGGGATGTAGGCTGAGGTCACACAGGCTCCAGAGCTTTGTTCCAGTGGCTACTCCGGTAACCTCCAGGGGAAAGAATGATACAGACACAGGTTATTGCACGCTCGTGGCAGGGGGCCTACTACGGGCACAGGCTCCGTGCAAAGCGGCGTGTGTGTGTGTGTGCGTCCCCTTGCAACGTGATTTTGTGGGGTCTATTTCCCGCCTTTGGAAGCTGGAGCCTCCTGTGAGCGATGACGATGATAATAACGGATACTGAGATGCATGGCAGTGGGATTTTGCAAGCCCCAGAAGCTAAGCCTTGGGAGATCTTGTGATGTTTGCTTTGACCTCTCGAAACTCTGCTCTGAGACCACCGAGTAAGAATGCCTGCCTCATCCTCTGGAGGATGCATGGTCACATGCAAAAAAAAAAAAAAAAAACCAGAGACCAACACCAACTGCTGGACATGTGACCCCAGGGCCGCTGATCATGCAGCTGGATGAAGCTGAACGGATGAGCTGAGGTCAAACAGCCCAGAAAGCACAGCCCAGCTGGTGCTCCAGACAGTCCTCACGGCCTTGACCTATGACAACCGGTCATTGTCTGCAGCCACTAATTTCAGAGTGGTTTGTTATGCATCAGTAAGCCACTTAGACATCCCCCGTTTCACACCCCATCCCCTTTTCCACCACCGCACCGTCTTATTCAAGCCCCACAATGACCCTGTGGGTTCTTTTTCCATTTTACAGATGCGGAAACAGGGCCTCACAGGGTTGCTGCAAAGCCATTAAGTAGCAGAGGAAGAGGTTGCACCCGTGTCCACGTGGCCCTGAAGGCCCCTCTTTCCTTGCTGCACTCACTCGTCGCACACCACGGACACGGGGTCGGAATGCAGGTCGTGGTGCTGGAGGCAGAGGCTTCCCGATCCGTGGCACGCCCTCACCTCTTCTGGTCACAGAACAAAGGCCAGAACTGGGGAGTCGGGGAAAGATACAGGTGCCCTGAGGACACTACAGAAAAAGGATGGGCTTGGACTTGTGTTGGCTTTATTGAGCGGGCACACATGGTCAAAAGCTACTGTGACTGAGACCCATGCCCTTGGCTCTTCTACAAAGCTAGCACAAACCAAGGGCATCAGAGCGATTCACAAAAGCAGTGGTGGGGGGGGTGCCCGGGTGGCTCAGTCAGGCAAGGGTCCAAATTCGGCTCAGGTCATGATCTCACGGTTTGTGAGTTGGAGCCCCACGTCAGGGCTCCACACTGGCAGTGCAGAGCCTGCATGGGATTCTCTCTCTCTCTCTCCCTCTCTGTCTGCCACTTCCCTACGCGCACTCTTTTGCTCTCTCTCTCTCTCAAAGGTAAATAGACTTGGGGCGCCTGGGTGGCTCAGTCGGTTGGGCGTCCGACTTCGGCTCAGGTCATGATCTTACGGATCGTGGGTTCGAGCCCTGCGTCAGGCTCTGTGCTGACAGCTCAGAGCCTGGAGCCCACTTCCGATTCGGTGTCTCCCTCTCTCTCTGCCCCTCCCCAGCTCATGCTCCCTCTCTCTCTCTCTCTCTCTCTCTGTCAAAAATAAACATTAAAAAAAATTTTTAAGTAAATAAACTTAAAAAAGAAAGAAAGAAAAGCAATGGTGGTGTTTGAATTAGTTATTCACTGCTGCGTAACAGCCATCCCCCAAACTGGGCCGCTTAAAGACAACCAAGAGAGGCTGAAATCTGCAGTGATGCTGTCAGCCGAGGTGGGAGCATGCCTTCTCCCCACGTGTGGCTGATGGCAAGAGGCTTCTGTCCTTCATGGGGCAGCTCATAACACGGAATCTTGCCTTTCTGGGGGTGGGGGGGGGAATGGGAGGGAGGAGGGAGGTATGACGAGGAAGGAAAGTCAGCATCTTGTATAACTTCATCTCAGAAGCACCATACCATCACGTTACGCTGTGGATCACAGATCTTTTGTGCCTGTTGCCATGTGGGGAATGTAGGATGGGGTGCCCTGGGGTTCCTGGAAGGGCCGCCTACCCCAGGTCCTATCATCCCTCTGTGGGTCAGCCACACCGCTGTGCCCTGCCCATTCCTTCACGGGAGGAGGAGGTCAGCGAAGATGTTCCAAACGCTTTTGGGACATTGGATGGTCTCTGCCCCCATCAGGGGACACGGATGGCATAACTACTCCTGCCTGATGCACAGTGACGACTTACAGGCCTTCCAAGGAGGACACCTCCATCCGTGAAGAACGAACACACATGAAGGTGTAACTGATAATTCACGGCAAAAATAAAAATATATATAGACGTTATTTGGCTTCATCAAATGACATCATGGGAAATTTCCACGTGTTTCCAAATGTCTGTGACTGTCTGCCAGACTCAAAGGATTGTAACGTTTTCCAAAGGGAAGTGAAGTCATGATTGAGTATCCACTACCGGCAATTCTATAATCACGAGTCTTTCTTCACAAGGGTGTTGCCCCCCACCCCCCATCCGTCGGGACTGCCCATTCCGTCACCGGTACCGCGACCTCCCGGATCTCCTGATCATGATCACAGCCTGGCCCTGTACCTTTGGCCACCCTAAGTAAATCTGTGTGATAAAGGGGGAACACCTGTTGATCTGTGATCAAAGCATTGCAGGACATAGAGTTATTCAGATAAATCCAAGAGGAACAGAAAAAAAAAAAAGGGAGGAAGGAAAGGAGTTGAAGAAATCTGGTGAGACAAACCTACTGAGGGTGTCCTGACCTGCTCCAGACAAGGCTGGGTGCTCAAAGCTCCCAGAGGAGGGTCTGGGTCTCCAGGTCTGAGGAAGCTTCACAGAGCAGCCAGGTGTCCAGAGGCCAGGATGAACTTCGGGCATTGGGTCGCTATCGCTGAGCACCTGCTAGAGAAGGATTGTGTCCTTAACGACAGAGTCAGAGTTTTCTGTGTGCTGAAATCTGCCAAATCAGCAAGGTGATGCATCCCGCGACCACGTAGTACAGACACATGTGCTTTGCCTAGAATCCAAGATGGAATTATAACAGAATTTTGGGTACAGAAGAACAGTAATGGTTAAGCACTGTTTATGAAAACAGGGAGTTTCCCCATTTTAAAAAAATGTGCTAAAATACACATAACATGAAATTACTATTCCACCCATTTTCAAGTGTGCATTTCTGTGGCATTAAGTACATTCACATTGTTGTACGACCATCTCCACCATCCATCCCCAGGACTTTTTTTTCCCAAACTGAGACCCTGTCCCCATTAAATGCTACCTCCCCACCCCACCCCCTCCTGTCTCTGGTGCGCTCCATGCTCGTTTCTGTCCCTATGGATGTGACTACTCTAAGCAGCTCACATGGTGGAATCATACAGTATTTGTCTTTCTGTGACTAGCTTACATCACTAATGTAACTCAAGTTTTCTCCATATTGTAGTAGGTGTCTGAATTTCCTTCCTACTTTGTAAGGCTGGTTCATATTTCCATTGTGTGTATAGACTACATTTGTTTACCCATTCATCCGAGAGAGAGAGAGACAGACAGACAGACAGACAGAGAGAGAGAGAGCAAGAGTGAGAGAGTAAAGGAGGGGCAGAGAGAGAGAGGGAGAGAGAGAATCCCAGGCAGGCTCTTCACTGTGAGTACAGAGCCCAACTCGGGGGTCGAGCTCACGAACCATGAGATCATGGCTGGAACAGATATCAAGAGTCAGATGCTTAACCAAATGAGATTCCCAGGCAGCCCTCTGGGTTTTCATTATTATTATTATTATTATTATATTTGTAATGATAACACGTTGCCTTTGAATTTTTTTAATGTTTATTTATTTTTGAGAGAGAGACAGCGAGACAGAGACAGAGACAAAGGGAGAGAGACAGAGCTCGAGCAGGGGAGGGGCAGAGAGAGAGGGAGACCCAGAATCCCAAGCAGGCTCCAGGCTCTGAGCTACCAGCACAGAACCTGATGCGGGGCTTGAACTCATGAATCATAAGATCATGACCTGAGCTGAAGTCGAACACTTAACTGACTGAGCCACCCAGGCGCCCCTATGTTTAACTTTTTTAGAAAAACTGCTGTATAGAAAACTGTTTTCCATTGCAGGTGTGCATTTTACATACCCACTAGCAATGAAAAGATTCTAATTTCTCCACATCGTCACCACACTTGTCTTTTATTTTATTATTTTATTTATTTTATTTTATTTTATTTTATTTTATTTTATTTTACTTTGTATTTGTTATTCTGACCATCCTAACGAGTGTGGAGCTTCTTTGCTCTCCGGAACACAAAACCAAGACTTAAAAATTTAAACAGTTTGCTTCAGGTGGCACAGCTAATCTGCGACAGAGCCGGGAACTGTATTCAGGCGGTCTGAATCCAAAGTGCAGACTTTTCTCCCATTGTTTTGTCAGGTTGATGGTGTATAGGCTCAGGTTTGCAGGGGCTCCTGCTGTCATGGCATCTCTAGGGGTGATGACGAACACACAGAAGTATCTCCATCAGCTACGGTGAGTGTACAACTGGCTCGGTCAAACGCGAGTCAATAACCTGGGACAGATAAAATCGTAACTCCTGACCTTTGGTGCAAATGCCAAGGGACCTGAATGTGGATAATTTTGGAAGCCAACCGAAGAGTTGAATTATTACTTGTCTCAATGCTTCCTGCTTTCAGTTGGGACTGGAAATGGAAGTGCCAGGCCCTGCCAGGAAGTCTGCTCTCGTGGTTTTACTGGTCAGGGCTAATTTAGGAAGTGCTGGAAATCTCTTAGAAACCCCTTGGGAAATTTTTACCTTGTTTTCCTGCATAAAATGTTCCACTCAGTTAAAAAACCTCAGAGATGACATCTGGCCTCTCTACTGGCTTATCTGGGCTAAGCCTTGTGTTCTTTCCCGGGGCAGTTCGGTGTCAGGAGGCACAGCCGTGGGGCCCCGGGCCCTGCAGGGGCAGGGCAGACGAGCCGGGCATTTGGCTGGCTCTGCGAATGTTCTCCCATCTCACCCACACATCGCCCTGTTGGGTGAGTGTTAGTGTTTCCACGTCACCCCGAAAGACCTCGAGACTCAAGAAGCTGAGTTAATTTATCCAACGTCACCACTGCTAAGGAAGAGTCAACTCATAAAGTTCCAAGATGACGGCACTTTCTTCATGACTCCTCTCTGTTTCGGAAGCATCACAAATCATTCCTTCCTGGGAGGAGATGTGAGTTCTTACTAGAAGAGGTCAAAGTTCAAACCCCACCATCCAACCAAAAACGCACATGTGTCATGAAGTCCAAACGCAGGCCACCGTGCACAGCCCAGGGGCCACACCTGCCCTCCCTGCTCCCGTGTGTCATCTGTGCTAAGAGAGGGCACAGACGCAGAATGCCCAGCCCTAGGATGACACATCCGGGCATTCAGGAAAGGATTCCAATTATGGGTGAAACGATGAAAGGAAAGATCTAAGCAAATTTGAGGGGAAAGAAAATGTAAGCGTGAAACAGGCAATGAGTAGACTTTAGAAATGAAGACGTGGGGAGAGCCTGGGTGGCTCAGTTGGTTAAGCGTTTGACCATGGCTCAGGTCACGATCTCCTGGTTCATGAGTTCGAGCCCCACATCATGCTCTGTGCTGACAGCTCGTAGCCTGGAGCCTGTTTGGGATTCTGTGTCTCCCTCTCTCTGCCCCTCCCCTGCTCGCGCTCAGTCTCTCTCTCTCTCTGTCTCTCAAAAATAAACATTAAAAAATTAAAATAAAAAAAAAAGAAATGATTCAGATGGTTGAGATTCGAGGCTGGGGGAACAGGGGAGGCAGGCATGAGAGCACTGGGAAGCAATGGGCCGTCTGGAAGCGAGGAGGAAGCCCCCCGGGGTAAGGCAAGGGCTCTCACAGGACTGGACACGTGCCAGTGGACCAGACTGCAAATCCTCACCATCTCTCAGGAGTCGTCTGATGCTCCTTCATAAAACAGAGAGCGAAAGAGAAAGATGCACCCTCCCGCACACCAGCTTCGAATCAGCCATTGTCATTCGTTTATGTAACAAATCTTTCTGAGTGTTTACCGAGTTTGGTGAATAACAGGCAAATTCCTGCTTTCATGGAACAAATAGTTGAGGGAGAAGGATCAAAGTCAAGACCTCTGTCTTTTTCCTCGACCCTTGACATCTATTGCAAAAAGGTGCCTTAGCAATTAGGGGACTTGAACAAATGAATTGATCATTCGATCCGGACGATCTTGTTCCATAGACTCAGTTTTACTGGTGGCAAAACTGTAATCACATTTGATGATGGGCACTCAGTAAGAGCACAAGGCAGAGAGAAAACTCCTGCTCCGTTTTCCTCCTTAAAAGTCAATTGTAACAATTGGGGCACTTGGGTGGCCGCTGACCCTTGATTTCGGCTCAGGTCATGATGTCACAGTTCGTCGGTTCGAGCCCCGCATCAGGCTCTACACTGACAGCGTGAAGCCTGCTTGGGCTTCTCTCTCTCTCTCCTTCTCTCTCTGCCCTTATCCTGCTTGCACTCTCTCTCTCTCCAAATAAATAAACTTAAAAAAAAAAAAAACAACTATTGTAAAAACTAAGACGTGTGTTCCATGACAGATCAATCCAATTCCACGTCTTTGAAAATTTAACAAGGAAAACTCTATTAGTTACTCCCAGGAGCCTCTTTATTAAAAGGCATAAGAGATACTCAGCGTCTTGTTTTCTCATCTTGTGATTCGTATATGTTCTCAGCTATTTGGAAATTGTATGTAAGGGTTTCAGACTCAATTTACATATCCAGAAGCATTTTGAGCTAAAAAAAGAAAGTAGAATCAAAACATCACTTTTCTCTGGAAAACAAGGTATGGAGGCCAGTGGGAACCCCTCCATTAGTCATGGCCCAATTTCATACGCCCACCTGGCAGGGGATGAGGTCCTGTGTGCCCACAGAGGGCGGGAGGTGACTCAGAGAAGCTCTGATCCTGTCACCCACCTGGGTCTGGCTTGCCAGTGTGACTCACCCCTGGGCCAGCCCCGGGAAGCCTCTGCGGGCCCTCCTCCACAGGACGGGAGCTTCCTGTCACTGGGTCGCCAGGCTGTGGGCTTCTCCTGCACAACCCACAGGCCTTGTCACCTCCCTGGGTCAGGGCAGATGAGCTATTTTTAAGCGGTGATCAGTTGCTGGAAGTCCAAATCAGTCTTGGGGGTCGGCTCTCCCTCTGTTCTTGGGGGCAAAACAGTGTGATGGGCTTTCCAACTAAGACAGTCAGCATTTATTCGGTAATAGTGAGAGAAATCTGTGAAATCTAATTTCCTGGAGACAGAGTGCGTCTCTGCTCAGCTGATGGTGACGATAAGTCACCTGTTCCCCCCACTTCTGTGACTATGGATGGGGGGGCCAAGGTGGGGTAGGATTTGAGGGTCCTGAGGAATAAGGAGAGGGCCCAGCAACATGGCGGCCATGCTGGGCCTGAGAGCGAGCCGCAGGGGTGAGGCTGAGCCATGCCAGGACCCGGAACAGCTGCCACCAGCTTTAAATTCTCCTGTCTACATTGCAGTCCTCTTATGTTAACCTCAGACCTGAGGAGCAGCGTTAGAAATGACAGTCTCAGGGCACCAGGATGGCTCAGTCGTTAAGCATCCGACAGCAAGGAACCTGCTTGGGATTCTCTCTCTCTCTCCCTCTCTCTGCCCCTTCCTTCCCCCACTCGAGCTGTGTCTGTTTCTCTCAAAAAAGAAAGGAAGAAAGAAAGAAAGAAAGAAAGAAAGAAAGAAAGAAAGAAAGAAAGAAAAAAAGAAAGTGACAGTGTCAAGTTTAGCTGTACTTTGAGGCTAAGAAGAGTGAACTTGAACAGCATTTCCATGGAAAGTGAACTGGAAACTTCCAGAGGCTAACAGCCCATGGCAGGGAGGGTCCAAGGAAGGCGAAGGTTTGGAGGTGGGGGCTGCCCAGGTGCTTGCTCAGGGGATGGTGGAAAAGGTGGGGATTCCTAGGGGGAGGTCGGGTTACACTAATTCTCATCAACTTGGTGCCGTTCTAGAGGAAGTCCATCAGAGATCAGATGTCATGGTGTCCTGAGCTTAAGGTCAATTCATAAATAACACTGGTACAGAAGCAGGATTAAGAGCACATCCTTTGAACGTCAATTCAACCAGAAGAGCAGACACACCCAGAGGCCCCGGGGGGAGCCCTGAGAGTGGAAAGACAGGGGTGTGTGGCCGAGGACCCCTGGGGAAAGGAGAAGGGCCAGACCAGAACACTGCAGATCGTCTGTGGCTGGAATTAACCCATAACCCATACTTAAATATCAACTATATGGCCTCAGCAAACTGACCTTTCCACCTAAGTTAATCACCGAGACCTACTGTAGAAATGGAGTGTCCACATCTTCACTTGATGCGATTGTTAATTATATGTGTCAACTTTGCTAAGCTCTTGTGGCCAGTTTTGGGTCAAATGCCACTCTGGACACGTCTGTGAGGGTGTTTTGTTTTGCTTTGCTTTGCTTTGTTTTTAGATGAGATTAACATTTAAACCAGTAGACTTGTAGTGAAGATTACCCTCCCTATGTGGGTGGGCCTCATCTAATCAGTTGAAGGTCTTCAGGGAGAAAACTGAAATCCCTCAGGGAAGAAGGAATTCTGCCTCCAGACTGTTATCGGACTTGAGCTGCAACCCCAGCTCCTCTCTGGATCACAAGCTTACTTACCTGCCATGCTGATTTCAAACTTGCCAGCCTGTAAATTCACATGAGCCAACTCTGTAAAAAATAAATCTCTCCCTATATATAGGCACATCCAATTGGTTCTGTTTCTCCAGAGAACACTGCTAATACACCCAATATCTGTTACTTTCCCTGGTCTGTCCCTTGTGCCCTTGACTGTACTTTTCTCGATCTTTATCTCTCCTTGTCCTCCTTTACTTGTGCTTAAGACCCTCCCTTGTCCCCTTCCCTATACACCCACCTTGTTGGATGCCCTTTCATGGAGTGTGACCCACCTGGCATAGGCAATGCCCATGTCAAATGACAGGGGATTGGGGCTCCAAGCTTGAGTCTGCCATGAACTAGCACATGGCCTTGGACATACCAATGCTCCAAAACTCACTTTATCGACAAGCTGAGAAGCTCGGACCAAATCAGAGGTGGTCAACGTGGGTTCAAGAATCTCGGAACTTGTGTAGGAAAGTTTGTGTTGTTTCCAGATTTTTCTAGGGAGAACAATCAGGGTTTCATCACAGTAGAATCATCAGATCCATTAATCTGAAGAAATAGAAACAGCCATTTCCCACAATTAGAGGATCCAGCGATATGCACTAATTTCCAGGAAAATGAAACTTTCAGTGATGTATGCGTGCGTGTGTAGCATTAACTTGTGCTATTTTGAAATTTTGAGGTTGAATACGTTGGATGAATAAGAATTTAAACTGATGACAATAAGAAGTGTTGGGGGCAAGGGACGACTGTGTGGCTTTGTCACTTGACTGTCCGACTCTTGATTTCGGCTCAGGTCATGATCTCATGGTTGGTGGGTTCGAGTCCCATACCGGGCTCCACGCTCACCAGACAGAGCTTGCTTGGGATTCCCTCTCTTTCTCTACCCCTCCCCCACCCAAGCTTGCACTCTCTCTCTCCCTCCCTCTCTCTCTCTCTCTCTCTCTCTCTCTCAAAATAAATAAATTAAAAAAAAAAAACAACACTTGTGGGATGAGCACTGGGTGTTGTATGGAAACCAATTTGACAATAAACTTCATATATTGAAAAAAAAGTAGAATAAAAAAACTTTAAAAATAATAAAAAAATAAAAATAAATAAATAAATAAATAAAACAAGTGTCAGGGGCAATATTTTAAAAGCTGTGATTTAAAACCTGAGGTATGTGCAATAGCACACACACACACACACACACACTCCTCCATGATAATAGAATAGCCCCAAAGACAGCTGGACACTAATCCCTGGAACCTGTGAGCATGATTCACTACAAGGTCAAAGGAGATTAGAGAATATAACACAATGGTTGCTAATCAGTGACTTTTTTTTTTTTTCAACGTTTATTTATTTTTGGGACAGAGAGAGACAGAGCATGAACGGGGGAGGGGGCAGAGAGAGGGAGACACAGAATCGGAAACAGGCTCCAGGCTCTGAGCCATCAGCCCAGAGCCCGACGCGGGGCTCAAACTCACGGACCGCGAGATCGTGACCTGGCTGAAGTCGGACGCTTAACCGACTGCGCCACCCAGGCGCCCCTTCCTTTTTTTTTTTTTTTTTAAGTTTACTTATTTATTTTGAGAGGGAGAGCACAAGCTTCAGTGATAAAGGGGCAGAGAGAGAGGAGAAGAGAGAATCCCAAGCAGGCTCCGTGCTAACAGCACAGAACCTGACGCGGGATTCAAGCTCACAATCTGTGAGATCATGACTTGAGCCGAAGTCAAGGGTTGGACGCCTACCCGACTGAGCCGCCCAGGCGCCCTGCTGGTCAGTGGTCTTAAATAGGGAGCGTAACCCAGATTTAATCATGTGAACCCTTACGAGCAGAGAACGTTTTCTGGGCAGAGGCAGGATTTGGCCCAGAAGAGGAAGTTGGAGAGAGAGTAGACGTATGTGGGGGGTTCTTGACCCTTGTGGATGGAGGCACCTGGAAATCATGAGCAGGAATCCGGCAGCATCTAGGAACGAAGGTTGGCCTCACTGACAGCCAGCAAGAAACTGGCAACCTCCGTCCTACTACCACAGAAACCGAACTCTGCCAACAGCTTGAATGAGTTGAACGCAAATTCTCCCCCAAGAACCTCCAGAAAGCCCAGCACAGACGACACCTGGACTTTGGCCTTGGGGTGCACCTGAGCAGAGAAAGCCATGAAGATTCTGTTCCGGTCCTTCCAGGCGACCCTGACCCACCCCCTTCCCCAGGAGAGGTCTCACCAGGGTGGTGAGGGGCTCCAGCCACAACCCAAAGGGCACGTTCTGCTCTCATCTAATAAAACCTCTTGACACAATATTGTGTTGACAGTATTCAGCACCATGCCACGTCGCAGCTGCTTTTTTTCTGCGGGCCTCTGTTCATGCGTTCCCTCCTATCTCGATTCCTTTCCATTCTCTGTGTCCACATGGAAACGTCGTTGGGCCCAACATCTCTAATCTGGGTGTCTCTCTTCCATACCTTCTCTCACCTGAACTTCACCCACCTCCATGGATCCAAGTACCATGTTGGTGCTCATACCCCCAATTCTGATGGGCCAGATCTGGGCTCTCCTGGAAATCCCAACTCATACTCCCCCTGCACACCTGGAATGTGTGTGGGGACATCTCCTGGGCTTCTCCATGTATCACGGCCCCAGAGGAGCCCTCAGCTCTCAGCTGCAGCGAATGGACCTTCCTGTCTCGAGAAACAGATCCACCGAGGCACTCAGGCCATAAACAGGCATCATTCTTTCTTCTTTCCTTCTCTACTTGAATTCGTAACACCTCTATTGAGATATAGCTCCCTACCCTGAAATTCACTTATTTAAATGATACGATTCAGTGCATAATTTTTTAGTATAGTCACAGCTGTGCAACCATCAACACAGTCTAAGTTTAAAATATTTTCATCGCCCCTCAAATTAAGTTCCTACCTACTGGTGATCACTCACTCATGCTCTCCTCCCCTAGCCCCCAGCCACCTGTAACCCACTTCACATTTCTACAGATTTACCTGTTCCACACATTTCATAAAAATGGAATCATATAATATGTGGCATTTGTGTCTGGCTTTTTTATATGTGTGTGTGTGTGTGTGTGTGTGTGTATACACACACACATATATATGTATATATTTAATGTTTATTTATTTTTGAGATAGAGAGAAATAGAGTGTGAGTGGGGGGTGTGGGGAGGGCAGAGAAAGAGGGAGACACAGAATCTGAAACCGGCTCCAGGCTCTGAGCCGTCAGCACGGAGCCCGATGTGGGGCTCGAACCCACGAATCACGAGATCATGACCTGAGCTGAAGTCAGACGCTTAACTGACTGAGCCCCCCGGGCGCCCCTATTTATTTATATTTTTATTTGAGAGAAAGAGAGAAAGAATCTTAAGTAGGCTTCATGCCCAACCCGGAGCCTGACACGGAGCTTGATCTCACAACCTCGAGATCAGGACCTGAGCCGAAATCAAGAGTTGGACGCTCAAATGACTGGAGCCGCGCAGCCGCCCCGGCTTCCTTCGCGGACAATCATGTCTCTGAGGTTCATCAACGTATTGGCACTTCTTTCCTTTTGCTGCCAAATAATACTCCATCGTGTGGCTAGACCACACATTCAGTTATCCGTTCATCAGCTAATGGATATGCGGGTTTTTTAAATACTGTTTGGCTGCCGTGAATTGTGCTGCTATGAACATTTGTGCTACAGGCTTTTGTGGAGGGGCGTTGCTGGGTCACGTCGCAATTCTGTGCTTAACCATTCGAGAAACAGCCATACTCTTTTGCCCCACTTTGCACTCCCACCAGCAGTGTCTGGTGGTTCCAACTCCCCTGCATTCTTGCCAATGTTTGTTATCATCTGTCTTTTGATTCGCGCTGCACTCTCAGTGTGATGGCTTTGGTGTGTGCCATGAACCAGACACTTGTGCCCAGCCCCCACCCCGAATTCATGCGTTGAGATCCTAACCCCCCAATGTGATGGTGGTAGGAGGTGAGGTCGTGAATGAAATTCGTGCTTTTATAAAGGAGCCCCTGGAGAGGGTCCCGGCTCTCTCTCTGTCACATGAGGACACAGGAAGAAGATAGATGTCTACCAACAGAAAACGGACCCTCGCTGAACAGCAAGCCAGCTGGTACCTTGATCTTGGACTTCCAGCCTCTCGAACTTCGAGGAGTACATGTCTGTTTTTTAAGCCCCCTGGTCGATGGCATGCTCTCAACTGAGCAAAAACAGCATGTGATGCCTTGCTGTTCCAACCCCTGCCGCCCACGCTGGGGAAATGGTCACACACGGAAAATCGTCACCCACCAGCCTACTCTGGGTAAGTCATTCTGTTGGTACTCTGAAGAAAAGAGGCGACCGAGGCACGAGCCTCGCTCCGAAGTGACTTCCAGTCTTGTACACTAAACACATTCATCCTGACGGGGGTTAGGATCAGATTGTACAAAATCCGGTCGAGGGAACCAGTGGAGGATTTTTCCAGGACTTGGCATCTGAGCAGGTGTTAGAGGCTGGAGGACATTTCGGTAGTTGAGGATGGGAGGGGAGGGCGTTTCCGGAGGAGGGAGGAAGGTGAGAACCCGTTCACCCTTCCGCAGGGTTTGGCTCCGACAGCCTGGGTCCAGTGTGGGACCCTCCAATGGTGTCCCGCCGCCTGAATTTGGAGGCTGCCTCCCCAGACGTGCCGCCACCAAGACGTCCATGCCGACGGCTTCCACAATGGGGACATGTCGGTGCTCATTGCGGTTCTGTCCCTGACGCCTTCCCCGTCTTGCATCTCACCTCGTTATCCGACTCCCACTTCCACACTGTGCCTTATCCTCGTCCGGCCCCGTCCCCCACCTCACAGCCAGAAGTCCTGCGTGAGCTCCAGCAAACAAGTGGCAAGACTCATATTTAGGGTTTCTCCCCAAAGACCACATAAAACAGATTACGTCCACTGGCTACCACAAAATGCCGCTACCGAAAGCTATTGCTTCAGGTCCTGCCTGAAGGAGGGCATTGAAGGGATTGCCAAGCTGACGGGGAAGTTGCCCTCGCAGAAGGTTCTGGGCTGGGGGGAGGTGGGCTGGCGCTATGCTTCAGAACACTGACCTGGCGGCAGAGAAGGATGGTCGGAGAATCAGGGTGAGCGGGCCAGGTAAGGAGCTGCCGTCCCAGCTCAGGTGAAGTTCACTGGACTCTCATGGGGAGGGCAGGATGTGACTCTAGATGGGCTGGGCTTGCGGAGGGCTGGGAAAGCCCAGAGGATGCCCACCGACACTTATTTTTCCATCACACGTAAGGAGGCACTACTGTTTAAAACAGTGGCTAGCTGGTTTTTAAATCTTATTTATTCGATAGCCTCTTCCACAACTTCCTGTGGCGGAGGCAGGAATCCACCTTGGAAAAGATCTGCTTGAAAGAAGGAGTCATATGAGTAAAATCTGTTAAAATGCAGGAGGATATGGTGTGACTTTTGATTTGACTTCAAACCTGGTCCCCTCCATGTGGGTTCAGAGCCCAGGAGGTGATGATATGGGGTGAACTGGCCAGATGTCCCGTTCTCCATCCCTCTGCTTGGAACGTGGACACAAGACTGGCCCCTTGGACCACATCAGCCTCAGCGGGGAAACACGGACCTTCTTGCTCATAACAGCAGGTGGGGAGCTCAAACAATCAATAAGGAAGTGACTCAATCTGTACCCCAAGCTGAGAAAGCAAGGCCAGATAGCAAACAAGAAAAAAAAAAAAAAAGCACAAGACACTCTCTTCTACCCCAATATGTACAAATAGCTTTGCTTCTTAAAATGTAGCTAATGGACCACGGTCACTCATGATCTGTGGAAAAAGTAGTGGAAAGTCTACTTTTTTTTAATATTTATTTATTTTTGATAGGGAGAGACAGAGCACGAGCGGGGGAGGCACAGAGAGAGAGGGAGACACAGAATCAGAAGTGGGCTCCAGGCTCCGAGCTGTCATCACAGAGCCCGACACGGGGCTCGAACTCATGAACCGTGAGATCATGACCTGAGCCGAAGTTGGACACTTAACCGACTGAACCACCCAGGAGCCCCAAGTCTACTTTTTTTTTTAAAGTTTATTTATTTATTTTGAAGAGAGAGACAGAGAGAGAGAGCGATCAGGGGAGGGGCAGAGAGAGAGACAGAGAGTATCCCAAGCAGGCTCCACGCCGACAGCACAGAGCCTGACACAGGGCTCGATCTCACAAGCCTTGAGATCATGCTCTAAGCTGAGTCGATCACTTAATGGACTGAGCCACCCAGGCACCCCAAAAAGTCAGCGTTCTTACATTTTGTATATTGTGCGAGGGAATCATCTGTGGGTACTGACTGTAGAAAGCTAAGGAGGGACTAAAATCCGAGCTGGCTGTGTGCTGTCTTTCTCTCCCCGGATGACACCCCTCCCCCACTGGCTGGGTGGCTTGAAGCCCAGCCCCAACCTTCGGGCCCCCTCACTCTGGGGTGCACCGTATACATTGCGCACGGGTTCTGCGGCTCTTTGTCCTGCGCCTGCACCATTCTCCTTGTAATGGCCACATCTTCGCTATCAACAAAGAGGCCAGCCTGAAAATCGGTCCCCAGGTTGATGGTCACGGTGTTTATTGTCTGAAATCTACGCGAAATGATATCCTTTCACTGGGCTCTGCTGTCTGCATTGAGGGGACACGTGAGGCTCAATGAGACAAGGAGAGGGGATCGCCTCCCTTCTCACATTACGGCCTGCTTGGAAATAGTTTGTCAAATTGTATTTATGGTTAGACAGGTTCGTGCAGTGCCTTTAGAGTTACCCGCCTGGAACTATATTGGAAATGGAAACCGAGGGAGCAAGAGAATAATATAGGGTCAATTAAGGCTCCAGGGAAGAGAGGAGGAAAAAAAAAATCAGAAAGAATGTTAAAAGGAATAAGAATTTTTTTATTACCAATTTAAAATATCAAGGGGAAGCAAGGCACAGAGAGAAAGTGTCTCCGTCAGTAAGTGGAGAAACTAAACAGAGGGCAGTCAGCTGGCACGACGCTTGCTGTGCATGTACTGGAGCCCGTGTTAGCGTCCCAGTTTCGAGAGTGGTGACAGTCGGGCGGGGGAGCTTGAGTAATCTGCCCCGATTTACCCAGAAGTCCCTGGTGGGCTGGTATCCGAGCCTATGGCTTCCGCTCCTAAGCTTTGCTGTTTCCACTGGGCCACTGCCTCCCAAGTGGAGGACAAGAATGGACACGCTGTGGCCACATGCTGGTCCTTCCTGGGTCAAGCCATTTGGGAACACCACGGAGCCCCGGGGCTGTTAGCTCATGGGACTCCAGCAGTGGCACAGGTAGGGGTGGCCAAATCATCTTCGGAGAGCCCGCTTGCTGTTCCAGGGAACCAGCCTGGATTTCCAGCAGCACTCAGAGGGAGGCGGGCGGAAGCAGGTGATGTCAGCAGCCCAGGTGGGAAGCTGGCTGCTGGCTGTTGGCAGCGGCCGGAGGAACAGGCAGGCGGCTTATGGGGCGGTGGGAGCTAGAACACAACGGGTGTTGGACAGCCCTGTTACCAGTCCAGGAGGAGACAGAGCGACGCGTTACCCTCCAGGAGAGTCCTCTCCCACAAGACGGTAACTCCCACCCAGCTAGAGGAAGATCGGGGGAAAGTGGTCAGCATTGCCTGCGAAAGCTCCGAGTCATTTCCAGGTTGGGCCAATAAGTCTTGATCACATCTGCACAGGGCTTCATAGTTTATAAAGTGCGTTCACGCCCACTATGTCGTCCCGTCCTCCTGGAACTCTGTAAGTTGCTGCTGAGAGCCCCGTTGCATCAAGGAGAAAACTGAGCCCCCTGCCTCCCCCCCGAAGGCTACCCCACTGTTGAGGGAGGGAGTACAATTCCAGCGTTCTTCTCTACTAAGCTCGTGTACCATTTGCCCCTCCGTGCAAGTGTTTTTCCAGACGTTAGCGAGGTGTGTTTGCAAACACAACGCATCCCCGTTGCATGGGGTCGACTGAGCGAGCAGTGTGCCCTGAAATGTGCGGTTGGGGAGGTTGGGGAGAGGAGAGGGCGATGGCGTAGGTCTTCCCCAGAGGAAGGCGTTCCTCATTCCCTGTTCTCACTTTGCGTCCCGACCAGACGGTGCTCGATTAACGGCATCGCAAAACAGAGTCGTCTGTTTGCAGATTTCACGGCTGATTTTGTGTACCATCCTGACTCACGTACCGCAACTCTTTCCTGAGCACCTGGTACATGCCAGACGCAGGTGCCCGCTAGTGTCCGTAGCTCCATGACAGCCCTTACAGCGTGGGGCCAGCGTCCCCGCTTTGTGAATGCAGAGGGGCTGAGTGTTCCCCAGGCACGTGTGGCCAGCAGCCGGCTGGCCGGGGGTCTATGGCGAGTGATGGTTCCACCCTCCCTTTGGGGAGAGAAGGAGTGGAACACCTTTGGGAGAAGTCACCCCTCCCTCTTTGGGAGGAAGCTACTTGCCCCTGTGGAATAACCGGTACCTCTGTGCTGGGAACAGGGTTCTCTGCCTCTACCCTCGTGTTCTACCGTGGCTGTCCCCGGCTGGAGCCACGGGCCATCATTGCCATGAACTATTAGCTCATGTTTATTGAGCACATACCATTTTCCTAGATCGTCTTCTTTATCTCCCAAGATGGGTGTTACTATTGCTTCCATTTCACAGACCAGGAAACCAAGACTTCCAAGGGGCTTCCAAGGAGCGCCTGGGTGGCTCAGTCGGTTAAGCGTCCGACTCCTGATTTGGGCTCAGGCCATGACGTCATGGTTCGTGGGTTCGGGCTCCTCATCAGGCTCTGCGCTGACAGCACGGGGCCTGCTTGGGATCCTCTCTTTCTCCCTCACTCCCTGTCCCTCCCCGTGCCTCTCTCTCAAAAATAAATAAAATAAACATTTAAAAAAAAAAAAAAGGAGTGGGTGATGTGATCGAAGTTTTGTTCCAAAGGATCGCTGGTCTCGGGGTTGAGCAGGGACAAATGGGTCCCTCTCCATCGGTCGGCAGGTATTGGGTTTGTCGGGAGGAGCTGCGCTGAGCTGTGGGTGCTTGTTCTCAGTTGCACCAGGGCCGGCAGTAGAGGCCGAATTCCCACTGACTAGAAGAGCCCAGGAACACCACACACTTGTTAGCATTTAGGGGGCAGGGACTAGCGTTTCCTGAGCATTTTCTCGCCGCGGCTCCTTACGTGAGAGATCGTGCAGACCCCTCACTGCGCCTGATCTCACGACGGTCCTGCAACAACCCTGGATGTTAGCTGCGTTCGGCCAGTGTCCACCTCAGGCATTGAGTGCAGGGGTGGAGGGTCTGGTATGCGAAACTTCCTCCTCTGGAGTTTCACTAAGAGGAAGACACCTGAGCGTGTGTCCGTGTGGGTCTGACATGTCAGGGAGCTGGCACGTTGTCGGAAAGGACAGAGTATTTTAACAGGTGTGTATCGTGGGTACGAGCAGTTTACTGGATAGTGGGAGACAGAGGGTCTAGAGTGATGAGCAAGTTCCCCTCTGGCGCCTTCTCTCAAATAGGAGGTAGGTGTGTGCATAAACAACAAGGGGGTGCGTGGGGCAGCAGGGCCAGGGAGGAACTGACATATACCTTCCTAGCTTCTAACCCATGGCCGCCCCAGCTGATGGCTGGGAGAGGACGACCCCCTGAAGATCTCAGCCAGGGGGCCTTTGAAGGTCTTTGGGCATTATAGACCCATTGCACATTAAGACCCCATTCCTCCTAGATTTTAAGAGTTCTCTCTCTCCACAATCGTTGGAAGGGAAATCATCATTCTTATAAATGCTACACATTCCCAATCAGGCCGTGAGGCTTTGCCAGCAGATGGTCTGTGTTCTTTTTCCCTCCTAAGACAAGAGATTACAGACGCAGGTGTGACTGGTCTTAACATGAATCTGGAGGATGAAAAACTTTCTAAAAACCTCTTATTCAAAATCGTGGCATTTGAATAATTTTGGAGCTACCGAACGGAATTTATTTAGGCTAGTTTAAAGGCTAATTGATCCAATTTCAATTTCAAATTGAAACGCTACTTATCATGCATTGTCATTCACCTTAATGGGTGTTAACGTGGAAACATAATTTGAGACTCTTGGAATAAGAGCATCGTTAACCTCGTTATTGCTGATCAACGCGCGGAGATGTGCAAACACGGCTGCTTGTCCAGTGTGATTGGAAGCACAACCTGGTACCTCCAATTACGAGGACTTCTGGACGGAGAAGGAGCCATCCAAATACTTAGGCATCTCACCCTTGGATGCTGAAGAAATAAACAAGAAAACACAGGAAGCGCCCAGCATCGCGCCTGGGACACACAAAGTATTCAATAAATAGCTTCTGCTTCTCGAGTGGCGTGTAAGTTTTAGTGCTCTTCTCCAAAAGTTATATTTATTTTTCCTGAGACCCTCGGTGATGCCCACCGGATCTAGAATATATATTAGAATATATATTAAGCTACACAGAGAGTCTGAGAATACGTATTCATTACAATTGTCACAAGCTGTTGAATTTTCTGGTGCACAACATCGTGATTCGACAATTGTCCACATGTCGAAATGCTCATCGTGTGAAGTGTAGGTACCACCTGTCACCGCACCAAGTTATTACAGTATCACTGACAACATTCTCTATGCTGTACTTTGACACTGAGGTTTGAAGGTGTTAAAAAGTCCCCAAATTCACATGAGTTGCCTATTAAGTGGTGGGGCTGAAATTTCATCTGGCACCATGGCCCGTGCTCTGGACGATGACACTGCCAGGCACCTGGAAGGATTCCCAGGGATGGTGGGTGGACCAGTTTCTGCCTCTGGCCAAAGCACATAGACGCCAGGGTTTTCACAAGAGAAGAGTGAATTCACCCAGGCTTGCTCTCTGTCGGGACAACCACTGCCTTCTCACTTCCCTTTGCCTCAGACCTCCTCCACCCCAGGGGCCCAAGCCCACCAACTGTGACCATTTCCCTGAATTGACAACCCACTGCTTCCTCACTGTCATCAAGGTCTTGAAGTTTCCAAGGGCCAAATTCTGAAGCATTCCTGAGGACTCAAACAGTAGGGTTTATCTTTCTAGATAGTGTTTTTGAAAGTCTCTTCGGACAGCAAGGGCCACAGTGCATGGGGATCTAACCCTCACCTTCTGACGTCTTCTCATGCTTGTTGATGGAGTGGCATTCAATGTCCCCTCGTGTAGGCTGGCCAAGCCTGGCTTCAACGAACCACTGAACCCACGTTTCTCCACAGTGTGTTACATAGCATGGCTCCCAGCTCTGGACACATGTTCGTGGAAAGATACAGCCTCTGATATGGAGCAGATGACTACAGTGGAGAACAGAAGTGCAGGTATAAACAATACAATGTCATAAGATAATTGCCGTGATAACAATATTTGGTTTTT
This sequence comes from Prionailurus bengalensis, assembly GCF_016509475.1. NCBI lineage: Eukaryota > Metazoa > Chordata > Mammalia > Carnivora > Felidae > Prionailurus > Prionailurus bengalensis. Next base: position 64,087,613 of record NC_057348.1, on the reverse strand, counting down.
ATTGAACACCATGTGGTAGGTATTGAATACATGGCTTCAATCAGCCCTCACAGTGAACCCTACGAAGTGGGTACTGTTACTGTACCATTTTACATGTGGGGAAACTGAGGTCTAGATAGGTGAACGGACTTCCTCCATACCATTTGGCCATCAGTTGATAGGGTCCGGATGTGTATCTCCTTAGTCTGACCGCAGAGCATGAGCCTTTAATGGCTCCAGGGTGGATAGGGGACAGAGGGCAAGTACAAAGGGAAAAATCAGAGGAGGCTGCACGGAGGAAGCAGCATTTGATCGGAAGCTGAAAGCGTGAGTGAGAACTCAACGCAGTGAATATGCAGAGATGAAAATTCCCAGCTGAAGAAATAAGTATGCACTAAAGCCTGAAGGTCAAGGTCATCTCATGTTTTGGGAACCTCATGTGGTGTTACCCAAGTGAACTTCCTGGTAAGGGGTGGGGCAGTAAGACAGGGAGAGAAGGGGAAGTGGCAAAGCTGATACGGGGGTCAGGTCACAGAGGGCCCTGTGGGCTCTGCAAAGCCTGGAGGTTTGATCCTGCTCACTACGGAAGCCCGTGAAGAAGGCGGGAACTCGGAAGTGGGGTGATCAAATGTGCACGTTAGGAAGGGCACCGAGAGAGAAGATCGGCTTTTAAGGCCGATTTCATGGGTAGAATGACGAGTCCTTGGTGAACGAGTGGATGTGCGGGTGTGGAGGGGGATGGTTTTGAAGGTGTCACGCTCTAATGACAAGCAGCAGAAACTGACTAACTCAAGCCGAAAAGGGTCTGTGTCTGAAGGTGGCTGGGTGCACAGCTCAGAGATAGGAGGAGTTGAAATCCCCATCTCAAGGGGGGCATGGCCAGAGCAGCTAAAGCCCTGGGGGCGTGGGGGAGAGTATGGTAGATGACTTTCTGGTCTTGCTCACGACTGGACTGGGTGGGAAGCTCCATTCACTTGGACAGAACGGACAGATAACAGGTCTGCGGGAGGCAAGGAGGGCATGGAGAGACCAGCGTTGAATCAGACTGGGTAGAGGATTTGACAGCATCCAGACAAGGGTCTCCCAGGATTGGGATCCAGCCCTTCCTCCTAGGAAAGACCAAGATGGGCTTAAAGCAAGATAAACAGTCTACTCTCTAATGAGTGAAGAGAGATTTAAGATTTAGAGCAGGTGAATATTATCTCTGCCTGCAAAATACAAACCAATCTCTAGAATTACTGCCCACTCCCAATTTAAAGGGAAGTTCATCCACGGCAGAAGTTCTCAGTGTTGTTGAGTGTGTACTGTGGCTCTTTCCAGGACTGGGGGCATCAGCTCTCTGGATGGTGCCCGTGGAGTGTCCTATACCCAGTAACTGCAAGAATCAGAGGACCGGGGGGCACGACCGACCACAGTCAGTGTGTGCGATGCATGGGGCACGGGCGTAGTGGGATATGCATACGACAGATCTGGAGTCAGTGAGCCTGAGCTGTTACACCAGCCCTGACACTTCCTAACTGTGTGCTTTTGGACAGAACTACTTAAGTCTGAGTGTCAACGTCCTCAGAAATTTCAGCAGATACTTCTGTTCCAGACCCCACCTCCTTAGCCTCTGATTCAGTACGTCGAGTTCCTAAAAAGTTGCATGGGTCATAGGATGAGAACAAGGATGGAGAACTGATGGACGGGAAAACCCGAAAGCAATCATCTTGCAACCTCGTTTATTCATTCATTCACTCATTCATTCAGTCCTGTTTTCCAAGCACCCACTACGGACAAGGGTCTGTTCTGGGCACTAGGACCACAGTGACGGGTGAGACAGGACCCATTCCTTTGTGGAAGTTAATGCCTCAGATGCAGCTGTCAGTAAATGAGCCCCATCAGAGAAGGAAATGCCATCACATGGGTCCAGGGTGGTTTGTGGCTATCACCAAGCTTCCTTGGAATCTCCTTAATCCTAAATTCCTAAACATTTTTTTGTTGGCAATTCTGGACCTAGGAACGGCTTTGGTGTGCTACAGACACCCCAGGTCACTTCAGTGGCAAAGGGATACGACAATGTTCGGCTCTCACGTGTCACTAGTGGGCATTTCAGACATGAGCGGGGGTGGGAAAACTTGGGTCTTAACTGGGGCTCTCTTTCCAGCTCACCGTTTCTCCGCACGCAATTTTGAAACCCTAGTGAGACACGGCAGTCTACCCGCTCGGACCGTGATGCCCATCTGGAACAGAGAACTGAGCCTTCTCACAATCAGGAAACCCGATGGTAGCAAACTGGACTCCCGAATGAATCCAGTGATGAGATGGTTAACCGGGAGCCATACGCATTTCTGGGGGGGCAGAAGTCAGGAGCCACACTCTGGAAAGAGCCTGCCCCGGTGAAAAGAGGAAGCCGTGCCTTGTGCCTGTGTGGTCGGGGGAGGGCGGGGCAGGGAGAGCCAGGAAAGCAGCGGCCAGGACTTGCAGGAGTCAGTAATAGTTTCAGTGACAAATGAAGTGATTGGAGAGACTAGACGTTTTAACGCAGGTCCACACGACCATGTGTCCCCTGCAGGTAACGCATGAACTGTGTTCCGTTGGATGATTTTTTTTTTTTTTTTTTTTTTTTGGTTTGGCGTCCCTGAGGGTTCTAGCATCCTCGGTGCCTAGCGTCTGACCTCTGGCAGGTGTCGGGAGCCATTTGTGAATAACTACCTGGCTGGCTGGTTGGAAGGATCCAGTAAATCATAGAGTCCTGACTATAATAGCATCTAGACAAAGCAATGCCAGCTGTCACAGCTGGCTTTGGGACACTGCCAAAGCAGTTGGGATCCAGGCGTGGTGATGGCCCAGCCCTCCCTGCGGCACAGCCTAGAGGCTCAGAACGTGGACCCCCGTGCCCGCCGTCATGGGTTCAAATCCCAGTTCTGCCACTTGCTAACTGTGGGGCCTTGAGCGTGTTACTTTATTCTCCGTACTTGGGTTTTCCCAACGGGGTAATAACAGTACTGCGTGTGTGTGTGTGTGTGTGTGTGTGCGCGCGCGCGCGTGAGCATGCGCACATGTGCACGAGCACATGTATGAAAGGAATCAATATATGTGAGAAGCTTAGAACCATGTCGGCTTAGCGTAACGTCTCTGAAGGTATTGGCTTTCGTTATGAGTTGTAACAGTAGCTGTATTTGGACGCTTATGTAACCGAAGCCCCAGACTTCTCATCTGCTCAACATGTATCGTCATATCCGCATATCCGCCTCACAACGGGGCTGCAAGAAATAAATGAAACACTGTGGCCAGCGGGGGCCCGGCACAAAACCTCCCTTCACGTTTATCACTGGACTGTTTCAGGCAGAGAGCGCCTCGTTGCCAACCCGTGTCGCCTGCGTTTTTGCTTCCTTTGTGTCCCTTGCAGCTTACAGATAAACACAGGCGAGTGCAAATGTGTTCTCGAATAAGATTATATTTAAGATTTCAAAGAACAGAGCAACTCCCAGAGAGAGGTGGCCGTCTAGCAAGGGCCGAACGCACGGTTCTCCTGTCGGATAATCACAGTGTTTGGGACGTTTTGGGCATTTATTCTCCCAGTGTGCAGAGCAGCCCTCCCTCCCAGGGGCCTGCACAGTCGTGGCGAAGCACCCCGATTTTGGCAGAGGTCGGCACACACGACCTCTCAGTGTCCACCCTGAACCGCTGGGAAGGATGAAGCCACGTCTGCAAGGCAGAATTCCAGAAGCCTCTGAGGCAGGACCACCGCAGAGGCCCACCCAGCCCCCAGCTTCCTCAGCCGAGGGAGAGGGGGAATTTTCGGTCGGGACCCTTGGGCAATCCCCCGGCTGTTACCCAAACAGTCACAGGGCCTGCCGCGGACACAGGACGCCGAGGGCTTCTCTGAAAGCCTCTCCTCGGAGGAAATGTGACAGGGCAGAGATGCTGGATAAAGGGAACTTCTGGGCTGGCTTTGTCCAGAAATTTCCTGTTGAGTGTTTCACTTCACGTTTAGGAAAGGATTGAGGAACTCTTGGGAATCTAGTTAACGAGGTTAGATGCGGTGAAACGAAATTCTACCCCCAAGTCTCTGTGTCCGGGGGCCTCGGGGACGCGCGGCCTCGCGCGGGCCAGCGCGGAAGAGACAGGGCCTGGCTTCCAGAAGGCCCCGGGCTTCATAGCTCGTCTCTGTGCCTCAGCTTTGCGGGGATCCTAACCTTGCACCTGGCACTGTCCTCCCCCCAACCACACCACCACCCACGCCTTGAAAAGAAAAGCAGGAAATACCAGAAGTGGTCTCTCTCTCTGCGTGCACACCCTTGATTTTGCAGGGGACACCAAGTAGCCTCTGTCACTCTGTCCCCAAACGCTTTCCCGCCTCTTCCGGTGCTTTCTCCCAAAAACTTCCTCCGAGCAGCACCAGTTGAAAGAAAAGAGCCAGGCCTGGCTGGTTAATGAAATACTTATATCAAACGGGTGCGTTACAAGAGCACAAGGGGGAAAAAAAATAATCACGGCTTTCAAAGTGGGCATCTTCTCAGCCCTCCTCCGTGGGTGTTAAAGAGGAGATTTTGGAAGACAGGAGAGGGGAAAGAAAAAAAAAGGATGGGATTTTCTTTTCATTTCATGGATCCTTAACCCATATTTAATGCAGACTCTGGATTTTAGACACAGCTAGTGTGCTTGTAATTATTTCGAACAGTTAAAAAAGCTAGTTAATGATGTTCAACATAAGTAATCATGTTAAATAGTAAAATTTAATTTCTTAAAAACTTAAATCCTCATATCTTCTGGAATGCATTGTACTGTAGGATGTCTGAGTAAATTAAATTCTCTCCCGCACACTAAAGCATCAATTTCCTTATGGTAATTATCTGCTAGATTGGATCTGTCAGAGGCAGAGAAGCAAGGCTGACATTATACCCTCTTTACAAAAAATGATTACAAAAAATTAAGACGAATGAGTAAAATTAAGGCTGCGGCTGGTAAGCCTCTATAAAGCTCTCATGGATCACTCTACATAAGATACCATTGTGCCGGGGACTAAGCTTTTAATGACTAGCCGTATAATCGGGGGAAGTCCATTAAAGGACAGCAGAAGTAACCGATCACAGAGATAACCACGAGAAATGATTTTCCGCCAAAGAGAGGCAATTTATTACACACAAAAACGCACTGCTAACGGAAGCGCCCGGATAGTGGAGAAACTCGCTGGATAGTCGGCAGGATTCCCGTTCCGGGAAGTTGGACACACGTGGCAACACGTGGGGTCCGGTGGGGTCGGCGGGTGCCCTCGGGGCTCCCTGGGGGGGTTCCGGGGTTCAGAGGCTGGGAGTGACCGGGGTCTGCAGAGCATGCTGGCTCCCGGGCGACCCCCGCTCCGGGCTCCCTGGCCAGGATTCCGCAGGAGCTGGTTCAGACGCGGGGAGTCTCGGTGCTGGAAGGGACTCACACTGGCTGCGCCGGGTCGTTAATCCGTCGCCGGTGGGAGAGCCAGCCATGTGTGAAAGCACCCGGGGGCTATAATTGCTCGGCTATCATGGCCCGCACATTAGTTTAATTAACCCTCAGGCTAAGGAAAAGGCAAAATCCCCATGGAATCTCCCGGAAAGCTGCCCCATCTCTAAGCATAATCTTGGCGTTCAAGGCCCCGGAGGAGCCACCGTCCACGTCGCCTCCTGCCCTGCCCCCCAGCCCTGGTCACGCCTTTGGCCTTTCCCTTCAGCCCATTCATTTCAAAGGACACCCTCCTCCCTTTGCAAGGACAGGGGCTGCTGGTTCAGTCCCCGCTCTGCTCCGCATCTGTCTTCTGCACGATTTTCTGCGAGTTACCTATCTTCCCCAGAGCCTCAGTTTTCCCATCTGTACAATGGGAGTGTTATGACAGCACAACCTCTCGGGCATGAAGGGAGCACCGGGCTTGACTTGCGGGGGGATGTACCAACCCCAGGTGCGGTTCTTGGCAAACCGGGGCATCGTCTGGCTTCATCGCCAGGTGCACCTGTCACCCGCCCGTTCTCCCATGAGCTCTGTGAGCAGAGAATGTGCTTTGCTTTTCATTGTGTTCCCAGCACCAAATACAAACACTGACAGGTGGGAGGTGCTTTAAAATGATTGTTGAAGGGCCTCTGGGGGGCTCAGTGGGTTAAGCCTCCAACTCTTGATTCGGCTCAGGTCACCATCTCACGGTTCGTGGGATGGAGCCCCACATCGGGCTCTGTGCTGACATCACGGGGCCTGCTTGGGATTCTCTCTCTCCCACCCTCTCTCTCTGTCTCTCTCTCAAAATAAATAAATAAACTTTTTAAAAAATGATAAAAAAAATAAAACGATTGTCGAATGGCAAAGTGAAGAATTGGAATTTTTCTCGTCTTGAGTGAAACCCAGGGGCAACACGTTCTCATTCTGAAACCTCCGTTTACCTGCATTTCGAACACCCCGGAAAATCTGGTTCATTCCTTTCCTGAGGGTCTGGCACTATCTGCACCCAACAGTTTGTGAGTGACCCACACACCCCAGCCTCTGGCCTGGGCAGAGAAAAGCTGCCAGCCTTGATCATTTGGGAGCCCAAATCTTATTTGTCAGGGGCACACGCGGCGGTTCCCGAGGTGAGCCCTGGTGGCATCGCATCAGGCCGGGCAGCCAGGCCCAGGCCACTGGCTTCCTGCTCATTCTGCAGCTGTCTCCATGCTGGCCTCCCTGGGCTGCTTGGGAAAATAAACTGCCTTCACCGAACTCCGTTTAGGTTCCCAGGAGAGCGGTGATGAAATTGTCGTGCCGGCTAATTGGCTCTGCACCTGTCTCCCCAGGCAGTTAGCTAGGGAGGACACAGGGTGGATTTTCTGTTCTCCATTTATGCCCAGATGGTCGGGAAGCCTGTCCTGGTACAAACCAGCACCCAAGAGAAAAATCAGCATACTCTCAGGTGACTGCGAATGTACCAGGCATCCAAGGGATGGTGTAAAATATGTGCGTACCTGCTGATCGAGCGAGCCTCCTTCCCTCTGAACCCTGGCCCCAGGGACATCTGCCCACTGCTCTCTGAACTTCTCCCCTCTGTCTTCCTGCTGCCAATACGGATCACATCTCATAGCATAAGCTGTTTTTATTGTGGTAAAATACACATCACGTAGCATTTGCCATCTTAACCATTTTTTATTTTAAATTATTTTTTAACATTTATTTATTTTTGAGAGATGGGGGGGGGGGCAGAGAGAGAGGGAGACGCAGAATCCAAAGCAGGCTCCAGGCTCTGAGCTGTCAGCACAGAGCCCAACGTGGGGCTCCAACCCACGAGCCATGAGACCATGACCTGAGCCAAAGTTGGGTGCTTAACTGACTGAGCCACGCAGGCGCCCCTGCCCATTTTTTAAATTTATTAAAAAAAAATTTTTTTTACATTTATTCATTTTTTAAAGACAGAGAGAGAGTGGGGGGGGGGGCGGGCAGTGAGAGAGGGAGACGCAGAATCCGAAGCAGGCTCCAGGCTCTGAGCTGTCAGCACAGAGCTCAATGCGGGGCTTGAATTCATGGACCGCGAGATCATGACCTGAGCCCAAGTTGGACGCTTAACCGACTGAGCCACCCAGGCGCCCCAATTTTTAAATTGAGTTACTTATTTTGTGGTTGTTGAGCTCTAAGTGTTATTTATAAATCCTGGATATTAACTCTCTACCAGATATGTGATTTGCAAACATCTCCCATTCTATAGCTTGCCTTTTTCACTCTGTCCATCACGTCTTTTGAGGCACAGAAGTTTTTTATGTTGCTATGGTCCCACTTATCCACTTTTAATGTTTTGGTTTTTTTTTTTTTTTTTTGCCTGTATTTTAGTGTTCAGTCCAAGGAATCATTGCCAAATCCAATGTCGTGAGGTGTTTTCTTCTAAAAGTTTTCTAGCTTAGATTTTATATTTAGGTGGCTCATCCATCTGTGGTAACTTTTTAAATACGATGCAAAGTCAGGGTTCAGCTTCTCTCATAGCGGATGTTCTGTGCTAACAAGCGGTAATCGTTATTTTATTTTATGTTTTCATTTACAAGATTTCATTTACAGCTTAAAGGAGAGGAAAGTTTAAAGATGAGACGGATGTCCTGAGGGACAAAGACCGTCTCACCCTGCCATATTTGTATCCACCAACACCCAGCTAAACAAACCTTCGTACAGAGTACAGATCGAAGTTGAGTACAGATCGATATGGGGCTGAAGAGAAACGCATGTGGTGTGTTTGTAACATAGTCTACTCTGCTCGAATGCCTTGCATTTGGACCAGAAACTTGCTCCTTAGCAGGTATTTCTGCCGGGTGAACACTCCCATCAACCTCGTGGGGCCGGGGCATGAGGGGGGAGTGCCCTTTTCCAGAAGGTCTGAAATGGGTGACCAGACTCAATGAACCCAAGCCAAGGTCCTTGAGACTTGGAGAGGATTGATGTGAGTTGCTGGTCCACAGCATAGCAGTGAGACCGGAAACAGGAGGGGGCCTGAGAGTGGACAGCTGTGAAGAAGCAGGAGCCCATCAGAACAGGCCAAGTGGTTGTATGCTGACCGCGGGAAAGCCCATTAATGCTGCGCCCTCGTGGGCACCTCTCCAGGAAGGCGATGGGCACCAAGCCCTTGGATCCTGGGAAAGATGGCAGGGGCAGCTCCAGGGATCAGAGATCTGACCAAACTGGGCTCCAGGTCTGGGCACGGGTTCTCGAGAACCGCTGGCATGTAAACACGGCTGAAGCTGACTGCATACCCCCACTTTTCTCTCGGCCGTCCCGCCCCCACTCCTCAAATCCCCACTCAGTGACCCATTGGGTGGGGCTTGGGCACCCTTAAGATCATGACCTACACCCTGAGGATGTATGAAACTGACATCCAAGTTTAGTGAAACTCTGTGGCCCAGCTTCGTAGCCAGCGTGCTGCCTGTGAACTCCTCCTGCATGATTCTGCTTCGGGAAGTAGATGGGTAATAAGAAACAGGACAGACATCAAAGTAATCATTGGCCACATGTATCTATAAGCCCGACAGGCACCTGAAGCAGGCCATATAATCCTTACCGGTGCTTCCTTACAGAGTGGCTGTTATGGTCAGGGTGGATATAGATACTGACGGTATCCTCAACATAGAGATGGGCAAGAACTTCGAAAATCCTTGAAATCGCACCCTCAATCTTCACAGGGCAACTGAAGCCCGGAGGTGCCCGGCGACTTGCTTGAGATCATGCAGCTGGCTGATGGCGGATGTCGCTGACCCGGGCCATCTTTTCTATGTCGTTTGTACTCCTGTGATTCCTTATAAGCCAACTAACTGGCAAGATGTAAGAATTTCTGAGGCCACTATAAAAAAAAAAAAAAAAAGCATGCTTATGATAACAAACGCTCTGCTTAAATAATTGTGTGCTATTTACCTAAGTTGTAATTATTTAATCGACTTTAAAGCATTTTAACGGGGGAGGGGGCGCCTGGGTGGCTCAGTCGGGTAAGCGTCCGACTTTGGCTCAGGTCACGATCTCACGGTTCATGGATTCGAGCTGTCATGTGCTGACAGCTCGGAGCCTGGAGCCTGCTTCAGATTCTGTGCCTCCCTCTCTCTCTGCCCCTCCCCTGCTCATGCTCTGTCTCTCTCTATCTCTCAAAAATAAGCAAACATTTCTCCACAGCTAACTTGATGATAAATTATCTACCTATATAATAAAAAAAGAAAAAAAATGGAACTGAAAGATACATGTCTCAAAAGTGAAAGACTGCCCAAGTGCCTAGAACAGTAAATAAAATATGTAAAACTAAAATAAATAAACATTAGAAAATTAGAAAAAAAAAACATTTTAACGGGATGGCTAGGCACACAAAGTACTCCATTGTTCTGCAGCCAAGCTACTAACAGAGAAGCACAAAGTGTCTTCAAAGTGAACTCCAGAATGGTCTAGAATGTTCAGAAGGGCTCTTGCCTATGACAGGAAATCAAGGGAGCTGGTTTGCAACTAATGACTGCAAGATGGGACTCTTCTTTTGAGTTAGAATAGCAGAAAAACAGCTGTATATGGAAGGATATGGATGGATATGCCAAATTCTCCCACCTGAACCACCCATGAGCTGTATGTGAGAAAGTGACCCTTGGTGGCGGTACGAATTCTTGGGGCATACAGCTGGTATCTAGTCACGAAATCCAATTTCCCCAGCAGCGCACAGCATCTGAAACCAAATGCATTATATTTTGATTGGCTTCCTCTCCTGACCAGCTCTCTCTGCCAGACTCAGAGGGGAAACTCCTCTATTTTATTCTAAAATAAGCTAAAGCAGGGGTGTCTGGGTGGCTCGGTTGGTTAAGTGTCTGACTCTTGATTTCGGCTCAGGTCACGATCTCACAGTTTGTGAGTGCGAGCCCCACGTGTGGCTCTGCACTGACAGCATGGAGCCTGCCTGGGATTCTCTCTCTCTCTCTCTCTCTCTCTCTCTGCCCCTCCCCCGCTCACATGTGCACTCTCTCTCTCAAAAATAAATAAACTTTAAAAAATAAAAAAATCAAAATTAAAATAAGCTAAAACAGCAGTTACGGTCGGACAGATTTCACAACCGCCCTGCCTGTGACCCTCTACCCACGGACAGCCCATCCCTTCCCTGTTTACACCTTCTTGAGCACCTTCAACGTGTAAACGTCGACAATTCAGTACACAATTGTCCATTCCACGCAAAATCCTCACATGCCTGCATATATGGCCCCAGGTCAGCCTTCTTTCTAGCCACGGCGTGTCTCAGGGCTCATTTCTGTCTGGGTAAAGAATATGGGGCAATTTTTCCAGGCGACTGTGGGTTTTTAATAAGTGTTTCCTGAAGTAGTGACAGATTGAAGGAAATGCATTTGTAGCATTTTCCACTCATCTTCAATGTCCTAGGGAATCGCGTCAGATAAGATGGTGGAGGTGTAAATGGATCCCTCCTTCTATCTTTCATGCCTACGAACTTCAGTTGACTATTTCTAACATGGGTTGTGTTCCCAATATGTGTCAGGCAATGTTTCTACCCTTATGGGACATAGTGTCCAGACTTATGGGCAAACAGGCGTACAGATAAACAATTATGAAACAATTCATTAGGTAGATAGCTATAGGTACCAAGTGCAATAAAAATGACAAGGTCAGAAGAGTTAATTCCCAAGGGGGTTAGGGAGACCTGGGATAGTACCATTGGCTCTTTAGGGTTACGGGTGAGGGATTTGGCAGGAAGGGCAAGAGAGCCTGTGAAAAAGTGTGGAATGAAGGCTGGCAGCCTGCAGGGCAGCAGTGTGGGATGGCTTGGTGGCGGGCAGAAGATGAGCCTGGAAAGAAGGACAGGAGCCATGCCGTGCATGAGCTCCGCTGAGGGCAAAGGACTTCTTCTGGGGCTTCCGGGGCTCTCTCTGAAGGTAGAAGGATTTCTAGCAAAAAGTTTCATGGGCAGATGTGTATTTTAGGGCCAGCTTCTAGCACCACTGAGGAAGATGAATTTGTATCGGGCAGAAGGAGAGCAGGAGAGTGGGTGAGAGAAACCATCAGAGGACCGTTACAAAAGTGCCAAGAAGCGATTGATGGCCTGGGCTGGAGGCAGATGAGAGGTGGGAGTAGACGGAAAAAAAGACACTGAGAGACATTAGGAAATGCACTCAGTGGAACCCGGGGCAGCCTTCGCATGAGTGTCAGTGTCCCGGGAGCAGAGGCGGGGGTTTGGAATGTAGGACCGTGCTCAGGTAGCCAGCCTAGGCGACTCCGTGCAGGATGACACGAGCACCCTCCACCTGCAAAGTCAGGGACAGAAGCCGATTTGAGAAGAGCGGGGATTGGGAGGATATCAGGCCAGAATATGCAGAGTTGAGTGGCGTGCATGACAGCCAAGTGGAGTCGTCCAGCTCAAGTCAGGAGAGAGACCCCGGGCCCCGACTAGCGGATTGGATCCCTGTTTTTGTGGCTCACGGGATGTCTATTCAAAGCATCCTGTACCCCAGTTCAAGGGAATCTTATAACACACATTTGTTCACAACACTGCCTCTGTGATACAGGGAAAAGTCCCACGTCCTTATGCCTGCCCACTACGGGCCCTCGGGAAGGACAAGGCAGCGCTACAGAATGGCCATTGCCCTCCTCCTGCCTCTAACTCTGGGGAGAAAATTTCCTTTATAGCCCATCCTAAGAGGACACATTCAGGGAGAGGAGTTGACAAAATAGGAGACAGACCAACAAGCAAGTTCCGCACTGTCAGCTCAGAGCCTAGCTTGGGGCTCGATCCCATAAACCGCAAGCCCGTGACCTGAGCTGAAATCAAGAGCCGGACACTTAACCAACTAAGCTACCCAGGTGCCAGAACCCTGCAACTGATCTCAAAGAAACTACCACTCATGGATTTTTAATAGTGAGTCAATGAAAAATAGCACAATGTTCTAAAAAGTCTGTTAAAACAGTCTCCTTACCAAATATCTATCTTCACAACTTTCCTGTACTTCAACCAAAGACACCTATTCCCACAGATTTGCAATGCAGAAGTAGATGCAAGAATCCAGCTCTCTTTTAGCAAGCTGGACACTAATGAGATTTGCAAAAATTAAAACAATAAAACACATTATTTTTTGGTTTTTTGAAAGATATAGTTACTTTTCATAAAAAGCGGGTTATTTGTGTTCATGTCTAATGGCTTTATTTCTGTGGTTTTAAAGTGAATTGGGGGTACCTGGGTGGCTCAGTCGGTTAAGCGTCTGACTCTTGATTTTGGCTCAAGTCATGATCTCATGACTCACTATTAACCCCACATTGGGCTGGGTGCTGATGGCAAGGAGCCTGCTTGGGATTCTGTCTCCCTCTCTCTCTGCCCCTCTCTCATCTCTCTCTCTCAAAATAAATAAAAATAAAAACTTTAAAAAAATAAAATAAAATGTATTAGTGGGCACCTGGGTGGCTCAGTCGGTTAAGTGTCCAACTCTTGATCTCAGCTCAGGTCTTGATCTCAGAGTTGTGAGTTTAAGCCCTGTGTTGGCCTTCATGTTGGGTGCAAAGCACACTTAAAAAAATTTTTTTTTTACTTAAAAGTAAAAACAATGAATGAATACAGATTTTTAAATTTCTCACTTTTAATTTCTAATACAATCAATATCAATGACTTAACCCATGTGAATAAATACAGAACCTTAATCATTTTCAAGAGTATCAAGGAGCCCTGAGACTACCGTTCTGGAGAACCGCCAGGCCACACAATGGAGGAAGTCATCAGTTTGGGTCTCCAGTCCAGCCACATATGTTCCTCCCTTGCTCCGGCTCCCATGTTGCCTAGAAGTTTCTCCCCTCTCTCCCCTTAGTGAATTTCATGGCATTCTTCAGGGCTCAGCTCAAGGTCATGATCCCTGGAAGCACTGTCTACTCTCTCCTCTGTTAGAGCTCCTTAGTTACACCTTGTTGCATCTAGAACCCTGTCTCGCCTAATGCTGTTTATCTCTACAACTGGGACATATCACACCCTCCCCCCGCAGGAACCCAGCTGTGCTGGAATGAGCCCCCGCAGGTGTGTTAACTGAGTAACCAACCGGACCAGTTGGCACTGTGCCCTCAGATCTGTGCTAAACCCCGAGACACGCACTGGAGCTTGATTAAAGACAAAGATGGTGGATGTTCATAAATTCAGGCTGGAGGAGCTTACTCTCAGAAAAGCAGGCTGAGGGCAGTCATTTTTCCTGAGATGGAACACACAGAGTAAGAGGTCGCTGTTTGGAAGGACTTCGGCAGTTCCGTCTGACTTAGGAGAAATCTGAACTGTAAGGTATCTTCACAGAAATGGTTTATTCTCTTTCAGTTGTGTTTAAAAGGAGTGTATTTGATTAAATATAGTTCATAGTAATTTGCAATCAGAATCTCAATTATCTGAGCCTGGTTGGAGGCAGCCAACCACAGAGGGCAACGGTTCTGAGGAAGTCCCACCTCGGCTACAGTCTTCATCCTCCATGAGTTAGTGTGCAACCCTGGGCACCTGTCTGAATTCCAGTTCCTCATCTGTAAACCATACAAAATAATACATACCCTGTAGGGTAGCTGGAGCGATCAGATGAAATATTACTTTGACCTCATGCACAGGGATGTTAAAAAGGTTTCGGCTTCCTCGCTTCCCTTCCCTTCTGTCTGGCCAGCCCCTCGTTGAAATTGAAGTCTCTAATTAGTGGATTCTGCATACACTTGTGATGTTGTTTGAATCTTCACTTGGCAAATTCAGAGGAAGTGTAACAAAATGATTCAAGGATCCTGAGAATTGGGCCCAGATAGTTAGATTGTACTGGACACGAAAAGAAAATCTTTAGAAATTGACTTTGGAGAACTTTTTGTATTTTTTTTTTTGAGAGAAAGAGAGCAAATGGAGAAGGGGCAGAGAGAGAGAGAGAGAGAGAGAGGGAGACAGAAACCCAAGCAGGCTCTGTGCTGCCAGCACAGAGCCGGATGCAGGGCTGAGACTCATGAATCGTGAGATCATGACCTGAGCTGAAATCAAGAGTTGGGTGCTTAACCCACTGAGCCACCCAGGCACCCCAACCTGTTTCTGTTTTCATTCAGGTTTTAACTCCACATCTTCATCTTACACAGTCTCTCTCAGCTTCCCTGATCTGCAAGTTTCTTTATTTTCTCTGAGGCTCTAAAATGTGTACAGTCTATACTACACAATTTATCCCTTAGTGGGATATCGTCTCATTGACAACCAAGATTCTTCAACTAAAGTAGAAGAATGTGATGTGTTCTGTGTCCCAGTAGGATGCATGTGTACATGGAAAAATGCGTGTGAACCATTATCCATCCAGCTATCCATGTGTCCATTTGTCCACCCATCCACTCATCCATCCATCCATCCATTTGTGTGTCTATCCAACCATCCATCCATCCATCCATCCATCCATCCATCCATCCATCCATGTGTCTATCTATCTATCCATCCTTCCATTCATTCATTATACAGATATTTTTAAATAGCACCTAATAGGTGCCTAGCTAGGTATAGGACTCTGGCTGATACTAAGATAAATAAAACATGATTCCAGACTACAAGGAATGAGAAAGAAACTATATAAATGGATCTTCTCATCACAAAAAGATAATTGCTATAATATTTTACATTAAAAAACAAACTAAGGCAATATCAGGAGTCACAGAAGTAAGGGGACTTATTTGACAGCTATATTGATAGAGAGACAAAGTAGAATCCAAAGTAGATGTAGGATGACTCTCAGCTTCTGGCCTTGTCGCATGGGTGAGTCATGGTGTCACTGGCTCATCAAGACTGACTGAGGTTGAACAGGGTCAGAGGCCATAGGACACAGGGCACAGGTGCCTATTACATGGATAGCACATACAGCAGAAGAAGGGGAGCCATGATCTGTTTCAGAGGAATGTTATTTTTAATAATAATGGTGTCATTACGTATTGAGTGTCTCTAATGTGTCCGGTATTTATGTATGTTCTCTCCTTGAACGTCCTCAACAACCCAACATTTTTCTAATATGAAATGGGAGAGCATCAAGGGCATAAATCTCCTGCCATAAGTCAAGGTAAGTGCGGGAGCCTGTGTACCTCCCCAACCTGCACTTGAGGGGACACTGACTTCAACATAGGCCCATGAGTCGGCTACAAGAGTAGGGCCAAAGCATACAACCCCCCTTTCTAAGGGAAGAGGTCACAGTCTTCATGGGACATCCATGTGACTTTAGAAAGTTAGAGAATTAGGAAGATAAATATTCCAAATGAGGAGAAAGCTTTGACCAAGAGTAATCAAATACCTTGGTCCCACATTCAGCGGCCAGACCCCAGAAAGGGCAGTGGTGGGAATTCGGGGTCCCTCCATACACAAACGGCTTCTCCCTGTTTACCCCTGTGAAGTCCCTGTCCTGCCTCTCCCTGTAACCCTCTGCTTCAGCACCCACTGCTTTCTCCTCAAGCAGGAAGTTGAAGTGAGCAACTTCCTCCCAAGAGGTGCTTCTGATGGAAAGGCCACATCTCTAGAGGGCCTGGGAGGAAGGAAGGGGGCTGAAGCTTTCTCTGAAGAGTAGAACCTTATTCCAGGAGCCCAAGACTCCAGGCACCCTCAAGGACAAACCATAAAGAAATCAAAGGAGCTATGGTCAAGCCACAGTCCACATGAACAGCATCACTCCCCACCTTAGCTAGTGTCACCTTTTAAGCAAAAGAGGCATAGGGCTTTGCAAAGATCCCCGTGCTTTGGAAAAATACCAGGAGGTCTCACCTCCATGGTACAATGATGTCTACTCCTGAGCTCTTGGTTCCTTCTCCAGGGACATCCTGGCATTTGGGGGCATGGCGAAGCCTCCCACACAGGACTTTATAGACCCCAGGCTCTGATTGGAGGGGCTGGAGGGCTCCCCCACTGTTCTGTAGAGCCATGAGCTGACTTCACTGCACAAAAGATCAGAGCCACCCAAACAGGCAGCGGCCAGACCTCCCTGGGTGACATGGAGCCCCATCTGTGTCTGCTGACAGGAATCACATGTGGGGGGTGTCTCCGCCAGACTTCCCCTCCAGAACATGGGGAGTAGGGCACACCCCACACCTGCTAACCCACCATGCACCTTGCAAGCTCTTCTTCCTCACATGCTCCTTTAGGAAACGAGTTTGCCGTGTCCCTGGGCTGAGTAAGGTCCAGATCATTTGGGGCCACCGCTTACCCCCCAGGGTGTGTGGACATCACTCACCTGTCCCCTTGTTCTCAGAAGCCTCCTTGAAAGTCCACAGTCCCTGTGTGTATTTCACTGCTATGTGTATAAAGCTGACTCCAGAGAGGTCCTTTTATTTCTCAACTGGTAAATTCATTATGAAATAATCCTTGGAGAGATACAGGCCACTGGTTTTCTGCAATTTGCAACACCACACTTTAACTTATGTTGAAAGCTGAGCCTTTTGGTCCTCTTGTCTTAGAAGTATATTAATATTTCCGTGACCTTTACTAGATGGCAGTTGAGACATATTCTTTTAAATAGCAAAACCCAGAAAACCAATAACCTAAAATACATATTACTGACCCTCATTTGATGAGCAAATTAGGAGAGATAAGTCTTTTCCTAAAGTAAAGAGAAAGTCAAGGGAACCTGTAAAGTTTAAGTAGAATGATTATAGATACATGGATGGAATGGATGGATGGATGGATGGGTAGGTGATAGATTAGACAGCTAGTAGATAGATAGATAGATAGATAGATGCACTTATGGATGGATGGATGGATGGATGGATGGATGGATGGATAGGTGATAGATTAGATAGCTAGTAGATAGATAGATAGATAGATAGATAGATAGATAGATAGATAATAGATGCACTTATGGATGGATGGATGGATGGATGGACAGATAAACAGACAGATGGGTAGGTGGATGGATGGATGGATGGATGGATGGATGGATGGACAGATAAACAGACAGATGGGTAGGTGGATGGATGGATGGATGGATGGATGGATGGATGGATAAACAGATGGATGCATGGATAGATAGATAGATAGATAGATAGATAGATAGATAGATAGATGATAGATGCACTTATGGGTGGATGGATGGATGGATGGATGGATAGATGGGTAGGTGATAGATTAGACAGCTAGTAGATAGATACATAGATACATAGATAGATAGATGATAGATGCACTTATGGATGGATGGATGGGTAGGTGAGAGATTAGATAGCTAGTAGATAGATAGATAGATGATAAACAGATGCACTTATGGATGGATGGATGGATGGATGGATGGATGGATGGATAAATGGACGGATGCATGGATAGATAGATAGATAGATAGATAGATACCAATATTTTCAGACAAGGATTCAGATTCTGATTTGCTGTAGCACTTTAAATACCTTTAAATTCTAGATTATTTTAGGTAATTTACTTGAGTTTTTAAAGGATTATACATTTAGTGTGTATCTAGATGACAATAAAGGTGAGAGCAGAAAGCCATCTGTCAGAGTGCCGGGCAGCTGTATTGCCATGGGGCATGCTAGCTTGAGCATGTCACTGACTTTGAGGCTGAATGCCCCTCCATTTGCATTGGTGTTGGTCATGGCGGTTAGTACCTCATAGGTCCAAATCTGCCCTTGAAACATGGTCGATGTTTAGAACCGTGAACCTCCTCCCAAGTCGTTGAGTGCCAGCATTTTCTCCCACCAGGTCCACGTTGTGGGCAGAGTCCAGTGTAAAGTGGATGGAAGCCCCTAGAGCTGAGCCCAAGTGGAGGCCACACCACCCAGAATAATGGAGAGCAGAGAGGACAGAAGGACTGTTGTTCCCTTAGAAACCAGTCTGCATCCTCCCCCTCTGGCATCTAAAGCAGTTGTGGATCTTGCCCTCTTAGTCTTGCTCCAATGCCTGAATGCGGCATCTGCCATGGCTCACAGTGGCCTCATAGCCATCTCAGGAAGGACCCACAAGACCCCTGGCTCGAAGCGCAGTGACTTAGTAACCCTCTCAGGGAAGACTTTTGCTGCCTTTGTCATCTTAAGTAATTGAGTATATTCAAGTGGCCCTAAACCATTAAATGCTGGGGGTGTTTACCCAACATGCCAGTTTGGGTTTGGACTCTCTGATCTGCAGAAATTATGCCACACGGTTCCAGGACCTCCTCTTTCCAGTTCGTCTGACTGGGTTTTCCCTGGCCCTGCTTTGACCTGCCCAGAAGCTCCCAACCCTGCCTGGGGGCCTGCCTAGACCTGGATCACCCCCCCTCCCAACATCGATCTTCCCTGCAGACCCCCTGGACACTAGGAAGTGTCCAAGGACCTTACGACCCTGGGGACCCCGCACCGGCCCCCTCTGAACCCCCCAGCACATTGACGAGCCTCCTCTATGTTGTATCTTGTGGCGCTGCCCACAAAAGACACATGAAAATGGTCTGCCAACACTGGAAACATAGATTTCTACTGACACTTTATGGCTTTTATGTCCAAAGTGTGAAAGTGAGGCGGTAAAGCTGTTTTCATTTACGGTTGACAAAGTAGAAGCCGTGGGGTTTGCCCCGGAGACCCACTCTGGGTGGGCGGCACAGGAAAGCAGCCTCTTCCTGTTCATCATGACCAGCGGGTCCCGTGAACAGGGCGGCACGACCTTTCAGTGGTGGTTTTCACTAGAGTGTGAGGAACCAGCTTTGAAAGATGGGAGGTGCTCTGCAGAGGGCACTTGTGAGCGCGTTCAAAACCAGCCAGAAGGAAAACATACAAGTGCTTTGAGAAGACCGCAGTAGAGCATCTAGATAGAAAGCACAAGGATTTGCCGTGAACACAAAGTCAGGAAAATGGGTCTGTCGGGCTGCTGTCCTTTTCTTCTCAGAAGCTGTGTCTCGGGGCAGGGAGGGGTCACCTGGAGAGTGTGGGAGCCAAGACTTGGAGCCCATTCAGGCTGATTCTGAAACCCCTCTTCGCTGAGACTAGAAATGAGAAAACACCACCTTCGAAGCAGATGTTTAGAAAATTGATGCTGGGGCGCCTGGGTGGCTCAGTTGGTTAAGCTCAGGTCATGATCTCACGGTTTGTGAGTTCAAGCCACAAGTCGAGCTTTGCGCTGGCAGCGAGGACCCTGCTTGGGATTCTCTCTCTTTCTCTCTCTCTCTCTCTCTCTCTCTCTCCCTGCCCTTCCCCACACACTCTCTCAAGATAAATAAATTAACTTTAAAAAACAAATTAATTAAAATTAAAATTGAAAATTGATCCTGAAAATACGTTTTGCAGAGAAACACACTGGTCCCTTAGTTAATTGTAGCTATTTATTTATTTACTTTTTTAATATGTGTATTTTGAGAGAGAGACAGAGTGTGAGTGGGGGAGGGGCAGAGAGAGAGGGAGACACAGAATCCAAAGCAGGCTCCAAGCTCTGATCTCCTAGCCCGACATGGGGCCAGACCCCATGGCCTGAGAGATCATAACCTGAGCCCAAGACCGGCGCTTAACCTACTGAGCCACCCAGGCGCCCCAGTTAATTGTAACTATTTAGCAGGTTTCTTCTTGAGCGGTGTATTGATTATAATGCAGAACTCTGTGATTCCCAGAGATGAGAATAATTCGGTCTGGCCTAGACTAAAGGGAACAAGTAGAGCTCATTTAGAAAATTTTCATTTAGGGGTGCCTGGGTGGCTCAGTCGGTTACGCATTCAGCTCTTGGTCTCGGCTCAGGTCATGATCTCTTGGTTTTGTGGCTTCCAGCCCCACATCAGGCTCCTCCGGGCTGACATCGCAGAGCCTGCCTGGGATTCTCTCTCTCCCTCTCTCTCTCTGCCCCTCCCCCCCCCCACTCGCACTGTCTCTGTCTCTCTCAAAATACATAAATAAACTTAAAAATGTTTTTAAAAAGAAAAATTTCATTTATTACAGCATAATCCTGGGTGGTCAGTTTAGGCCTCCACCAGGTAATCGGCACCTCTCCTGGTGACAACCTCCTCCCAGCAGCATCAGGGCGGGAGGGTGATGGACCACGAAGACAGTGGGGTAGTTTGCACTGCACTGCCCAGGCGTGGGTTTTCCTTCCATGGGTCAGTGCTCCCTCTGGTGCGGGGAAACACTAACGAGAAACACGTTAAGCATGTCTAATGTGATCTGTGACCTATCGATTTCCCCCAAGGGTTAGGCATCTCCTAATATCAGGGGGATCTTATAATCGAAACAGGAAAATCTGAAACTCTGTGGCGAGGGGAAAAAGCAGGTACGGAGTCAGGTTCTCAGACGGCAGCACGTCCCAGAATGACTCAGGAGGCTCCTTCGGCTCTCGGTTTTGAACTTGGAACCCTGACTTGAGTTTGTCAGCATCTCTGAGTTAATCTACTGATTGAATTCGGCCTTCGGCTTCCTGGCAGACATGGGAAAATGGAAGCACTTTCCATTTTAGCATTTTCCATTTAGGGTAACTATGTAATTTCACACCTACCTATATGACAAACCACCAAATTTTAGAAAAGGTTGAGGTAGGTGGCTTACATAATTCTCCTACTTGGACACCAGTTCTGCAGGAGGGACAAATATCTTCCTGGTACTAAATTCATAAAGGAAAAATTCTCGCAGTTTCTGTTTTAAGGGGTTTTGGAGAGTTTTAGGGATAGGGTCTTACAACTTTTCAAATTTTCCAGTTTTCAAGAAACACATGTCACTACAACAGTATAAAAATACAGAATTACTACTGTGTTTTACATCTCCCCACATTATTCCGCATAGCCATTTAAAATGAAAATGAGATAAATATGTACTATTGTAAAATATGCTTTTAAAATTATTTATTACTGTTTATTTATGAGAGAGAGAGAGCGTGAGCGGGGGAGAGGCAGAGAGAAAGAGAGAGAGAGAGAGAGAGAGAGAGAGAGAGAATACAAGCAGGCTCCAAGCTGTCAGCACAAAGCCCAACGTGGGGCTCAGACCATGGGCCGCAAGACCATGACCTGAACTGAAATCAAGTGTCGGACGCTTAAACAACCGAGCCACCCAGGCGCCCTTCTGTAAAATCTGCTTTTTACAGGTACCAATAATTGCATGTATATCTTTCCATGATAATATAGACATCCACTGTCTTTTTAACACATATATTTAGTTTATTCATGTAGCACAATTTATTAAATTTTCTCTCAATTGGCATGAAGTTGTTTCTAATTCTTCTCTGTCATAAGTTGCCACACTTTCAATTTCTTTATATAAACATATTTGCTCACTGGAGTAATTACTTGCTTGACAAAATCCTAAAAGGAAAATTGCTGAGTTTGAACCTTGGCCACTTGGAAAACTCTGGAAACATCTTGCCGAGGGCCCTCTGGAGAGGGGCTTAGCTTTGTCAAATCCTACTTACAGAAAGCAAAGTTATGGGTCTTTTCTTACCAGTACTGATCCGTGGGTGGAAAATGAAATACCACATTTCTCTAATACTCCTGAAGTGTCAATATTTCTTTGCCCATTGGCCATTTATGTTTCTTTTCTTCTTAGTGTTTACTTATTTTGAGAGGGAGAGAGAGTGTGTGAGCAGGAGAGGGGCAGAGAGAGAGGGAGAGAGAGAATCCCAAGCAGGCTCTGTTCTGTCAGCGCAGAGCCTGTCGTGGGGCTCAATCCCACAAACCGTGAGATCATGACCTGAGCCAAAATCAAGAGTCTGACGCTTGGTTGACTGAGCCACCCAGGCACCCTGCCATTTATAGTTCTTATTTTTTTAATGTACTTGTTAATGTCTTTTGCCTTGGTTGCCTTGTTTCTATTGGTGTAGTCTTTCTCGTTCCCCAAACATGGACTGTTTTTACAGTGAGGATATGAAATTTTGTCTGACATATTTTGTCAACAAGTTTTTCTTGAAAAGATTTTGGTGGTGTTTTTTTAAGTTAAAGTAGTTATTTTTTTTTCTTCATAATTTCTGGCTTCAGTGGTCTTTGGAAAAATTTTCCTCCACCTAATAAACCAATTCTCCTGAAATTCCAGGCTGTAAATTACCCATTTGAAGCTCTATTTTTGATTTATGGGCACAACTTACTTTTGACTTATGGGTGGGACCTGGATGGATCTATTTTTCTGTTTTGATTCTATACAGTTGTCTCAATATCATCTATCCAAACAAATCTATCCTGTACTCGGGGGGTTAACATAATTTCTTTATCCATTTGTTTCTAGATTTCCTCTCCTCTATCATGGGTATCATACTTTTCATATTATCGAGCTTGAGTAATGCATTTATAATATTTTATAATTGTCATACCCTTTTCTTCTAAAATGGGCATTTTAGCATGCATTTTCTGTTATGGGTGAAAGATTTAAAATTTTTGAACATTCTCTGCCACCTAAGTTTTATGGAAACTTCGAGGTTCTCTGCGTTTGGTCCATCCCTGGGGATAGATAAAAGCCAAGAGAGTAATGTAGGGCATCCTGTGCTGTAAGGAAGGGAGCCAAGGGAAATGGCTCATCTAAGCAGGTGTAGATATGTTGGCTCCCAGTGCATCAGAATAATCCAAGACCAGAGTTCAGATCTTGAAGAGCAGGTGACTATCCCTGAAGCCATTGCCCTTGATTTTTATGAGTTTCCACTGAACTCTGACCAGGGAAACCCAAATAATACAACTTACCCTCACAAGCACAGGCTAGGAGTTTCTAGCAGCTGGTATTTCTATGTTGGCCTGGGATTCTAGATCTGTGGTGAGCAGGATTTTAATTGTCTTCATGAGAAAGCAGACTGAGCTAGTTTTTGTGCAAACAGAAGTGCTTCCTCGTCTCTCGTGCTGGCTGTTGCCTGAAGATGCTGCGGACAAAGCCAGCATCGTTCTAGAAGCAGCTTGGAAGGTGCTGGGCGCTCTGATAGGTGTCCGGTTACCTGCACTGTAGAGGATGGAAATGGTTATCGTAGCCTGCAGAATGCCAAGATCAGGTGCCACTGGTGCTCTGCCATAGAAAGGCCCAGAAGAACAAACAGGTGCCTCAGACTTTGAGCGATAACACCTCCTGACAAAGTGGCCTGCCAGGGATGTTTACTACAAAACATAATCTCTGGTACCTGCATTAATCTATTTCCTGGACAGGGCTAATCCTTCCCATTTGTGTTTGGGTGAGAATCTTCCAGAGATGAAGATTTCTGTTTTGGTCTGATTTTTTTTTTTTTCGAACAGAATTGCTTGTTCTGAGAATAATTAGGCCACGAGATTAGGTTCAGGTGAAGTCATTCCTTTTCTGTGAAAGCAAGTCAACTTCCCAGGACAAATGGAAGCATGCCTTCCTGCCTGTTCTGGAAGGAACGGCAGCTCATACAGAGGGTCTGGGGAGCCAACATCCAGATCTGTGGAGGTCGACTGAGGCAATACCCCGTCCCCAAACAAAAACAGCCAATTTTGCCCTTTTTCAAAGGAATGAGCAGAGCTTATACACGTTTGCTTGACGTGCTGTCTCTTAGAAGCTCTTGGAAGAAGAAAGCAGGAAGAAACCCTGAAAAATCCTTCTGAAAAGCCTAGGAACATAGGGTGAACTCCCCCCCACCCATGCCCCACCTTTTTTCTGTTTCTGTTTGTTTCATCAAGTAGCAAGGTATTTGTAAAATGCCTGCTGCGGGGGGTTGGGGGGTCAAATGAGCTAAGATTTGAGAGAGCACGTTATAAACTCTTGATAGGACCTATGGATATGGGTAGGCAGATATAAATAAACTTTACATGTATACCAATAAAACTACATTTGGGAGGCTGGAGGGGTCCTGTATGGCCCACATTCACTCTTGAGTGATTCTGGAGCTGGTGCTCTGTCTGCCCAAGGTCCACACACTGAACCCTAAAGTGGATGGGACTGGTCACTGCTGTCCCTTGGGCCTCATGGAGCCTGCGGGGATGCTTTTTTTCTTTTTCTTTTTCTTTATAAATTTTTTTTTTTGCATTTTATTTATTTTTGATAGAGAGAGACAGAGCACAAGTTGGGGAGGGCAGAGAGAGAGGGAGACACAGAATCAGACGCAGGCTCCAGGCTCCGAGCTGTCAGCACAGAGCCCGACGTGGGGCTCGAACTCACAAACTACGAGATCATGACCTGAGCCGAAGTCAGACGCTCAACCGACTGAGCCACCCAGGGGCCCCTGCTTTTTTTTTCCTGAAAGAGAAATACAACAGCCAGGCAAGGGATGGTTTTGTCCTTTATCCTAGATCTTGTCCCCGTGTGATGCCCTCTATGGAAGGAACACCCCCACTTTCTCTCCCAGCCACTCAGTTTTCCCATTCAGAACATATGGGGTTTTGATTGGATAGTCTATGGTAACCAACTTTGTGATCTATGCTCTACAGTTACAATCACTGCATTAACTTGGTCAAGACATGAACCCTCTAGGTAGGCCTGGCATTCCAACTCTAAAGAGGAATCTTCTAGAAATAGAACCATTGCTACTGATGGCTTCCCGAAAACCTTGGCTGCCGTCATGGAGTGGTGGCATTCCAAGCCCCGGTCAGGCAAGGAACTGAGGTTGGGGTCCAGAACACTCTGCCTCAGGCAGAAAAGAACACCAGACTTCATCAGACCTCTACAGACACACCCAGAACATGCCTGGATTTTTTTATTTCCCCATTGCACCATGCACAGTGCCTCCCCAAGGCTGAAGATTGTAAGTCCCATTCAGAGGGCAGGCATTTGTCAGTAGCCTACACTTTCCTTGTCCTTCTTATTGAAGGGATTGTAGGGTTTTACAGTTGTGACCATTCGAGACAGCGGTGCCTGGTGACGGAAGAGGTCAACTGCCATTTCTTTCCGTAAGATGCTGTGACAGGGTGGCAGGGGGAAAAAAAAGAAAGAAAATGACCTATACGATAAACATAAAAACACATAACCTTATCTATTTTCCAGTGAGACACATGTTCAGGGTGGAGAATGAGGGTCAGGAGAGCACACGGAGACTGGGAATGATTCATCCTTGTGTGCATCGTTTCGTTTATTTCCTTTATTTGCCTTCGGTTTCATTTATTGCATTCTGTGCGTAACATTGCAATTAGTTTCATCGACTGAAAGTCTACTCTGTGCCTAGAATTACAGTAGGCACTAAGAATATAGAAAATGTAGTCAAAAGGAAGTAATCAAAAGTTACAACACGAAGCTTCTGTGCGGGTGAGGCTGGGACAACAGGAACAGAGAGGAAGAGTCACCTCTCTGGGCTGGGGAAGGAAGTCCTCCCCACCTTCCCCTCCCACAGTCTATGTCAGGGAGGAGTTAAGTGGGTTGTGATGAAAGCAGGTTGGTGATGAAGAAGGGGTACAGGGAGAGTGGCGTGGGAGGGCACAGGGCTCGTGGGGAGAGGCTCAGGGCGGGGGTGGGACCGGCCACATGCAGGGCTGGGACTCGGTTTCCCCCTGCCAGCGTGGTT
Source organism: Prionailurus bengalensis (assembly GCF_016509475.1). Classification (NCBI taxonomy): domain Eukaryota; kingdom Metazoa; phylum Chordata; class Mammalia; order Carnivora; family Felidae; genus Prionailurus; species Prionailurus bengalensis. Next base: position 64,061,851 of record NC_057348.1, on the reverse strand, counting down.
AAGCTGACTGCTCTCACAGGACATGCTCAACCTCACATGTGTCTTCGTTGGCTCATTTACCCAGCGGGGAAAAATGCTCTCTGTGTTGCAAGAATTGAAAGAAGATAACTAAATACGTAGAACGCTACACAAACAACGCTTTCCCAATCAGTGTTCATGCCCAGAGGTGGTCTTCCCAGGGTGGACACAGGCCACGCCAACTCTCTTGAACGACTGCATACAGCCGGGGTCACTTTTGCTGCTGCTTGAATCACACACACACACACACACACACACACACAGAATGCGGTGTTCATAAGTGGCAAAAGTTACGGAGCGCACAGCAACTCAACCCAAAGTGGCTTTTTTTTTTTTAATTTTTTTTTTTAATTTTTTTTTTCAACGTTTATTTATTTTTGGGACAGAGAGAGACAGAGCATGAACGGGGGAGGGGCAGAGAGACAGAGGGAGACACAGAATCAGAAACAGGCTCCAGGCTCTGAGCCATCAGCCCAGAGCCTGACACGGGGCTCGAATTCCCGGACCGCGAGATCGTGACCTGGCTGAAGTCGGACGCTTAACCGACTGCGCCACCCAGGCGCCCCTTTAATTTTTTTTTCAACGTTTATTTATTTTTGGGACAGAGAGAGACAGAGCATGAATGGGGGAGGGGCAGAGAGAGAGGGAGACACAGAATCGGAAACAGGCTCCAGGCTCTGAGCCATCAGCCCAGAGCCTGACACGGGGCTCGAATTCCCGGACCGCGAGATCGTGACCTGGCTGAAGTCGGACACTTAACCGACTGCGCCACCCAGGCGCCCCCCAAAGTGGCTTTTTAAAACACGCTATGATTATCGTGAAGTCATGGTTTTTTATTGTGTCGTGGAAAATGGCTGCTGGGGTGCAAACTCAAGCTTCTGTGAAGGTGGCCTTGCGGCATGAGGGAACACACAGGGGACGCTGCCCTGTGACGGAAGCGGCAGGCAGGAGAAGCCCCTATGTACGTTCTCATGCTCTCCGAATGGGAGATTCACAACCCCCGTCTCATCCACCCCTGCGCTCTCCCGCACTTGAGTCTCGTCCACTCCTCTCCCTCCTTGCTGTTCTGCGTCTCATCTCAATATCACTCTAAAATGCAGCTGGGGGCCTGTACACCTGGCTCAAAACCTGTTACCGGGACCACATGGACGTCAGCCCCTTGGCATTGGCATTCAAGGCCTAGCTCACTTAATCCCAACCTGGCACAATGGTCTCCCACTGGGAACTCTGCACCACGAGGGGTGCATGGCCCCTCCTCTCCTGGTGGTCTTAACCAGCCTGCCGTCAGGGGGCAGGTGCATTTTGGTTGACTGGTGATGTCTGCATGCAGACTGCAGGAGCGTGAGGGAGAGTGGGTGGGGAGGGTGCGGGAGGCAGACTGGAAAGGGAGACTGGGTGTTTCCCTCTGAAAGAAGCTTAGAAGGGAGAGGAAGGAGGGCAGAGAAATGCCTGCTCAGAGAGGACATCTTTGATTTCTATAGCACAGAGGTGGCTGGGGTGGGGCGGGGGTGGGGGGAGGGGGTGAGAGGGTGGAGGGAGGAGCTGGGGTGGGGAGCGGTGGCTGGGTTTCTCCCCAAGCAAGAGTGGGGGGGGCAGGGCTAGAGAGGGCCAAGCACTCTGAGGGAAAGATGAAGCTTTTGGAAGAAAGAACTCGTCTTGGTGGGGGGAAGGAGATGGAGGCCCTGGTGGGAGAAAAGGCTCTGACGCGGGAGTGGGGGAGAGGCCAGGGGACCGGCTCGCCTGGGGGTGGGCTGCAGGCGCCCATGGGGCAGCGGCAGAGGTGGGCTCCAGGCCGGCAGGGAGGGTGCATGCCGGAGCCCGGGTCCAGGAGTGCCCGGCGCGTGCCCGTGTGCACGCGGCCTCTCAGAAACAGCAGAAAAGACGCAGAGGGTCAGGCAGACGCTGTCAGGAGGAAGTCAGCTCACTCAGTTCTCAAGATACTCATCAGAGACCCGACCCGGACTCGCACTTCCACAAGAAAGTTCTAGCAAAGTTACAGGACATATGGTGTCACAAAATTGAGAGGACATATTTCATGACGGAGAATCTCCAAGGTCCGTTTTTCTCTGATCACGGGTGCCTCCTCATGTTACAGAATGCTTTCTATCTTCATTTATTTATTTTTATTTTTTCAATGCTTATTTATTTATTTTGAGAGGGGGGGAAGGAGGGGAGAGAGAGAGAGAAAGAGAGACAGAGAAAGAGAGAATCCCGAGCAGGCTCTACACTGTCAGTGCAGAGCCCAACATGGGGCTTGAACAGAGATCAAGAGTCAGATGCTTAACCCACTGAGCCACCCGGCACCCCAGAGAGTGCTTTGTAAAATCTGAGCACCCCACCGTGCTTCCACACTGCCAAGCCCCAGTGCCTGCAGGTACAGCCATTAGGGGTGGGCACAGGGATGGAGATTTGGGCACCTGGCCCAACAGGGGTTGGTCGCTTCCTTGTCACCCTTGGGTGCTGCCACTGTGTCTCCAGAGCCTCTGTGCACCCCAAGAATAAGAACCCCAGAGAAGCTGCCTCGGAGGGTCCTCGGTCCCCACTCTGAGACAGCAAGATGACAGTGGTGTGTGTGCAGGATATGAGGGGCGAGTATGGGGGCTTCCCGGGGGGGTCAGCAAGGGGCCTAAACCTGGGCTGGAGGGTGTGGCCGAAGACTCAAGTTCTTTTCTCAAGTAGGAATAGCAGTAGTAACATTAGCAACAGCAGTAGTGACATTAGTAACAGCAGGAGCAGCACTGGTAACACTAGAAATAGTCATAACAGTAGCAGTAACAGTGGAGGATGGTTTTCCACTTAGAAATACAGGCTTCAGGGCACCTGGGTGGCTCAGTCGGTTAAGTGTCTGACTTCAGCTTGGGTCATGATCTCCTAGTTTGTGAGTTCGAGCCCCACGTCATGCTCTGTGCTGACAGCTCAGAGCCTGGAGCCTGCTTCCGATTCTGTGTCTCCGTCTCTGTCTGCCCCTCCCCTGCTCATGCTCTGTGTCTCTCTGTCTCTCAATGGTAAATAAACATTTAAAAAAAATAAAAAAAGAAATACAGACTTCTTTGGGACATAGTAGAACACTGGACAGCTAGATCCTGTGGCTGTGGAAACATGCTATACCAACAGGGCGTCAGGGATGCGGCCTGAGATGTTTGGGTAGAGAAGGTGGATCCTGAAGGAAGAAGGCCAGAGATGAGGAAGGTTGGCATTGCCCTGGGAGAACATCATCAGGCCTCTCCTCCGTCATTAACCGCTCAGACACGGTGTGTTTTCCAGCCTTCTGGGAGCTACGTCTTTACGACAGACATTTGGATGCATTTAATTGCGCCATTGCTTCCTTGGGCCCTTCAGTGAAATAAAATTACACTAATTGTCTCAATTTCTGTCAGTCCTGCCTTTGCCACTGGACCTTTGAAAATGTGTCTTGAGAGAAAACTGGTTGGATGCAAAACACTAGCCTAGAAAGCCAATGTCCTCCTTCAAAATGCATCTCGTCAGATGGCCCAGAGCCTAAGCAATCAGCAAACCCAGAATTTAGATCAGTTGAGGAAGCCCTGTGTCAGCAGGCACGTCCCCCACTTGGTCTCTGCCTGAGGAACCGGGTCCTGTGCACAGGGTGTGGAATGATCTGGGTGCCTCAGACACAGGGCCACACGAGGCTCTCCTGTGGTCCATGGTTGTGTAGTGAGGGCCTTCGTGTGTGGGATCCCTGGAGGAAGCCAGCCTTGCCACACACAGCCTGGCCCCCCAAACATCTATGAGACCAAGGGCCCTCATCCAAAGTAACCCTTCCTCCATGAAGCCTTCCCAGAATTCGCCTAGAACCTTGTGTCTGCCTCCCTTTCCTCACCCATAAAACGGGAAAACAAGAGCATCTTCCTCACAGGCTTTCTGGGTTGGGGAGGTGGGTCAGTTAAGCACAAAGCACTTGGGTAGCCCGGTGGAGAGGAAGAGCTCACCCACGTCAGGGACACGATTGTGGTGACACTTGTCATCCTCGGACTCCAGCAGTGTGTTTCTTGCTCACCACTAGCCAGTGAGCTCCATGCAAACTGGGTCTAACTCCTGTGACTTCCTGGGGACTAGCACACAGCCATACCAACTGCCCACCTGGGCCCAGGAGTCCCTTTACCCTTGCTGCCTTTCAGAACAGGTAAGAAACCCGGGAGGACTCCCACCTGAGGGTCACCTCCTCAGAAAGCCCTCTCTGACCGCCGAGCTAAATCAGCACCCTGTCCAGGCACTGGCTATGGCGTCTCCCCGCCTTTTCTCCTTCACTGCACTCGCTGAACTCATCTTATTCCCTCAGTGACTTGTGGGCATCTGTGCCCTCCATCGGTCACACCGGCACATAAGGTCCTGAAAGCGAGCCTCGTGTCTGTTCAGCCCATGCGCTCAGCGCCTCGAACAGCGCCTGGGCCCAGAGCAGATGCCCAATAAATGTTTGCTAAGACCAAAAGGAGAAAAGGCACCCTCTGGGGGGTAGCGAGGGAGCACCACCTCCCTCCGCCTCCAGGGCACACAGGGACCTACTGGGGTAGTTTATTTCTTTGCGGGAGCCAGCGACTGGACCTGGTTAAGACCTCTGAGTTTGCATTTTTCAAAACCGTCATCTTGTTTGCAAGGCCGGGACTTCCATCAAATGTTTTCAAATTTGAGTCATAACGAGCAGCAGCGCGCAGCTCCTCTCAGGCAGCTCCGAACGACGGGGTCGGCGATAACCTTCCATCTAACATCTCCGGCTTTCAATTTGCGAAACGGTGTTTAAAACTGTATGTCGACTTTCAACAGAATGTTGTCTCTTCTGAAACAGAAGGCAGCGATTCGGGGGAAGCGAACGTGCGTCTCACGGGGTGTGTTCCATGCACCCAGGCGTGTTCCGGTGTCAATGCAGGAGGGTCGTGTGTGTGCAAAGCTGTGAGTCCAAGAGGCAGGCTTGCTGTTTACCTAACGTGGCGGGAGTGTCTTCCTACAGGGCTCCTTTTTGCCACCACAGCAGGGAAATGAACTCTTCTGTCTTTTGGATTTGACACCCTGATGTAAATTTGCTCTTTGTAGTTAATTGTTCTTTAGCGGAACGACCATAATGAGGACCCTCCCCCGCCCCGCCCGGAGTATCTGAACGCCCTGAGTGATGGGACTTAATACTCACCGGTACACTTCTGAGTCTGGCGATGGGGCCGTTGATGGAATATCAGAATTTGCTGGGTGGCTGGCTGTGAAATGAACCTTACCGGTGTATCCTGGAATATTGGCAGAGCTGAAGGAAAGAGTTAAAAGGGAGGGGGAGGGAGGGAATGAAAACAGGCATTTGTGAACGAGTCCTTGTCACCAGCACCCACGTAGAAAGGTGCAAAGGAAGGTGCTGGAAATCGGGCCGGCAAACAGGAAATGCTGACTTGGAGATGCCCCGATAGTGGCCCTACTCTAGGACCGCAGAAACTTCTTTCCAGCCCGTGTTTTCCTAGTCTTTGAACTTTGCATGTATTTTACAGACGTGATTCGTGGCTGAGCTGTCTCCCGTTGAAGGCAGACGTTGGTTCTTTGCAGGACAGCAGACCTGTGCCCCACACGTGACTCTGTCGTGCTGACTCCAGCACTAGGAGACACATGACTGTGATTTGAAAATAATATGTTCTTGTCGCTATTATACTGCATTCCTGATTTCATGTAATTTCGTTTTCTTTAATTTATTTTGAGTGAGAGGGTGAGTGAGCAGGGGAGGGGCAGAGAGAAAGGGAGAGAGAGAATCCCAAGCAGGCTCTGAGCTGCCAGCGCAGAGCCTGATGTGGGGCTTGAACTCACGAACCCTGACTCATGACCTGAGCTGAAGTCAGACGCTTAACCGGCTGGGCCACCCAGGTGCCCCTGCACACAAGTGCCTTTAAGTAAATTGTTTGCTGAGGGAGAGAGGTGAGGCTGGAGCGGGGCTGTGTGGGTGTAGTTCCCCCCTGCTGCTTAAGACCTGTGGCCTTGGCCTCAGGAGCGAGGGACAATAGGGAATTTAAACTGTATTTCAAGGGGGCACCTGGGTGGCTCAGCTGGTTAAGCATCCAACTTCAGCTCAGGTCATGGTCTCACGGTTCATGAGTTCGAGCCCCGCGTCAGGCTCTGTGCTGTCAGTCTGTACTTAGGCTCAGTCTGTACTGAGTCTGTACTTAGATCCTCTGTCCCTCTCTCTCTGCCCCTCCTCCACTTGTGTTCTTTCTCTCAAAAATAAATAAAACATTTGAAAAATAAGTACATAAACTGTATTTCAAGGAGCAAGAACCTACTGTGTGCAAACCTTGGCTCTCACTCAAACAGGACATGATCTTTGTGGACTCGAGTTCCGAGCATCCTTTCAGGGCTTAAAGGGAGGGAGGAAGATCACCACCGCTGATGTGCCAGGAGCAGGGACAGGGCCAGACAACAGGTTGCCCTTCTGCTCACTCGGCTTTCCCATCCCCGGGCCACTCTTTTGAGAGTGTGACATGACATTGGCGCGGTCCCTCATTCTAGATGGATGCACAGACGCAATGCAATGCCGAGCCTCTGTCCCGGTCAAGGGAGAGGTTCCTCCGGGTGCATTGCTTGCATCTGGGGCCTTCCCACAAACCCAATCAACCAAAGGAGATGTCCAGGAACCATTTGCCTGAGGAGAAATTTTCAAAGCACGGGGCTTCAGGGACGTTGTTTCTTACAGTGGCAGGGGAGGGGGCAGACGGCGGAGAGGGGGCGGCGACGCAGGTGTGTGCCCGAGAGTCAGGGCCCAGATTCGAACCCGGGGAATCGGCCCATCAGCTCGCAGGTCTGGACCGGAGACGTGATCTCTCGGAGCCTTACTGCCTCCGCCACGAGAGGGGGTGAGGATGCCAGCTATGGACGTGTTTGGTGGGGAAAAGGTAGCAGTTCCCAGTGCAGATGCTGGGTGTCCCCCCCCCCGAACCCCTGGACATGGGTCGTGGTGTGGCCCCTTGGTATCTCCCCTCTAACAGAGTGAAGGGAATTTACGTCGATGGCAATAGCAGAAGAAACCGTACACGTTACTGGTTCCTGGGAGACTAGGTAAATGAGGTGATGGAAAAGCACGGGGACCCGGGCCTCCCTTCCAAGCCTGACGTGCCCCTTAACCAACTGTGAGTTTTTCCTCCAGCGAGGGAAGCCCTCTGGGCCTCAGCCCAGTCACCTGCAGCAGGGATAGGACACTATTCACCTCTTTAAGGCTCCTCCGGGATTCAAGGGATTCAATGAATGTGAAAGCAACCAGAGGATCTTCAGCACTTAGGTGGGGCTCAACTCATTTCAGTTGAAATACAAGATTTTAAAGCAATGAGAAATTTCTAAAATAGGAGCCCGGTAGGTGGAGCCTATGAGGTTTATCCAGCAGAGGCCAGCTATATAGATGTTCAGACAGTGGTTTCCAAATGTCCCCACATACTGGAAACTCACGGGGATTTTTCAAAGGTACCCATGCCTGACTCCCAGCCCCCAGACGTTCTGATTTCACTGGTGCAGGGTGGAGGGGGAGGGTGGGAGGTGACTTGGGAATCGGGATCTTCAAAATCTGTCTAGATAATTCTAGACAAGCTGTGCATGGAGGTTTGGAAATCCCTATTTCAGAGTTGCATTTTCAGGTCTGTTGGAGGGACTCGGGTGATCAAATCAGTGTTGCCAAATTCTAGGAAGTGCCCTTTAGGATTTGCTGGAATTTTCTTCACGGGTAGCTGTATGTCAGGGAGAGGTAGCAAAAACCGAGGCAGAATTATTCATGCGTATGTCTTTCCCCCAAACCTTCTTTAAAGCTTCCATGCATGTTACAGAGGAAATCCCCTTCCTCTGTGTGAGATGTTTTTTTCCACTGCCCCTAAAAACACCTGCAGAATTGAAATGGCTCTAAAGTCATAGCCCTTCCATTAGAGCAGTTAAGAAGTCAAAGATGGAAGGGAACGGTTTTGTCAATCGAAAGAAGAACTTGATAGAAAACATCATACAGCTATGTGCCTCGTGGCGCACGGGTTATTGACGCCAAGTGGTATTAGACATTACATTATAATAATGACATAATGTTACGTTACATCACATCCACTAACAACAAACCATGAGCCAGGAGGCTAAATTAAAGAGAAGCCGCTTAGGCTTAAGAAAAGAATTCAGCTGCTCAATACACTGCCAAATATTTGAAAACGAAAGTCCTCACCCACGCCGCTTCTAAATCTGCTCAAATTGCCCCTTTTCAGGGATATCACAAGGGGACTTTTTTCCCACCTTGAGTGCCACATGTTGACCTTCTGGCAAGAAGAGAGTCGCCTCCGGGGGACCCGGCCCTGCTGCTGACAGGTGACATGATTATCTAGGGGCAGGAGACATCTGTTCAAGGTGCTACACTATGCAGGCTTTCGCGTGGACTTCTGGGTTGGTTCCACGTTCAAAGACCCCCTTCTGCCACTTAGGGAAAGCAGAGAAAAGCAGGAACTCATTTAAAAATAAGAGAAGTAGAGGGGCGCCTGGGGGGCTCAGGTCATGATCTCACAGTTCATGAATTCGAGCCCCGCGTCGGGCCCTGTGCTGACGGCTTGGAGCCTGGAGCCTGCTTCGGATTCTATGTCTCCCTCTCTCTCTCTGCCCCTCCCGCCTTGTGCTCTGTCTCTCTCTCTCGCTCTTAAAACTAAATAAACATTTTAAAAAAATCAAAAAAGAATAAAAATAAGAGAAGTCTTCATTTTTTTTGTCTTTCTCCACAACTTCTGGTCCTTTAAACACCTTCTTCCGTACCCCGGAATAAGCCTGGATTTTGTCCATTAACGGGCACATGTGAAGAAATTATTGCCTAAGTTTGCAACTAACTGCTTTGGCTCAACCTGGCATGATAAAATACAAATTAAATAATTTTAGAACGTAAGGAATTTAGTGAGCCTCTTAGAAAAGGAAGCACAGATGGTGTGTAATTAAAAGTTAAACAGGAAATAAAGAAAACGCAGGGACAGCATGTTGTATGTGGCACACAGGCAGGGTGTATGTGGGTTGGGATTTCAGCGCGCAGACAGCTTCTTCCCCGTCCACAGACAGGACCAAAGCCCTGTGAGCGTGCGCTGTGTCCCAGCCACTGTTTTAAACGCTTGTGCAAATGGACTTAATTCTCACCAGACCCTGCGTTGTGGATCCTAAGGATCATGCCTATCGTATGGATGCTGAAAGTGAGGTTTTAGAGAAAGTCTAAGTCCTGTGTCGTAGCAGGTGGCAGAACCGGCTGGACCCAGGATCCCCGGACGGATTGCTGGGAGATGCCCCTGTGCCCTCCCACCCAGGGCCCCCAGCCCAGGCGGGAGAGCTCAGCTACCTTCCGCTGCTGGGCATTTATTCAGGGTGTGGGTGCATGTTCAAGTTCAAATCGATCCGACAATCTTGCCCTGAGAGCCGTTCTGTGTCAGGCACACATCCAGGCAGAAATCAACGAGGCCCATTCCTGGCGGCTTTCGCATCAATGAGAACACTTTTAATGCACATGTAGAGGTTGGAAAAACCCGAGTGGGGCAAAGACCACCGATGAAAAGTAAGGCGGGGGTGGGGGTGCATGTGAGAGGGAGACAGAAGGCAGCACAGGGTCAGAGGTCAGAGAGGCTGGCCGTGAACTTCGGGGCCGCCCCTCCCAGCCATGTGACCTTGGACCACTGAACTGAAGCTCTCTGAGCCACACTGTGCTGTGGTCAGGGGACTGTAGCTCCCCTGTAGGGGGCGGGGCACCGTGCAGCGGGAGGGGCGGGGGCTGGGCAGGGTCAAGGCTGGGCCCTCAGGGAGGGCTGAGAGAAGGCGGCTGCAGGACCAGGATCCTTTTGGTCACGGGGCCGTGTTTCTCAGAGCGTAACACGTCATGGCCCCAAGATCTGTTCAGCAACTGTAGTTTTATCATTATCCTCATCAAGTGTCTATACTTGTTCTTTCTCTGGTCTTCGAATCTCTCCAAATGGAAGCGGACACAGAAACAGCCGGAAGGCTTGGTTTGTCCGCAGGCTGGAGCCCCGGAACCGCTACTTCCCTGGAGGCAGAGGGCGTGTCCTTGTGGGAAGAAGGCCCCCCCCCCAGCTCGCCCCGGGGGTAGGGGTGGGGGCTGAGAAGGATCTGCTCTTGGCCCCTCCCGAGATGACTGACCTGCGGCTTTGTCACATCCTGCACTCAGGCCTCGGCCTCCTCATCTGTGAAATGGGGAGAGAACCTGTTGGCACACCTCTGGCCTCCCCACACTAGTTTGAAAATCAAATGAGAGCGTAGACGGGAAAGCCCTCCAAAAAGGCAGAAGTGTCGGCCGGCCAGCGTAAGGAACTACTATTCATAGCCCCATTCTCTAACCTGGATTGTGGTAAGGCTTTGGGGGTTTTTTGTTTGTTAAAGGTGCCACACGCCACGGCAACGGGCAGGAAGGCACCACCCGCCCCCCCCCCCCCCCTTCCATGTCAGACCTTGGCCAGCACCTGCCTGGGGATCCATTTTGGACAAGTGCTCGTTATTTGCAAAGGCTTCATCGCAGGGATGATTGGGTGAAGGCACAGTAAATGTGAAACCCTGCAAAGTTCTGAAATGAAGGATTACAGCCTAGTGGAAGACAGCCCAGTCGGGGTGCGGTGGGGGGTGCCTGGCTGCTTTAGGAAAATAGGCCCGCGGTGTCCGGAAAGCATCAGGCGTGGGGGCGGAAGGCACGGGTTCATGGCCAGCTCGTCTCCAGTGGGCTCTCCCGCCAGGGCACGCGTGTCCCCTCCCCTGCGCTTCAGTTTCCTTGTTGGTAAGACAAGGGGCTGGACCAGGTGAGATGCAGGACAGGGTACCCCAGGAGCTCCAACAGCTGGTCCACTGCAAACCCATTTCCAGCCGCTCTCTCCATTTTCTCAGGAAAGGGCAGGATTTTGGATTTTGGATCCTGACTTCGCACAGATAGGCTGTTCCATAGCACGCCCATAGTTATGTGCTTCGAGTATGCTTTTGTAAGACAGTTTGGTCCTATTTTTTATCATCACTAATTTTTCTGTATTTTTTTTTTTTCTGTAATGATCAGATCTGGTTCCACAATAGCTTTAAGCTTTTTTTTTTTTTTTTTTTTTTTTAACGATGAGTACAATCACCAGCAATTTGAAAACCCCGGCCATGTCAGAAGGCTTGGTAGCCAGGAAACAAAATCAATTAATGAGGGAAGTTTGACAAACCTTTGCTCTTTTCTGGGAGACTGGTGATGCCAGCAATGGAACCACCTGAACTAGGAGTCGGTGGCCTTGACTGTCTGAAACGTGGTTTCATATTTCCACCATGACTAAGTATCACGAATTGTGGGGAGAATCCAAAAAATATCAGGAAGACATTTTTCTTTAAGAAAGTTTATGATGAGAAAGTAAAGGAAGAGTGATACTTGCTTTTGAATAGGATGGCGCTTCCATATCCTCTACTTAGCACAAAGTTAGTAAGTTTATGTGTTTCTGGGTTTTGGATTTTATGCAAATGGCATCATATTGAATTGCCTTTCGGCTCAATGCGGTATTGTAACATCAATAAAATGTTTTATGGGGCACCTGGGTGGCTCAGTCGGTTAGGTATCTGACTCTTGATCTTGGCTTAGGTCATGATCTCAGGGTTCGTGAGTTCGAGCCCCGTGTCAGGATCCGTGCTGACAGTGGGATTCTCCATCTCCCTCTTTCTGCCCCTCCCTTGCATGGGGTCTCTCTCTCTCTCTCTCTCTCTCTCAAAATAAATAAATAAAACTTAAAAAAATATATTTTGTTTAGACATCTACATGTATGTAGTAAAACTACAAAACAAAGTAAGGAAAAGCACAAAGACTCGTGGCTTCTGGGTTGGGAAGCGGGATCTGGGTGGTGAGGCTGGGAGGCACCCACACATGGCTTAGAAGACATTAGTAAAGTACTAAAACAGTCAAATACTATTTCTTTAGCGAGGCAGGAAAACACAGACTTTTATTTGTTATTTCACTTTATATGTTACCTATGACACTACATATTTATGTATCTATTAATATTTCATAATAAAAGTGAAAACCATTTCTTTGTGTTAAAAGGTTAAGAGGACCTTAAACATGGAAACCGGATTCGAAACAAACTTTGCGAGCCTGGTGGCCCTCTAGTGGCCAAATTGGACAAGTGCAACCAACGTCTTCAATTTCTTTTCCGGGAGCCACGCATAATTTCACTTCCTCAGAAACAGAAATCCACAGCAAGCCGAGGTAGACCGGCCCAAAGTTATTCAGGCTAAATAGGATGTTTTACATCAAATTCTTACAATACTTGCCAAACCCCTCTTCATTCTCTTGGAGGAATGACCCAAGAGAATATGTTTGGATTCTTTGGCCAGCATGTCTCATAAAATGTTGCAAAAGTTAAAGGCACATTTCAAAAGAAAAAAAACAAAATAAATCTTTAGACCTGTAGGATATTTTAAAGGTGGTTTCATCTTCATATCCTTTTAAAATCTTTAGAATTACTATGTTTAATAGCAGTAACTCCCTTGCAAAATTTATGGAAGAATCACACCAACTGATCCTTCCTCAAGACTCAGCTCAGACGTCACACGCATCCCGTATGTCTCACGAGTGAAAGTGACCTCTCTGTGCTACTGAGCTTCGAAAACGCTAAGCTAACTTTTGGGGGGACTTCTTTCATCCTGCTTTTTATCGTAATTATTTGTGTACAGCATTTATCTGCCCTTCAGATTCTTAAGCTACGTGAGGGCCAAGTCTTTGTCTTTTGTATCTTTATGTTACCACAGTTCTTAACACAGTGCCTGGAGCATTTTACAGGCTCCTTTGCCTTTTCCTTTGGGTGTGTTATGTAGAGAGTTAAGTGAGATAAGTTACACAACTATATTTTAACACCAAAGTTAGATTCGAAACATACTTCATAGTTTGCCCAAGTGGTCAAAAACTTTACATAGTCCGAAAAGGTAACAGGGAAATTTAAGACCATTGTGGGAGACGGCATTGCTTAAATTTAACCTGCAACAGAGTAAGTTCGAAGGACAGCTGATGCGAAATGCAACTTGTCTCATGGGCGCAACTGATGTTCAAAAAACAAACAAGGAATCAATTAACATTGAAAATACTGTGGTAGTTCACACTTTGGCTTTGCATGAAATCTGCAAGTTTGTCTGTGTCTCCCGGCAGAAACTGCTGGGATAATATCCATGGCAGTCAGCAACTCAGTGGCTCATGAAAAGAGCACAGGATTTCAACTTCCAGCTGTATCTGATGAGTCCTAGGGAAGTGACTGACCTCTGAGCCCCCATATTCCCATTGGTGAAAGCAAATATATATGTATCTATATATATCTAGATATAGATACATATATCTATATATATCTATATATATATCTATATCTAGATATATAGATATATATAGATTATACATAAACATATTATATATATAGCTTAAAATAGTACACATTAAATGTAGTTATATATTATATATTAAATATATTTTGTATTTATTTTATATAAGATATATACTATGTACAATATATTATATAATATATGTTTTATATATAAAGTTATATGTCATCTTATATATTTCATATATAATATATTATAAATTATAAGTTATACATTATAACTTTATGTTATATTATATCCTTATGTATAATATATTGTATATCGTAAACTGTAAGTTATACATTATCACTTTTAAATTATATCATATCAAATTATATTTTTATATATAATATATATTACATGTTATAAGTTATATATTATATAAGTATATTATATAGAAAAATATATTGTATATATTATCTGTATATTATAAAATATAGATGATATAATATACTTATACCATATATAATATTTTATATATTATGAAATATATAAATTTTAAATATACAAAATATTTAAAATATATAAAGTATATAAAATTTATTTTTATAAAATATATAAATTTTATAATATATGAAATGTCTTTATAGTTTATGTGAATATATTTTTTACATGCATGCAAAACATGGAATATAAGATATATTACATTATTGTGCATCAAGGCACCCCGGTCCGTCAGTGCACAGAATTATGATCTCGTTTGTGGGGAGCTACATTTCTTTTGGGACAGCAGGCGTCTTTCTTCTTAAACTACATTCGATGGCAAGCCATCTTGTATTCCCTCATTTATGATAAAGCCCATCACCGTGTTTCACCCCAAATGGCACTACAAGGGGAGTAATTACAAGTGGAACTCACCGACTTGTGTTTGTATAAAGAATCCTGGAGCCCCGAGGCTTGGCGAGAGATGTGATGTCTCCAAAGGGGTTGTCAACATCATCGGCATTTGTAGACTGCACACAACCCCTGTTTGCGTGACAAGAAAAGAAAACGTGTGTTTCTTCATAAGAAAAACAGAAGAAGAGGTAAACAGTGCCCTAACATTCAAAGGGAATCTTATTTACTAAAATCGATGAAAAACTGAAACAACAACAACAGCAACAACAATAATAATAACCATGATGATAGAACAATTTGCCTTAAAAAACTAAGAAAAGAGATTTCCTCTTTTACAGAGTAACACCTGCCAGGCTCTCGTGATCTGAAGTTTGGGCCAGCATGAGAGGAACAGGTGGGTTGTGTTTTTGTGCAAAGAAAGAAGCTGTTTGTGCAGCCCAGGGAGGCTCCTTCACCGGAGGCTGGCCCCGGGGGGCAAGGCAGGGACTGGCATCCGCCAGAACCAACTGGGCTCCTGTTGGAGATGGGAACCTGGGCAGGTGCCCGGGAATCTGGGGCGCCCAGCCATGTGCCTTCAGGGCCCTGAGACAAGGCGGAGGTGCTGTCAGCCAGAGGGCGTAGTGTCCTTGTCCCATTGCTGGGGCCACTAGTTGGAAAGAGTAGTCAGCTCCATCGTAGGGCAGAAGAGGCCACAGTAATGGCGGCAGCAAGGGCAAAGATTAAAGGCCCAGGGCCTCCATTTTCTTGGATTTACTCTGTTCCAAGGCACCATGACCTGAATGTTTATGCTCCTCCCGTATTCCTGTGTTGAAATCCTAATGTCCAAAGGTGACGGGAGCAGGAGGTGTGAGGAGCTCAGGTCACGAGGGCGAAGCCATCGGAGTGGGATTAGGGGGCCCACAGAGCCCTACTACTGTGAGGACACAGTGAGAAGTCTTGTGACTTCTCCATGGAGAGCCACATTTAAACTCAGAAGAAAAAGGAGACACATTTTCCCGTACTTAGTGTTAGGGAGCACGTCGTATCTTCCGCATCGAGTATAAAAGCCTTTCTGGTTGACAACACCCAATATTAGGAGCATCCAGGGTATTTTACTTCATAAAATAACCAATTTGGGGAAACAGAAAAAATGCCGCTCCCCCTTTCTTTCTTTTATCATAATCTTTAACAAATCTGTGATGAAAGTCCTGACATTAAGCAGGCTCTGGGCTGGCAAAACGTTAGAACTCTGTTCGAAAGTATAAATTGTCTTAAACAATAAATTACAGACATGACTGAGCTGAAAGCAATTACAATTTAGATGTAAATCTAGTAATTTTTAAAACATTAAGAAACAGTATCACTTACGTATAAAGAGGGATGTATTTGCTTCTGGAACTTGGACTCACACTGAGAGAAAGAGAAAATGTGCACAATGGAGTTAGTGATGTTCACTTAATAAGCATCCAAGGGTTACAGTATTTCTCTTATTGATACCTCCTGGGATTTAATCTCTTTGGAGATGCCTCCTGGGAATTAACCTCTAAAAGTTTGTAATGTAGGGGCTCCTGGGTGGATCAGTCAGGTAAGCATCCGACTCGGGATTTTGGCTCAAGTCATGATTCCACAGTTGTGAGTTCAAACCCCATGTTGGGTTCTGTGTTGGCAGTGTGGAGTCTGCTTGGGATTCTCTCTCTTCCTCTCGGCCCCTCCCTAGCTCTCTCTCTCTCTCTCTCTCTCTAAGTAAATAAATAAACTTAAAATAAAATAAAATAAAATAAAATAAAATAAAATAAAATAAAATAAAATAAAAAACAATAACATAAAAGTTTGCAATGGTAAACAGAGGTGATTTAAAGATGTAGTTTTAAGTGAAAAGCCAAAGCAGAATAAACTGACTCCAAGTGTCATGGACACACATGTCTTTGCTTGCTTTCTCTTTTTTTTTTTTTTTTTCAATCTTTATTTTTGAGAGAGAGAGACAGCATGTGAGCAGGGGAGGAGCAGATAGAGAGGGAGACACAGAATCCGAAGCAGGCTCCAGGCTCTGAGCCATCAGCACAGAGCCCGACACAGGGCTTGAACTCACGAACTGCGAGATCATGACCTGAGCCAAAGTCAGACACTCAACCGACTGAGCCACCCAGGCGCCCCTTTGCTTGCTCTCTTTAGCCCTATTTCAGAGCCTCCCCTCTTGGGTTACCCCCACCCCCTATTTTTTAAGGAGGCTTCACGCCTAGCACAGAGCCCAACATGGGGCTTCAGCTCATGACCCTGAGATCAATGCCTGAGCTGAGATCAAGAGTCAGACACTTGGGGCGCCTGGGTGGCGCAGTCGGTTAAGCGTCCGACTTCAGCCAGGTCACGATCTCGCGGTCCGTGAGTTCGAGCCCCGCGTCGGGCTCTGGGCCGATGGCTCGGAGCCTGGAGCCTGTTTCTGATTCTGTGCCTCCCTCTCTCTCTGCCCCTCCCCCGTTCATGCTCTGTCTCTCTCTGTCCCAAAAGTAAATAAACGTTGAAAAAAAAAAATTAAAAAAAAAAAAAAGAGTCAGACACTTAACCGCTTAACCGACTGAGCCACCCAGGCGCCCCCTAGGTTTCCCTTTTGCTGCACACCTCCTTAGTGATTGGTGGGGCAATATTTGGCAAAGCCCCTGGTTTGCTGAGACACAGAATCTTCATGTTGAGTGGATCCTACTGACCATCCAGTCTAATCCTCCATGGTGGAGATGAAACGGCCATAGCACGGAGTGCAGTGACTTGCACAAGATTCCCGTTATTTACAACCTCACAAGGAACTCCAGGTCTATTTTGTATTTTCCCCACACCCACCCCAGAATCAGCCATTTCTCCAAGGGTCTCACAATTTCTTTGATCGGAGAATGGTGATTCAAAGCCAGCATGTGGGTGCTAGATATGGTTGTGGCTGCTGGGGTGTCCCTGCTCCCGGGTCCTCTGAGCAGACAGAGCTAGGGATGGGTGGATGTGTAGGAGTCTGTGTATACCCACATATTTATGTCTATTTCTGTATCTGCTATCTGTATTAAAGTAAACGTGAGTTCACAGGATACGTCCTGATCATCTCTTAGCCTTTCTCCCCTACTTACCCGTATTTCCTCCTGACAGCGTGAAACTTGCTTCCTGTTACCCACCAAAAGTTTCATTTTGTTCAACCCTATATGTCAGAAGTATTAGAATCACCAACCCACTTCCCTGCGGGAACACACCCTGCGGGTACACACGTACCACCTGGAGTATAGCGCTTATATGCCATGCATTCCTTTTGTCTTTAGCCTTACATTTTTTGGTCAAAATACTATTTCCAAATTTATTAGGGCCCAGCCTTTTTTAAGACCACCCGGTTTTGCCCCCATCCACTCAAGTGTAGTCATGTCATTTATTTGTAGCACAGATTCATTTGTCACAATCTGCATTCCATCCTGGATTCCCCCAGCACCCTGGGCAGGAATGTATGTAGATACGTATTGGTGTTTCCATGTACGTACTTAGTTCACGTTGCCTTCAGTAAACTTTGTTCTTTGTGGTGGTTAGTTCTTTGGGTTTCACAAACACAAAGAGTCATGTGGCCACCATCACAGAACCATACAGAACAGTTCATGACCCTAATGTTCCCCTTATAGGCTCTCCATGCACATCCCTTTCCCCCTTCCCAACTCCTGGCCACCATTTTTCTATCCCCTTCCTGTGGTTTTGCCTTTTCCAAATGTCGTATAAATGGAGTCATACAATATGTGACCTTTTGGGTGTGGCTATTTTCACTGAGCAAAATGCATTTAAGATTCACACACACCGGGGCGCCTGGGTGGCTCAGTCGGTTGAGTTCGACTCAGGTCATGATCTCACGGTCCATGAGTTCGAGCCCGACGTAGGGCTCTATGCCGACAGCTCGGAGCCTGGAGCCTCGTTCAGATTCTGTGTCTCCCTCTCTCTGGCCCTCCCTTGCTTGTGCTCTGTCTCTGTCTTATAACTCTCTCTCTATTAAGAACAAATAAACATTAAAACATTGGTTGTATACTCATGTATATGTTTATCCACTGTATACTTTTCCACTGGCCTGTTGAAAGATACCTTTGTTGTTTCTAGGTTTTGGCACTCTGAGTACAGCCGCAGAAACATTCCCATACAGGTTTTAGTGTGGGATCCTCAGTGCAACCTTTGCATAGACGAAGGTTGCAGGATGAGCGGCATGCTTGAAAGTTGTGAGATGCGGCCTACCGATGAAGACATGAAGCTTTTCATTCACTGGATGGTTTCTTATTTAAAAAATGCAATGATTCGTACAAACTGGAATACAAATTTTTATCATCTGCGTGAGTTATCTGCCATTTCACCACATGATGTAAATAAGATACTAATAAGGTATTTTTGTTAGCGCTCATGTAATGTAAGAACGGGTACCAATGCCTTCCATCTTTATTCTTTTAAAAGATATTTGAGGGGCGCCTGGGTGGCGCAGTCGGTTAAGCGTCCGACTTCAGCCAGGTCACGATCTCGCGGTCAGGGAGTTCGAGCCCCGCGTCAGGCTCTGGGCTGATGGCTCAGAGCCTGGAGCCTGTTTCCGATTCTGTGTCTCCCTCTCTCTCTGCCCCTCCCCCGTTCATGCTCTGTCTCTCTCTGTCCCAAAAATAAATAAACGTTGAAAAAAAATTTAAAAAAAAAAAAAATAAATAAAATAAAATAAAATAAAATAAAAGATATTTGAATATGATCACAGTGACATCAGCTTGCTTTGTTTTCGAGAGTCTTATATTTTTTGAGTGTCATACTCTTTTTTAAAAAAATGATTGCCGTTCAACATATATGCTGGAATATATTTTTTATATTGGGATGTTTTACACATTGGCAAAACATATTTTAAACAATCCTTATCAAGAAAATTACACATTATTTTTAGAATATGGCTCGCCAAAATCTAAGTTTGCTGACAAGACAACATTTTTCTCAATATTGTCACTATTTGTAACAGTAGACGCGGCAGTTCAACTCGATTATAATTTGGCACATTTTCACCTCATCTTTTTTTTTTTTTACTGATATAAATATTCATTTTTAAAGGACAATTTATTTTTAAATAGTTGTGGCATATCTCATAGTCTAAATTTTAAGGAGGTGTAAGAAAAGGCAGGCAGGCATCGCTGAGCAACTGAGACAGATTTGGGTTCTCTTTCCTGTCCCAGGGATGGAAGTCTGAGGTCTCTGGAATATTCTCCAGAGGATACGCCCCTCAGCCCCTCTCTCACCCGTGGGCTGGAGCACCAGACATATTTTTTTTTTAATTTTTTTAAATATTTATTTTTGAGACAGAGAGAGACAGAGCATGAGCAGAGGAGGGGCAGAGAGAGAGGAAGACACAGAATCTGAAACAGGCTCCAGGCTCTGAGCTGTCAGCACAGAGCCCGACGCGGGGCTCAAACTCGCAGACCATAAGATCATGACCTGAGCCGAAGTGGGACGCTCAATCGACTGAGCCACCCAGGCACCCCATGGAGCACCAGATATATTAATGACAAAGATGTTTTAGTGAAAAATTTAGTAACGAGATCATGAGGAGATAAAACTTACAAAGTCACTGGCTTGATGGGTGCCAAGAAAGATCTTGTTTGAAATCTGTCCCAGAGTCCACCAACCATCTAAAATCGGCATCAAAATGAAGGACATAGTTAATGAACAAGTTACCGTAAATTCTCGTATATAATCTCTAGCGCTCTTAACAGTCCCCAGCGCATCAATGGTAAGCCCCAGGCTCCCAACAGAACGCACTCCCCAAGCATCCTTAACACTTCGGGGGTTTGCCCCAGAGCCCCTCTGGTCTCTGCTCTGCTCTCAGACCCACAGTTTCCCAGTTTGTTTTCCCACAGCTGGAATCTGCCTCATCATCCAACTCCTTTGGATTGAAGTCCTGACAAAGGTCTCATTTTTTTGTTTTTGACATTTTAATTTATTTTTGAAAGAGAGAGAGAGAGAGCATGAGTGGGGAGGGGGCAGAGAGAGAGAGAGAGAGAGACACAGAATCCGAAGAAGGCTCCAGGCTCCGAGCTGTCAGCACAGAGCCCGATGGGGGGGGGGGGCTCGAACCCCCAAACTGTGAGATCGTGACCTGAGCCGAAGTCGGATGTTTAACCAACAGAGCCACCCATGTGCCCCAGAAAAGGTCTCATTTTTTTCATCCCAGAGATTATGTTTCACTTGGATCCACCTAGGTTCACTCTCTGCAGCCCCAGGCTGGTCTCCCCTTTTCAGTCCTGCCCAGACCCTGAGCTTTGAACCTCATCTTGCTGGGGAGAACTTTGGATCCTGGTATGATTAATTAAATGCCAAAGATAGGTTGAAAAAGTGACCAATTTTCAAAAGATGTAAAAACATTTTAAAGTAGGTGAGAGATTCTTAAAAACAGCCGTAAGAATCAAGGCACGTGCGAATCCCGTGCCGAGACTTTATATTATTGTAGTCATGTTTTTCCTCTCTCGCTGCCATTTTTCTCTATAAAAGCCAAAAAAGTTTTTCAAAATAATGTGGGCTTCTCACCCTGTGGTTCATGAACCTCTTAAGAGCCCCTGGTTAGAACCGTATGTCAATAGAATAATCTTCCTCTTTAGTGCTATGTTATTTTACATCGCAAAGAGCTACATTATGAGAGGTGGCCCCAGTGCTTGTCAGACTTCTGCGGGGCGAGGTCAATGGAAGGAGGAGCTAGATGCTTTGCAGGCAGAGAGCAGGGACATCTAATCCAGGGTTGGAAAGGTAAAAGTGAGGTCCAAGATAACACCTGAAAGATTCACGGGATTTAGCCTGGAAAAAATGGAATACTGAAGGCAACAGAGCCCTGTTTCCAAAACAACATGGTGTGTTGAGGAAGAGCATGGCCCATGAGGACTCCACTGAGGTTCCGCGTAGAAAGTGATGCAGTAGAGCGCGGTGTGGGGATGGGGCTGGAGAAGCAAGAGGAACACAATGTCGGGGGCGGGGCAGGGGGGGGAAGAGGGGAGGCTGAGTGGGGGCAAATAACAGAACTGGAGACATGGCCTGTCAAGGAGCGTAGCTTTCACTTCATAAAAGTGATGCGTTGGCTCAGTTGGTTGAGCATCCAAGTCCTTGATCTCGACTGAGGTCATGATCTCACAGTTTGTGAGATCAAGCCCTGTGTCTGGCTCCGCACTGTCGTGGAGCCTGCTTGGGATTCTCTCTCTCTCTCTCTCTCTCTCTCTCTCTCTGCCCCTCCCTCGCTTGTGCCCGTGTGCTCTTTCTCTTTCTCAAAATAAATAAACTTTAGAAAAAAGTCCAACATAGACAATGTTAAAATATTAAAACAGGGAACTCAGTTCCATAAGTGTACATATTTATGCGTGCTTTCCATATTTCTTACAATAGAATGAGTATTTAAGTTTTGGACTTCAGCTTAGAAATAAATGCATGGTTGCGAAAATGCAACTTTATATATAGGAAAAGGAATGATGCCTGTGCAATTAAGGTCCCTGGTCACTGACCTGGGTTATTGCTGGTACCCCTTCATATCTTTTCCGTGTAAAGCACTGTGAAATCGGGTCAGCAGCTTTTTCCACTGTTGTTTCTTCTGGATCGAGTTTCGGTGGTAGCATCTTATCCCAAGGAACAACTTCATAAGCTCTGTGAAATGAAATAATGATATTTTATAAAAAATGCATATTGCAATTGGTATGAGTCATCGTGGTCTCATGGCAGGCAGGTAATTCTAAGGTGTCCCCCAAGATTCCTGCCCCCCAGGGGTACATGTCATATATAACTACCTCCCGTCTGGCGTGGGCAGAGCGGGTAAGTATGACAAGAGGTCACTCCTGCGATACTCTGTATGGCAACTTTATATGGCAAAGGGATTGTGCCCATGTGATTAAGTCCCCTAACTGGTTGACTTTGAGTGAATCCAAAGGTGGGCTTTCCTAAGTAGGTCTGACCTAAACAGGTGCCTCCTAAAAAGAGACAATAACACATCAGACACTCTTCAGCTGTCCTTGAAGACACATCTCACGAGCCCAGCAGCTGGAACGAATGGAATTCTGCCAACAATCTCAGTGCTCCTGGGAGACAAGGATCCAGCCCCCGCTGACTCTCCAATTCTAGCCTGAGAAACCCCAAGTCTTGAACCCCATTGGGGCACGCTTACATTCTGACCACAGTCTTGTGGTCTAAAGCTGATATATGTGTGGTCATCTGCTACACAGCAGTGGAAAACCAATGCACCTATTTATATACATCTTATAGTTGACACAAAAGAAAAATCATTTGACCTTCACAGCAGGGCCAAAAGACCATTAACTGACAAATAAACAAACGATGGCTTAGAGAATGGAATTTGTTTGCTTAAGGTCGCTCAGCTACTGGTGGTGGATGTCAGGATGCAAATGCAAATTATCCGCCTCTGAAGAGGGAGCCACGTTCCCGTTGTCCCACCACACCAATGGTACAAGGAGTCCAGCCATCTTAGTAAGTGCGAGGATTGTATACATAGGATTTGTATCTAAAGGTACCATCTTTAAATGGTATTTCAAGTTTTGAAAGTTCTGCTCTTTTTGACAGATATACGTGACCGATGCAGTGAAATAGACTCCAAACAAATATTTATTTGGAAATTACTATATTTCAAGCACTGTGCTAGGTGCTTGGGATAAAGGAGCAGATAAGAAACAACATACAGGGGCTCCTGGGTGGCTCAGTCTGTTAAGTGTCTGACTCCGGCTCAGGTTATGATCTCACAGTTCATGGGTTCAAGCCCCATGTCAGGCTCTGTGCTGACAGCTCAGAGCCTGGAGCCTGCTTCGGATTCTGTGTCCCCCTCTCTCTCTGCCCCTCCCCTGCTCATGCTCTGTCTCTCTCTCTCTCTCAAAAATAAACATTAAAAAACTATTTTTTAAAAAAATACACAACATACAAATTATATTTGCCACCTAGGAATGATGTGAGGATTCAATAAATTAATATCTGTGAAGTCAGACAGCACAGTGATGGCTCCACAGTGTGTTTGTCGGCGTGTATGTTTTCAACTCATTCAGTCCGAAAATTCCCGAAGGAAAGCTAACTCTCATGAAATATTTTTAATTGTAGCAAAAGCTTAAATGGTGCACTTTTCTGACACAATATCTGGATAGTGTAGTCAGAAATTAACCTGAGTTGAACTGAGTCTTCAAAGATGCATCTCGGTTTGAGCCTCTGATACATTTCATGAATACTTTATGGAGTTTTCCATACAGGGTACAAAAGTTTTTTTCCCTAAGAAAACTTTTATATGATATATTTTGTTCCTTTTATTTTTTAAATGTTTATTTATTTTGAGAGAGTGCAGGAGGGAGTGGGGGAGGGGCAGAGAGAGAGAGAGAGGCAGAATCCCAAGCAGGCTCTGGACTGTCAGCGCAGAGCCTGATGTAGGGCTCGATCTCATCAACTGTGAGACTATGACCTAAGCTGAAATCAAGAGTTGGATGCCCAACCAACTGAGCCACCCAGGCGCCCCCAATATATTTTAAAAGAGATTATCAAATAGAATGATTTAAAAACAAAAGAAAGAAACAAACATAAAAAAAATTCTGAATAAAGCATCACAAATTTAGCCAAATCATTAACTGTTTCTCAAATGACCACTGGAACTTTTTCTGATAGAAACCAAGATGAGAATACAGTAAGGGAAGGGCGCCTGGGTGGCTCAGTTGGTAGAGCAGGTGAGCATCAGACTTTGGGTCAGGTCACGATCTCTTGGTCTGTGAGTTCAAGCCCCGCATTGGCCTCTGTGCTGACAACTCAGAGCCTGGAGCTTGCTTCGAATTCTGTGTCTCCCTCTCTCTCTGCCCCTACCCGCCCCCCTCAAAAATAAATAAACATTCAAAAAAATACAATAGGGGATAAAATCAAAATCCAGAGAGGAAATCAGAGGCCATTTAGTTATAATCCTTCATTTTTAAGATGAGAAACGTGAGGGCCCAAAAGAGTGCAGGCTGACAAAGCCCCAGAGATGGCAGGTAGAACCGGGGATCTCACCACCGGCTCCCAGGCTGTCGACATCTTCTCCAGAGCTCTTTTCTCAACTTGCTCTATGGTTCCGGAATCCAGCTCCATATCATGTATTTCTTCTTTTTTTCAATGTCAATGAAGTTTATTTGGCTTTTTTGAGTAGTGCTCTTAAAGCATCGCAGCTTGGTAAACAGTATAAATTAGTACAGGCATCTTCATTAGAACAGTCATACGAATTAGTACAGTCATTTGTTTTCTCATGAGTTGCTAAAAAGATGCAGCCTGGGGCGCCTGGGTGGCGCAGTCGGTTAAGCGTCCGACTTCAGCCAGGTCACGATCTCGCGGTCCGGGAGTTCGAGCCCCGCGTCAGGCTCTGGGCTAATGGCTCGGAGCCTGCAGCCTGTTTCCGATTCTGTGTCTCCCTCTCTCTCTGCCCCTCCCCCGTTCATGCTCTGTCTCTCTCTGTCCCAAAAATAAATAAAAAAAAAAAAACGTTGAAAAGATGCAGCCTATTTTTTTTAACGTTTATTTTAATTTTGGGAGGCTGAGAGAGAGAGAGAGAGAGAGAGAGAGAGAGAATGAACGGGGGAGGGGCAGAGAGAGAGGAGACACAGAATCCGAAGCAAGCTCCGGCCTCTGAGCTGTCAGCACAGAGCCCGACATGGGGCTTGAACCCACGGACCGTGAGATCATGACCTGAGCCGAAGTCAGACACTTGACCGACCAAGCCACCCAGGTGCCCCAAGATGCAGCCTATTCTAACAGGATAAATATTTTTACCACTTGGCGTTAATGAAGGCTCACACACGAACAACGTTCTTCGTAAGGAAAAAAAGAAGCTGTGGCCGAGACCCCAATGAAAAGAACTGTGTGGAAATGAAGGTTCCCATACTTTTTGAAGCCGTTTTACAATGGGGAGACAATGCAAGCGATCTTGTTGTAAACTTGCCATACAGACTTGTAGCGATTTTGCTGACTCATTATCTGTTGTAGGCTGAAATAGGGGTTAGAACGAAAATCATCCCTAATTAAAAACTGGCACTGTTCACAGAAAAAAAAAAAAAAAGTAGGATTTTGCCTTTGAATCTGCAAGTGTATGTTCAAATCGAATTTGCCTCTCCTTCCCCCAGCTCAGCCGCAAAATGGGCTTGAAGTAACATTCTTTACAAAGCCTTCATTTTCAACTCGATGCAAGCTAAGCAAAGATGATTGAAACCCAAGCTTGCACAACGGACGGGCATCTCCCAGAACATTTCTTAGGCACAAAACACACAAGAGGAAGGGCTGCTCGGTGACATTTTCATGAACAAAATGGCATCATGTTCGTCAACAAATACCCAATGCTGTTTTCTTCTGCTAACAAGAGTTGCAGAGAAAGAGAGAGAGAGAGCATGATTCTGATTTTGATCCCACGTTTCTTATATACTCTTTATATTTTTATAAGCCGCCTGGGAAAATATCCAATCATATGTATATTTCATGAACCTGTTGGGTGCTGGGTGTGCCATCGGTAGGAAAGAAAACCACGAAGCTGGAATCTGCAGCACGTCAGTGGGGTTCAGCACAGTGTTGGGAGGGAGGGGTTGGGGGGGCGGGTGCTTTGCCGGGTGCACACACATCCTTATCGGTTCTCCACTCTCTGTGGCCCTGCTGACTTCAAAAAGCCCACTGGGCAATTGCAATCACCCCTTCCCAGTGCCCATCGTACTTGGCCATTTGCGGTTTCACTCCCTACACCCTTTGCGTGCCTGCCAGTTCACACCTGTCTCTAGGACATGACCCCCCCCCAACACACACACACACACACACACACACACACACACACACACACTTATTTCTCTAGCTTGGACCTTTCTCCCAAACCCCAGACCCGCACACCCCACTGCCTACTTGCCATAGCCACTTGGATGTCTCATGAACATCTTTATATTCAGCTCTTCTAAAATGCGCTTCTGACCTTTCCCTCCGAACCCGCTCCCCTGCTTCCAACCGTGTTGAAGGAATGGCAATCAATCTCATGTCCATCCGGCTGCTTAGCCCGAAGCCTTGGAATTGTTCTTGACTCCTATTTCCCTGACACTCACGACCTCCAATGTGGACATTGTGTCGGCTCTACTTTTAAAACACATCCAGGAGCCAGCCACGGCTGACACCTTCCTACCACCTTCCCAACGAGCTGCCCTTACCCGACCTCTAGAGATGCCTCCCAATTCTCCCTGACCCAATCAGTTGGCTGGGGACACAGCGGCCACCATGTTGCTTTCCTACGCAAGTCTGATCTTGCCGCTTCTCTGCTAGACCTTCACTTCCCTCACAGATAAAGCCCTGGTGTTTACAGTTGGTTAAAATGTTGGGGCGCCTGGCTGGCTCAGTCGGTTAAGCATCCGACTTCAGCTCAGGTCATGATCTCACAGTCTGTGAGTTCGAGCCCCGGGTCAGGCTCTGTGCTGAAAGCTCAGAGCCTGGAACCTGCTTTGGATTCTGTGTCTGCCCCTCCCCTGCTCATGTTCTGTCTCTCTCTGTCTCAAAAATAAATAAAAACATTAAAAATTAAAAAAAATGCCCCTGGACATCAGCTTCTGGGCACTCCCTGCTTTTTGCCATCTTCTCTTCCTAATGTCCTCCTTACTCTGTTCCAGGTACCCTAGCCCCCCTCTCTTCCCTGACCCTATGCACATTTCCGACACAGGCTTTCCAAATGGCTGTATATTCCCTCTGCCTGGAAAATGCTCGTTCCAGACATCTGCAAGTCAGTCCCTTAGGTCTTCTGAGCTGCTCTCAAACCCCATCACTTAAGGAGCCCCCCCTCCCCACATCCTATTCACTACGGAAGCCTACCGTCCATACACAGGACGCTCCAGATGCTTCTTCCCAGTCTACCTTTTCTCTTCTATGTTTCCACGTCTTCTAGGATATGAGCTATTTATGTGTTATGTCTGTCCTTATTGTCCGTCTGCCTTTAGAATGAGAGCTCTTTGAGAGCAGAGATCTCTGTCCGCCTTATTCCCCGACGAACCTCACAGCCTAAGGCACAGACACATCGCAAAAGCTGAATATGGTTTTTGACTGCGTAAATGAACCCCTTCAGGCTTTCTCTGCTCTTGTTTTCTATGATGCTGTACTCTTATCTCCTCCTCTCACTGACCATTTCTTTTATGTTTTGGTTTTATGCTTCTATTACCCGTAGATTTTCTTTAAGACTCTCCCTTGACCTGTTTTATTTCAGCCATCAGTGTGAGTAAATATCTGTGTCTGATGTTTTCTGAATTACAGCATCCAGGACATTGTGGACACAAAGGGGGATGTGTCACAAAAGATGAAAGAAATACCTTATTTTTAATTTTAATTTTGTTATTTTAGAGAGAGAGAGTAGGGGGAGGGGCACAGGGAGAGAGAGAGAGAAAGAGAGAATCCCAAGCAGGCTCTGTGCTGAGCGCAGGGCCTGACTCGGGGCTCGATCCTACAACCCTGGGATCATGACCTGAGCCAAAATCAAGAGTCAGGCACTCAACCGACTGAGCCACCCAGGTGCCCCAGAAGAAATACATTTTTAAATCAAAACTCTACTGGGAAAAATGCTTACTTTTGTGTCGAGGACTTGTAAAATGAGTCCTTCACGTTATATTTCCTGTTTGGCTGTAAAAGTGATTCTCCATCCTCCTAGAAGGTGTGAATAATAAGTGAAAGGAGATCAGATACACATGGGAATTGCTAATGTTTTCTACAAACATGCTTTCTTTTTTCCTTGTTCTCCATTTTTCTCCTTTCATAGCACCCCTTCCACAGACCAGGCTTAATGCTTCCCTATTTTCTTCAATTGTCTTGGAAACTTACTTTCTATGTATGGTCTCCTAAGTGATTAAGTTAAAATTTACAACATGTGTATTCAAGTTAATGGAAAGTCACATTTTATGAGAAAGCTCTTGAATTTTAAATGCTGGCAAATGATGTTTTTAGCACCATGTAAATAAAACATCTTAAAAAGTCTAGGGGCGCCTGGGTGGCTCAGTCAGTTAAGCATCTGACTTCGGCTCTGGTCATGATGCCACAATTCATGAGTTTGAGCCCCATGTCGGGCTCTGTGCTGACAGCTCAGAGCCCAAAGCTTGCTTTGGATTCTGTGTCTCCCCCTCTCCCTGTGCCTCCCCCACTTATGCTCTCTCTCAAAAATAAACATTTAAAAAAAACTTTTTTAAGTCTTGTGTGACTTGTCTTTTAACAATAGGACATTAGCTCTGATACACTTCCCCTTTCCTACCTTTCATCTTATTTCATTGAAATTAGTTGATTATTATAATTATTAATATTAATTTTTAATTATATAATATATTATTATATTTTAATAATATCTTATATATGTAATTAAATATATAATATATTATTATTATATTCTAATTGTCATTAGAATCTTTAAGTATTACTATTCATTTAAATTTTCCACAGTATTTTGCCAGTGGTTCTTTGTCTACTTCTGCTACTGGTACCCAATTTGTTCTTTCCTGGTTCCACTCTCTTTGGCTGGAGTTCAATTTTCAGTAATTCTTTCAAGGATACAAACTTCTAGCTTTGTTTCTGAACTAACTCATCCTCACTTTTTAATACTGTTCCAGGTGAATTTAGAATTCTAGTTTAATGGCTATGATTCTTTGGTAACCTACATACACCTCATTGGCTTCTGGATGGTTATTGTTGCTTTGGAAGTACACGGAATATAATTGTCTGCAAGTATTCTGCGTCCCCGTCCCCACCCTCTGGCAATATTTAGGATATTCGTCTTGATTTTCCCACGGAGAAAATTTGTTTAGGAGAAGGTATATTTTTTCATCTGGCTAAAGACTCGTTATGTTTCTTTAATCTCAGAATGCATAACTTCCCCCAATTTGGACAAATCTCCATTGTTACCCTTTTATTGCCAATGGATTCTCTTTATTCTCTTCTTAAGAAGTTCCCATCAGGCAAATACTAGACTTTCTCATTCTGTCTGCCATCTTTACCTTCCATGCTACCACTGTCCACTTTCCTGTTCACAACACTTCCTCCTTCCCCTATTTCTAGTCTCTGTTTAAACCTGTTTGTTGTATTTCTTTAAATTTCATTAAAGCTGCATCTAGTGAGGGGCGCCTGGGTGGCTCAGTCGGTTAAGCGGCTGACTTCGGCTCAGGTCACGATGTCGCGGTCTGTGGGTTCAAGCCCCGCGTTGGGCTCTGTGCTGACAGCTCAGAGCCTGGAGCCTGTTTCATATTCTGTGTCTCCCTGTTTCTCTGACCCTCCCCTGTTCATGGTCTCTCTCTCTCTCTCTCTCTCTGTCTCAAAAATAAGTAAACGTTAAAAAAAAATTAAAAAAAAAAAAGCTACATCTAGTGAAATCATGTAATTGTTCTGTTGCTAGGCTGAATTCTATATATAGTTTTTTTCATTTAGAAATTTTTTTTAATTTTAATATTTTAGTAATTTTGCTGTGGAAAATAAAATTCCATCTTGGAAGAAAGAGAAAACTCCTCTGGCATCTTTATTTATGTATTACAGTGGGCCAGCCAGTGAAAATCCTGGGCCTTCCATATGGCTCATGGCTTAGTCATGACATTGATAGAAGAGGGTTTAGTTGTGTCTGCCACACTCTGGCTCAGTGATTTTTGGAGTTCTTCTGGCGCTTGTACAAGATACCCTTTGCCTCTAAAAAACACAGTTATAACTCGCTTATAATGTGAGTTTGGCAGAAGACAGACTGGAGGGGCCACTGCAGTAGCATCTCCAAATATTAACATTTCGTTCCAAGCGTCTGCGTCGACACTTTGACAAATTCCATTGTGAATCACCACCAAAGGTACGAATGGCAAGTTGTGCCTGCAGATGGTTTCCACTTGGGTGCAGAAGACCCCAATACACTGTCTCCTTCCACGCAGAAGACCCACTGCCCTGGGCTCTATCTTGGCCAACGTAGAGGCTGCAATGGCCAATCCCAAACCAGCTCCCATCGTTCCCAAGGTGCCAGCAGCAAGCCTGTGATGAGGAAGGGCATTTGGAAGCACAGTGCGTCCAGCGTCCATTATATTTGCTCCTTCACGTACCACAAAACAGTCTCTGTGTACCTGTTCTTGCGCATGGGAGAAGGCTGTGTAATCACCCACAGGTAGGGATTTGGGAGAAGCTAATTCCTGTGCTATTTTGGCCCGTTGGAGGTTATACCCAGCATGGAGGAGGCGGCCCCCTACATTCCTCTACCAGACAAGACAGGCAGATTCCTTCCATCCTACACTAACACATTTCTTGGAAGGATCTTCCCTGCTCTTCATTTTTTTTCCCTCCCAGAGTTTTCCACCACTTGCTCTCTGGAAGACACTGCCCTGGTGTTTCTATCAAATGGTTCTAAAAGCTGTTTGGTGAACATTGGTGACTCCCGGCAAAGTCACAGCAGGCCTTACCTTACCCCCCAATTCTTCTGTACAGGTATCAACCATGTGATTTCACTCACAAGTGGAATTTAAGAAGCAAAACAAATGAGCAAAGGGGGGAAAAAAGAGGCAAACCAAGAAACAGACTCTGAACTATAGAGAACATACTGATGGTTACCAGTAGGATGAATTATTACTGATTGAGTTTTGAACGTTAAGGAAATATTTTCACTCTTGACATAAACCTCCTTTGATCATAATATACTGACCTTTTTATATATCACTGGTTTTGATATGTTAATACTTGGTAATAATTTTTGTGTCTCTGTACATGAAGAATATTAGTCTGTAATTTCCTCTTTTTTTTATTTTTGTAATGTCTTTGTCTGGTTCAGGAATATTAGTTAAGTCAGACCTCTAAAACTAGTTGGAAAGTGTGCCTTCTATTTTCTGAAATAACTTACATTAGACTGATGTGATTTCTTCCTAGGATGTTGGACAAAATTCAGCAATGAAATCATCTGATCCTAGGGTTTTCACTGTGGGAAGATTTTTGATCAGAAAAATTAAATTCCTTTAATAAATCGGGGGCATTCATTTCATAATCAATCGGGGGTGTTCCATTTTATTTAGTATCAATTTTGGTAAGTTGTATTTGTAAAGAAATTTGTTCATTTAACCTAAGATGCTAAACGAATTGGCAAACTATATAGTTTAGGATATTTTCTTATTTTGCTTTCAGGATCAGTAGTAATAAACTCTTTAATTTCCTATGTTGCTAATATGTGTTCTCTCTCTTTTTCTTGATCGTACTAATAAAATGTCTTTTATTGATCTCTTTCCTTGATCTTTCTAAAGAAACAGCTTTTGGTTTAAAGTTTTCTCTCATGTAGCTTTTCTCTTTTCCATTGATCTCTACTCTTTAATTCTTTCTTTTTTAAAAAAAATTTTAATTTTTTTTTATTTTTTTGAGAGAGAGAGAGAGAGAGAGAGCACAAGGTGGGGAGGGGCAGAGAGAGAGGGAGACACAGAATCCAAAGCAGGCTCCAGGCTCCGAGCTGTCAGCACAGAGTCCGACAGGGGGCTCGAATTCACAAACCATGATGTCATGACCTGAGCCAAAGTCAGACGTTCAGCTGACTGAAACACCCAGGCTCCCCTCTTTCTTCTTGTTTAATTTAACAATTCTTTTGTCTTAATTATTAATTACTAATTTTCAGAACCTCCTTGTTTTCTAATATAAGGATAAAAGGCTAATATTGTTCTTTTCAGCAGTGTTTACTGCATCATACAAGATTTAATAGGTTATAGTTTCATCATTGTTCAGTTTAAAACATTTTCTAATTTTTCTGTGATTTTTTTCTTTGGCCCATGGATAGTTCAGACTTGTGATGTTTAATTTTAAAACATTTGATGCTTTCCTGAACATCTTATGGTGAATTATTTTTAATTTAACTCTGTGGTGGTTTGAGAACACAAGTAGAATTATTTCAATACATTTAAACATATGAAGATTTGTTTTATGCTACAGCATACGATTACAGTGAATATATCATGTGCATCTAATATGCTTTCTATTCACTTACTTTCAGCTGATCTGTATCTTCATACTGAAAGCGTACCTCTTGTAAATAGCATATAGTTGTGTCTTGCTTTTTTAATCCATTCTGATCATCTCTGCCTTTCAGTTGAAATGTTTAGTATATCACCATTTTTTTTTTTTTTAAGTAACCTTCACCACAGTGTGGAGCCCAACGCAGGGCTTGAACTCATAGTCCTGACATTAAGACCTGGGCTGAGATCAGGAGTGCGACGCTTAGCCAACTGAGACACCCAGGCCTCCTTGACACATTCTTTAAAAATCAAATGACAATGTAGTAGATGGCTCCGTTTCTGGACACTGTTTTCCATTGCTGGGTTTGCCAATCACTTTGCCAATTGGTGCTGATTATTTCAACTTCACAGTCAAACCTAAAATCAGAGAGCACAAATCCTCCAACTTTATTTTTACTCAAAATTGTTTTAGCTATTTTAGGCTTTTCATGTCATAGAAATTTTATAATCCGTCTGGTCAATTTCCACAAAACATCTTCTCAGGATTTTTATAGGGTCTGCATTGAATCTAGAGATCAATCGGGGAAGTTTTAATAAATTAACAAGCCTTCCAGCCAATGAACCTGGCTTACTTTCCATTTATTTGTGTCTTCGTTGTTTATTTCACTCAGTAACATACTATAGTGTTCAGTGAAAAAATGCACGTGTTTTATTATTTATTAAATCCTATGCGGTTTTTGGTACTGTTGTCAGTGGAATCTTCTAAACTTTCATTTTCCAGTTGTTTGCTTATGATACTTAACATTACAATTGACTTTTGCATATTAACCATAAGCCTATGCCTCCCATGAAATTAAAGATTACATCCAGCAGTTGGTTTGAAGATTTCTGAGGATATTTTTTTATAAATACCATCATGTCATCTCTACCCAGAGATGGATTTATTTCTATTTCTTTTTTTGTTTTGTTTTTTGGTTTTCTGCAATAGCTCTCTCCTCCACTAAATGGAAGATGATATTGGTAAGAGCAGACACTTTTGTCTTATTCCTGATATTAAGGGAAAAGCATTCAGTCTTACATCATCATTGCGTTAGCCTCAGGGTTTTCACAGATGCTTTATCGCAGATTGAGGAAGGTCCCCTCCAAGTCTCCAAGTTTGCTGAGAGTTTTGATCCTGAGAGAGTATTGATTTTTTTTCCCCTTTTGTTAGTAACAGTCTTGGTCATTTCTGATCCTTTGCTTTTCTGTATCCTTTTTATAAAGCACTTCTCAAACTCCACGTGGATACAGACAGGATATTGATTTGGATGGCACTGAGACCGCAAAAAAACTTAGTAAGAAAACGCGCATGGTAGATATTTTCCCATCCCACACTCCTATCTATTTCTATTTACTGTGGTTTTCTTGTAGTCAGCATATAGTTGGGTATTGATTATTTTATCCAACATAAACATGTCTGACTTTCTATTTCTATTTACCATGGTTTTCTTGTAGTCAGCATATAGTTGGGTATTGATTTTTTTTATCCAACATAAAAATGTCTGACTTTCTATTTCCTTACATTAAATTTATCTAATATAACATTTGACATAATTTGGTTCCAATATGGCTTTGTTTACTGTTGGTTTCATCTCCTCCTTTTCCTTTTCTGTTACTTTCTTTTGTATTATTTGAGGTTTTTTTTTCTTTGTAGAATTTCATTTTGTCTCCCCCTATTAGCTTATTGCCTATGATTGATTGATTGGCTTCTGTTATTACTGTCACTCTAAGACTTTATACGTCTTTAATTCTAAGATTTAAAGTATAATATTACACCACTTCATGAATAGTGTAAAAACTTACAATATCACACGCCTATTTTCATCCTGACCTCCCGGGTGCTATTGTTATATGATGGACTTCTACATGTGCTGTATGCCCCAAATACATTGCGACTGTTGTTGCTTTAAACATTCGATGATATTTTTGGGGCACCTGGGTGGCTCAGTCTGGTAAGTGTCCGACTCTTGGCTTCAGCTCAGGTCATGATCTCACAGTTCGTGAGTTCGAGCCCCGCATCAGGCTCTGTACTGTTAGTGGGATTCTGTCTCTCTCCTTCTCTCTGTCCCTCCCTTGCTTGTTCTCTCTCTCACGTGCACTCAAAATAAATAAACTTAAAAAAATATTAAAGGATATTTTGCAGTATTTCAAAATGGAGAATAGCATTTTCTATTTACAACACATTTACCGTGTCTCTTGACCTCAATTTCATTCCATTGAACAAACTCAAATTTCCACCTGCACTATATTCTTTTGTCTGAAGAACCTCCTTAGGTCGGTTGGCAGTAGATGCCTCAGGTTTCTTTTTCTGAAAATATCTACTCTGCCTTCCTTTTTGAAATTTGTTGTTGCTGATGAATGTGTTCTTAATGAACTTCTTTTGACATTGCAAACATGTGTCCATTTTCTTCTAGTGAGCACAGATTCAGACAAGAGCCTGCTGTCATTCTTACCTGTGCTCCTCTGTGTATAACGGACTTTTTTCCTCTAACTGCTTCAAGATGTCCTTTGTATCCCCGTTTTCCAGCAATTTAACTTAGGTGCACAGTTTCCTTTATCTTTCTACAGCTTGGCCCTTGTTCAGTTTCTTGGGTCTGTAGATTTAAATCATGAGGAACAACACTGGCCACTGTTGGCCCAACTATTTCCCCCATTTTCCATTCTTTTCTGCAATGCCAGTTACACGCGTGTTAAACGGCCTGCTATCATCCCCAAGCTAACTGGTGTTTTACTTATACGTTTTCTGTTTTACTTTGGATAGTTTCTGTTGCTACATTTTCAACCTCGCTGATCTTTTAGCCTGCAGTGTCTGATCTGCTTTGAAACGTGTATCCATTTATCTTTCATTGTATCGTGTTTTTCATGTCTAAATGGCCTCTTGAATCCTGTTTACACCATGCATTTTCCTCACCTCCGTGGTTGTGGTTTCCTTCACCATCTGAATGTATGGAACATGTGTGTAATAGCTGTGTTTGCACACGTCCTTGTCTGCTTGCTCCTTCCTGTCCACCACTTCCAGGTCCCGTGTTCTTGATTGACCGTTCCTCCTGAGTATGGGAACTAGTCCCCTACTTCTTGGCATGAAAATTAATTTCTATTGAGTACCTATTTTAAACGTTGGGTTGTTGGTTGCTAACACTTGTTTTATTCTTTGTTTTTAATGTTGATGTATTAATTTTTGAGGGAGAGAGAGGATGCACAAGCAGGGGAGGGTCAGAGAGAGAGAGAGAGAGAGAGAGAGAAGGAGACACAGAATCTGAAGCAGGATCCAGGCTCTGAGCTGTCAGCACAGAGCCTGATGCAGAGCTTGGACCCACAAACTATGAGATCATGACTTGAGCTGAAGTTGGACGCTTAACCAACTGAACCACCCAGGCGCCCCATAACTTGTTTTATTCTTTTTTTTTTAATATTATTGTTTTTAAATTTACATCCAAATTAGTTAGCATATGTGCAACAATGCTAGCATTAGTTAGGATTAGTTCAACAATGATTACAGGAGTAGATTCCTTAATGGCCCTTACCCATTTAGCCCATCCCCCCTCCCGCAACCCCTCCAGTAACCTCTTGTTTGTTCTCCATATTTAAGAGTCTCTTATGTTTTGTCCCTCTCCCTGTTTTTATATTATTTTTGTTTCCCTTCCCTTCTGTTCATCTGTTTTGTCTCTTAAAGTCCTCACATGAATGAAGTCATATGATATTTGTCTTTCTCTGACTAATTTCACTTAGCATAATACCCTCCAGTTCCATCCATGTAGTTGCAAATGGCAAGATTTCATTCTTTTTGATTGCCAAGTAATACTCCATTGTGTGTGTGTGTGTATATACATATATACATATATATACATATATATATACATATATATATACATATATATACATATATATACATATATATACATATATATGTGTATATATATATATATATATATATATATATATACCACATCTTCTTTATCCATTCATCCATCGATGGACATTTGGGCTCTTTCCATACTTTGGCTATTGTTGATAGTGCTGCTATAAACATGCGGATGCATGTGTCCCTTTGAAACAGCACACCTGTATCCTGTGGATAAATACCTAGTAGTGCAATTGCTGGGTCATAGGGTAGTTCTATTTTTAATTTTTTGAGGAAACTCCATACTGTTTTCCAGAGTGGCTACACCAGTTTGCATTCCCACCAGCAATGCAAAAGAGATACTCTTTCTCCGCATCCTCACCGATATCTGTTGTTGCCTGAGTTGTTAACATTAGCCATTCTGACAGGTGTGAGGTGGTGTCTCATTGTGGTTTTGATTTGTATTTCCCTGATGATGAGTGATGTGGAGCATTTTTTCATGTGTCGGTTGGCCATCTGGATGTCTTCTTTGGAGAAATGTCTATTCATGTCTTTTGCCCATTTCTTCACTGGATGATTTGATTTTTGGGTGTTGAGGTTGATAAATTCTTTATAGATTTTGGATACTAACCCTTTATCTGGTATGTCATTTGCAAATATCTTCTCCCATTCTGTCTGTTGCCTTTTAGTTTTGCTGATTGTTTCCTACCCTTCGCTGTGCAGGAGCTTTTTATCTTGATGAGGTCCCAGTAGTTCATTTTTGCTTTTGTTTCCCTTTCCTCTGGAGACGTGTTGAGTGTAAGTTGCCGTGGCCAAGATCAGAGAGGTTTTTGCCTGCTTTCTCCTCAAGGATTTTGATAGCTTCCTGTCTTACATTTAGGTCTTTCATCCATTTTGACTATTTTTGTGTATGGTGTGAGAAAGTGGTCCAGGCTCATTCTTCTGTGTGTCGCTGTCCAGTTTTCCCAGCACCACTTGCTGAAGAGACTGTCTTTATTCCATTGAATATTCTTTCCTGCTTTGTCAAAGATGAGTTGGCCATACGTTTGTGGGTCCATTTCTGGGTTCTCTATTAACTTTTTTATTCTTAAGTAGTGTTAGAATATGTTCCAGCACAAAGTTAAGTACTGGAAGTCCATGGATGTTTTTGAGGGTTGCCTTTAACCTGTCAGAGCAGGTCCATGGGAACCTTTGGAGTAGGGCTAAGAAACCCTGACTACAAAAGTGACATCCTTCTGAAGATCCTGCCTGACGTCCTGTGTCCTCCAAGGTATCTTCATTCCAGTTTTGCGGGCACTTGAACCATCCCCTGCGCTGTTGACGTTTCAGAGAATCATCATGCAGTTCTCTACAGCAGGTCTGGTCTTTCCCAAGTTCCAGTACTTTCCTCTTGTCAGTGCACAGATCAGTGCTCACAGGCCTGCACATTCTCCTCCCCAGCTCTCCAGTGCACTGTCTCTGCAGCCCCCTCCTCTCTGGTGCCCTGGTCCACAAACTTTGGATGCCTGGGTCCCCCAGAGCCCCAATCTCTGTCTCCTCAGCTCAACAAGAGTCTAAAGGTGTGTATGGACTTCCCTTCCCTTGACTGTTGCTCAGAAGCTGCCTCCAGGGAGTAACCTGGTGAAATCGGAGGGTTCACATATTTTCCCTTCCTTAGAGATTGCAATCCGTCACTGCCTTTTCTCTAGTGTTTGCAAACTATTATTTCTCATACTGTGGCCAATTTTCTCTATGTTTAAGGCAGAAAAGTAAAGGCAACAGCTGCTATTCCATTTCATCTACACTTCATTCATGTTCTTTTCTTATCTTTTAAAATATCTTGTTGTACTTTCTTTTGGGTTACGTAGCTGTTCATTTTCTAACTTTGGAGAAAGGATTTTCTTTTTTTTAATGTTTATTTATTTATTTTGAGAGAGAGAGAGTGCACACGAGCGGGGAGGAGTAGAGAGAGGGAGAGAGAGAATCCCAAGCAGGCTCCGAGCTGTCAGCACAGAGCCCGACCTGGGGCTCGAACTCACGAACCGTGAGATCACGACCTGAGTTGAAATCAAGAGTTGGGTGCTTAACCCAAATCAAGAGTTGGGTGCTTAACCACTGAACCACCTAGGTGCCCCTCAGTCAATTTTTAACTGATTCTTCATCTCCGGTTTTCTCTTGGGTGATTCCCTGCCTTTCTTCGGTGTCCCTTCTTAAATTTTTATTTGAATATCTTTTCCTTTGGGCATAGTGCAATCCTTAGCTTCTGAATGAATTTTCCATTTCTTTCATTTTTTTTTCACTGTCAATTTTATTTGTATTTAAGTTTCAAATATCTGTATCAAGACAGCTTTTCATATCCTCGGATGCTTGTTTGAAACACGTAACTCAGTTTGGAGTGTTACAATACAGTTTTCTTCTGTTTTATAGTTGATTTGGTATGTTGTATTCTTACTAAGGTATTTTGGTTCTTATTTCGATTCTTCTTTTGTTATAGTTTCTTCGAATAGATTTATCGCATTTTCTTTCATTCACTTGATGGAGTTGGGGTGGTTCGCGATATTCTTAGTTCAATGCTGCCCTCTTCTGTCCGTGTGGCAAAGTACAGCACTTTCTCTAATAAAGTTGTTTCCTCCTGGAAGGGATTTGTTTTTTGTTTTTTTGTTTAAATGTTTATTTATTTCTGAGACAGAGAGAGACAGAGCATGAGCGGGGGAGGGGCAGAGAGAGAGGGAGACACAGAATCCGAAGCAGGCTCCAGGCTCTGAGCTGTCAGCACAGAGCCTGACGCGGGGCTCGAACTCACAAACTGTGAGATCATGACCTGAGCTGAAGTCGGTGGCTCAACCTACTGAGCCACCCAGGCGTCCCAGGCGATTGTTATCAAAGGGGTTGTCTCACCTCCACTCAATTCATTCTTTGCCTTTCAAAATACTAACTTTCCCTCTTTCCCTTTTTCCTTTTCATCACTCAACCTCCAAAGGGCAACTCTCTTTTAAACAATTAATGCCTTTCAAAGACTGCCACCTCAAGTCGTGTATGCTTTTAAATTCCTTCTCTGCAGACGGAGTCTATCTTTCTAGCGGTGGTTGTTAGATCAGGAGTAAGCCGGCTTCTCTCTACCACACATTTTCCAAGACTGTCCTCATTTACTGAATAAAAGGCTTCTGTTAAGTGCTTGAAGCATGACTTATTAGGATTTTATGTTTTCTTTTTTTTTTTTAACTTGCAGTCATTCAAAATTTAGTATTTCTCTGTGTCCTAGACATGTTGAAGGTGCAGGGTTTGTACATTATAAAAAAAAAATGGATTTTGCCATGTTTTACTAGTTTGCTCAGTTTTTGAATTTTCAGGTTTTCTTCTGTTGTTACATAACCATCAAAGATTATATATTTTCCTCTAGGCATTATTATAGTTAATTCCCACACATTTTGCTATGATATTGCTGTTATCATTCAGTTCAAGACATTTTCCATTTTCCATTTTCCTTATGTTTTTCCTTTGGCCCATGACTCATGTCCATAAATACATTTTTACATTTCCAAACGCATGATTTTCTAGGGTTTTTGATCTATTATAATGGTCTTGTGGTCAAAGAACATACTCTGTGTGATTTAAAATATTTGAGGGGCACCTGGGTGGCTCAGTCAGTTAAGTGTCCAACATCAGCTCAGGTCATGATCTCACGGTTCGTGAGTTCAAGCCCCGCATCGGGCTCTGTGCCGACATTTCAGAGCCTGGAGCCTGCTTCAGATTCTGTGTCTCCCTCTCTCTCTGCCTCTCTCATGCTCTGTCTCTCTCTTTCTCTCAAAAAGAAATAAACATTAAAAAATAAAATAAAATATTTGAGTAATGTAAGGAGTTATTGAATCACTATATTGTACACCTGAAACTAATACAACACTGTGTGTTAATAATAGTGATATTAAAAAAAAAAACATCTAAGCCAAAAAATTTAAAAATTAAATATTTGAAAATTTCCAGGTTGTTTTATGATACGTGGTAATTTTACGAATGGTCCTTGCAAGAAGGTATACTTGTGTGTGTGTGTGTGTGTGTGTATTATTACTAACAAGTTGCCCCAGTATATTTATATTTATATTTATATTTATATTTATATTTATATTTATATTTATATTTATTAACTAACTGTGCTGCCTTATTCTACTATATGAGTTTTGTCTATACTAAATCCCCCAATATCCTGTTGTCCTATTAATTGCCACACAGTTTATAATGACTCTTATCAGCAAGAGTCACGAACAGATATTTCAGTGTCTTTACAGATTAAAAAAAAAAATCTATGTTTAACATAGAGGTCATCCAAGTCAACCTACCATTGTTAATGTTGTACACTAATATGTATTGGATCTTTGCCAAATCAACTGTTGCTATATCATTGATGTAATTTCTATGTCTCTCTTGAAAATCACATGTAAACCTTGATAAGAATAAGAGCTGTGTTACAGGCAGAACAAACAAGCACGTAAAAACAATGGCTCTCCTGGCAAAAAGAAGGCATGTGGGAAGGCAAAAATCATATCAAGTTTTTTACTTCTAAAAAGTCCACTAAATTAGAATTGGCCACGGTTCATTTAAAATATCTTTTATCGTGAACTTTGCAGAGTTCACGAGGTCTGTCACAATCACCTGTGTCCCGTGGGTCATGTCTTGATAAGGTTGGTGTGTAATGTGTGGGTAAGATTGGCCCCCTTGAAGGGGCCAAGATTCTGAAATCTGTGCTCTCTTCGAGTTCTTCAGCATTTTGGTACATCATTGATACCATGGTATCATCTTTCATTGGAATCTGGATTTTTCTCTAAAACCCATCGCTTCCAGTTCCTGATAGGTCTTATAAGCTGCCATTTCTATATGTTATATATCTTTAATTTTTTTATGAAACGTTTGCAGATCCTGAAGTTTATGGTTTACACGGTTTTCTCAAATCTTTCTTTTTTAATTTTATTAATGTTTATTTATTTTTGATAGAGAGAGAGACAGAGCACAAGTTGGGGAGGGGCAGAGAGAGAGGGAGACAGAATCCGAGGCAGGCTCCAGGCTCTGAGCTGTCAGCACAGAGCCCGGCGCGGGGCTTGAACTCATGGACCATGAGATCATGACTTGAGCTGAAGTCCGATGCTCAACCGACTGAGCCACCCAGGCGCCCGTCAAAGCAAATCTTTATAGGAGCTTTTCTCTTGCTGGCGAATCTTCTATTTCTATTCTCTGCATGTTTTGTGTGTACTGTTTCATAAGGAAGGGACTACATTTCCTATTTGAATTCATCAGGGTTCTTGAAGTCTGACTCAATGGAAATTTCTCTACAAATGCTAGATATTTCTTAGGTTCTATGACAAGACATTGAAGGAGATGTTCCTTTATGTCCTAATACTTCAGCATTGTTCATCCGCATTAAGATCCTTCATTACTGTCAACATCATAAATGCCTCAACTTCCTAGATTTCTTCAAATTTCACAAGAGCTAACAAAAAAGGGCTGCTGAGGTCCATGTTCTGAGCAATGCAATTACCATAAACAATGCGAACAAAATTTTCAGGAATTTTCTATTTCTTTCCATTCTTGTGTCTTCCATGTTTTGGATCTCTCTCTCTTGAAAATTGGGCTGCCATTTGCCGTGGTGCTGGGAGGAACACTGACAAGCTGTTGCTGTGGGATCTGGTGCTTGTGTGGGGCCATAACTCTCCATGTACAGCAGGGAACGTGAGGGCACCCTGCAGGAACCGCCCAGAAATGGGCACACGGTAGATAAGTGGTTACATCTTCACATACTGCTTCTGTCCTATTCATCTATACATTTGGGATTTCAAATAAATACACGTTCCTCTTTTTCACTGTTTCCTATATGTTTCTTACTCTCACTTCATATTTTCCATTTTTTTGTGCATTTTTGCTTTATCATGAATGGTGTCTCCTTATTTACCTATCAGCTCTCCAATTCTCTCCACCAGCGTCAGATCAGCTACTGTGCTCACTTGCTCTGTTCTTTGTTTATGATATTTTTCAGTTCTGGAACTCCTTTCCCCTCAATTTCCTAATTTCCCATTTCGTAATTTTTAATTTCTTTACAAAAATTCTGAACTCACCTTTTCTCTCCTTGCGTATTTTCAGTGTCTAGAATCAATGTGTGTCTTTCTGTTTTCTTTCATTCTGCTGATTCTAATTCACGGTGCCCTTTCTCTTTACGTGTTTGGTTACTATTGATTGTATGCTGGACATTTTATTTTAAAACATTACTGATGGAAATAATTTAAGGCTTAGTCACATATTATCTTTCTCCAGAGAAGTTTTGTTTCTGTCTGCCTGCATCCTGGGAATGATAAGAATCTAAGATCACCTCGATACCAGTTCAAGACTTAGAGTTTTCTCATTTACTCGGACCAAGCCAGGCTTTAGTCTGGTTAAGGGCTTTTTCCTATTGATGTATCCTTTTTCTAAGAAACCAGCCTCCAGGTATTCCTTCCAAAGCAGTGGATTGTTTTCAGAGATCAGTTCCAACTTTTGATCTTTTATTATACTTCTGAGACCACCAAAGATCCGGCTCAGAGTTTTAGCTTTCCCTTCTAGAATGGCAAATTCCTGTATGGCCAAAGTGGCCTTGAGTGCTAGGCTTACATTTTAAAGTTTCCATCCTTTCGCTGACCCAATCACTTCTACCTTATTAGCTTTTTGATATTTTAATAAAAGCGAAATATTAATCTAGTTGTTTCCCATTAGAAGTATTGCCCCATGTTACCTGGTTAGTTTCTACTACTGGAAATAAAATATCCAGATTTATTTTCTGCGAGAAGAAGTCTAAACTTATTTTGAATTTAAATAAAGATGCTAATAAGCCTTTACATGACAAGCACTTACTTCAGTAGTCTAATTCTAAAATAGATAACTAGATAAA
The DNA here is from genome assembly GCF_016509475.1 of Prionailurus bengalensis. Taxonomy (NCBI): domain Eukaryota; kingdom Metazoa; phylum Chordata; class Mammalia; order Carnivora; family Felidae; genus Prionailurus; species Prionailurus bengalensis. The sequence goes on along the minus strand of NC_057348.1, from coordinate 64,018,980 downwards.
ACATGGAGACTTGCCATGAATTTGCAGCTTAAATGAAAAACAAAAGGCACCAATGCCTTTCATTTCTTAAAATGTTTACTTTGATTTGCTCTCAAAGGACTTACCTACAGGAGCAATGGATTCTTTGAAAAGTCTGGAGATGGAATGAGTGAAACTAGTAAGTACAAGTTTTCTTTCTCCTTTCAACCACATTCTGCATTTTATCTGAATTTAGAATGGCTCAAAACAGGCCAAATTACCCCCATTTCTTTTTTTTTAAATGTTTATTTATTTTTGACAGAGAGAGAGAGAAAAAGAGAGAGACAGAGCATGAGCGGGGGAGGGGCAGACAGAGAGGGAGACAGAATCTGAAGCAGGCTCCAGGCTCTGCCCTGTCAGCACAGAGCCCGATGCAGGGCTCGAACTCATAAGCTGCGAGATCATGACCTGAGCTGAAGTCAGACGCTCAACCAACTGAGCCACCCAGGCGCCCCTACCCCCATTTCTAAGGGCAAGATCTTCTTATAAAGAAAACTCTGTAGACAAGGAAAAGCAGGAAGTCCGGCATGGCTGGATGGCATCTAGATAAAGGAGGCACTGATGATACAGATTTTGAGGGACCCTTTTGGTTCCTTCGCCACTCATTGTGTACAACTGGCAGTTGTGGGACGTGTGCTCCAATCCCCTCTGTGGTCGAATCAGTCTGCGCAATCGTGAAGGAAGACATGGGAAAAGTAGAACTAAACCTAACACGACAGTTACAGATAAATCCACAAGCAGAGATCAATTGTGGAAAGGAATACATATGGGGGTCATGGAAATGGACACTGATTCCTTAGAAGTATTCACATCTTTACTTCTAATGGCTATGGGGTTTCCTTCTGGGGAGATGAAAATGTTCTAGAATTAGATTGTGGTGACGTTGCTCCATTTCGTGAGCACCTTTAAAAACACATCAGTCACTTTAGGGCACTTGGGTGGCTCAATTGGTTAAGTGTCCAAGTTCAGCTCAGGTCATGATTTCATGGTTCGTGGGTTCAAGTCCCACATCAGGCTCTGGTGCTGACAGTGCGGAGCCTGCTTGGGATTCTTTCTCTTTCCCTTTCTCTCTGTCCCTCCCCCACTCACACTTTCTCTCTCTCTCTCTCAAAACTAAACTTAATTTTTAAAAATGTAAAAAAAAACATTGAACACTTTAAATGGATGGCTTTTGTGGTATATGAAATATGTCTCAATAGAGCTGGGGTTTTTTCTTAATTTTTTTCTTAACGTTTATTTATATTTGAGAGAGACAGAGACAGAGCATGAGCAGGAGAGGGGCAGAGAAAGAGGGAGACACAGAATCCAAAGCAGGCTCCAGGTTCTGAGCTGTCAGCACAGAGACCAATGCAGGGCTCAAACCCAAGAACTGTGAGATCATGACCTGAGCCGAAGTCGGATGTTTAACCAATTAAGTCCCCCAGATGCCCCAAGCTATTTTTTTAAAAAAAGAAAAATCCTTGAGCTGTCTGTATATCCCTTGGGTAGTCTTCCAGTCATTTAAATAGCAAGAGTTTAGAGCCAATAAAATCCACATAGAAAAATGATTAATAACATAATCATTAAATTCAGAAAGATACCCAGGTTTAAACTTTGGTTTCATACTTAGTGTGCAGTTAAAATAAGAGACTCTTTTTTTTTTTATAAAATTTTTTTAACATTTTATTTATTTTTGAGATAGGAAGAGACAGAGCATGAACAGGGGAGGGTCAGAGAGAGGGAGACACAGAATCTGAAACAGGCTCCAGGCTCTGAGCTGGCAGCACAGAGCCCGACGCGGGGCTCGAACTCACGAACTGTGAGATCATGACCTGAGCCGAAGTCGGACGCTTAACCGACTGAGCCACCCAGGCGCCCCAGTAAGTGACTCTTTAATACAGAGAACAAACTGAGGGTTGCTGGAGGGGAGGCAGGTGGGGGGATGGGTTAAATGGATGACAGGCATTAAAAGGAGGGCACTTTTCAGGGTGAACACTGGGTGTCATAGGTAAGAGATGAATCCCTGGGTTCTACTCCTAAAGCCAAGACTACACTGTACCTTAACGAACTTGAAATTAAATTAAAAAATCAGTTATGTAACATCACTGGTCATTAGCTTTCTCAAGTAAGGTGGGGATAACAATACTGCCTTGTCCAGAAGCAGGGATGGAAGCAAGATTTTCACTCAAGTAATACACTGTTGGAGCACCCTAGGGGACAGGAGGTTAGTGAGAATGTGGACCCTGCTTAGTTTCAGGTGTGTTTCCTCTAGGAAGTCAGTCAGCCATTGGCCAAAGTCTGAGGAGACCGTGTAGGAGGGCGCGGTCTTCCAGGCTGGTGGCCGTCAGGCATTTGGTGGCCACCACTCATGGCTACTGGAGGAGGGTGCCCTTGCCAGGAAAGAGCATCTGGGTTGGGCACTATCAGCATTTCCTGCTCTCTCTTCCCCAACAGTATTGCTACAGGACGACAAACGATAACACATGACACACAATCATTGTGAAGGGCTGCACGGTGCCTGGCACGTAAGAAGTACTTTCTAAACAGTAGCTATTTTTTTTCCAGGGCATAAAATATCAAATACACAGACAATGAAATGAATTGCAAATATTGTGTAACCCCATCCCATAAGACAATCTTACCGTGCATGTTGGTTCTTCATCAAATACATATGTGTGATTTATTGAGCACACTTCGTGATGAGGTGGTAAAGGAGTAACTTTCAGTGGGCTTGTCCAACCTGAAAAAAAATAAATGTATGTACTTTGGGTTTTTAAAGATGTACTAGAGATCTTTTCTTCCGCCAGAAGTATTTCCTATTAGAAATGACGTTAATTGACGTTTCGGTGGAATACCTAACAACTTTTCTCAGCAGTGAGAGCTGAATTTCCATCTTAGGGTAATTATAACGATGCGGAATTACTTGGTATGTATCACTCATTACTAGAAGAGGCCTGTTGGGTACCATGAATCTGCAGATGAGTGTGCAGTTGGGGACGGTGGCCACACAAAGGAGTCTAGTTACCATGTAGATAACTTACCTAACTGATAGAAGTTCTAAGACCCTATCAAATACACACACAGACTTCAACAAATATCTACTGCGCCGTAAGTGGAAATAGATACGCGGAGACGGAAGAGGGGGTTCCTGGTTTTGAGGTGCTCCTGAACAAAGAGCAACGACAGTCGTGTAAGTAGATCGTTGCAGTGTCGTGTAGCAACCATAAGGATAGTTGGGCTCTGAGCTCTGTGGGCGTGTGGAGGAAGGATACTGGCCCAGCCAGACTGTGGGGAGTTGAGACTATCTCCCCGAAGACAACTCTTGATCTAACGTTGACAAAGGGGAAGTCAGAAAGATTAGAGTCTGAGAAGGCCTGGACACACCACTGCTGACTTGGAAGACAGAGGAGGCCTCGTGAGGAGGAGCACAGGTAGCCTGAGGGAGCAGAGTGTCCCTGGCTGTGACAGCTCTGACGCCCGGAACCGGAATCTGCACAAACTGAATGATCCTGAAGTCAATTTTCCCCGGACACTGTAGGCTTTAGCAGTTAGATCCTGAATAAAAAACCCAGTTGAGGGGCACCTGGGTGGCTCAGTCAGTTACGCATCCAACTTCGGCTCGGGTCATGATCTCACTGTTCATGGGTTCGAGTCCCACGTCAGGCTCTGTGCTGACAGCTCAGAGCCAGGAGCCTGCTTTGGATTCTGTGTCTCTGTCTCTTTTTGCCCCTCCCCTGCTCTCTCTCTCTCAAAAATAAACATAAAAAAAAATAATTTAAAAAATTGAAAAATTAAAAAGAAAGAAAACCCAGTTGAGCCTGCCTAGACTTTCTCACAAAACTGGGTGCTAATAAATGGGTTTCATGTCAGGCTGCTAAGTTTGCGGCACTTTGTCACCACAGGAAGAGAAAATACAGAGGCAGAGGCAGAGGCAGAGGCAGGAGGTCAAGGCCAAGTGAGAAAGGTCGTGCTGAAGCCCATGGTTATTTCCATTTTGAGAACAAGGATAATTCTGTCGGTGACACCCAGCTGGCCAAAGGAAACCCTCCAGAAGACCGTTGTGCCCACCGCAGCAGGATGGCACTCTGTGGTGTCCTTCTGATTTGCTGTCATTGACCAAAGAGGAAAGTAGGAAAACAACAAAACCTAAAATGTGATTTTTAAGGCAGAGTAGGAGACAGGAAACGGGACACTGAATCTCAGCTGTGCACGTCAGGGTCGCTACGCTCACATCTAAGTAAGACGATGGCATTGCCGTTACCTTGTTTCACACTCTGCGGCTGCAGAAGAAACCACTCCAAAACCTAGTGTCTTAAACCAACCATTCATCATCTCTCGGGACTCTGAGGCCAGGCAGGGGTTGTATGTCATGTGGCGTAGCTTGGGAGAGCTTATGAGGTCCCAAATCATCTCCCTCACATGGCTGGCCAGTGGGAGCTCAGCTAGGCCTGCTGACCAGTGCCTTGTTTGTTTGTTTGTTTGTTTGTTTGTTTGTTTTTCCTACGGGCCCATGCTGGATTTGTCACAAAATAGTCACTGAGAATCCAGAGGAAGAATCCCAAGAGGACTAATCCCAATGTGCAAGTCCTGAAGTCAGGCTCCACTTACATCATGGTTGCTAATGATGTCTTGTAGGCTAGAGCCCAGAGACAACGTGGGCAAGGAACAGACCTCATGCCCTGGTGCGGGAAAGGGCAGACACACACTGAAAGCGGTGAGCTGCCAATGGCCACATTCAGGAGCAGCGATCACACACCTTTTCTTCATTACGCATAGTCTAATTTCACCACTTTCATGCCACCAAACAAGTATCAAGTCCCTTGTCAAGGAAAATGTTGTATTAGTTCTTCCCTTGTTAGAGATGGGACATGTCTGCGACTGTGATATGTTCATTGTGAGTTTTGTGCAACACATGAAAGTGTATGAGTTTGGAGGGGTCTGCCACAAATGGTGTTTTTCCATAGGACCTATCATTTTTATCATAAAATACTTCTATAATGTGATGGTTTTAAAGAAACAAAACCTTAAATTTTTCTTAATGTTTATTTATTTTTGAGAGAGAGAGAGACAGAGACAGAGCATAAGCATGAGCAGGGGAGGGGCAGAGAGAGAGAGAGGGAGACACAGAATCCAAAGCAGCCTCCAGGCTCTGAGCTGTCAGCACAGAGCCTGATGCGGGGCTCGAACTCACCATCGCGAGATCATGACCTGAGCCGAAGTTGGACACTTAACCGACTGAGCCTACCCAGGCGCCCCAAGAAACAAAACCTTAAAAGAAATATTTAAGGAGTATTCTCTGTATATTTTTTATCTTTTTTTTCTTGGAAATATTTATTCAGTTATTTTGAGAGACAGAGTGTGCAAATGAGTGAGGGGGTGGTGAGAGAGAGAGAGAGAGAGAGAGAAAGAAAGAGAGAAAGAGAGAAAGAGAGAGAGAGAATCCCAAGCAGGCTCCATGCTTAGGATGGAGCCCAACTTGGGGCTCTATCTCATGACCGTGAGATAATGATCTGAGCTGAAACCAAGAGTCGGACACTCAACTGACTGAGTCATCCAGGCACCCCTGTATATTTTCTTATTCATGTGTTTTCCTCCTCTAATGGCTAGAGATATGTTTCTTCAACATCTAAAATATCCTTGGTAGTGGTCTCTCTGAATTTTCTTTCTCAACATAGCTAAAGGTAGGTCAATTTTGTCATTCTCAAAGAACCAATTTAAGGTTTAGTTGATTTTTCCTGTTCTTGTGTTTTCTACTTTATACTCTATTTATATGCACCCAACATCAGACCTTCCAAGTACGTGGGCAAATACTGACAGAATCGAAGGCAGAAATAACTCTATAATAATAGTTGGGGACTCCAACATTCAACTTTAAATAATGGGGAGAACAACTAGACAATGATCAATAAGGAAACAGAGCACTCAAACAGTAACAATTTGACCCAAAAGACATATACAGAACACGCCAACAGAATACCCAAGCAGAACACACATTTTTCTCAAGTGCACATGGATATTCTACACAATGGATTATATTGTAGGCCACGAAACAAGTGTTCATAAATTTTAAAAGACCAAAATCATACAAAGGTATATTTTCTGGAGTAGCCAGATTCTGAGACAGAAAGAAAAATGGTGATTGCCAGGGGCTGGGAGGAGAGGAGGAGATAAGAAGTTAATATTTAATGGGTACAGAGTTTCAGGGTTTTTAAAAAATTTTTTTTAATGTTTATTTATTTTTGAGAGAAATAGAGGGAGGGAGAGAGAGGGTGGGAGGGAAAGACAGAGAGAGGGTGACACAGAATCAGAATCCAAAGCAGGCTCCAGGCTCTGAGCTGTCAGCACAGAGACCGATACAGGGCTCAAACCCAAGAACTGTGAGATCATGACCTGAGCTGAAGTTGGATGCTTGACCGACTAAGCCACCCAAGAGCCCCCAGAGTTTCAGGTTTTTAAGAAGAAAAGACTTAAGGAGATGAATGGTGGTGAAGGTTTCATAATAATGTACTTAATGCCAATAAACCATGCACTTAAAAATGGTTGATTGTTATAGAGCAAAGGTTTGCATGCCCCCCAAATTCACATGTTGAAACTTCTACCCCCAGTGTGATGGTATTTGAAGGTTGGGCCTTTGGGGGGTAATCAGGTTTAGATAAGGTCTCGAAGGTGTGGTTCCCATAATAGGATTACTATCCTTATAAAAAAAAAAAAAAGAGGAAGAGAGACCAGAGCTGTCTCTCTCTCTCTGCCAAATGAGGAAACAGGAAGAAGCATGTCCTCTGCAAGCCAGAAAAAGGGATCTCACCAGGAACCAAATTAGCTGGCACCTCTATCCTCGACTTCCCAGCCCTCAGAACTGTGAGAAGTAAACATGTCTTGTTTAAGCCACACATCCTATGGTATTTTCTTTTAGTAGCTTGAGCTAAGCCAGTGGCTAAAAAAAGTAATAAGATATACAAGGAGTTAGAAGTATTGATATTAGGAAGCTGAATGTAGGAAAGTCAAAGATGTGATACAGGCAACCTCTATTTTCTCTGTGATAAGGAAGATGTGTCATCTGTTGTAATTAGAGGCAAAAAGATCAATGAAGGGTTTGAATATAATTAGGATAAGTTTAGAATACCTGACTGGTATATGATAAAGAAAGCCAGCTAGGAACAAAAAAGTATTGAACCCAGTTAAATGTCTAGACAAAGTCGGAATAGGGCAAGAAATTGGCAATATAATCTTTTACGATATTGTCTTGGTATTTATGAACGCCCACTGAAAAGCGTACTGGTGTGTGATATAATTAATTCTACAAATGTGTCCTTTATCAGAATGTATTCTACATTATGTGTATTTGGGTTTGCTAAAAACTGAAAGTACTTACTATTGATAATTAATGATTATTTCCAAGATCTACAAAATCATTGAAAATTTGGACAAATTATATCGAACCCAGTCCACAGCTGGCCGGTATTACTCCTTGAAACTCTAATAGCCAATATTAACAGCTACTATCAACTGAATGCTTGAACTGGGTTCCAGGAATTTTGTTTCGTGCTCTACATGTCTTAATTCATTTAATCCTAATGATTTTATAAGAGAAGTACTCTTATTGCCAAGGAATTGAAAATTCTGGACTTTGTAAGAGCTAACATTTATTCGTCCATTCCTTCATGTCAGATATCTTTATGTGAATTATATTAAATAGTCCTCATTATTACCTTATTAAATAATACTAGTATGTGAATTTATATGTATATCCACAGGCATAAACAGATTAGCAACTATTCCCAGATGATAGGGCAAGTAAGCCTTCTCTTAGGATTCAAGCCTAGACAGACAATTGAACTCTGTTGTACTGATTCGGGCAGTGAGTTCTATACTTGGTTCTGAACTGTTGGTGCAAAGTCCGTCAACCCTATTTTAGTTTTAAGTTAGCTTCGATGAATTATTTCTTCAACGTGTAATTTGTTGGAATAATGTTCTGAGAGTCCAAGCTTAGAAAAACCTAACGAAACAAACCAAAAATACGGCTCTTGAAACTTACACTAGGCTGGGGTTTACTGCTTGTAAACAAAGTGGTATACTTGTCTAAAATAGGACTCTTATAAACAACTTCAATTCCTTTAAACATATTCTTAACAATGACTATTATTTTACACGGAAGCATCAGCAAAAGATTGAGCTCAAGCTCTTTTCTTGACAGAGTCGAAAAATAGTCACTTGCTCTGAATCAGTGAGATGTCCTCTGTCTGCACGACAGACCCGAACTCATCAACGGTTCAGGGCAAATTACGTTAGCTTCCGGTCTAGATGGCATTTCAAGTGGATTGTAAAACACTTACTTCTTAAAATAGATTGCTGGAACCTCATTCACATTCTTTACTTTATTCACTCATATTCTTCATGTGGAAATGCCAAACTAGAGAATTCCCCCAAGCCCGCCTGCTGAGTCCACAGCTGAAGCACACGTGAAAAAGCCTAGCTCTTATCGTCTGCTTCTCTCTCTCCGAACTGCTCTTTCTTACTCCGTGTGCCTTTGCTTTGCAAGTGTTTCTCACCGTTTCTGCACCAAGCCTGTGACACTGTCTGCGAGTTCTTACAGAGAAACCATAAAGTGTAGAGCTATTAGTAAGGGGTCAGTTCTGTATCCAGGGCTACGGAAGGGTTGTTTCTTACCAGACCCCCAAATCGACTTCCAACTACCTTCCCATTTCATTTTGGTTCTTGGGACCTCTTTCATAACCATCAGCAGACGTTTCTCAAGGGAGAGAGACAGATAAGGAGGTATGCTATACAATCATCCAAACTAAACATACATTCCCTTGTGGAAAAATTAGGTTATCTACATGTCTAGAATAAATTCTCTGATACACACTTTGTGTTGGCCACTTATCCTAATTAAGGCACGTTTTAAAAGCCATTTTTTTAGGGGCACCTGGGTGACTCAGTCGATTAAGCATCCAACTCTTGATTTCGGCTCAGGTCATGATCTCACAGTTCGTGGGATCAAGCCCTGTGTCAGGCTCTGTGCTGACAGCATGGAGCCTGCTTGGGATTCTCTCTCCCTCTCTCTCTGCCCCTCCACTTCCCACACATGCACTCTCAGTCAAAAATATATTTAAAAATACATTTTCTTACAAATAGATTTATAAAAGGCTTATCAATCTTACTATCTTCTCCTTACCATCTATAATTTTAAAAAATAAGAATTCCTTATTCTGTATAATTTTAAGTTTAAAATACTGAATCTTATATCCATGCTCTTCTCTCTCGTTCGAATGTTTAAAAATTATAAAGCCCAGGGGCACCTGGGGGGCTCAGTCGGTTGAGCACCGACTCTTGATTTCAGCTCAGGTCATGATCTCATGGTTTGTGGGATCGAGCCGCAGGTCAGGGCTCTGTGCTGACAGTACAGAGCCTGCTTGAGATTCTCTCTCTCTCTGCCCCTGCCCTGCTGTCTCTCTCAAAATAAGTAAACATTAAAAAAATTATAAAGCCCATGCCACTTTATTTACCTCCAAGTCTTGCTCTGATGGAAATGTCCGGTGTTGCCCTGGAATCCCATCTCCTGTCTTGTTTTAGTTCTTCTAATAAAATTGTTTGCCTTTTCAGTGTTGTTTGAAATCCTGTGTCTGGCCTGGGAACTCGATGCTGCGGTTTCACGTCACTGAAATCCACCAGGTTTGGTATGGTCCTGCCAATGCCAGGTTTTAAATCAGCATCACCACCAGGACTCAAAAACCCTGAACAGGGATCACCCAAGGGCACATCATCCCGAAGTGGAAATAGTGGATAATCTTGCCCATATGGCGGGGGATAAGGATAGTGTAAATGATAGTCTGGCATGACTGAAGGGGGATAAGGGTGAAACTTAAGAAAAGTAGGATTGCATTTCTTTTCAATTCTGCCATGGTCATGTCTGTCCTCAACGCCTTTCACAAAAGGCATGTTCATTTTTCTTAAGAGATTGCAGTAGTGCGGGTAATCCACGTTCTCAACAGCCTTTGCTCCTGGAAGGATGGACCTTTCAGAAATACTGATCTTTCCAGGTGTGCACTGTGAATCCATATCCACGCTCTTTAGAATTTTGGCTGACTGTAAATGAAGCTCTTCTGATGATGCCTTTCTCTTTTACTATAAAACTTACTATTTCCAATAATTGAGGATTGGTTAATCTAACCTAAAGTTGTTGATTTGGTTTTCTAAATGTTGATAGAGTAGGTTTTCTTCTTCTTTTTTTTTTTTTAAGGTAGATATTTTTTCCCTACCAAAAGAAGTAGATAGGGCAGTAAGGGATGAGGACAGAAAATAATAGAACAAAAGAGAGTCCTTGTTGCTTGGCAACAGCTAGAACTGTAACACATTGGACCAGTTAGTGTATATGTCACAATTTAATTCTTAGGAAAGACAAAAATGGCCTTGTTAGTAGTGTTTTCATGATAGTTTCCTCCCCACTGCTCAGGAAAATGGTGCTCAGTTGTCACTTATTTCTAAATTTTTTCATAAGTTGACATTTTATGGGTAAATGATATTCAATAAAGAGTATAAAGCAGCTAATCAACTGACAATACATTTTTAAAGTCTATATCTAACTAAAATTTTTACCTTATAGACCTAATAAATTATAAAACTCACTACCTGAATAAATGTAAATGTAAAGCAAAAAATGAACATGTATTATATCATAGGTAACTCAGTGCACATAATTTTTAAGAAACATAAGTAAAGTCAAAGCACAAGTTCATCATTAAAATATCTAATTTTTTGGGAGAGCACCAGCAGGGGAGGGGAGGGAGAGGGGGACAGAGGATCTGAAGCAGGCTCTGTGCTGACAGGCTGACAGCAGTGAGCCCGATGTGGGGCTCGAACTCACGAACCACAAGATCATGACCTGAGCCAATGCTCAACTGACTTGAGCCACCCTGGTGCCCCACAAGTTCATCTTTAAAATACACTTAATTGGGGCGCCTGGGTGGCTTGGTCGGTTAAGCGTCCGACTTCGGCTCAGGTCATGATCTCACAGTCCGTGAGTTCAAGCCCCGCATGGGGCTCTGTGCTGACAGCTCAGAGCCTGGAGCCTGTTTCAGATTCTGTGTCTCCCTCTCTCTCTGCCCCTCCCCTGTTCATGCTCTCTCTCTGTCTCAAAAATAAATAAACGTTAAAAAAAATTTTTAAATACACTAAATTATTTTACATTTTTGCTACCAATGTACAGAATAGGAACAATGGAATTTTTCAAAGCATTTCCAAAAACCAGCGTAAGATACCAGTTATTTGCTCACCTACGAAAAAGGACACCATTAACAAATTGGTCATTTAAAAGCTCATTTATTTTTTTTTTTAAATTTTTTTTTAACGTTTATTTATTTGTGAGACAGAGAGAGACAGAGCATGAACAGGGGAGGGTCAGAGAGAGAGGGAGACACAGAATCAGAAATAGGCTCCAGGCTCTGAGCTGTCAGCACAGAGCCCGACCCGGGGCTCGAACTCACGGACCGTGAGATCATGACCTGAGCCGAAGTCGGACGCTTAACCGACTGAGCCACCCAGGCGCCCCTAAAAGCTCATTTCAATGAGATAATTTGGTCTTGTATGAAAACTGCTGCCACAGGAATTCCAAATATTGGAATTTGGGCACAGGGTTCACAGCATCCCTAATGGAGAAAAAAAAAAAAAAAATGCAAGTATGAGTGAGAAAGCTACTTTCATATTTCTTGCAATCAGCTTTCCATCTTCATAATCACACCACACATTAACTACAACCTCCAATATTACATCCTACTCTCAGGTTGAATATTAGGTATTTACCCAGTAGAACAAGGTAGGAGGGATGATGAACTGAAACAAATTCTCAATGGCAGAAAACAAAAGCCAATAGCAGCCACAAGTCCAGTTGGCAAAAATCGTATCTCTCAGGTTTACCAGTTTATAAAAATTAAGAGGAGTTTTAACAGGGCATATACCGAGCCATAGTGATTGGGGACACTATTCAGTAAGATACGACCAAAATGCTGGCTGGATCCAAATCATACTGAAACATGCTTGAGAACACTAAATTTAATTCAAACCTGTATATAGATTAGAAAGTCTTTTGGGGGCAGCTGGCTGGCTCAGTTGGTTAAGTGTCTGACTTCGGCTCATGTCATCATCTCATGGTTCATGAGTTCAAACCCCAAGTTGGGCTCTGTGCCGACAGCTCAGAGCCTGGAGCCTGCTTCAGATTCTCTGTACCTCTCTGTCTCTGCCCCTCCCCAGTTCCCACTGTCTCTGTCTCTCTCTCTCTCAAAAATAAACATTAAAAAAGTTAAAAAAAAAAAAAGTGTTTTAAAAAAGAACTAAAAACAAAAAGTTTCTAAAGATGTAAATCCACTCAGTGAAAAAAACTCTACTGTATACAGTTTACCAAACAATTAACACATGCATAAAAATAGCCAGAAAACTCAAGGAACATCCTGGTGCTTTTCCAGAAATAGCCTTTGTTCCTTTCTGCTTTTTCTCCCTGGACCCCCCTCCCCCTCTTTTTAAATTTATACCTATTTGAATGCCTACTGTATGCCAGGAACTGTCCTAGGAGTGAGGTTAAAATGGTGGCAAAACAGACAAGAGCCTAACTACGAATATGTAAATCAGGGCAGCTGTTAAGACAGCAGGGGGCAGTGATATCTGTGATCAGAACACTTGGAAAGGCGTTAAATCTTTGCGATAACACTAGCAACCAAGTGAGGGGTTTAGATTAAGTGGTTAGGCTGTTAATTTTAAATCCCTCCACTGGAGCCCAGCATATCCGGGGACTGTTTTCAGTCCACTGAGGAGCATTCATTTCTTCCTACTAAAGCGAACACTACACGTCACTGTTAGACACTGTCTTCAGTGGCTTATGCTTCATTCTTTGATGTGTTTGCATCAACTGCATAAGATATATTTCTTTTTTTTTTTTCTTTTTTTTTTTTTTTAATTTTTTTTTTCAACGTTTATTTATTTTAGGGACAGGGAGAGACACAGCATGAACGGGGGAGGGGCAGAGAGAGAGGGAGACACAGAATCAGAAACAGGCTCCAGGCTCCGAGCCGTCAGCCCAGAGCCTGATGCGGGGCTCGAACTCACGGACCGCGAGATCGTGACCTGGCTGAAGTCAGACGCTTAACCGACTGCGCCATCCAGGCGCCCCAAGATATATTTCTGTCGTAGCGCTGCTCCCATTAAGTGACTCCTTCCAGCTGCAGAAAAGCTGAGGCGCGATTCTCTTAAACACACTGCGGCCATAAATGCTCATAGGTGGTGTCACACACTCTTCCGAACTTAGGTGATAAAACACAATCTTCCAGGCTCAGTGCAGCACAGAAGTCGACCTCCTCTAAGGTGGTTTCCTCTGTTCTTCCCACGAAGCTTCCCTCCGGGGCTGGGAGGTCTTACTTTCGATCCCACCTGGTGCGTGTGCACTTCCCTCCCAATCAAGCGCCATCTGTCCATCAAACACCGGCAGCTGACATTGGACACCAGGCTGTCCTCAGCAGGTGGTCGTGCGTCCCACTCACTCAGTTCCCACCACCTGCTGCCCAGGGCTGGCCCGGGTGCTGAGCCTCATGAGGCGGCCTCGCTCGGCCTGCCAACGCGCACTCAAAGGGGGGGGCGAGGGCGGGGGGGTGGGGGGGGCGGTCCGTGGTGCTCCTCTCGCTCCAGAACCTTCAGCAGGGCGCTCCCGCTCCCCACAGCTCCCTGGGCGGCGCCGAGGTCCCCGGGGCGCAGCCGGGGCGCTGCATGGTGGGCGGCACCGCGCCCCCGAGGTTGGCGTCGAGGGACGCTGGCCACGCGGCCGGCCCCGCCCCGCCCCGCGGAAGCGGCGACCCGCCCTTCCGGCCTCCCTTCCGGTCCGGGCCGGTGGGCGCGCGCCGATTAACGACCCTATGCGCCGACGGTCGGCAGGCGGCGGCGGAGGCGAGTGGATGGAGGCCTCGGGCCCCGGCTGGGCGCGGCGGGGCTGGCGGCGGGCCCGGGCCGCGGGCTCCCCGCTCTCCCGGGCCGCGGTCGTCCTCCTGCTCTCCGCCTTCGTGGCGCGGGCGTCCTCGTCAGGTGAGGCGCAGGCGCCCGGGCGGCGGGCTCTCTCCCCCCGCCCCCCTCGGGTCACGTGCGCCCGCCGAACCGAAGAAACTCCGGTACCGGCCATGGTGGGGGGTGTGTTTTCTTGGAAACCCGCGGGGGGAACGCGCGTTAGCGCGGGGCAGCGGCTGACTCCGTACAGGCAGCAGGGCTCCCGGGTTTGAAGTCAGATGGGCTGTGAAGCAGCCCCCCGATTGGCCCCGGGCGGTTGTTGGCCCCACAGGGGGTTGGTTGCACACGGAGCTTTGTGATCATCCGTGGTCGCGGGGCTCCATCTACTGGTTTTAGTCGTAAAACGGGGGAGAGACTGGGATGTTCAAGGGTTTGACGTGTTCCCGCCGCCCTTTGTCGCCCTCTTTGTGCCCCAAGAAGTTCCATCCTGTTTTCAAAATGTTACTTCGGTTATTGGCCAACACAAAAGTGAAGCGGGAGTTTCAGCCGGTGTCCTGTAACTGGAAAGGTGGTGGCTGCGTTGTTTAGCCTTCAAATGTTGGACTCTTTTTTTTTTTTTTTAAATAAAGTCGCTCCCAGAATCGAATAATAAAAAGCACAAAAGGGAGTTGCTTAAAATGCTACAAGTTGTACAAAAGAAGATAAATGAAAAAAGAAGTCCTCCAGGAATGTAATTGTAGAGGGACTGTGGAGGAAGGCATGGGCTAAGGAGGAGAAAGGAAAGAAATGGAGTGAATAGACATTCCGAGCTATTACAAAGTCTAGGCGTCAGGGCTCGTAAGGTTCTAGGATATGTAAGGAGTAGCCCGTAACCTTTAATTACCCAGTAGGAGAAGGATGCTTCTTGACCCTGACCCCTGGTCTTATGCTAGATGTGATGGGGTGTGTGTGAGCTACCTGTTGATCCGATGACAAGATCAGACCTGAGGATAGAATAAATAGAACAAAGCAGGCAGTGTCTAGTATGTAAGCTCTGAATAGAAAAGACTGATACTTACATAGCATCTGATAGTTTGGGTTCAGCCCCTACAGTAACTGTAAATCTGCAGTTCAGTCCCATTTTGCAGATGAGAAAACTGAAGATGCTAGAGTTTAAGGTGACTTTCCTAAGACCAGTAAGTGGTTTTCTGACTTTGAATACCATACTTGTTTCTTTGCACTCTCCTCCCTCTCTGTTGAATGTTTTTGGGTATATGCCTTACTGCGTTTTTTTTTATAGTGCTCCTACGACTTGGTCAGTGCACACTATTATGCCCATTTGCTCATTCAGCAACGACCGAAGAATATCAGAATATATTGTATGCAACTATTATTATTTAGTTTGTACCATGTGCAAGATGCTTGGTACTGGTTCTTCATAGGTTGACACAAACATAGGTTCTACCATCGATGGAGTCTATAACAAGAAAAATCACATGTGTACATAAAGAACTGTAATACAATGTACAGTGCATGTCATTGAAGAGGTGCTGGTGATGGAAGCAAGGGAAAGTAAGTGATCAGGACAGACAGGTTTCAAGGAAGAGGGACTTGTGATTTGGGTCTTGAGGCGTGGGGCATTGGGACTTTAAAAACAGAGTTTTCTGAGTGGATGTAGAAAAAAACCAGGGATGAGATATAGTAGGGAGAAGCAGGAAGTAGAGTAATTTCGCTGGCATCTCTTCAACCGAGATCAAATATACTCTACTAAAGAATACCCTGGAATTTCTAATGAAGCAGATTGCTGATCGTTTGTTTTTGTTCTTGATAGCTGGATATTTGATTCGATTACCAAGAGGTTTTCGCTTGACCCAGGATACGGTGAAAATAGTGGGATCGTCAAATTTTCCAGGTATTAACGAATAGATGTTCAGTAATTTTAAGAAAGTATTTATCATTTGTTTAGGTTTTATCAATCTCGTCCAAGAGGCTAATGTTGTGCAGACACCTTAGTCTCCTAAGGCTCTTTTCCTTCTATGGAAATGGATTTGAATTGTTTCCATATAGTTTTATCCATCCAGGTCTGATTCTGTTTGCTGTAATTGCTTAAGTGGGCCAAGTATAGTTATTTCTAGAAGTCATGTAATTAAAGTTGCCTATAGTGTTTCTGCTTGTTATTGTATAATTTTAGCCATGATATTAAATGTATGCAGTTCAAATATGCTACAGTTTTTTCAGTTGAAAAGGATTTGGATTTATAAGCTTTTGCAATAGTCACATGAGAAGCATAGCAACTAAAACTTTTTTTTTTTTAACTGAGGTAAAGTCACATGCCTTAAAATTCCTCCTTGTAAGTGTACATTCCAGTAGCTTTTAGTATATTGACAAGGTTGTGTAACCATCAGCAGCATGTAATTTCACAACATTTTGGTATCTCCACAAAGAAATGCCGTGCCCATTAAGCAGTCACTCTCCAGCTGCTGGAAACCACTAATATCCTATTAATTTGCCTATTCTGGACCTTTATGTAAGTGGAATCATACATTTTGTGCTGCTTTGCATCTGGCTTCTTTTACTTATTATAATGTTTTTGAGGCTCATTCATGTTATAGAAAGTATCCGCACATCATTGGTTTTTGTGGCTGAATAATACTCTCTCCTATGGATGCACCATGGTTTCCACTTTTTGACTATTTTGAATAATGCTGTTACAAACATCCCTGAAAAGTTTCTGTGTGATCACGTTTTAAATTCTCAATATACACCTGGAACATACGGCAACTCTATGTTTATTTGAGGAACTGCTGAACTATTTTTCAGAGTCTTCATTATTTTACTTTCACATCAGCAAAGTTATGAGGACTCAAATTTTACAGCATCCTTCCCAGCATTTGTTATTGTTCATCTTTTTCAATCATAGCTAACCTAGTGTCTGTGAAGTGGGTTTTCATGTGGTTTTGAGTTACATTTCCCTAATGTCTAATGATGTTTAAGATCTTTTCGTGTGTTTAATGGACGTTTGGGTATCTGCTTTGCATAAATGCCCAAGTCCTTTGCCCATTTTTTAGTTGAATATATATACGTATATGTATATATATATATATATATATGTATATGTATGTATATATATATATATATATATATTGAGTTGGAAGAGGTTTTTTCTTTTTCTTACATTCTGGATGCTAAACCCTTGTTAGATATTTGATTTACAAATAATTTCTCCAATACTATAGATTGTATTTTCTTTTTTTTCTTAGTAGAATCTTTATTTTATTATTATTTTTTAATATAGTTTATTGTCAAGTTGGCTCACGTACAGTGTATACAGTGTGCTCTTGGTTTGGGGGGTAGATTCCCGTAATTCATCAGTTACACACAACACCCAGTGCTCATCCCAACAAGTGCCCTCCTCAATGCCCACCACCCATTTTTCCCTCTCCCTGACTCCCCACGTCCACCCTCAGTTTGTTCTCTGTATTTAAGAGTCTCTTATGGATTTGCCTCCCTCCATCTCTGTAACTATTTTTTCCCTGCCCTTCCTCCATGGTCTTCTGTAAAGTTTCTCAAGTTCCACATATGAGTGAAAACATACAATATGTGTCTTTCTCTGACTGACTTACTTTACTTAGCATAAGACCCTCCACTTCTATTCACGTTGCTGCAAATGGCAGGATTTCATTCTTTTTCATTGCTAAGTAGTATTCCATTGTCTATATAAACCACATCTTCTTTATCCATTCATCAGTTGATGGACATTTAGGCTCTTTCCATTTTTTTCCAACACAATTTGGCTATTGTTGAAAGTGTTGCTATAAACGTTGGGGTACATATGCCCCTATGAATCAGCACTCCTTTGGATAAATTCCTAGTAGTGCTATTGCTGGGTCGTAGGGTAGTTCTAGTTTTAATTTTTTGAGGAACCTCCACACTGTTTTCTTAGAGCGGCTGCACTGTGGATTGTGTTTTCACTTAAAAAAATTTTTTTAAAGACTTTAAATTTTAATTCCAGTATAGTTAACATACAGTGTTGTATTAATTTCAGGTGTACAATATAGTGATTCAACAATTCTATAAATTATTCAAAACCTATCAAGATGTGTGTACTCTTAATCCCCATCACCTATTTCACCCATCCCCCCAGCACCTCCCTCTGGAAACCATCAGTTTGTTTTCTGTAGTTAAGAGTCTGTTTTTAGTTTCTCTCTCTCTCTCTCTCTCCCTCTCTCTCTTTTTGTAGTTTTATGGTTTTATTAACACAAACGCAACGTGCACACAGGTTGTCTATTCATTTTCTTTGCTGCACAAACTGGCATTGGGATTTGTGACTCTGATGGCCAGCTGGGCTGCTCTTTCCACAATGGCTTTGCCATTCTTAGAAGAGACATTGGGAGCAGTTTCTGCACATAAGACTAGTTGCACATCAACAGCTCTTCATGCTCCTTGACGTTGTGGACCAGGAACTTCTGGAAGCCACTCAAGTGTTGGGCATCAGGATCTGGCCCTTGAATCTCCTGCACACCCTGTCCCGATCCCCTGGGTTTCTGCTATTGCACTTCATTTTGACATATCAGTCTGGTGCTAGATGAACTTCATGGTCCTCTTTTTAATGATCTTGGCTGCACCAGGGGTCTGAGGGTGGCCTTGATGACTGTGCCAAGGAAGAGTGGGGGGAGGGACTTCTTTGTTCATTTGTAAGCAACGCAAATGACCGTTGTTAGATGAATAGGTAAAGGAGACGTGGTACATATACACAATGGAATATTACTGAGCCCTAAAACAGAATTAAATCCTGTCATTTGCAAGGATGTGGATGGAGCTAGAGAGTATAATACTAAGTGAAATAAGTCCGTCAGAGGGAGAGTCAAATACCATATGATTTCACTCGTATGTGGAATTTAAGAAATAAAGCAAACGAACAAACGTGTTTTCAGTTTTTTAATAGTGTGCTTTAAAGCACACATCTTAAACTCTGATAAAGTCCGGTTTTTATTTTTTTCTTTAATACCAGTGTTTTCAGTGCTATATCTCGGAAACAGTCCTCTAATCAACAGTCATAAAGTTTTATTTCTGTATTTTCTTATAAGAATTTCATAGTTTTGGCTCTTACATTTAGGTCTTTAATCCCGTTTTGAATTAATATTTGCATATGGTACGAGACAGGGGTCAAAGTTCATTCTTTTGCATGTGGACATCCAGTTGTTCCAGTACCATTTCTTCAAGAGACTTTTCTTTCTCTGTTGAATTTTCTTGGTGCCTTGTAGAGTAGAAGTTTGCCATAGATGTATGAATTTTTTCTGGACTCTAAATTCTATTTCATTGCTATCAGTCCTTTTGCCGGTACTATGCTGTCTTGATTGCTGTTTTGAAATCATTAAGTGTGAGTCCTTCAAATTTGGTCTTTTTCAAGATTGTTTTGGCCATTCTGGGTCTCTTGCAATTCGATATTAATGCTAGAATCAGGTTGTCCATTTCTGTAGAAAAGCCCATTGGGATGTCAGTAGGAATTGCATTGAAAGTGTAGATCAATTTTTGTAGCACCACCAACTTAACCATATTCGTGAACATAGGGTGTCTTTCCATTTATTTATTCTTCAGTTTCCTTCAGTGATGTCTTCTAGCTTTCAGTGTACAAGTCTTGTGCCGCTTCTGTTAAGTTTATTTCTAAATATTTTATTCTTTTTATGCTGTTGTAAATGGAACAGTTTTCATTATTTAGGTTTTGGATTGCTCATTGCTATTATGTAAAAATATAATTGAATTTTTCACATCGATGTTGTGTCCTGTCACCTTACTGAATCATTTATTTAGCTCAATATTTTTAGTTGGTGGGGAAGTCATTTCTTAGGATTTTCAAATATAGTTTTATTTTTTCCTTTCCAATATGGATGCCTTTTATTTTCTTGGCAGTTGCTCCAGCCAGAACCTTCTGTTCCATATTGATAATAAATATGCGTGTCTTAGTCCTGATCTTAGGGGGAGGGAAAGGTTTTAGTCTTTCACTATTAAGTATGGTGTTAGCTGTGACTTTTTAAAAAAAAATTTGTTAATGTTTATTTTTGAGAGAGACAGAGACAGAGCATGAGTGGAGGAGGGGCAGAGACAGAGGGAGACACAGACTCTGAAGCAGGCTTCAGGCTCTGAGCTGTCAGTACAGAGCCCGACGCAGGGCTCGAACTCATGGACCGTGAGATCATGACCTGAGCCGAAGTTGGACGCCCATCCGACTGAGCCACCCAAGCGCCCCAGCTGTGACTTTTTTGTAGATGTTATTTATCAGATTGAGGAAATCCCTTCTGTTCCTAGTTTGTTGAGTGCTTTTATTGTGAAAGGGTGTTGCATTTTGTTAAATGCTTTTTCTGCATACATTGAGATGATCGTGTGTTTTTTGTCCTTTATCGTATTGACATAATGTGGTATTACAGTGACTGATTTTTGTATTTTGAATTAGCCATGCATTCCTGGGATAAATCCTGGCTTATTATGAAGCATAATTCTTTTTCATGCTGCAGGATTGGCTGCTACTATTCTGAGGCCTTTTATGTCTATATTCATAGGGGAAGCAGTTCTATAGTTTTCTTGTGTTGTCTTTGTCAGAATTTGGCTTTAGGGTAATAGTGATTTGATAAAATGAGTTGGGACATGTTCCCTTCTCTTCTAATTTTTGGAAGAGTTTGTGAAGTATTGTTGTTAGTTCGACTTGTTTGGTGAAATTCACCAGTGGATTCATCTGGTGCTGGGCTTTTCTTTATAGAAAGAGTTTTGATTACTAATTCAGTCACTTTCCTTGCTTTTGGTCTATTCAGACTTTGTTTTTCATTGTTTCTGGTGAGAAATCAGCTCATTTGAGGACCATATGTATGTAACAAGTTGCTTCTCTTGCTGCTTTTAAGAGTCTGTCTTTTGGGACTTGGGCAGATGATTATGATGTGTCTGGATGTGGATCCCTTTGAATCTGTCCTAGTTTGAGTTCATTGAGCTTTTTAGATGTGTTGATTCATGTTTTTCATCATTTTGGGGGATTTTGCCATTGTTTCTTCAAATATCTTTATGCCTTTTTGCTCTCCTCTCTTCCATGGGACTTTTATTATGTATATACTGGAGTGTTTGATGATTTCCCACAGGTCTCTGGGTACTGTTCATTTATCTTTATTATTTTTTTTCCCTCTTTCTTACACTGGATACTCCCCAATTGATCTGTCTTGAGGTTTATGGATTCTTTTTTCTGCCTGCCTACATCTGCTTTTGATTCTTACAGTGAATTTTTCAATTCAATTATTGTACTTTTTAATACAGAATTTCTTTTGTTTTGTTTTTTGTTTTTGATAACTTCTGTTTCATTATTGATAATCTTTGTTGGGAGAGAAGACATTTCCATACCTTTTTTTTTAGTACTTAAGACATAATGTTCTTTGATCATATTTAAAATAACTGTTCAGTAATTCCAAAATTTGGGCTTCCTCAGGGACAATTTCTATTGATTGCTTTCTTTTTTTCCTACCTATGACTATATCTCCCTGGTTTTTGTGTGGTTTTTTTTTTTATGTTTCATATATTTGGTTAAAAACTGGACTTTTTAAGTAATTTAATGTGGCAACTCTGGAAATCAGATATTGATGTTGTTGGTGTTTGCTGTTGTTGTTTGTATGTTTAATGAGTTTTCTGAACTAATTCTTTACATTTTGTGTTGTTCGTCATGTAGCCACTGAAGTCTATGCTCAGTTAGCTTAGGCCAGTCATTGGATGGAGATTTCATGAACACCACAGCCAGTCTCCTGGTCTTTGCAGAGGCTCTGCGTGCTGGTTGGGGCACACCCTAAATATTAGCTAGCCAGAGCATCAATTTCAGCCACACGTTAAGAACTTAAGTTCTTGTTCTTGACTGAGCATGCTGAGTCTTAGGCATGCACCCCCACCCCCTGCCCTCTGCCCCATGCATGCATGTATGTGCTCTTCTGCTTTGCTAGGAATATGTTAGAACTTTCAAGCTCCTGTGGATGTCATTTCCAGCTTTTCCTCATAAGCTTATTGGTTGCCCTGCTGTTTAACCCAACTGTTACGCACTGCATCAGGCATTTATAAAGTTGAATGAAACTCTCTAGTTGCTTTTGAAAAATACTTTTTGGGAAAAGGCTTCTTATAGTGGTTGTGCTTTGCGTTAGATCCAGCAAAGACAGCCTTGTTGGAAACTGCCAGAGAAGTCCAATAATGACATTCTCTGGGAAGGAAGCATAGAAGTCTTGCCAACCCTGTTGGCCCTTCTAGTGGCTACCAGGGTGCTCGTTCTTACAGTGATTGGTGTAGCGGTGGGCAGAGCTAAGGCAGAGCTAGGGAGGGGGGCGATGGGAATAAGGAAACTTACAGTGCTACCAGCGCACCTGGATCCTGCCACAAATTGCCACACAGTGGTTGGATTAAACAACACAATTTTATTGTCTCCCAGTTTTGGAGGGGAGAAGTTCAGTCACAGAGACAGGGTTGATTCTGCTTGAGGGCTGCGAGATCTGTACCAGTTCTCCTTTCATGGCTTGTGGGTGGCCATCTTCTTCTGCCTGTGTCTGTTCACATCACATCCCCTCTGTAATTTGTATGTATGTCCAGATTTTCCCCTTTTATAAGACACCAGTAGTATTGGATGAGGCTTGCCGTAATGACTTCATTTTAACTTTATTACTTTTCTTTTTTTTTTAATGTTTATTTATTTTTGGGAGAGAGAGACAGCAAGCAGGGGAGGGGCAGAGAGAAAGGGAGACGCAGAATCCGAAGCAGGCTCCAGGCTCTCAGTTGTCAGCACAGAGCCCGACGCGGGACTCACACCCGCAAACCGTGAGATCATGACACGGGCTGAAGTTGGACGCTTAATCGACTGAGTCACCCAGGCACCCCTAACTTGATTACTTTTCTAAAGACACTATGGCCAAATAAATTCACATTCTGAGATACTGGTGGTTAGGGCCTAAACATATGAATCTGGGGAGAGGCATAATTCAACCCATCATGCCAAAGATTCAGTTGTTTTTCTTGAATAAACTTTTCATGAGTTGCCTCAAGTCTTTGAGTAATTTCCAGAGCTCTGAAAATGTTGATCCAGACAATTTCTGTCAGTTTTTGTATTACCTTTATGAAGGGGATAATTTTTAGAGTTCCTTACTCTGCCATTTTCACTGATACCACAACTTTTTATCACAGTTTTTGTTTTAAAACTCTAATTTCTAAACTTAAATTGTAAAACATGTATCACTGATTTCTTTTTTATTGCTTTTTAAGTGGGATATGATTACATTTATTCTTAATAGATGGACATTTCAGTTCAGTGTGGATTTCTTACAGCACATAGATTATTCTACAATGTTTTACTACTTGTGCCTACGTTTTTATTTTAACGTTTATTTATTTTTGAGAGAGATTGAGAGAGAGAGAAAGCGAGCAGTGGAGGAGCAGAGACAGAGGGAGACACAGAATCCAAAGCAAGCTCCAGGCTCTGAGCTGTGAGCACAGAGCCTGATGCGGGGCTCAAACCTACTAACTGTGAGATCATGGCCTGAGCCAAAGTCGGACGCTTAACCGACTAAGCTACCCAGGCATCCTATAGAACAAAATTGTTTAAAATTTAACAGCAATTAATGATATAAAACAAATAATTTAAGCATACAGGGAACTTTCTTAACCTATGGAAGAATATCTATATCTAATAGCTATATTCAGGGGAGATTGGTTCAGTTGGTTAAGGGTTGGACTCTTGATTTCAGCTCAGGTTTCATATCAGGGTTGTAACTGTTGAAGCCTACTTAAAAAATGGAGTGAATGAAGGAGTGAGTGAGTGAAAGCTGCATTCAGTAACCATCACACTATATGGTGAGACTTGAGAGACCGTCTCAAGTTAGGCAGAGTTTTGATTCTCAGATACAACTCTTTACTGGATCACAAAAAGCTTTGTATTTGGTGAATCAGTGAAATGTTGGCATGCCAAAACCTTTTCTACTCATAAGCTGACTTATGAGTAAATTCAAGATAATTGAATCTTTACTGTGTTCCTTTTGTATTTCCTAAAGAATATAATTTTGGCTTGTTTAATGATCAGGATTCTTTGAATTTTAAAGCAAAGTGGGAAAAATGCTTAACAAAATCAAAGCATATATTTATTTTTTGACTTTTTAATCGCATTATAACTTTCAAATTCAGTACTTTGTATCACATCAATGTGAATAGTTATTCTGCTAATATAAACAGATTTATTGGTTCCTTTCAGGTTTGGTGTCTTTGCAAAACAGATACAGTCTAGTATAGACTAGTTTTAATACTTTGTAATTAAAATAATATCCTGAGAATAAAATAAGTTAGTGTCATGAACTCTGCATAAAAGCCCAATGCATTATTTTCAGATTGGTAAACCCGCGTACACCCCCAAATATAATACATGTGTATATTTTTGAGTATTAGTGATCATATGGAATGCAATGAAATTTAGTCCTTATCAAGTAATTGCGGTTACCCAAAGAAAAGTTATAAAAACATGCAACGCAAACTACAAAAATGTGAGGCATTATAGAGCATAAAATGATACAAAATATTATTGGAACATTTTAATGTTGTATTTTCAGTGAAAGTATATGTTATGCTTCATCAAAAGAGTCCACACGTGTTATGTGTAACCCAACGACTGCGAAATTCGGAACTGATAGATCCATCATTCCAGTGGCATGGGCCAAAAGGAAAAATTATTTCAGGTAGGCTTTTGTTTCTATTATAATTCAATGGATATGTCTGAAATATACTCAGAACACAGAATAGTCATATCTCATATATATGTATATGTTTCCTCACTTGTTTTTTCCTGTGATTTCCCTTTGGAGTTAGAGTCTAACAGTGCAGGTGGTATAGACATTTTTTGCACATCTTAATCTGAGATAGAGACACTTGATGACTGTTTAAGAGTTTGGGGAATTCTCTGAGCACCTATATTCCACAAAAATGTTACTTTTTAAAAAGTTCTTAGAGCCATTTTGGTTTCTTCATTCAGACTTCCGTTAGTCAAGTGTGTACGAAGAAGCAGATATAATTCTGGTTTTTATTGACAATACAAATGAGCCCTTTGAGCTGCAGATTTATAAACATGGTTTTGTCTTAAACAGCACCACATAGGGACAGCTCAGGTCTTTACTAGTAGAGTTTTTACATTTTTTGATCTTATATTTCTTTCTGACTAAAAACCATACCAATGTGGATTATATTTGAATTTAATTTCAATATTAGAATCTATTAAAAAAAAGACCGTATTTAGCTTTTCATACTTTGGTATTAAAAACATGCATTTAGATATACTGCATGGTTTGACCGTGATTGTGTATTAATGTATGACTGGTGCTGTGCTTACGAAAGAGGAAACTTAGTAAATCAGTTACTCATCCAGAGGAGAAGACAGACTCGAGAGACAGATGTGAATGGTAGCCTTATGGTTTCAATAAATTTTTGAGGAAACAAGATCTTAATCTCACGAAAGTATTTTTTTTTTTAATTTTTTTTTTTCAACGTTTTTTTATTTTTGGGACAGAGAGAGACAGAGCATGAACGGGGGAGGGGCAGAGAGAGAGGGAAACACAGAATCGGAAACAGGCTCCAGGCTCTGAGCCATCAGCCCAGAGCCCAACGCGGGGCTCGAACTCACGGACCGCGAGATCGTGACCTGGCTGAAGTCGGACGCTTAACCGACTGCACCACCCAGGCGCCCCTCACGAAAGTATTTTTGTTCCACATAGCAATTACTATTGGTATGACTGGTCTGATCAACATTTGCTCCATTCAACTTCTTTTGTTATTTTGAAATGCATTATCTTTTTTCTAATCTTTCATTTGCTGATCTGTTTTTGCAGTGTAGTTTAAAAAATATAAATCAGCTTAGCTGTTCTTGTGTTCAGCCTTGCTAAATACCAGCTTAATGAATTTTCATCCTAACTATGTGTTCAATGAAGCACTTAATCATTTTTGCATACCATCCGGGAAGTTGTCTTTATTGCTCTGTTTACATCTGTTTACATTTTCTTTTTTCTTCCTTCCTTTCTTCCTCTCTTTCTTTCTCTCTCTCCCTCCCTCCCTCTCCGTACTGGTATTTGGAGAGAGTGCCTGTAGATGGAAACCCGGGGGTTTATTTTGTTATGGTGGTTGGGGGAAAGCATTATATTCATACCAAGACTTGGCTGAGGAAACATTCATAGGAAACACTTGTTTCGTAATATGTTTTAATTCATATTTTTATATAATTGAATAATCTTAGCCGTACAGTTCTGAACTATTTATGCTGATTCTGAAGAAGCTCAAGGTTTAAATAGTTACTCCTCTCTAGGTGAGATGGTTCTTCAGAGTGAAGTACTCAGCTCTTAGTGAGAAGTACTCAGCTCTTAGTGAGTGCCTGCCTGGGGGCTGCACTGTGCTAGGCTTTGTGTAATGTCTCTGCCTCATTGTACTAACATAGTAGGAATGGATTAGCAGAGATCAGTGACAAAAAAATTCCAAGAGATCGGGCACTTAATAGAAATCAGTGAAATGGGCCAGGTATAGAAGCATCCAGTACTGATGATGTGATCAGATTTTATTTTTACTGCTCTGTGATAGTAGCACATTATGTAGTACAAGCATGTAGGTTAGTATATTTTACATTGGTGTTAAAACTCCATAAGTTCAAAAATAGAAGCATTTAAGTATTGAATTGTTTTTTTACAATTTGTTACTCCTTTGATTCGGAAATTGAAATCTGAAACATTTTCTTCTCTAAGATGCGTTGCCAGTCTTGTAGTTTATCTTGAAAAGTATAGTATGTGATTGAATTTTGAATCCTGCAACTAAGAGCAATATTTTATTTTACTCACTTTCATAAAGGAAAATAGACATTCAGATGTGTAGTTATTTCCAAGTAAGGATTAAATCATGTTAGTACAGTGGTTTGTTTTTTTTTATTTATAAAAACTATTCTCAGGAAATTCTGGTGTTGACATCATCATCATATTTGAGATTTCAGTGCAGGATCACATCATAATTCACTGTCTACCAGTCTGCAGGCTCATTAGTTCTATCATTATCATTTCAGAAAGATCTGGAAATGTCTAATTTTCCTAAAGCTTGAAAAATGGAGAATCTTTTTGGACACTTATAAATATTCCAAAGATGGTTTCCCTAAAAGTTAGCAAAAGAAATCATGTAATTGTGTAATTACTTGCACATGCCCCTGGAGAGAAACATTCAGATTGTTTAGATGAGTTGTAAAATATAGGGGACCTATGTTAGATTTGTTCGGTCCCCCCCCAACCCTGTCTCCCTACCTTCTCTCCCTCTTTCTCTTCTTGCCCCCACTCCTCCTCTGTTTGTCTTCCCATATTTAAAAAATTTTTTTTTCAACGTTTATTTATTTTGGGACAGAGAGAGACAGCATGAACGGGGGAGGGGCAGACAGAGAGGGAAACACAGAATCGGAAACAGGCTCCAGGCTCTGAGCCATCAGCCCAGAGCCTGACGCGGGGCTCGAACTCACGGACCGCGAGATCGTGACCTGGCTGAAGTCGGACGCTTAACCGACTGCGCCACCCATGCGCCCCTGTCTTCCCATATTTTTTATTCACAAACAAAATGCATTTTTTGCAAAAAGACTTGTACGTCTTACCCCAACCCTGATCCCAACCTGATGAATTAACTCTTCTTGGTGGGTGGACTTCCCCATTTTTCTAAATATATCTAAGCACATACACACACGAGTTTTACCCGGTAACTACACTCTTATTATTCTTCTTGAGATTGAAGATGACATTCTATCCTTCTGTACTATTTTTTATTGAATGAATCACATCATGTGTACAGATGTATATAAGATATATGCAAGTCACGATATGGTAAAACAGACATCCTAGAACCTGCAGGATACACCGTTACGAAGACCGTTGCACTCCTAATAAGATGCTTAAAAATCCCATTTTTCTGTCCCCAAACACTGGTCAGGTAAACACTACTGTGAACATTTACAGAATTATTCCCTGGCTTTTCTTTTTGTGTTTGTCATGTGTATAAATATACCCACAGGCACGTTTATCCATACTGACCGCCCTCTGCAGTAAAGTACAGTCATTCTGTCCATTTTGGGTGTGAAAAAACTGAGGCATTGAGAGAATAGGATGCTTACTGAAGTCCTCGGCCTCTGAAGTCCAGCTTCAGAGTTCACAGATACAGTCTAAGTGAGGGAGGAATGGGATTTTGATTTTCCCTTTTCATCATTTTGTGAGTTTTTGGTTTTTTGTATCTTTTAAAGAATTTGCCCAATTTAGAGTCTTCTTTCAACTTGTTGAATTTATGTGCATAAAGTAGTTACGATACTGTCTTACTATCTTTTTAATATATTCAGGATCTATATGACGTGCCCCATTCTGCCTGATATTGGCTCTGTCTTTTCTCTTTCATTTTGGTCTCTCTGGATACAGGTTTAAAAATTTTACCAGTCTTGGGATGCCTGGGTGGTTCAGTTGGTTCAGTGACTTCAGCTCAGTTCATGATCTCAAGGTTCCTGAGTTCAAGCCCCATGCCAGTCTCTGTGCTGACGGCTCAGACCCTGGAGCCTTCTTCAGATCCTGTGTCTCCCTCTCTCTCTGCCCCTCCCCTGCTCGCACTCTCTGTCTCTCTGTCTCTCTGTCTCTGTCTCTCAAAAATGAATAAACATTTCAAAAAAATGTTCTTACCAGTTTTTTCAAGGGACCGGCTTTTGGTTTGATTTATTTTTCTCTCTTATTTTGTTTTTTTTTTTTTTTTACTTTCACTGATTTCTGTTTTTATTTTTATTATTTCCTTTCTTCTGTTTGCTTTGGGTTAAATTTGCTTATCTTTTGTTGCTTGTAGAATTCTGGATTGACAGTTTATTTCTTTCAGCATTCTAAAGATGGCCCTCTGTATTCTTTTTGCTTGCATAGTTCCTAATGAGAAGTCTGCTGTTATCTTATCCCTGTCCTTCTGTAGACAACATGCCATTTTATTTCTGACTGAATTCAAGATTTTTTTCTTTGCCTTTCATTTTCAGTGATTTGAATTTTACGTACCTCTTTTTTTTTTTTCTTTGTATTCTGCTTAGTGTTCTCTCAGCTTCTTGGATTTTTATTTTATTTTATTTTTTACTTAAAAAAATTTTTTTAACGTATTTTTGAGACAGAGAGAGACAGAGCATCAACGGGGGGAGGGGCAGAGAGAGAGGGAGACACAGAATCGGAAGCAGGCTCCAGGCTCTGAGCCATCAGCCCAGAGCCTGACGCGGGGCTCAAACTCACGGACCGCGAGATCGTGACCTGAGCTGAAGTCGGACGCTTAACCAACTGAGCCACCCAGGCGCCCTGATCAGCTTCTTGGAGCTTTAATTTGATGCTTGCCGTTAATTTTTGAAAATTCTCTGCCATTATGTCTTCAAATATTTATTCTTTCCCATGCTGTCCCTCCTCTCCTTCTGAGATTTCTATCACCTATATGTAACGCTCTTTGATATTGTTGCACAGCTCTTGGATCTTTCTTCCTGGTGGTGGTGGTGGTTTATTTTTTCTCTTTGAGATTCAGATTGGGTTGTTTCTTTTGACATATATTGAAGCTCATTGATTCTTTCCTAAGCTGTATCGATCTTTTTATGAGTCCATTGAAGGAATACCTTGTGTTACTGTGTTTTTTGTTCTTGTTTTTGTCCATGTTGTTTTGCTTTTAGTTCTGGCATTTTCATTTGATTACTTTTTGTAATTTCAGTTTCTCTGCTAAAATCTCCTGTCTGGTCTTGCATATTATCCATGTTTTCTATTCAATATTTTAATACTTTTGTCATTGTTATTTTAAATTAACTGTTTGATATTTTTGACATATATGTCACTTAAGAGTCTGACTCTGTACATCACCTGGTATTTTGGAAATATGTCTTACTTATCTGTATGTCTCCTTGTTTTTTGTTAAAGTTGGACATCTTGAATAAAATAAGACTATAGATAGTAATAATTTTTATGCTTTGAGATAAATACCTTTTTAAAAATAGCATTAATGGGGCACCTGGGTGGTTCAGTTGGTTGAGCGACCGACTTCGGCTCAGGTTGTGATCTCACAGTTTGTGAGTTTGAGCCCCGTGTCGGGCTCTGTGCTGACAGCTCAGAGCCTGGAGCCTGCTTCTGATTCTGTGTCTCCCTCTCTCTCTGCCCCTACCCCACTCATGCTCTTTCTCTGTCTCAAAAATAAATAAACATTTAAAATTTTTTTAAAAAATAGCATTAAGTCTTTAGTATTAGAAGTTTGTGTTAATCTAGTCAAGAATTTATCTTGGTTTAATATTGGTTGTTTCTGTGGTTATTGAAAGCTTCAGTCAGATAAAGTTAAAGATGTTTTAGGTATAGGCTGGTTCATGAGAAGTTCTTTTTCTCCAGTGTCTTTGGAGAAAACATTTCCTTTCTTGGCTTTGTTTTTCCTTTTTTAAAAAAAAAAATCTCTAGAATCTCTTGCATCTCTTCTAATTTGATTATACTACATTTTGACTAGACTCTTTTACTGACGGGTCATTGGGAGAGAGGGACAGTCTCTGATGTTCAGTTAAGCCTGATCTTTGGCAGGTATGGTGTCCCTGGGGCTTGTGGCCGGGGTGGGGGCAGCCGTCACAAATGCTCTAACCCCTTCTCCATCTGTAGTGTTGGCCTAGTACTTCTTGCTGACTGTTCCTCAAGGATGAGACTCTTTTCCCTTTATGTTTCCTTCCCCAGTGGCAATAAGTCTCCACAGAGTCCTAGGTGACTATTTTTGTTCCTTCTCTCCCTATACATTAAATCATTGTTGCATACCAGGAAGTAGGGGAAATGGGTGTGGGTGGACTTTTGGCAGGGTTGCTGGGCCCCTCCTTGAGCCAAGTCCAGTGGGAGTCATGCCTAGGATTCCCCTGACCTTCTCTTTGATCAGTCTGAGGTGTTCCTGAGGGTACACCCTATAAGAGGGTGTAACACCTCATCTCCCCCCACCCCAGTATCTCTGGTCCTCAGAAGTTTCACATGTTCACACAGGTTGACACTTGGCTTTTAGTAAATCATTGAGAACTTTCAGCTGAGTCTTCTTAAATGCTTGGGTCCTGGTTCTATCCACAGGTCACTGTCCCTCCCCAGATTTCAGGTTTATTGGTTACCTTCTCACCTCAGTTTTTTTGATAGGTTCGAGATAAATTGTTAACTGACAATTTGTCTTTTTCCTTATTGTAATAGTGGGGTCGATGTTCTTGTGGTCAGTTTCCATATCTGAGCAGAAACTAAAAGTGCAAACTTAATTTTTTTGTTAAATAATAAGTTATAATGAAATTGTGCTTAAATTTTGCCGTCTAATTTTAGAGTTGTAAGTCATGAACTAGAAGTCTAGTCCAACTCTAAAGTTTTAGATGATCAAGCTAAGTTGTGGAGAAAGAAGTACTGACTTTAGTTCAGTTATTCACGGACTGTGTGCTGTTGCCTGAGTTGTTCCTTTGCCTACATGTTCCTTTGGCATCATGAAATTCACATTTAAACACTGTTACTTAAAGGTCATTTGTTAAGTGGTGTTGTAGCATGGCTTTTTCTGTTTTCTGTGAAATCCTCTGAGTATCTTCTCAAAATGTGCCGCTTTTAATTTTTATTCATTCATTCATGCATGCATGCATGCATGCATGCATTTAGAGAGAAGGAGTGCATGAGTGAGGGAAGGGCAGAGGGAGAGGGAAAGCATCTCAAGCAGGCTCCACGCTCAGCTCGGACTGAACTGTGGGGTTCAGTCTCAGGACTGTGAGATCATGACCTGAGCTGAAATCAAGAGTTGGACGTTTAACTGACTGAGCCTCCCGCGCACTCCCACTTTAATGTTTTAAAAATAAGAAGGTGAGAGGGTGCTTTATCGTGGATCATGTCCTATGTGATTTTCTGGCCGTCATAATACTTAAATTGTAATAGGTATTCAGATATGTATTAGTGCACTTATACTTCTAGTTTGGGAAAATTATAGCCAAAAATGCATAGCCTAATTGACAGCATGATATTCATGGTGTTTAAAATCTATGGGCATTTTATTTTATAGTTTGAGAAGAATCGGTATTAACTCTTCTTTATTTAAAAAATTTTTTTTGAAGTTTTTATTTAAATTTCGGTTAACACACAGTGCAATATTCGTTTCAGGTGTAGAGTGTGGTGATCCAGCCCCTCCGTACAATCCCCGGTGCTCCTCACAAGTGTGCTCCTTGATCCCTGATCACCTGTTTCACCCAGCCCACCACCCACCTCCCCCATGCCAACCATTAGTTTGTTCTCTCTTGTTAAAGAGTCTCTTTCTTGGTTTGCCCCCCCCCCTCTCTTTTTCCCCTGTGCTCATTTGTTTCTTAAATTCCACATACTAGTGAAATCATGTGGTATTTCTTTGACTGACTCCACCTTTTATCATATTTACTATAAAGCATTTGTCTCTGCTGAAATCTATAGCAAACACTTGAAAACTTGTTAATCTGTTTTAGAAAAGAGACATTTTATGGTAAATATGTAATCTTTCATCAAAAAATAAATGAGCATTACAATAGGAACATAGTCACAATTTATAACCTCTTTTTCAGCTTCATCCAAGGATTTGGAAATGGGAATTCTTAAGGCATAATAGTCTGTGTAAATTCCTTGAGGGAGAGTATATCCATCTCTATTCATTTCTCCTTCAGTATCTGAAGTAGGACTTTGCATGTACTAGAAACCCAGCAAACTTTTAAAAATGTTTATTTATTTTGAGAGAAAAAGAGAAAGCATGAGCAGGGTAAAGGGGTAGAGGGAAAGAGAGAATCCGAAGCATGCTCAGCATGGAGCCCAGTGTGGGGCTCGATCCCACCACCTGGGATCATGGCCTGAACTGAAATCAAGACTCAGACGCTCAGGCAACTGAGCCACCCAGGCGCCCTGAAACCGAACAGATTTTTATTGAGCAAGTTAATAATGAAAATTTCATCATTAAGAACATTCCTGTTGTGTCTTTTTTTGAGGAAATACATTTATTCAAAAATAAATTTCAACCTGAAATTTATAAGCAATATGTTATTTACTTAAAGTGGAAAAAGATAATTATTTGCTGGGATAACACTTTCCATTCTAATGAAGGGCATATGAAATTATTGAATGAGTTTTAATATAAAAATTTTCAAATGCAAAATTGGTTATGCACTTTCAGAATAATGACTTGAATTACTTAAGGATTTATAGCTTTTTCAAGTAATTTAAGTTGTATTTGTTACACGAAAACAATTCTGTGAGATATGCTGTCGTATATTATGATTCTTTGTTTTACAAATGTTGGAGCTGGACCTAAGAAAGATTAAGTGATTACCCTCGGGTTACACAGTTTATGAGAAAGAAAGGTAGACCTGAAACCCACGTCTCAAGCCTCTAAATCACACCTCTTTGCTGTTACACAGCACAGCTTCCTCCCAGTGTGGTACTTAAGTAACAAAGCACACGGAAGTCCCAAGGGCTCTTAACATCCAGTCCTCATTCTCAACACTGCAGCTCTGATTGTGTGACTTTGGGCAGGTCGGGTGATCCAGTCTCTTGTTTTCTCTCTACTGCAACCCTAAGGTTGTAACCCAGCCTTTGCCTGGTATCTTGTGTAATGACTAGAAGTTCCTAGTTATTAGTATCTTGGGTTAGTCTTTGTTCTGGATACATTGTTTCCTCCCTTTCACATACAGTTTGTAAGCTTACGGAGGGCAGAACTTATCAATCAGTACACATACCTATGTGGATATATAATTACTTTATAGCATATGTAAATAAATGCTGCTTTTATACACATGCGAATATCTGATAGAGTTCATTTCAATGCAAGGAGATTAGGAGTGCATGAAGTACATGGAATTGTCAGTCTCCTCTGCCACTTAGGCAGCCGCACAGTTGGTGACCCCTGGTTAGTCCAGTTCACACACTAAGAAGGTCATCCTGGCATCTGCTGTCAACAAACACCAGACGCAATCACTAGTTATGCCCCCGACAAACTTCAGTGATTCTGTAGGTAAATTTTGATGGTTTTGCTCTGTTTACAAAATATTTTGTTATTTTATCTCAGTGTCGTGTAATTTAATTACTGTGTTATTCCTTTATTAGAAAACAGCACTACACAAGTAACATCCACAGGAAGCCTTATATTCCAGAACTTTGAGGAGGGAATGAGTGGAGTTTACACCTGTTTCCTGGAGTATAAACCTACTGTGGAGGAAATCGTGAAAAATCTTCAACTAAAATACGTTATATATGGTAAGAAGTGCATTTGGTTGTATGTTAACATTTCTTAATGTTTTCAAATATTTAAACATCTTTAGGTTTGTCTTAAAGGGACTTTATTTTTATTTTTATTTTTTGTCTTTTAAAGAAAAACTACTACTTGCCGCTATTTTACAAAGTGCTGCGTAAGTGTTAGTGCTAAGGGCAGACCTTCTTTTCTTTGGGGGAGTGTTGATATGAACGCAGATAAATTTAAACTGCTGAGTGAAAATGGGGCTGGAAATCATATTTTCAAATTTTTACAATATTACAGTTTATACTGCTGTTTAATTCTGAGTTTCACTCTTGGTGGCACATTGCCATCCCCCCAGACAGGAGCATGAAATGCCACCATAAATCCTTCTCTAAAAGCAGTGTGGTCTGTGGAGGTATGAGATGGGGAGAGCTGGGTGGGTTACTCGAGTGGCCGGGAGAGCAGCGTGAGCAGAGGTTGCTTGTATGTCCCCTTTCACCGGGGGAACCTGCATGTGGTGGATGGAGTTGGGGTCCTCCGGGATGCACCTGTCTGATCTCCAGGACCTGGGCCTGTGCTGCCTTTCCGGACAGAAGGCTCTTCGCAGATATCAATTGCATCTTGAGGAGAGGAGGTTGTCCTGAAGTCACTGAGCAGGCCCAGCGTCAGGGTCCTTAGCAGAGGAGGCACGAGGGCCATGGACACATAAAGGAGACGTGATGGCGCAAGGAGAGGCCCCCGTGGTTTCCTCTGAGGATGGAGGAGGGGCCACGGCCAGGGAGAGCAGGAGGCCTCTAGAAGCTGGAGCTGGAGGTGGAGGTGGCAGAGGCCTAGAACTTCCAGAAGGAGTGCACCTTGTAAGATTCACTTTGGACTTCTGGTCTCCAAAACTGCAAGATGATAATATTTGTGCTATTTGAAGCCACCGCGTTCTGCGGTGATCTGTCACAGTAGCAACGGGAAACTAACGTACCATCCTTGTCACAGCTGGGTTGCGGAACGCACGGCAGAATTATTAGTGGTTTCCTGATGATTTTCAGTCACTGATGAAACACTGTCCCATATATCCAAAGAAAGACATAATTTTTTTATGAGAAACTATGTTAACTTTCTTAGGCAAAAAATGTTTAAACTTTTGAATGTGTCACACTTCCTTTTTGTTACGTAGTTTTCCCCATCTTGTTATTTCACTTGTTTAAAAGGAATATACTTTGAAATCTCTTCTAAGGGTATATTCACACATGCCTACAATGAATGCTGATTTATAGTAATGATAGGTGTAGCTAATATTTACTGAGCGTTCATTATGTGCCAGGCAGTGCTGTGTTTCCGTGGGATTAGGGCATTGTTTAAAGTGCTGTATTTGTACTCGACTCACTCAGTCCTGCAACAGACCTGTGCAGTGCATACTGCCATGTCCTGTCTTGTGCAGAAGCACTGAGGCACGGAGTGGTGAAGCGACTCACTCAGGGCCTCACTGTGCGAATGGGGCGGAGATTCAGATTTGAATCTAGGAATTCTGATTCCGGAGTTGGTTCCACAGAGACCGCAGGATGAAGCCTCATTTAATAAAGCCTGACTTTGGAGACCTGCTATTCTTGTGCTTAAAACAAATCATGTAATTCGTTCTATTTCAATTATGGGAAGAGTCCAAATGTCTCCTCAACTGACGAATGGACAAAGAAGATACATGTATATAATGGAATACTACTTGTCAATGAGAAAGAATGAAATCCTGCCATTGGCAGCAACGTGGATGGAACTGGAAGGTATTATGCTAAGTGAAATAAGTCAGTCAGAGAAAGACAGATAATATATGTTTTCACTCATATGTGGAACTTGAGAAACTTAACAGAAGACCATGGGGGAAGGCGAAAAAACAGTTACAGAGAGGGAGGGAGGCAAACCATAAGAGACTCTTAAATACAGAGAACGAACTGAGGGTTGATGGGGGTGGAGGGGCGAGGGAGAGGGGAAAATGGGTGATGGGCATTGAGGAGGGCACCTGTTGGGATGAGCACTGTGTGTTGTATGGAAGTGATGAATCAGGGGAATCTACTCCCCAAGCCCAGAGCACACTGTATACACTGTATGTTCTCCAACTTGACAATAAATTATATTTAAAAAAAAGAAAAAAAGATCCACTTTAATCTTTCTAATGGCCACATGGTATTCCAGATTTGATTACTCCTCAGTTGGTGATCGTGGAGTTTGTCACATTTCCCTACTTCAAAGGGTACTGTATGGAACAGTTGAATAAATCCCTCTCCCTGCTGCCCCCACTGTGTATGTGTGTGTGTGTGTCTTTTTGTCTCTGTCTCTCATCTATTTCTATGTAAACACACAACCCACACATTTTACGTATGTATGCATGCATGCATGTATGTATTTGTAGTATTCCACCATGAGGCACACTTTATTTTTTCCAAATTCAAAAACAGACGAAATTAGGCTATCAATGGAGAAACAATGGGGATAATCACCTCTTTATTAATTAGTTTTGATAGAATAAATTTTAATCCTAGAAGACTTGTTTTTTGTTTTTTGTTTTTTTTTAATTTTTTTTTTTCAACGTTTATTTATTTTTGGGACAGAGAGAGACAGAGCATGAACGGTGGAGGGGCAGAGAGAGAGGGAGACACAGAATCGGAAACAGGCTCCAGGCTCTGAGCCATCAGCCCAGAGCACAGACCGCGAGATCGTGACCTGGCTGAAGTCGGACGCTTAACCGACTGCGCCACCCAGGCGCCCCACTAGAAGACTTGTTTTAACTTAACGTTAGACTATATTACTGTGGTCCAGTATATATATATTATAGGTCCGTATAGTTATTACCATAGAGTTAATGTGATCCCATTTTATCAAGCCAATTACAGGTGGTGAAGATTTAATTTCACTTAGTTTCCCTTCTGTTAGAGCATCTCTACTCAATATGAGATATTTTAAGGCAGTGAGTACCACGACTATGGCAAATTTAGGCAAGGCTACAACTTAAGTGAGCCATACTTATTTTTCTCTATTTTATATTTATTATTCTAATATTACGGAGGGTAACATGTTTAAGTTTAGTTGGTTCTCCGGGTATAACCATAATTTGAGCCCTCTTATTAAGTCTATAGAGTTTGGCCATTTGGCACATTTTAACAAATGTTAAAATAAATTTATATTAAACAGGCACAAAAGCCATCAGAGCCCTTTTAAAATCTTTTTATATGTAAAGTTCTTTAGTATATACATTTGGTACATATATATTTTTTAATTTTTTTATTAAAAAATTTTTTAATGTTTATTTACTTCTGAGAGAGAGAGAGAAAGACGGAATGTGAGTGGGGGAGTGGCAGAGACAGAGGGAGACACAGAATCAGAAGCAGGCTCCAGGCTCCGAGCTGTCGGCACAGAGCCCGATGTGGGGCTTGAACCCACGAACTGCGAGATCATGACCTGAGGCGAAGTCAGAAGCTTAAGCGAGTGAGCCACCCAGGCGCCTCCCACTTTACCCATTTCTTGACCCTTCACTACCTGCCTGTGGCAACCACCAGTCTGTTTTCTGTATCTGTGAGCTTCTCTTTTTTAGGTTACACATAGAAAAGAAATCATACAGTATTTGTCTTTCTCCGTCTGACTTACTTCACTTAACTTATAAAGCCCTCAAAGTCCATCCGTGTTGCCGCACACATGCACACGCGGCCCACAATTTCTTTAGCCATTCAATCAGCAGGGGACACAGTTGGCTACTGTCAATAGTGCTGCAGTGAATATGGGGGTGCATATGTCCTTTTGAGTTAGTGCTTTTTTGTGGGTTTTGGGGGGGGGGAGGGATAAATATCCAGAAGTAGAATTTCTGGACCATATGGTTGTTCAGTTTTAGTTTTTTGAGGAACCTCCGTACTGTTTTCCGTAGTGGCTGCACCAGTTTACCACCAAACAGTATGCAAGGGTTCTCTTTTTCCCACATCCTTTCCAGTACTCATTACTTTTTGTTTTTGTTTTTGTTTGTTTGTTTGGGGTTTTTTTTTTTTTTTTTTTTTTTTTTTTTTTTTTGGTTGGTAACAGTCATTCTAACAGGTGCATTTCCCTGATAATGATGTTGAGCACTTTTTCATGTACCTGCTGGCCATCTGTATTTCTTTGGAAAAATGTCTATTTAGATCTTTTGCCTATTTTAAATTGGATTGTTTGTGTTTTTGCTGTTAGTTTGTATAAGGTCTTTATAGATTTTGGATAGTAACTGCTTATCTGATACATGATTTACAGAAGTTTTCTTCTACTCAGTAGGATGCCTTTTTTATTTTGTGGATTATTTTCTTTGCTTTGCAGAAGCTCTCTAGTATAATATAGTTTCACTTGTTTATTTTTGCTTTTGTTGCTTTTACTCTTGGTGTCAGGTTAAAAAACTTGCAAAGGTACTTATCACCTATATTCTTTTCTAGGAGTTTTATGGTTTCAGGTTTTACCTTCAGTTCTTTAATCCATTTCAAGTTAATTCTTGTGTGTAGTATAAGATAGTGATCCAGCTTCATTCTTTTCTATGTGCATGTCCAGTTTCCAGCACCATTTTTTGAAGAGACCAACCTTCCGTCATTGTATGTTGTTGGCTCTTTTGTTGTAAAATTAATTGACTCCCTATGTGGATTTATTTCTGGGCTCTCTGTTCTGTTGGTCTGTAGCTCTATACCATACTTTTTACATTACTGTAGCTTCGTAATAGTGTTTGAAATCAGGGAGCATGATGATGCCTCCAGCTTTGTTCTTCTTTCTTGAGATTGCTTTGGCTATATGGGGTCTTAGGATTGTTTGTTCTATTTCTGTAAGAAGCATCATTGTAATTCTGATAGGGATTTTATTGAATCACATTGATTTGGGTAGTGTGAACATCTTAGCAGTATTGATTATTATAATCCCATGTACGTGGAATATATTTTCATTTATTTGTCTTCTTCAGTTTCTTAATGTCTTATAATTTGGAGTAGAGCTAAAGTATTTCAGTTTCTTGAGGTCTGGTTTATCAAACTTGGTTATTAAGCATCGTCCTATTTTTTCCTAAAGCCTGACAATGTCACTTTTAATGTTAATGCATTTTCAGTTGTTTTTTGTATGAGGCGTGAGGTTTAAATTGTTTATAGGTGGATATCCACTTGCACCAGCTTCGTTTCTTGCAAAGACTGTTCTTCCTTTGATGGATTGTTTTTGTACCTTTGTCAAAAACCAGTTGAGAATATTTGTGAGAGTATTTCTGGGTTCTCTAATTTCTTCCATTAATTAATAGGTCTGTCCCTCTGCCAGTATCACATTAATTAATTAATTACTATAACTGTATAGAAACATTCAATATAAGGTAAAGTAATTCTAATTCTCCTACTATTCATTTTTATGAAGATTGTTTTTGTGTTTTTTGGGCCTGCCCCTTTCCATATAAATTTTAGAATAATCTTGAATGTGTCTACAAAGTGTCCTGCTGGAATTTCTATGGGAATTACATGTGGGAATTTCTATGGGAATTACTCTATAGATAAATTTGGGGGGAAATTGCCACCTCTCCTATAGTAAGTGTTTCAATCCATGAACATGGTTTATCTCCATTTACTTAAGTCGTTCTTCATTTCTTACATCTATTATTTTTCTATTTTTATTTCTTTCATGTATGTGTTCAGTATGTACCTAAGTATATTATTTTGTTCTTTGGAGCAATTTTAAATAGTATTAGGTTTTAAATTTTGGATTCCACATGCTTATTGTTGATATATAGCAAATGAATTATTACTTGTATCTTAATCTTATAACCTGCCATTTTAACATAAGGTTAGTTAATAGTTCTAGAATCTTTTTATTTTGTAGATTCTCTGTGAGACAGTCATGTCATAAGCACAGACGGACAGTTTTGTTTTATTTATTTATTTTTCAATTTGTATGCCTTATTTTTCTTATTATGGTGACTAGGACTTCTAATAATTTGCTGAATAAGAGTGGTGAAAGCAGACATCTTTGCCTTGATTGTAAATGTGATATTAGCTGTAGTTCTTATGTAGGTTCCCTTGAGGGGAGGTTGAGGAAGTTTCCTTCCATTCCAAGTTTGTTGATTGTGTGTGTGTGTGTGTGTGTGTGTGTGTGTGTGAGGGTGTTGGATTTTGTCAAGTGCTTTTTGTCTGCATTAACTGATAATTATGTGGTTTTTGTTTTGTGTGTTATTGATATATTACATTAATTGGTTTACAAATGTTAAACCAACCTTGCATTTCTAGAATAGATAAATCCCACTTGGTCACGATGTATAATTCTTTCACTATGCTGTAGGATTCAGTTTTCTAGTGTTTTGTTAAAAGTTTTTGGCATCTGTGTTCATAAGACATTGGTCCATAGTTTTCTTGTGGTATCTCTTTTGTGTGGTTTTGCTATCAGGGTAATACTAGACTCATAGTATGAGTTGGGAAGTTTTTCTTCCTCTTTTGATTTTGGAAGAGTTAATTTAAAATTGTTGACATTTCTTAAAATATTTTCTAGAATTCTTGAGTGAAGACATCTGGACTTTGGTTTTTCTTCACTCTATATACATACACGTATGTATGTGTATATATACTGGTTATTAATTCTCTTTGTTTATTGTAGCTCTGTTTAGATCTTCTGTGTTTTTATTGAGTCAGTTTTAATAGTTTGTGTCTTTCTAGGATTTTTCTATTTTATCTAAGCTAATTATTGGCATACAGTTGTTCATAGTGTCCCTTTGTAGTAATTTTTTATTTTGTAAGGTCAGAGTAATTCTGCAATAATGCTGTTTCTTTCATTTCTGGTTTTGAGAATTTGAATCTTCTCTATTTTTCTTGATTACTTTAGCTAAAGGTTTATCAATTTTGTTCATTTCTTCAAAAAACTAGGTTTGTTTCATTGCTTCTATTGTTTTTCTTTTCACTATACCATTAATCTCTGCTCTACATTTTATTATTTAAATAATAATAATTTTCTTCCTTCTGTTTGCTTTAGGTTTAGTTTTCTCATTTTTTTCCAGTGCCATAAGGTTAAAGGTTAGATTACTGATTTGAGATCTTTCTTTTGTGATAAAAGCACATTATATGTACACACGCGCGTGCGCGCGCACACACACACACACACACACTGCTAAGTACTGCTTTAATTGCATCCCATTGATTTTGTCTTTATTTTAATTTATATCAAGATATTTTCTAACTGCTCTTGATTTCCTTATTTGACATACTGGTTATTTAGGATGCTATTGTTTGATTTCTGTGTCTCTGTAAGTGTCTCAAATTTCTCTCTCACTCTAATTTTATTCCATTTTAGAGACAATACTTTGTATTTCAATCCTTTTAAGTTTATTGAGATTTGTAGTGCAGTATCTGCAACATCTTTGAGTATTTGAGTGTGTGCCATGAGCACTCCAGAAGAATGTGTATTCTGCTGTTTTGGGTGGAGATCTGTAGATACTTGTTAGGTCTGTTTGTTCATGACACTACCCAGGACTTGTATTTCTATGTTGATCTTCTGCCTAGTTGTTGTATCTATTATTGTAAGTGGGTGTTGAAATCCCCAACTAATAATTGTTGTCTGTTTCTTTTTTTATTTGTCAGTTTTTGGTTTGTTTTGGTACATTGTTCTTAGGTGTGTCTATGTTTATAATTGTTCTGTCTTACTGAAGGATTTTCCCTTCTAATAAAATGTTCCTTTTTGTTTGTTTGTTTCGTCTAAAGTCTCTCTTACCTGATAATTGTATAGCCACTTCTGCTTTCTTGTGTTTTCTGTATGCATAGTATATCATCTTTCACGTTACTACTTTCTATCAGTTTGTATTTTTTTAAATATAAAGTGTGTCTCATGTAGCCACCAGATAGTTGATACTGCTTTTTCAATCCAGTTTCACAGTCTGTGAAGAGACTAGACAGTATCATTTTTGACTGGATAGTGTCATTCCTTTACATTTAATGTCATTTTTATATCATTAGATATACTCTGCTGTTTTATTTTTTGCTTCATGTGCGTTCCTGTATTTCGCATGAATTCTTTGGAATTAAAAGATTAATTCTTAATGTAGCATTTTAAGTAGTGATTTTTCACTTTGTATTTGAGTTTTATTTCCTGATTGTTCTGAGGATTACCACATACATCTTAACCTACCTTACAGAGTCAGCTTGACATTTATACTAAATTCCACTGAGATGTAGAAAAGTTACTCTTACATATACATATTCCTTTTCTCTGCTTTTTGTGGTATAAATATTATGCGTGTTATATTTGTAAATGTTACACAACTATCAATAGATAGCTCTTATTTTGCATAGTGTTATGTGTTTCTGAAAAGCCAGAAACAGAAAGGAGAGCAAGTGTGTTTGTAGGTTTATAGCTTACTAGCTTTTTTGTTGCTCATTTTTTATTCTCTTCATTTGTTCCCATGTATTCAAGTTACCACCTGTAGTCGTTTCCTTGGCCCAGTGTAGGGGACCAGTGGAACATCATACACAAATCCTTTACACAGTTGCTTTTTCTATCAGTAAAAGGAAAAAAGTAGAAGAAATATGCACTTATTCTGTCTTTGTAATGACATAATTACCTTTACTGGAACACTGTTTTTGGTGTGGATTCCGATTACTGACTATGGCCATGTTCTTTCACTCTAATCTGAAGAACTGCTTTTAGCTGATTCCTTCTTCTGCCAGATCACAATCCTCTCTTGAGCCCCTGAGTCCATTTTTCTTTTCAGTGCTTTCATTTTTCAACTGCAGAATGTGCACTTCGTTCATTTTTTATAATTTCAAACTTTACAAATATTAGTTATGTGAAATTCTCATTATACCTTCCTTCTTTAATCATAATTTCCTTTCGTTATTTTAACATATTCATAACGGATGCTTTGAAATCTTTATCTTTTAAATCCCACATCTGATCATTCTCGCAAGTGGTTACTGTTTCCTACTTTTTTCCAGGACATGAGTCATTCTTTCCTGTTTCCTTGCTTGACTCAAATTTTTTTCAGAACCTGGACTTTTTAGATAGCCTGGAACCTGCCGCCCTCCCCAGGCTTGTAATTATTTGATGTTTGTTTAGCAAGTGCCTAGATCATTTCCATGAAGTTCGCAAGTGTCTAGATCACTTCCATGAAGTTTGCTCCTCACTCACCATAATGTGAAGCCCCCCACCCTCAGCCCCTAGTTTGTTTTAGGAATGGCAGCAGTTAGTTTTTAGCAATGCCCTGGGCATAAATTCCTCTGAAGGCTGATCCAGTGAAGTATGCCTTCCTTTGAGGGGATATTCCCCTGGTCAGTGTTTGAGACTCTCTCTGACCCCAGGATTGTTGCTTGCAGCATAGACTTCCGGAGCTGCTGTCTGACAGACTAGGCAGCCTTCGTGCAGTTCACCTGCCCCCCCCCCCCCCAGGGAGTCTATAAGTCACCTCCCCACCGTCTTTCCCCAGACCTCCTGGGTTTTTGAGACTGCCCCGAGGTTCCAGCTTCCTGGCACTTTATCTCCAGTGATGCCTGTTCCTTCCAGAAGAGATTCTGAGCTCTCTGCTCTCCCGCCTGCTCCTGCCCCCTGGCACATCCTCCCACCTGACCCGCAGTCTGGAGCTGGGGTGAGGACACGAGTGCCCCCCTGCTGTAGCCGGGGAGGGGTAGCAGCAGCATCTCTGGGACCCCTGGGTTTGCTGCTCCAGCTGTGGACCCCTCACCGTGAACTGGGCCAGGGCAGTCAAGGGCAGCGAGGGCCCCCGGGGGGCATTGTCAGCATTGCCACAGCCAGTGTCAAGCCTCCATGGCATGAAGTGCTGGCCAGTGGAAGAAGGGAGTCATCCCCTCCCAGCTGTCTCAGCCATACTCACCTGCACCTTCCCGCCGGGAGCAGGTAGTTCCGCTTGGCAGGAGAAGTGCCGACCCCCCCTGCCCCTCCTGGGGGGGCCGCTGTCTGGGGGCTGGGGAAGAGGGCGCCCCACATTCTCAT
The DNA here is from genome assembly GCF_016509475.1 of Prionailurus bengalensis. Taxonomy (NCBI): domain Eukaryota; kingdom Metazoa; phylum Chordata; class Mammalia; order Carnivora; family Felidae; genus Prionailurus; species Prionailurus bengalensis. The sequence continues at coordinate 63,974,826 of NC_057348.1, read as the reverse complement.
CTGCCCAGTCTGGAGTGCTTTCCATCTCACTGGGCCGAGAGGGGAGGGAGGTGGAAGGTCTGGGTTCACCACCCCGGACTCCCTGTTCTTACTGACTGTTAGGAGATTTTTTTGAATAAATATTTTTTCACTTTTCTCTTTGTCCTAATGTCCCCCAAAACTCAGTTCCCCTCTTGGTGGGTGTTGAGCCTAAAGGCACAACTGAGCCAAGAATAGGAAAAGGAAGGGTTTTACTAGCAACAAGTAAGGAGAACATTGGGGATCTTTCCCAAAGCAGGGTCTCCCAGAATTGGGGTAAGTCACCAGGGCCAGCGGCTTCCTCAGTTCTCTGGCTTTGGTGGGTCCAGAATCTGAGCACTCGGAGGGCTTTAGATCCCGCAAAGGTACCTGAAGCGTGTGAGGCGGGTCAGGCTTCACTTTTGAGTCTGCACGGGGAGTTTTAAAATATGGGTTTGTTTTTGTTTGTGTACAGATTTTTTGCTTGTCTTCCTATCGACAGTATTTCCGTTATCAGAAAAGAATAGTAGATAATAGTTTATGAATATCTTCTGGCTCTGTTTAGTACAAGAACATGTTTAGTCTGCCCTAGTTTGTGCACACTTTTTCCTCCCCAACCGGCGCCTCAGCCACCAGCCTGTGGATTGGTCTAGGATTGTGTTGGCAGGCAAATGGCATTTCACCTCTTTGGTGGTGCCTCATCTCCCCTACTGCCACCCAAAAGTGTGTTTAAATCGCTTGGCATTCCCCGCCAATAGTTTGCAAGTCCACAAAATGAGTGGCTTTGGACTCCGTCTCTTAGCTGTTTTTCAGCTTTGACGTTTTATGTCGATTCTTTTAAAAGCTGGTGATGGAATAAAATGCAGTGAACTGCTGTCCGCTCATAATTAATTGAGATATTTGTCAGAACTAACTAGCACCGGGAGTTTTATCACCTATTTATTGTCGCTGATATTGGTGCGGTTTTGGAGTGATGGTGGTTCGGAGCTGTTGGCCAAGAAGAATTCTGGAGATGTCTTTGGTGCAAAAAGGTGGTTTTATTAAAGCACGGGGACAGGACCCGGGGGCAGAAAGAGCTGCACTGGGTTTATGAGGATTGACTGGTTCTATAGAGGCCTCCAGAAGGACTTCGATGTGCTAAAGAGGACTCATAATGTCCCTGAGGCCTTGCTGTTGTCAGGCTAAGGCTGTTTTCCCTCCAGGAAGGCATTAACATTAAGACAGTTGGGAGTTTATTGGAGGAATGTTTTATTCTGCCTGTCTCAAATATTTGTCAATAGGCTATACTATTGAAAAATATGTGTAACATTTGAGAAACATTAAATATTGTCAGTGGGTTATAAAGAAATTTAATTGGGGGCACCTGGGTGGCTCAGTCAGTTGGGCGTCCGACTTCGGCTCAGGTCATGATCTCACGGCCCGTGCGTTCAAGCCCCGCATCAGACTCTATCCTGTCAGTTCGGAGCCTGGAGCCTACTTCGGATTCTGTGTCTCACTCTCTCTCTGCCCTTCCCCCACTCACTCTCTGTCTTTATCAAAAAAAGGAATAAACGTAAAAAAAAATAAATAAAATAAAAAAAAATTTTATTTTATTTACCATTTCCTTCTTGTCTTTGTTTCCCACATCACTGTGGAGAGGAGGGTGATGTTGGGGCTCCAGGAAACTAAGTCTATGGGTTTCTGGAGATTAGGCTATTGATAGGATTGCCTTTTTCTTGTCATTTACTAAGGTATTTGTAAACTGGTGGAGACTCATGTCCTGCGTGACTGTGATCGCTTATCAGTTAAATTGTTTTTTCCCTTTCATTTGTTCTTGGGCAGTCAGGAGTGCCCAGGAATGTCGCGCAGAGCCCACCTTACTGGGGGTGGGGGATGTTTGCCGGGTGTCAGCTCGCCTGATGCTCCCTCAGCAATCATTAGACTGTCTCCTGGCCTGTTAGTTCCTACACTCTTTCCTAGGCCAGCAGGGCCTAAAATAACTTTTCACACATCTCGGAAACTGTCGTTCTTTTTCTGGGAACCCCTCTCTCTTTCTGCTTGCATTAGGACCATTTTCAGAGATTATAAATGGTTGTTTTTTAAAAATAATTTACGTTATTTTTCATTGGGATGTGGGCTTCTGTTTCTCCAGCTCTCATGTCCTGCTACTATAATTGTTTTAATAATATTTTTAATAGTCATTACTTTATTAGATGTACCATTTGTTATTTAGTAGTAGTTTGTTTTCAAATGTTTGACGGATTTTATTTATTAAAAAAAATTTTTTTTAATGTTTATTTTTGAGACAGAGATAGAACATGAGCAGGTGAGGGGCAGAGAGAGAGAGAGAGAGAGACAGAATCCAAAAGCAGGTTCCAGGCTCCAAGCTGTGTTTGATGGATTTTAATTGTTGATTTGGATTTTGATTTCTTTGTGTCAGAGCATGTGGTTACATAATATATGTAATTGTTATGGATTTCTTATCATCTTTATTTTTTTGTGTCATTTCAGTTATATATTGAAATGGGCAGGAAAAACGTTCCCCATTTCAGATATTGTAATGGCACTCGATAAAACTGGTAGATTTATGAGAAACATACTATTTGTTGCTTATAGCTGGTAATTATATGACTATAGTTTATTCTAAGATGAATATTAAGAGAACTTTCATTCCTAAGTTTGAGGAAGAATAATATATTGGTTAAGGGCGTAGAGTCTGGGGCAGGTTTCTCGGTTAGAATCTTAGTTTTGACACCATAGGCATGGGAGTGTGACATAACCCCCGTATCCCTCAGTTTCCTCAGGATGGATATAAAAATACTATGAACTTCTTCCAAGTAATGATTTCGCTTGAGTAGTTGCAATGCATTTGAATTGCTTAAATAACCGCTTTTGTGTTATTCTGTTTAATTTTTTACAGCTTATCGTGAGCCTCATTATTATTACCAGTTCACGGCTCGATATCATGCAGCTCCTTGCAATAGTATTTATAATATTTCTTTTGAGAAGAAACTTCTTCAGATTTTAAGCAAATTGGTTCTTGACCTTTCATGTGAGGTTTCTTTACTGAAGTCTGAATGCCATCATGTTAAAATGCAAAGAGCTGGTTTGCAGAATGAATTGTTCTTTACATTTTCAGGTAAGTAAACACAGTTCTTTACAGAAAACGAATAGCAAATTTTAAAGACATGTGAATTACCAACAACATTTTTAGAATGTAAATATTATAGATCTGAATACTTTTCATGTTCTCTACTCTGGCTTAGTTCTGATAGGCCCCAAAATAAAATTCTACTGATTTATGTGCTCAGTGAAAATTTTGCACTCTCAAATAACTAAACCTTGCTGTGGTAACTTATTAGAGAATGGGGTTAGTATAAGGAAATGCCTATCTTGATATTTGACTACAGGATTTAATTTGCAAAAAGCATCTAAGTGCAATAAGATGAGTTAATATAGATCAGATCAGAGGGACCGTTCTAACAGCTTACAGTGCTTTTCCTAATAACACAGAGTGGAGGCCCAGTATTTTCTGGAAATTTCAAGGAATTTCGAGGAATTGATTTTAGACTTATATAAAGGGCTTGTTGATGAATGAACACTTTGGAATAACTGTCGGTGTATTTTACTGGGTCCCATGGCAATTGACTCCGTCCCCTTTCCATCTCAAATGATCTTGCTTGCCGTACTCCTTTCTTTCTTCTTTACTCTGTCCTTGATTCCTCTCCTGCTGGTGTTTGTATTCACTCCTCTCTCTCTCTCTTTTTTTTTTGGGGGGGGGGGGGACATCTATGATTAAATTTTTAGACACACCTGAGAGGTGTGAAGCTTTACAGGAAAAGAAGAAGAGAAGTTCAGCCCCATTTTCACTGTCTTTTTTTTTTTTTTATCTTCCTTACTGCTTTTCTCCTTTTCCAGAAAAATTGTGAAAGTTATTCTGCAGCTGCTGAGACAAAGTATCACAGTTAGACTGGTTCTTCAGCTCTTCAAGGACCCACTGTTAGCATTCATGAGTCATGAGATCTTTTACCCAGTGTATTTAATAGGTGCTGTTATTAGGCATTTAATAGTCCTTAGAAAACCTTGGAAGTGTAGTTGAACCCATAAGAGAAAAATGATGGTAATGGAAACAAGGCACGGTGGGCTTGAGATGCATTTCTCTAATGACTAATGATGCCGAGCACCTTTTCATGTGCTTACTAGCCATTTGTGTGTATTCTTTTTTGGAGAAAAGTATATTCAAGTCCTTTGTCCAGTATTTCTTTTTCCAGCTTTACTGAAATAAATTGATACCTAACATTATGTAAGTTGAAGAAGTAAGGAATAAGGATTTGATACACATATATATTACAACATGATTACCACAGTAAAGTGAACACATCATCTCACATAGTTACAGTTTATTTTATCTTATTATTTTATCGTGGTGAGAACTTTTACAATCTGCTCTTATAGCAACTTTCAAATATACCTTATTGTTAACCGTATTCACCATGCTCTATATTATATCCATATGCTTATTCATCTTCTAACTAGAAGTTTGTATCCTTGGTCTAACGTCATCCATTTCCCTCAGGCCCTACCCTCTAACCCAGCATCCACCAGTCAGTTCTCTGTTCCTATGAGTGGTTTTTGTAGATTCCACATGTAAATGAGATGGAAGTATTTGTCATTCTCTGTTTGACTTAATTTCACTCAGCACAACGCCCTCAAGGTCCATCTACTTTGTCGCAGATGGTAGAATTTGCTTTTTCTTCACAGATAAATGCTGTTCCATTGTGTCTGTATGGATACATCCTTACACACAATCGTTTCCTCTACTGTGAAGAAGTTTTCTAGTTTGATATAGGTCCACGTTTTGGTTTGGTTTCGTTGCTTGTGCTTCGGCTGTCATATAAAGTCATTGGCATGTTCACTAAGGAGCTTTTTTGTATATTTTCTTCTGGGAATTTTATGGTTTAGGTCTTACATTTAAATCTTCAGTTCAAATTAATGGTTGGGATTGGCGTGAGATCAGAGTCCAGTTTAATTCTCTGGCATGTGACTGTTTGGTTTTCCCAGTACAATTTATTGTAGAGACTACCTATTCTCCATTGAATATTCTTGGCTCCTTTGACCTTACATACATGAGTTTATTTCTTGGGCTCTCAACTCGGTTCCATAGATACGTGTTTTATGTCCGTACCATACTCTTTTGATTACCGTACCTTTGTAATATACATTGAAATTAGAAGTGTATTGCCTCCAGTTTTTTTCTTTCCCTGAAGTACATTGGTTATTCAGGATTCTTTGTGGTCCCATAAGAATTTGAGTGTTTATATTTCTGTAAAGGATGCTGGTGGAATCTTGATAAAGATTGTATTGAATCCATAGATTGCTTTGGGTTGTATGGACATTTTAACAATGTTGATTCTTAACCTTATGAACCTGGGATATCTTTCTACTTATTTGTGAGTCTTTAGTTTCCTTATCAATATCTTACTGCCTTCAGTGTACAGATCTTTTTACCTTATTGTTTAAATTTATTCCTAATTATATTGTTGTTTTTGATATTATTATAAGTGGCATTGTTTTCTTTATTTCTTTTAAAGTAACTTGTTACTGTATAGAAATGAAATTTATGTTTGTATGTTGATTTTGTGTTCTGCAGCATTACTGAATTCATTTATTAGGTCTAACAATTTTTTTGGTGGAGTCTCTTGCATTTTCTGTACGTATGATTGCATCATCTGCAGGCACAGACGTTTTTACTCATTCCATTTTGATTCAGATGCCTTTTCTTTCTCTTGCCTGATTGCTCGGGCCAGGACTTCTAATACCGTTACTATAGGAATGGTGAGAATAGGCCTCCTTGTCTTGTTCTTGATCTTAGAGAAAAATCTTTCAACCTTTTACCATTGAGTATGATGTTAGCTGTAGGCTTTTAATATGTTGGAGTACTTTCCTTCTGACCTGATTTGTTGGTCAGTAATTGTGAATGACTATTGAATTTTGCCAAACACTTTTGCATCTACTGGGATACTCATAGGATTTTTTTATTCTATTCACGTGATGCATCATACTTGTTGATTTGCATACGTTGAACCATCCTTGCATCCCAGAGATGACTCCTACTTGATCATGGGGTATGAAGCTTTTAATGTGTTATTGAAGTTGGCTTGCTGGTGTTTTGTTGAGAATCTTTCCTTCTGTATTCATCAGGGGTATTGGTCTGTAGTTTTTTTCTTGTAGTGTCTGTATCTGGCTTTGGTATCAGGGATAACAGTGGCCATGTAAAATGAGCTCTTGGGCATGTTACCTTTTCTTCAGTTTTTTAAAAGAGTTTGAGAAGGATTGGCATTGAGTTTTTAAAAATATTGGGCAGAATTTGCCAGTGAAGCTATCTGGTCCTGGTATTTTTCTGTTTGGGGAGGTCTTGGTGACAGATTCAATTCTCTACTTGTTGTTGATCTGTTCAGATTTTCTGTTTTGTAATGATTCAGTCCTCTTAGGCTATATGTTTTTAAGAATGGATCCATTTATTTTAGGTTGTCCAGTTCTTGGTACATAGTTATTCATAGCCACCTTTAATGATCCTTTGTATTTCTTTGGTATCAGTTGTAATGTCTCCAGATTCATTTATAATTTTATTTATTTGGGATCTGTCTTTCTTTCTTTTTTTTTTTTTTTGCTTGTCTAGCTAAAGGTTATCCATTTTGTTATTTTTTCAAAGAACCGGGGGCACCTGGGTGGCTCAGTCAGTTAAGCATCATCTGACTTCAGCCCATGTCATGATCTCACCATTCGTGAGTTTGAGCCGTTGGACTCTATGCTGACAGCTCAGCATGGAGCCTGGAGCCTCCTTCAGATTCTGTGCTTCCTTCTCTCTCTGCCCTTCCCCCACTAATGCTTTCTCTCTCTCTCTCTCTCTCTCTCTTTCTCTCTCTCTCTCTCTCTCAAAAGGAAATAAACATAAAAAAAAATAATTCAGAGAACCAGCTCTTCTTTTTGTTAATAATTTGTTTTATTTTTCCTGTTCCCTATTCCATTTATTTCTACTTTAATTTCTTTTGAGTTTTTATTTAATTCCAATTAGTTAACACATAGTGTTATATTAGTTTCAGGTGTACAACCTAGTAATTCAACTTCCATGTATCACCTGGTGCTCATCATGACAAGTGCACTTTTTAATCCCCATCACCTATTTAGCCCATCCCCCCATCCACCTCCCCTCTGGATTGGAAGAGCAAATATTGTTAAAATGTCTATACTGCCCAAAGCAGTCTACACTTTTAATGCAGTCCCTATCAAAATACCAACAGCATTTTTCGTAGAACTAGAAGAAACAATCCTTAAATTTGTATGGACCCCAAAAGACCCTAAACAGCCAAAGCAATCTTGAAAAAGAAAGGCAAAGCTGGAGGCATCGAAATTCCAGACTTCAAGTTACATTACAAAGCTGTAGTGATCAAAACAGTGTGGTACTGGCACAAAAATAGATACATAGATCACTAGAACAGAATAGAAAATCTGGAAATAAGCCTGACAGCTATATGGTCAATCAGTCTTTGACATAACAGGAAAGAATATCCAGTAGGAAAAAGACCATCTCTTCAACAATGGTGTTGGGAAAACTGGACAGCTACATGCAAAAGAATGAAACTGGACCACTTTCTTACTCTGTACACAAAAATAAATTCAAAATGGATTAAATACCTAAAAGTGAGACCGTAAACCATAAAAATCCTAAAAGAGAACATAGGCAGTAACTTTATTGACATTGGCTATAGTAACTTCTTTCAAAATACGTCTCCTGAGGCAAGGGAAACGAAAGCAAAAATGAACTATTGGGACTACATAAAAATAAAAAGCTTCTGCACAGTGAAGGAAACCATCAACAAAAACTAAAAGGCAACCTACAGAATGGGAGACGATATTTGCCAATGATACATCTGATAAGTGGTCAGTATCCAAAATTTGTAGAGAACTTGTAAAACTCAATGCCCAAAACCAAATAATTCAATCAAAAAAATGGGCAGAAGGCATGAATAGACATTTCTCCAAAGAAGATACCTGCTTTAATTTTTCTTTTTGTCTTTCTTCTAATGTGAAGACAAGTTTTTTATTTTTATTTTTTCTTGTTCCTTGAAGTGTCATGTTAGGTTGTTTGTTGGAGATCTTTTTTGTTGATGTATACTCTTTTGTTTTCTTTCAAGAATTTGAAATTTTATCTTCTGCTAAATGTAGAAGATTCATTTTGAGTAAATATTTTTTATATACTGTGAAATATGGACCCAGTCTTCACTTAAGTGTGGATGTTCAGTTGTCCCAGCGCCATTCTTTTTTTTTTTTTTTTTTTAATTTTTTTTTCAATGTTTATTTATTTTGGGGACAGAGAGAGACAGAGCATGAACGGGGGAGGGGCAGAGAGAGAGGGAGACACAGAATCGGAAACAGGCTCCAGGCTCCGAGCCATCAGCCCAGAGCCCGACGCGGGGCCCGAACTCCCGGACCGTGAGATCGTGACCTGGCTGAAGTCGGACGCTTAACCGACTGCGCCACCCAGGCGCCCCTAGCGCCATTCTTTGAAGAGACTGTGGTCTTCCCCATTGCACTGTTACGGCACCTTTGTTGAGAGTCAGCCAGCCACCGATATATGGGTTTATTTCTACACTCTTCTACTTCATCGTTCTGTATGCCTGTCCTTAGACCAATACCACACTGTTTTTGTTGTGTTTTGTTTTTAATGTTTATTTTTGAGAGAAAGAGTGCGAGCAGGGTAGGGGCAGAGAAGGGGACAGAGGATCCAAAGTGGGCTGTGCACTGACAGCAGCGAGCCTGATGCAGTGCTTGAACTCACAAACTGTGAGATCGTGACCTGAGCCAAAGCTCAACTGACTGAGCCACCCAGGCGCCCCGCTACACTGTTTTGATCATAAGCTTTTGATAGTACTTTGTAGTGAGATTTGAACCTTGGAAATGAGAGTCCTCCAGTTTTGTTCTTCTTTTCAACGTTGGTTTGCCTAGCTGAAGTTGGTTGCAGTTCCATGGGTTTTAGCATCTGTCTTTCCATTTTTGCCAGAAAAGGCCATTAGGGTTTTGGTAGGGAATGCCCTGAACCCACTGACAGCTTTAGATAGTATTAACACCTTAACAATATTAAGTCTTCCAATCTGCGAATACAGGATATCTTTCCATTTATTTAGGACTTTGTCTTAGACCATTGAGCTGCTGTAACAAAATACCACAGACTGGGTAGCTTATAAACAATGGAAATGAGGGGTGCCTGGGTGGTTCAGTCAGTTAAGCGTCTGACTTCGGCTCAGGTCATGATCTCGTCGTCTGTGAGTTCGAGCCCCGCGTCGGGCTCTGTGCGGACAGCTCATTGCCTGGAGCCTGGTTTGGATTCTGTGTCTCTCTCTCTCTCTGCCCCTCCCCTGCTCATGCTCTTTCTCTCTCTCAAAATAAATAAACATTTTAAAAAAACAGTGGAAATTTATTTCTCACATTTTTGGAAGCTGGAATTCTGAGATCAGGGTGCCATCATGTTCAGGAAGGATGCTTTTCAGGTGTGCAGACTTCTCATTATATTCTCACATAGCAGGAGAAGCCAGGAATCTCTCTGGAGGGACTTTTGCAAGAGTGCTTGTAACCCCATGCATAAAAGCACTACTCTCGTGACCTAAGAACCTCCCAAAGACCCCCACCTCCTAATATCATCACATTGGGCATTTGGATTTCAAGATACGAATTTGGGGGGAAGATACACATATTGAGGCCATAGCAGATTTCTTTAATTTCTCTCAGCAATGTTTTGTACTTTCCAGTGTGTTAAGTATTGCACCTCTTGATGGATTTATCACTATGTACTTATTTATTCTTTTTGATGCTGTTTTGAGTGCATTTTGTAATTTATTTTGACATTGTTCATTGCTAGTATGTAGAAATTCACTAATTTTTGTGTGTTTTCTTGCATCTTGGTTGAATTAATTTGTTAGCTCTGTGTTTTTTTGTGTCTGTGCTTGGAATTTTTAGTTTTTTCCATATAGAAGATAATGTTACCTGAGGATAACAATAGCTTTGCTTCTTGGCTTTCAACTTGTATAATTTTTATCTCTTTTTCTTGCCAAATTGATTTTGCTAGCCTGTCCAGTATACTGTTTATTAGAAGTGGCACAAGTAAACATCCTTGAATTGCTTGTAATCCTAGGGGGAAAGCTGACATCTCACACTATTGAATATAATATTGGCTATGGGCTTTTCATAAAAGTTCTTCATCAGGTTGAAGCAGTTCGTTTCAATTCCGAGTTTGAGTGTATTTATCATGAAACTGTCAGATTTTGTCAGATGTTTCTTCTTTATCAAATGAGATTATCCTTTTTTTTTTTTTTACCCCTTCTATGAATGCATGTGTTTAATTTTTGATTTTCATATGGTGAACTGTCTTTGCATCCCTGGGAAATATCCCACTTAGTCAGGGTTTAAATTCCTTTGGTATGCTACTGGAATTTGTTCATTACTATATTATGGAGAATGTTTGCATTCATAAATTGGCCCAGAGTTTTCTTGTGATGTCCTTTTCTGGCTTTGGTGTCAGGGTAATGTTGGCTTCATGAAATTAGGTAGGAAGTGTCCCTTTTCTATTCTTCCAGAAGAGATTGAGAGTTTCTCTAATTACTCTTGATAGAATATACCACTGAAGCCATTGAATCCTGGGTTTTTCTTTATTGGGAGGTTGTTAATTACTGATTTGATCTTTTCTTGTTGTTGTTATATGCTTATTCATATTTTATGTTTCTTTGTGACTCAGTTTAGGTGGTTTATATTTCCATCTCTTTTATCTAGGGTATCATATTTTTGCATATAGTTATACATAATATTCTCTTATAATTCTTTTTATTTATGAAAGGTAGATAGGTAGTAATTCCCTTCTTTAATTTCTTTTTTTCTTTTTTTTTTGTAATTTTTTTTAAATATTTATTTATTTTTGAGACAGGGAGAGACAGAGCATGGACGGGGGAGGGTCAGAGAAAGAGGGAGACACAGAATCTGAAACAGGCTCCAGGCTCTGACCTGTCAGCACAGAGCCCGACGCGGGGCTCAAACTCATGGACCGCGAGATCATGACCCGAGCCGGAGTCGGACGCTTAACCGACTGAGCCACCCAGGTGCCCCATAATTTCTTTTTTTCTTTGGTTAGGTGGTGATCAATATTGTAGATCTTTTTAAGGAACCAACTTTTTTTGTTTTCCTTGATTTTATTGTTTTTTTCTATTCTCTGTTTTGTTTATACCTGTTCTATTTTGTATTGTTTCCTTCTTTCTGCTGTTTTTGATTACAGATTTTCTATACAGATTTTCTGATTTTAATTTTCTTGATTTCTGGTGTTTGGTTTTGTTTTGTTTGTTTTTGGTTTTGTTTTTGCTTTTCTAATTCCCCTGACTTTTATTATTGATTCCAGTTACTCAAGTGTTTTTAAATTTTTTTCTAATTTGCATTTTTTTAAGTTTTTATTTAAATTCCAGTTAGTTAACATATGATGTGTAGTATTAGTTTCAGATGTACAACATAGTGATTCAGCACTTCCATGCAACACCTGGTGTTCATCACAAGTACACATTCTGAATTTTATATTTCTGTTCTTCTGATTGAATTTGTCCTTTTTTGGTTTCCTTAAGATAAAAACTTTAATTTAAATTGTTCTTCTCTTCTAGAATTTGAGTTCAGTACTATAAATTTCTCTCTAAGCCCTGCTTTTACTGTATCCTACAAATTTTGATAAGTTGTATATTTCATTTGGTCCAGAATATTTGAAAATTTATCGGGACTTATTTTATTCATGTGGTATATATTGGTCTGTTGTTTAAGGTGCAAGACTCTTCCAGCTCTCTTTCTATCATGTATTTCTCGTTTAATTCCGTTGCAGCCTGAGAGCATGTATTGTATCGTTCCTCTTTCAAAACATTTTTCAAAACGTGTTCAGTGGTCCGGAGTGTTGTCTGTCGTGGTGAAAGGTGCATGTGCTCCAGAAGAATTTGTATTCTCCTGCTGGATGAGGCATCCTATAATTGTCAGTTGGATGCATTTGACTGATGTTGCTCTTGAGGTCCACTATGTTGTTACTGATATTTTACCTTCTGGATTTGTCACAGATTGATCAGAGTTGTTGAAGTGCCCATCTCTATTAGCAGAGTGCTCCACTGTCCTTGTGGTTTTATTAGTTTTGGCCTCCCATTTCTACATACTATGTTATTAGGCTTGTACTCGTTAAGGATTGTCTGTCTTCTTGGAAAAATGACACCTTTATCATATATAATAACCTTAATTGTGATAACTTTTCTTTTCCTGATGTTTTATCTACAATGAAAATTAATATTACTGTTCCAGCTTTCTTTTGATTTGAGTTTGTGTGTATATCTTCCCCTACCCCTTTAATCTTCATCTACCAGTGTCTTTGTGTTTAAAGTGGGTTCCTTGAAGATGAGGTATAATTAGGTGGGTTTTTTTTTGAAAATTCATTCTGACGGTCTTTTTAATTGGTATATTTAAACCGTTGACTCAAAATCAGTATCGATGGGGTTGGATTGAGATCCGCCACATTTGTTACTGTTTTGTGTTTGCTGCCCCTTGTCTTTTGTTTCTTTTTTTGTCTTTACTTTTTCTGTGTTCTCTGCTTTTAATTGAGCATACGTATGATTCGGTTTTTTTATAACAGAATTCCCAAATTTGTTCTCCCTTCCCCTTACAACAACACTGTTGTGTACTTAATTGTCCCTAAGCTTTAATCCACTGTACGATGTTCACATTATTTGGAACAAGCTATTTATTGTCCGTTTAATGTTAATATTACCTTCGCTTTTTACTTCTCTAATGATATTTATTTAGATACAAGTTTTGGACATATGTTGTTTTCCTTCTCTGTGAAGAACTTCTTTTCACATTTCTTGCCAGGCAGCATTTCTGGTGACAGATTTTCTCAAGTTTTGTTTATCTGAGAAAGTCTTTTTTTCTTCTTCAGTTTTGAAGGATAATTGCACTGGATTCAGCCTTTTAGTTTGGTGGCAGTTTTTCTTTCAATACTTAGATTTACTCACTCTACTCTCTTCTTGCTTGCATGGTTCCTGAAGAGAAGGTTGGCTTAATACTTTTTGAAAATAGTTTCTATTTTTTATTGTGGTCAAATACACATGACATAAAATTTGCCTTCACTATTTCAAATACACAGATAAGTGGTATTAAATACATTCATGGTTTTGTGTCATTTTCATCATCATCCATCTCCAAAACCCTTTTCATCGTAGAAAACTGATTCTTTATCCTCATTAAATAAAGTCCCTATTCTCTTCGCAGCCCCAGGCATCCATCATTCTACTTTATATTGCTGTGATTTTAATGATCTCATAAAAGTGGAATCGTACAGTCATTTTCTTTTTGTTACTGGCTTATTTCACTTACTGTAATGTCCCCACGGTTGATTCATGTTGTTACATATGTCAGAATGTCCCTCCTTTTTAAGGCTGAGTAATATTTCATGTACACACACACACACACACACACACATACACACACACACATTTTGCTTATCCATTCATCCACTGAAGCCCTTAGCTTGCTTTCAAGCTTAGCTGTTGTGAATAATGCTGCTTATGAGTGTACACGTATCTCTTTGAGACCCCGCCTTCAGTTGTTTGGAGTGATACTTATAAGTAGATTTGCTGGATTGTTGTAAGTGTATACTTATAAATATATATGGTAATTCTGTATTGATTTCTTTAAGGAACTGCTTTAGTTTTCCACAGGGGCTACAACATTTACCATTCTCAATAACAGTGCGTAGGAGTTCTCATTCACCATGTCTTCACCAGCACTAGTTCTTTTTTTTTTTTTAATGCTCATTTATTTATTTTTGAGAGAGAGAAAGAGAGAGCACAGAGAGAGGGAGACACAGAATCCGAAGCAGGCTCCAGGCTCTGAGTTGTCAACCCAGAGCCCGACACAGGGCTTGAACCCACGAACTGTGAGATCATGACCTGAGTCGAAGTCAGATGCTCACCTGACTGAGCCACCCAGGTGCCCCATTTTTTTTTATTTTCATAGTAACCATTCTAATGGGTACGAGGCAGCATCTCATTATAGTTTTGGTTTGCATTTACTTAATAATTAATGATTCTTGAATACCTTTTCATGGGCTTATTGGCTGTTTGTACATTTTCTTGAAAGAAATGTCTGTTCAGTTCCATTGTCCATTTTTGAAACAGGTTGGTATCTTTTTATTTAGTTTTATGATTTTTCTGTGTATTCTGTATATTAATCTATTATCAGATCTCAATTTGCAAGTAGTTTCTCCCATTCTGTACATTGCTCTTAACTCTATTAATATTGTCTTTTGATGTACAATTTTTCAACTTTTCATGAAGTTTGTCTAGTTTATTTTATTGCCCTTACCTTTGGTGCCATATGTGAGAAATCATTGCCACATCCAGTGCTGTGAAGCTTTTGCCCTATACTTGCTTCTGACAGCGTTTTGGATCTTACATTTAGGCCTTTGATCTATTTTGAGTTAATTTTTGTATATGGTATTAGGTAAAGGTTCAAATTCATTCTCTTACCTGTGGATGTCCATTTTCCCAGCACCGTTTGTTGGAAAGACTTTCCTTTCCCCATTGAATCATCTTGGCACCCTTATCAAAAATCATTTGACTGTATATGTGAGGGCTTTCTTCGTGTCTAACTCTTCCACTGGTCTGTATGACTGTCTTTATGCCAGTTCCATGCTGTTTTGGTTGCTATAGTTTTTTTAGTAAGTTTTGAAATCAAGAATTGTGACGCTTTCAGCTTTGTTCATTTTCAAGATTGTGTTGGCTGTTCCAGTCACTTGTGATTCCATATGAATTTTAGGGTGGGTTTTTCTATTTTTACAAAAATATCATTGGAATTTTGGTATGATTGCACGGAATCTATAGGCTGCTTTGTGTGGTGTTGACAGTTTAACACTATTAGGTCTTCCGATCTGTGAACATGGCATATTTCCATTTATTTTTGTCTTCTTCATTTTCTCACATCAGTGCTTTATAATTTTCATCATGTAAGTTGTTCACCTTCTTGGTTAATTCCTGAGTATTTTTTTATACTATTGTAAATGAAATTGTTTTCATAATTTCTTCTTCATACTATTGGGTGTAGTTTTAGAAATGCACCTGACTTTGTATCTGGCAAGTTTGTTGAATTTATTTGTTTGTATAGTTTTATTTCTGGAATCTTTATTTCTACATATAATGTTATATCATCCGTGAATAGAAGTAACTTCACTTCCTTTCCAGTTTGATACTTTTTATTTCTTTTTCTTGCCTTACTGCACTGGCTAGAACTTCTAGTACTTTGTTGAACAGAAATGGCAGAAGTCCACATCCTTGTTTTTTTCCTCATCTTCAAGGAAAAGCTTTTAGTCTTTTACCACTGAATATGATTTTGGCTGTTGCTGGTGTGTGTGTGTGTGTGTGTGTGTGTGTGTGTGTGTGTGTGTATCTTTTATTATATGGTGGGATTTTCCTCCTGCTTCTATATTGTTGAGTATTTTTTTCATGAAAGGGTGTTGAATTTTGTAAAATGGCTTTTTTGCATCAAATGAGATGGGCATGTGTGTTTTTAGCCCCTTTATTCTGTTAATGTGGTGTCTTACATTGCTTTTTGTATGTTGATCCATCCTTGCGTTCTGGTAGTAAATCCCACTTGATCATGGTGTATTACTCTGTGAATATCCTCCTGAATTCAGTTTGCTAGTATTTTGTTGAGGAATTGTGCATCAGTGTTTATTAGTGATACAGATCTGTTATTATTTTCTTTTCTTATAGTATCTTTGTCTGCTTTTTGTGTTATGGTGATGCTGGCCTCATAGGATGAATTTGGAAGTGTTCCTTCCTCTTCTGCTTTTTGGAAGAGTTTGAGAAGGGTTGGTATTGATTCTTCTTTAAATTGTTGTAAGAATTTGCCATTGAAGTCCTCCAATCCTGGGTTTCTCTTCTCAGTTCTGTTTTCCTTTAGAAATTGTCATAGTCTGGTATTAGGTACATGAATTAGGTGCATACATGTTTATAATTTTTACATATTACCACTCTATTAAATCTATTATTAATATATAATGTTCTCTTTTATACCCTTTTTTGATTTCAGGCTTATTTTGTCTCATATTTGTGTAGTCACCCCTGCTCTCTTTTTGTTACTGTTTTCGTGGAGTATCATTTTCCATCCTTCCACTTTCAGTGTACTTGTGTTTTTGTATCTAAAGTGAGCCTCTTGCAGACAGCACATTGTTGGATTATGGCTGTTTTATTCATTCTGTCAATCCCTGTTTTTTGAGTTGAGAGTTTAATTCATTTACTTTTAAAGTGATTACCCATAGTACAGGCTTTACTTCTGCCATGTTGCTTCTTGTTTTCTATTTTGTTCCTCATTTTCTTCATTATAGCCTTCTTTTTTTTTTTTTTTTTTAAGTTTATTTATTTTGAGAGAGAGAGAGAGAGAGAGAGCACATGCGCAGGTAGGGCAGGGGCAGAGAGAGCGGGAGAGAATCACACGCTGTCAGCCCAGAGCTGGACACCAGGCTCCATCTCACGAACTGTGAGGTCATGACCTGAGCCTAAGTCAAGAGTCAGACTCTTAACCAACTGAGCCACCCAGGCGCCCCAATTACAGTCTTCTTTTGTGTGTAGTTGACTTTTTGTACTTAAATGTTTAAAGCTTGCTTTATTTTCTTTTGTGTATGTTCTATAGGTATTTTCTTTGTTGTCAAAATGGGAGTTACATTTAACATCCTAATGTCATAATGCTAATTTGAATTTATACCAGCATAATGTTAGTACCGTCTGGAAACTCTCTTTCAACAGTTCTGTTCCCACCCCTTTCAGTTGTTGATGACATAAAATTATGACTTTATATATGGACCCAAAATATAAACTAATATTTCGAATGAATTTAGTCTCTCAAATTGTGTAGAAAGTAAAATGTGAAGTTACAAAACAACGTTGCAGTCATACTACCTTTAGGCTGTTTTTTAATCATGTCAATATTACTGTTATAATCCAGTCTTACAATAATAGCAGCTTTTAGCATCACTCATACATTGACCTTTATTGAGATCTTTATTCACATGGCTGTGAATTTCTGTCTCGTGTCCTTCCTTTCACCCTGTACGACTCCCTTGACCATTTCTTGGAGGGCAGATCTAGTGGTAGCAGAGTCCCTCAGCTTTTGTTCATCTGGGAATGTCTTAATTCCTCCCTTACTCTTGAAAGACAGTTTTGCATGTTGTAAGATTCTTCGTTGACATTTAAAAAAACAACTTTTAGCACTTTTATTATATCAGCCCAAGACATTTGGCCTCTAAAAGCTTTTATGTGAAATCTGCTCAGAACCTTATTGAGGATCCGTTGTATGTGACAGGTTACTTCTCTCTTCCTGCTCTCATGATTCTTTGTCTTTCAGAAGCTTCATTATAATGTGGCCTCATGTGAGTCTTTTTGAGTTTACCTTACTTGGTATTTGTTGAGCTTCTAGATGTTTATATTCATGATTTCATCAAGTTTGAGAAGTTTTCAGCCACTGTTTATTAAAATATTTTCTCTGTCACTTTCTGTTCCTTCTGGGACCCCCACAGTGTAGATTTTGGTCCATTTGATGATGTTCAAAAGTTTTCTTAAGTTCTGATCACTTTCCCTCGGTTTTTTTCTCTTCTTTAGATTTGATAATTTCTAATGTTCTGTTTTTAGGTTGGCTGATTTGTTTCTTCTGCCTGATCAGATCTGCCTTCAGATCAGTTATTCACTTCAGTTCTCATACTTAGCAGCTCCAGGATTGCTTTTTAGTTTCCTGTTTCTTCAATATTTCCATTTGTTTGTACAGAATTTTGACTTTATCCACACCTACTCTGATTTTTTTCCTCATCTTCAGGAGGGTTGTTTTATATGAGAGAACCTCTTGGGACGAATGGAGGCCTAAACTTACGAACCTGTGGAGGGCCCTGTAAGACAGAACTCCCCTAGAGTTTCTGATACTTGAGTTTGCTCGCTGTGAGCCTTCAACAGATTCTGAATTACAGTTTTCTTACTGGTACTAGCTCCCCTGGCTGGCTCTTGGGGCTTCTCCTGGTGAACAATAGTTAACCTGTATCCACCCATTTTTCTCTACAATTTTGTGGACAGCAGTTTTCCCGGAGACCTTACTTATTTGGTGAATCAAAGAAGAGTTTGTGAGTTTCAGTGTGTGTACCTCTTACGAGGATGGGAGTGATGGCATCCAGGTTCCTTTCATGGTGGACTGTAAAGCAGTAGTTCTCTCAGATCTTTTTTGTTTTCTTAATGCTTCTGTTACTGATTTTTTTGTGTTTAATTGACTATAAAATATCATTTTGGTTTTATTCTCATTTCCTTTTCTGAATGTATCTAGTTATTCTCTTGGCAGCCACCGTGCATTTTACAATTAACAACTTGAATATATAACTATATAGTTTGGATTAATACTGGCCTAGTATGAGCAGTGTACCAAAACTCTGCTCCAGGATAGTTTGTTCCTTCCTCTCTATGGTGTGCTCAGTGATTGCATTTTTATATACGTTGTTTACCATTAACATAGATTTATGACTATTGTCTTATGTATTTATTTTTAATCACATACATGAAAAAAGTGGAGTTAAAAAAATAAAAATACAGCAATATTGCCTATTACCTGTGTAGTTAACTTTACAACTGTTACTTATTTCTTTGTATAGCATCAAATTATTATCTGTTGTCCTGTTACTATCTAATGTTTCAAACACTGTGTTTGGAATATTTTACTTTCTTCTTCATTTCTGAATGCTAGTTTTCCAGGATTCTTGGTTGAAAGCGTTTTTTCTTTTAATGCTTTAAATATGTTATCTCACTGCCTTTGAACCTCCATGGTTTTTTTTACAAGAAATCTGCGATTAATCTTTTTATGCACTTGAAGGAAGTGACAAGTTGTTTGTTTTTTTTTTTTTTCTTCTCTCTCTCTCTCTCTCTCTTTTTCTGCTTTCCATATTATCTCTTTGATTTTTGACAGTTTGGTTATAATCTCTTTCACTGTTGAATCCCTTGCATATATCCTGCTTCAATTCCATTGATCTTTTTGGACATGTGATTCATGTCTTTCATCAAATTGGGACACTTTTGGCTATTATTTTTTCAAGTGTTCTTCAAGTCTTTTTCTTTTTCTTTTTCTTTTTCTTATTCTTTTTCTCTTTCTTTTTCTCTTTCTTTTTTTTTTCTCAACTAGGACCCCCATTATGCTTATGTTAGTACACCTGAAGTCCAACGGTCTCTTAGGCCTTCAGTTCTTTTCCTGCTTTTTCTTCCTGCTCCTGTTAACTGGATACTTTCAGTTTGCCTATCCTCAAATTCACAGGTTCTTTCTTTCACAAGATCAATTGAAAACCTGTAATGCGTTCTTCATTTTAGTTGTTGTAATTGTTAGTTCCAGAATTTCTGTTTGGTCTCCTTTTATATAATCTTTTACTTTATTAATATGATATATTTGTTGAGAAATCATTTTCCTTTTTGTTGTTGTTCTCTGTTCATTATTTCCTTTAGCTCTTTGAGTATATTCAATCCAGTTGGTATGGAATATTTATTTGTCTAATAATTAAAATTTCTGTGCTTCCTCAGGGATTGTTTGTTTGTTTTCGTGTATGGTTCATACTGTCTTCTTTCATTCCTTGTAATTTTTTTTTTGAAAACTGTACATTTTTTTTTTAAAGTTTATTTATTTTTGAGACATAGAGAGACAGAGCATGAATGGGGGAGGGTCAGAGAGAGGGAGACACAGAATCTGAAACAGGCTCCAGGTTCTGAGCTGTCAGCACAGAGCCCGACACAGGGCTCGAACTCACGGACCGTGAGATCATGACCTGAACCGAAGTCGGCCGCTTAACCGACTGAGCCACCCAGGCACCCCAAAAACTGTACATTTTTAATATTCTAACAGGTAGTTACCATGAAACCAGATTCTTCCACCTCTTTTGTGTCTGTTGTTATTGTTCATAGGTGTTGTGGTTGTTGGTTTAGTGACTTATCTAAACTACCTTTGCAAAGACTGTTCTTTGTTGTGTGTGATCTCTCAGGTCTCATGTCCTTTAGCTTGATGTTAGTGTTCTGATAAGAGATTCCTTAAGTGCTGTGCTTAAGTCAACTTCCCTTGATTCAGGTTCTTTTGAATCAATGATTCAGAGACCATTGATTGAAAAACCATTTGATTCTTCTAATTGTAAAAATTCAGCTATTTTCCAGAGTTTCAGCAAAGTTGACTCTGTTTTGGGTTATTTTTGTCAGCATTTCTGTGGTAGGACATGGCTTGAAGTATCCGAAATCACCATATTACTGACATCATTTCTTTTTCATTGTTTCATTTTGTAGAAAGTTTAATCTAAAAAAACAAAACAGGGTGCATAGTTTCATACAACGTGAGGTTAGCCATCTAGCCTAAGTAAAGCATGTATATCATAGGCAGGAGTTCAGGAAGAAATTGGGCTAAGATCCAGAGAACTGATGGAGTGAACTGATCTAGGGAGCGTGAGCGTTATGTGGTTTATCTAACATGGTGGAGGAAACCATACTGCCTGTTGGCCCTTACTAGCTTTGTACTGGATTTTAACTTAAACCTTCTACATGTTGGTGACTTGATTGATCACTGTCCGTACTGACTGATCCTGAAGACTGGATAATTTCTGTTGATTCTGTGTTACCATTTCCAACAATTTTGATTTAGCGTAATAAATAGTAGATTTTAATGAATTTTTTTATTTGCCTTAAAATTTTATAAGGATTTAAATTAAAAATAAAATTGTGGGGGCGCCTGGGTGGCTTAGTCAGTTAAGCATCTAACTTCAGCTCAGGTCATGATCTCACAGTTTGTGAGTTCAAGCCCTGCATCAGGCTCTGTGCTGACAGGTCAGCTCAGAGCCTGGAGCCTGCTTCGGTTTCTGTGTCTCCCTCTCTCTCTGCCCTACCCCCACTGGCGCTCTGTCTCTCTCTCTAAAATAAACATTAAAAAGTTAAAAAAATAAAATTGTGTATCTTCATGATGATCTGATCTCATAATCATATTATGTTAAATTGGTAGACTCTGGTCTACCATCTTCTGAATTACTTCATGAGCAATAGCTTCAAAAGCAAGCATTACCTTGGGTGAATAATATTTTAAATATTTGGCTACAATTTGAAAATGCTTTCTTTAACTCCATTGTATATTTTTGATACATAAATTTAGAAATTTTACATTTCCTGGGTCTGGTTTTAGGATGGTCTCATTTTAAAAGGATTTAAAGTAAAAATAGTCCATAAAAAAAAAAAAAACCTCCTTTTTTTTTTTTTTTCCCCTCCAAATCTACAACCCTACTTGGAGGTCTGCTTCAGCTCAAACACCTTGTTCTGTTTGCTTTTATAAAATCACCCAGATGTGGTTTGTCTTTTTGTGATATTTGATAATTCTTTGTGATATAATTCAGATGAAAGCAGGGAAGAATACTGAAGGGGCGCCTGGGTGGCTCAGTTGGTTAAGGGTTCAACTCTTGATTTCCACTCAGGTCATGATCTTGCGGTTCGTTAGATCGAGCCCTGCGTTGGGCTCAGCACTGACAGCATGGAGTCTGCTTGGGATTCTCCTTTCCCCTGTGTGTGCATGCTCTCTCTCAATTGTAATTGTCAAAATAAATAAACTTAAAATAAAAATAAAAAAGAATACTGAAATAATGAAGATTGCCCAATATTCTACAAGTGTATTCTGCATTTATTAGTACTTTTGTGGTCAATTTTATTACCTTCGTATCAACACTTATCCATCCAACATATTTTACATAACATATCAGGCAAAGTCAATAATATAGAGCAAGGATCTTTCTTCAAGAAGGTCATATTCTACTTAAAGGAAGATGTCATATAACAGTAGTACAGCAAATACTGTGGCGGAAATTCCAGGTGTTCTTTGGGTGCTATGAAAGTAGAGATGTCATTAGGAGATAAACAGTTAAGGAGACCCATGAAATTATTGGTGTTTTAAAAGAATTCCATGCAGAATAGCAACTTAAAGTCATGTATAAAGACAACACAGAGTATATCTAGGAAACATTCTAGAATGGCTAATGGGTAGGATATGATTGAGAATTTGGAGAAACTAAAATAGTCACGATTGCTTGTGGTTAGAGAAGAGCTTAGATTGTTAAGACTGACATATTTATATTTAAAAATTTTTTTTAATGTTTATTTATTTTTGAGAGAGACAGAGACAGAATGCGAGTGGGTTAGGGACAGAGAGAGAGGGAGACACAGAATCCAAAGCAGGCTCCAGGCTCCGAGCTGTCAGCACGGAGCCCGACATGGGGCTCGAACTCACTAGCTGTGAGATCATGACCTGAGCTGAAGTCAGACGCTCAACTGACTGAGCCACCCAGGCGCCCCTGACATATTTATATTTTAAATCTTATTTTTACAACTGGAAAGAATGGCAAAATCATAATATTTAGCCTGTTGTTTTACAGAGCAGAGAGCAGAAGTCTCAAGGAGATAGTAAATAATGTGCCTGGGTTTCTTGATGATAGACCTAGGGGTAGAAATCAGACTTTGTATATTTTGGTCCATAGTGAAGTAACTGAGGGTTTTAGAACCCTGATAATTAGGTTGATGAGGTAATTTAGAAAGATTATTTAATAGAATTCTCTAAAGTCCTCTTTTTCGTATTCCCCTTTTGGTTTTTATGTCT
Organism: Prionailurus bengalensis; assembly: GCF_016509475.1. Classification (NCBI taxonomy): domain Eukaryota; kingdom Metazoa; phylum Chordata; class Mammalia; order Carnivora; family Felidae; genus Prionailurus; species Prionailurus bengalensis. The sequence continues at coordinate 63,952,107 of NC_057348.1, read as the reverse complement.
TTGCAAATTTTTTATATCTTCCATGTTCCTCAGTCAAGTAAGGTATGGTTATTCATGGTAGTCTCTTAATGATCCTTTGAATTCCCATGTTATCGGTTACAGTGTCTCCTTGTTTATTTATAATTTTGTTGGTTTGGGACATTTCTTTTTTCCTTGGTTGGCTTTCCTAAGAGGTTGCCAATTTTGTTTCCTTTTCAGAGGAGCAACTAACTCTTACTTTGGTGAAGCTTTTCTATGATTTTTCTGTTCTTTATTTCATACATTTCTGTTCTAGTCTTTATTGTTATGATCAGGCATTGTTATTGTTACTATCATTATTATTAATTCTTAGGATCAGTATAATAGTGAGGTTTTCCTGATTCATATTAAAAAACTTTTTGGCTTAGGTTTGTAGCTAAAAAGAGTAGTTTAACATTAGGAAAATTGCTTAATTACGAGTGGAAGAGAAGTATTAGATAAATCATCTGTTTTATATTTCAAAAGCCAGTTTTAATATTATGATACAGTACTTTGGGCCCATGATAAAATAAAATGTATTTTCTCAGTTTCATCTCTAGACACTGAAAAAGGACCTAAGCCATGTGCAGACCATAATTGTGAATCTTCCAAAAGACTGTCTAAGGTATGTTATGTGAGGCTGGAGAAAGAAAACACCATGAACATGCTCAGTGTGTAAGTAAGCACTTCAGCTGTTTTAGAACACATCAGATCCAACCCTGCACTTAGGAAGTTCAACAATAAAAATAAAACTTCAAATAATAAATGACAATAACTTAATAGAGTTATTATTTTTATGAAAAGCTTTAGAATTTAGCATCTTGTGACTATATTAAGAAAGATGATTTTTCCACTTATTGGCCTTATTCGTTCCGTGTAATTAGTGTATATGTATACGTACATATATTAGTATGTTATATACACTATGTATATGTTATATATGTATATTAGTGTGTATGTGTATATCTGTGTAATTATAATTAAATCACATAGAGTCCTCTCAGTGCTTAGGCTAAAAATTATGCTGAAACTCCCAGCAGGTATTTTAATGTACTTTTCTCTCTCACATTATACTCCACATATGTAACATACAGCAGTGTTTTCCTGTCTCTAATGACTCTTCAGTGATCATAAGCACTTTGTAAAAAGGTGATATTTTTGAATACTTAGAATATAAAATTATTGACATTATGATAGTTGTAAGGGTTTCCTGTTCAAGGTACAGGTATTGCATATTCAGGTCAATATCCATTACTTTTGCTCAGTGAAATTGATTGAAGGGGATGATTTCTTAACTTGCACTTAGTAAGCCTCCTGAAATAGTATTGCTACATCATCAATCTGTATGTTTTCAAGTATTTCCATTTAAAATTTTTCCTAGGGGTTATCTTTCACCTATGGGATAATTTTTTTGTTTTTTTGGTTTTTTTTTTTTAACTTTTGAAATAGGAGTTATGTTATGGGGCACCAGGAACAGAGAGCAGTAAATCTTATTTTTTTAATCTTATTTCTTAATCCATGGGTACTGTGCTAACCTTTATTATTAACACATCTTTTAGACTTCTACCAATCTTCAAACTTTTACATAGTCATAAACCTTCATTTCTTTGGTGATGGAGTGGGAATGTGTGTTCAAGCCTGGGAATTAGGAGTGGGGAAGGAAATGGACACATTTTATTAATTTTCTTCAAGATGATCTCATGGTGCTACCCATTTGTAGTTTCCTTCCGTCATTTAACATTGAGAGTCAATTTTATTTCTACTTTTTAAATAGAAACAAAAAATCAAATTCTGCAATCCATGAAGCTTGTAATAAGAAAGGTCTGCAATTTTATTAACTCCATTTGTTCGTTTAGAATGTTATTTGGTTATATTAGGTTGTTCCTGGAACATTCTGCCCTGTGACTTTTCCTTTCATTTGGATACTTTTTTTTTTTTTTTTTTTTTTTTTTTTTTTTTTGCTATTCATCTGTCCCTTTGCTTCCTTTTTTCTCTTCTGTCCTCCTTCCTGTTGTCCTTCTTTTCTTTCTTTTCTGGGCATAAAATTGTCTCTTTTTGTTTGTTATCTCAAAATAAAGACTGGTGCTTTTCTGGCCTGATGGTAGTGTAATAGCAGTGTAATGGTTAGCACAATAATAAAAAGAATTCAGTAGCACCTGGGTGGCTCAGTCCTTTGAGCATCCAGCTTCACTTCAGGTCATGATCTCCTGGTAGGTGAATTCGAGCAGGCATCAGGCTCCCTGTGTCTCCCTCTCTCCCTCTGCCCCTCTCCAGCTAATGCTTTTGCTCTCTCTCAAAAAATAAATAAACTTAAAAAAAAAAAAGAATTCAGAATTTCCAGGCCAAAGTATTTTCAAAGAAGCATTTCTGGGGCCTTCATTTGCAGATCTGAAAAATTATTTAATATTATCTGCTTTAGTGTTCATTTCATTTGGTTTTCAACTTTAGGGCCTTTTCATTTTGCATTAGCTTCTTATTTATTGCTATAAATACACTTCTTTGAATTTAGAAAGATGTAAGTAACTTGAAATTTTCCCCCAACTATGGTAAATTCAAACTTATCTTGGCATATTGGCTGCAGTGAAGATCTATCTGGCTCTTTGAAGATTTGATCCGAGTATGTTCTGTTTCTTCTTAGATGCACTGTTTTTTCCACTGTTCTCTTGCATTGATCTGTTTGGTAATCCTGTGCCATACTTTCTTCATCACTGTACCTTTACAGCAAATCTGATGTCAGGTAGTATAAGTATTTTATCTTGGTTCCTTTTCAACATTGTTTTATATTTTCTAGGTCCTTTGTATTTCCAAAAATGTCTATTTTTTATTTTCTTAATGTTTTTATTTTTGAGGCAGAGCACCAGTGGGGGAAGGGCAGAGAGAGGGGGGCAGGGGATCCGAAGCAGCTAGGTGCTGACAGCGGTGAGCTGACACGGGGCTGGAACTCAGGAACCCCAAGATCATGATGGCTGGAGCCTAAGTTGGACATTCAACCAACTGAGCCACCCAGGTGCCCCTGTTTCTAAAAATTTTAAATCAGCATGTCAAGTTTCTAAAAACAATGAAAAATGCCCCAGATTCTGATTGGAGTTTCCATATATCTCCCAGTCAGTTGGTTAGAAGTGAAATTTTAATAATATGAAGTTTTCTTATACCTGATCATGTTAGTTTTTCCATGTTTATTTAGGTTTAAAAAATTCACTTTTTTTTTTTTTTTTGGCAGTTTTTAGTTTAAATGCCTTGCATGTTTTCTGCTAAATTTATTCCTAAGTATTTTGTAGGGTTTCTTTTTTTTTTTTTTTTGGTACTATCTTAAATGGAATATTTAAAAAATTCATTTGTCAGTTTCAGTTTTCAATAGATGTTTGCATGTTGTATATTTGCGTATTGTATTTGCCACCTTGTTAAATTCATTTGCTATAGTAGTTGTTTTAAAGATTACTTAGGATTTTCTATATAAACCACCGTGTCATATGCAGATAGAGACTGTGTTTTTGTTTTTGTTTTTTTCCTGATTTTTATACCTTTTGTTTCTTTACTGATCCTGTTTGAATGGCCAGATTTTACAGTATTTAGTCATAAGAGTAGGTATCCTTTTCTTGTTCCTGATCTTAGGGGAAAAGCATTTAGTCCTTCACTATTAAATACATTGTTAGCTCCAAATTTTCATAGATGCCATTTACCAGATCAAGGAAGCTCCTTTCTATTTCTAGTTTACTGAGAGATTAGTAATCTAGTTATGGATATTTGTTCAATTGTGTTAATACTAATTCTGCCTTTATTGAAAAAAACCCATATATCTTCATTATAAGTTTAGCAGAAAACATGGAAGACCTTCAAACTAAAAACCACAGTTTGTGCTTTTATCCTTATAAAATGTCCCCTTTAACCCTTGCTCTCAAATGTTATCTGAAATTAATATTATTAATTCAGTGATTCTGTGCTTACGGTTTGCCAGGGATACGTTTCTAACCATTTGGTTTCAATTATCTATGTCCTTATATCTAAAATGCATGTTTCTTATAGACAACATGTAATTGACCCCTTTCTATTCTCAATAAAAACGTCTTTAATTGAAGTATTTATTCCAGTAAAGTTTAATGTCATTATTGATATAATTGGATTTATGCCTATTATTTTACTGTTGTTTCCTTATTTTCCCTTTCTTTTGTAATTTTGTTTCCCTTTTTCTTTTTCATTCTTTGTGTGTATTTTCAGAGTTTCATTTTATCTATCTATGTTTATTTATATTGAGATACAACTGACATATAACGTGATACGGCTGTTAGTTTTAGGTTTACAACATAATCACTTGATGTATGTATATATTGCAGTACTATTATTACACTAAATTAACATCTATAACCACACAGAGTTGCTGATTTTGTGTGTATGTGTGATGAGAATTTTAAGATATATTATCTTAGCAACTTTCAAATATACAGTACATTTTTGTTACCAGAGTAACCATGCTGTACATGACCTCCCCAGACTTACTTAGTTGTTTTACCACATCTACGGTTTCACTTTCCATGGTTTCAGTTACCAGTGGTCAACTATGGCCCCAAAGCAGATAATCTTTCTTTCTCATGTTTGTCAGTAGGTCATTAGTGTCAAAATGCCTGCATTATTCACCTCACTTCATCTCATCACATGGGCTTTTGTATCATCTCACATCATCACAGGAGAAAGAAGGGGGCAAGTAGAGTTCAATAAGATATTTTAAGAGACAGATAAAGAGACTACTTTCACATAACTTGTGTTATAGTACATTATTATAATTGTTCTATTTTATTGTTGTTGTTAATCCCTTATTGTGATATAATTTATAAACTCAACTCTACCATAGGGATGTATGTATAGGACAAAACATGGCATATGTAGGGTTGAGTAACAGCCACAGTTTCAGACATCCATTGGGGAACTTAGAATGTATTCTCCATGGTAAGAGGGGACTCCTGTAACTGGAGTGCTGTGCCATTTGATCACTTGTTGACACATCTCATCCCCTGCCCAACTTTGATTGTTTTAAGATTGCACATATAAGTGAATTCAGACAGTATTTCTTTTTCTTAATTTTACTTAGCATAATGCCCTTAAGATCCATCCATGTTGTTGCAGGTGGCAGGATTTCCTTTTATTTTACATGTGTGTATATGTGTGTGTTTACTTATAGTTGCGTATGTGTATATACATACACACACACGTATATATATATATATATATATATATATATATATATATACATACATACGTGTGTGTGTATGTACATATATGTAAATGCATACACACACACACACACACACACACGGTGTTTTCTTTACCTGTTTATCCATTGATGGACACTTAGGTTGTTTCCATGTCTTGGGTATATAAGTAAATGCTGCAGTGGACATGGGGGTGCACATATCTTTCTGAGATAGTGATTTCCCGGATATATACCTGGAAGTAAAATTGTTGAATTATCTGGTGGTTCTGTTTTCAATTTTTTGAGGAACTTGTCTATGGTTTTTAGTGGCTGTACCTATTTCCATTCCCACCAATAGCCCACAAGGTTTTCATTTTTCTCATCGTCTTTGCCAGTGCTTGTTATTTCTTGTCTTTTTGATAATAGCCTTTTTCAACAGGTGTGAGGTTATATTTTGTGGTAGTTTTGATGTGCCTTTCTCTTATCACCAATGACATTGAGCACCTTTCCATGTATGGGTTCGCCATTTGTAAGCCTTTTTTTGTTTTTTGGAAAAATGTCTGTTCAGAACTTCTGCCCATATTGTGTTTTTTGTCATTGTTTTTATTGACTTGTAGGAGTTATATATTTTGGATATTAACCCCTTAACAGATACATGATTTAAAATTGTTTCCTTCCATTCCATAGGTTGCCTATTTATTGCTGGTTTTCTTTGCTGTACAGAGGCCTTTAGGGTTGCTGCAGTTTCACTTGTTTATTTTGGTGTTTGGTATCAAATCCAAAAAAGTCATTGTCAGAACCGATCTCAAGGAGCTTACCCCCTATCTTTTGTACCAGGAGTTTTATGGCTTCAGGTTTTACATTTAATAAGTGGATTGCTTTGGGTAGTGTGGACATTTTGACAGTATTAATTCTTCCAACCCATGAGCATGGACTGTTATCCCATTTATTGTGGCTTCTTCAGTTTCTTTCATTACTGTCTTGTAGTTTTTAGTACGTAAGTTTTTCACCTCTTTGGTTCCATTTATTTTTAGGTATTTTATTCTTTCTGATATATAATTTTTTATGGGATTGTTTTCTTAGTTTATCTTTCTGATGTTTTATTTTTAAAGTACAGAAATGAAGCTAATTTTGTATGTTGATTTTATAACCTGCAACTTTTCTGCATTCATTTGTTTTACAGCGTTTTTTTTTCTTTGTAGGTGGAGTCATTAGGGTTGTTACATATAACACCCTCCCATCTGCAAATAGAGTCCTTCTTCCTTTCCATTCGATTGCCTTTTCCTTCTTTGATGCCTTGAACTGTTTTGTATCTCCTTGCTCTGACTGGTGCTTCCCGTACTGTGTTGAATCAAGGTGGCGAGAGCAGGCATCTGCCTGGGTTTCCCATCTCAGAGGAAGACTTTGAAAGTTTCACTGCTGACTATGTCAGCTGGGGGTTTGTCATATATGGCCTTTGTTATGTTGAAGTTCATTTCCTCTGAACCCACTTTATTGAGAATTTTTATCGTAATGGATGGTGAATTTTGTCATGATTTTTAACCACCTATTGAGATGGTCATATGATTTTTATCCTTCATTTTCTTAATCCGGTGTATTGTACTGATGCATTTGTTTATGTTGAGGCTTCCTTGTAGCCTTGGGATAAATGTCACCTGATCATGATGCTGTTTTTAAAAAAAAAAATTATTTTTTTAATGTTTTTATTTATTTTTGAGAGAGAGACAGAGTACTAGTGAGGGATGGGTATAGAGAGAGGGAGACACAGAATCCGAAGAGGGCTCCAGGCTCTGAGCTGTCAGCACAGATCCCGATGTGGGGCTCGAACTCACAAACTCTGAGGTCATGACCTGAGCCAAAGTCGGACACTCAACTGAGTGAGCCACCAGGCGCCCTGATGTATGATCCTCTTAATGTAGTGTTGAATTTGGTTTACTAATGTTTTGTAGAAGATTTTTGCATGTCTGTTCATCCAGGATAGTGACCTCAGTTTTCATTTCTGGTAGTGTCCTTGTCTGGTATTTGTATCAGGTAATGCTGGCCTCATAAAATGAGTTTGCAAGTGTTCCCTCCTTTTGTATGTATTTTTAAATAATTTGAGAAAAATTCTATTAATTTGAGAAAAATTGGTATTAATTTTTTTCTTTGAATTTTTGGTAAAATTCACCAGTGAAGCCATCTGTCTGGTCCTGGACTTTTGTTGTTGGGAGGGTTTTTGATTGTTGATTTAGGCCCCTTACGAGTAATTGATATGTTCAGATTTTCTCTTTTTTCATGATTCATTCTTGGTAGGTTGTATGTTTCTATATATTTATCCATTTCTTTTAGGTTGTCCAATTTGTTGGTATATAATTGTTCATAATAGTTTCTCGTGTTTTGTATTTCTGTGGTATGGTATGTAATGTCTCCATTTTCATTTCTGATTTTATATGCTGGAATCTGCTTTCTTCTTGGTGAGTATAGATAAAAGTCCATATTTTTTGGTTTTTTTTAAACTGCTTTTTGTTGATATTTTTTTATTGTCTTTTTGGAGTCTTTATTTTTCTCTGATCTTTATTGTTCTCTCAATGAGAAATGAGAGAGATCATGACCTGAGGTGAAATCAAGAGTCAGATGCTCAAGCGACTGAGCCACCCAGGCGCCCCTCTGTTTAAATCTCCTTACCTTGCGTGTGCGTTAACTAATTACTGTATTTATTATGATCATAGTTATTTTTTTACTATTTGTCTTTTGTTCTTCATACAGTATTTGTAAGTGATTAAGCAGTTAACACTAGATTATTCAGAATTCCACTGTACATTGACCTTGAAATGTGCACTTTCACATGTTTTCCTGGTTACTAATTAGCATGCTTTCCCTTTAGCTTAAGGCACTCCCTTGAACATTTCTCATAAGGCCAGTCTGGTGGTGAGGAACTCCTTCAGCTTTTTATTTTGCATGAAAAAATTGAAGAGAGTTTTAAGTAAAAAGAGCTGTAAGAATATTCCGGAGAAATCCCTTGTACACTTTGCCCAGTTTCTCCCAATGGTGACGTCTTGCAACCATACCGACAGAGAACAGTCTCCCAGGAGGGGGTATTGACATTGGTAAAATCCACTGCCGTCCTTCTTCTTTGGCCAGTTCACTTGTATTCATTTCTGTGTGTTAAGTTCTGTGATGTTTTATCATTTGTGCAGAGTCATATATCCACCACCATAGTCCAGATACAGATAGTTCAGTCCTGCAAGGGTTCCTGTGCTGCTTTTTCATAACCACGCCCTCCTCTTTCCTCACCCCTCCCACCCCTCTCCTTAATGCGTGATGTTAATTCTTAATTAATTGATTAATTCTTAATTCTGCCCTCCTTTTCTAAAGTTTCATCATTTTAAAAATTACAACAAAGGAATCTTGGAGAATGTAACCTTTTGCTGTTGACTTCTTTTTCCTCTCAGCATAATTTCCTACAGATTCATCTGAGGTGGTATCTATCAGTAGTCTGTTCCTTTACTTTACTTTACTGAGTTAGTGTCCCACAGGGCATATACGTATACAGCTTGTTTAGCTTTTAATCTGTTCTAGGACATCTGGACCGATCCCAAGTTTTGACTGTTAAAATTAAAGCTTTTGTAAACTTTGTGTACAAGTTTTCATGTGAAAATAATTTACCGTGTCGGAAGACTAATTGTGGGTGATATTACAGTTAATTTTCCGTTCCCATCAGCAGTGTCTGCGTGGTCCAGTTTCTCTGTGCTCTACTCTGCATGTGGTATTGTGTAACTGTTGTTGAGTTTGTCCCCATGAAAGTTACTTAGCAGTATCCCGTGATGGTTGGCATTTGCATTTCCCTAGTTGCTAATGATGTTGATCAGGTTTTGTTATGCTTATTTGCCACCTGCACTTCCTTTTTGATGAAGTATCTGATGCTCATTTTCTGCCTGAATTGTTTGCTTTTCTACTGTTGAGTGAGGAGGGCTCTTTGTATATTCTAGATGTAGTCTTTTTCTGAGAGGTTGTTTGTAAATATTTTCTCCTAGATTTTAGCTTCTCCTTTCTTCCTCTTCACATGGGTTTTTAAGGAAAAAAGTGTATCATTTTTATGAGTTCAAGTGTATCAATTGTTCCTTTTATGGGTTGTGCTTTTTTGGGTCAAATATAGGAACTGTGCATAGTCCTACATTCTGAAGATTTTCCTCCCTTTTTAAATTTTTTTACATTTTCCATTGGTATCTGTGATCATTTTGAGTTAGCTTTTGCTTTATACATGAGATTTAGGGCAAGGCTATTTTTGTTGTTACTGTTTTGCCCCTGGGTATTGCATTTCTTCCTCATTTGTTAAAAATTTTGTCCTTTATCCACTGAATAGCTTTAGTACCTTTGTTAAACCATAGCTGAGAGTATTTGTGTGGCCCTCTTTCTGGGTTCTTTATTATTTTCCTGTCTTTGTGTTTATGCCTCCCTCAATACCTCACTGTCTCAGCTAAGACAGCCTTAATGACAGGCAGTTATTCATCGCATTGTATTCCTGTCTTTTCAGGATTGCTTTCACTATTTTAATATTCGTGCTCCATTAAATACATTTTACAATGAGTTTGTGTATGTCTGCAAAAACCTTTGGGATTCTTGTAGGAATTCTGCTGATCAGTCCTGCCCAGGGGCACCTTGTTGTGTTGGCTTTGCTTTATTGCCCTTCACAGATACTGCGTTGTTTTTTTGTTTTGTTTTGTTTTTTGTTTGTTTGTTTTTTGTTTTTTTTTTTTTTTTACAAATTGAAGTTTCCAGACTTAGGGGAAGAAGCCGCTGCAGAAACAGCAAGAGAACTGGAATCAGAAGTAGAGCCTGAAGACCAAATTGCTGCGTCTCATGATACAAGTTGAACGGATAAGGAGTTGCTTCTCAGGGAGGAGGAAAAAAGTGGTTTCTTGAGATGGAAGCCACAGCTGGTGAAGATGCTATGAAGATTGTGGGAATGACAGTAAAGGAATTAGAACATTCCATCAACCTGGCAGGTAAAGCAGTGGCGGCCGCGTTTGAGAGGATTGATTCCAATTTTGAAGGAAATTATGTGGGTAAAATGCCATCAAACAGCATCACATGCTGTAGAGAAATCATGTGTGAAAGCAAGAGTCAGTTGCTGTAGCAGAGTTCATCGTTGTCTGATTTTAAGACATTGCCACGGCCACCGCATCCTTCAGCCGCCACCCTGATCAGTCAGCAGCCGCCAGCATCCAGGCAGGACCCTCCACCAGCAGAAAGTACGACTTCCTGATAGTTCAGATGAAGGCTAGTGTTTCTTAGCCAAAAAGTGATTTTTAATTAAGGTACGTACATTGTTTTTTTAGACAGAAAGCTATTGCACACTTAATAAACTACAGTATTGTGAAAGTACAGTTTTTTCTGTGTATGCCCAGGGAAAACAAAAACTTCATTTGACTCATTTTATTGTGATATTCACTTTACTGTAGTGGTCTCGGAGCCAAACCCACCTTTGTAGAAGTTTGGGAATAACTTAACACTTTGACTATGTTCATTCTTCTAATCCATGAACATGCTGTCTCTATATCTTTTTAAGTCTTCTTTAATTTTTTAAATCATCTTCCTGTAATTTTTAGCATACATAACCTGCTAGCATGAACTGTGTCTTGGGGTGCCTGGGTGGCTCAGTTGGTTGAGTCTCCAGTTCTTGACATTGGCTCAGGTCATGATCCCACAGTTCTTGGGACTGAGCCCCACATTGGACTCTGTGTTGACAGCGTGGAGCCTGCTCTGGATGCTCTCTCCCCTCTCTCTCTGCTCCTCTCCTGCTCACGAGCACATACATGCCTGCTCTCCCTCCCTCTCTCTCTTTCTCTCTCAAAGAAACTTAAAAAAAAAAAAGGAAATACTGCGTTTTAATTTTAGTTTCCTTATGTTCACCGTTTATGCCTAGTAATGCATTTTATCAGTGTGTGTTGATCTTGTTTCTGAGGTCCTTGCTGAACTTGCATATTAGTTCTAGGTCTTTTGTATTGTGGAGTATTTTATATTCCTTGAGATTTCCTTTGCTGACAATCATGTCATCTCCAGTTTCATTTTTTTCCTTTCCAGTCTGTGCATTTGCCTCCATATTGATTTTTTTGACTTCTTGAAGTAGCCAAAGCATCCAGTGCTTTATGAGTTTGAATATGAGTAGTGAGAGTAGATTTCCTTTTTCTGAGCTTATGGAGAAAGCATCCATTCTTTCAGCATGAAGTATGATGTTTCTTATAGGTGTTTTGTAGATGCTTTTTGTAAATGATTTTGAGACCGTGCCCCTATAATCTTACTTTGGTAAAATTTTTATTAACAGTAGGTATTGGATGTTGTCCAAGACTTTTCTGAGTTAATTAATTGTTATGATCATATGATTTCTCTTCTTTTACTTGTGGATTACATTGATTGGTTTTAGAATATTGAAGCAACCTTGTATATATTAAATAAATCACACATGGTCATGTTGGATTTAGTTTAATATTCAGAATTTTTGCATGTAAGTTCATGAGAGATATTAGTCCATATTTTTCCTTTAATTAATTAATTTTTTGTTTAGTGTTTCTTTACTTTTCAGAGAGAAAGAGACAGAGAGAGATACAGAGCATGAGTGGGGGAGGGGGCAGAGAGAGACAGAGGCACAGAATCCTAAGCAGGTTCCAGGCTCTGAACTGTCAGCACAGAGCCTGATGCGGGGCTCGAACTCATGAACCATGATAGCATGACCTGAGCTGAAGTCAGATCCTTAACTGACTGAGCCACCCAGGTACCCCTCCTTTAATTTATTTTTTAATGTTTATTTATTTTTGAGAAAGAGAGAGGCAAACTGCAAGTGGGGGAGGGGCGGAGAGAGGGAGACATGGAATCCAAAGCAGGCTCCAGGCTCTGAGCTGTCAGCACAGAGCCCAGTGTGGAGCTTGAACCCACGAACCGTGAGATCATGACCTGAGCCAAAGTTGGATGCTTAACCCACTGAGCCATCCAGGCGCCCCTAGAAGAGATTTTTTAAATTCAGCATTAATTTTTGAAATATTTGTTGGAATTTTATGAAACCTGGATATTAACATTTAGGGAGCTTTTTCTTACATGTTTAGTTCCTTTACTAGTTACAGAACTGTTCAGATCATTGTTTTTATTATAGTTGAATTTTTATAGTTTGTGGTGTGTGAAGAATTAATCCATTTCTCAGTTGTCCTTCCCTTGAGCATAGAGTTGTGTGGAATTTTCTGTTATTGACCTTTAATGTCTCTTAGTGATACTCTCCATTTCATTGCGGACATTTCCATTGGGTCTTCTCTTATTTTTGTCACTCACATTAGACCTTTATTAATTTTATTGATCTTTATGAAGAATCAGCTTTTTGTGATATTGACTTATTGTTTTCCTGTTTTCAATTTCATTAAATTTTGCTTCCACCTTATTATTTCCTTTCTTCTGTTTGCCTCCTTCCTTGTCTTACTTGTCTTGTAGCTTCTTGAGACAGGTTACTTCTATTCCTTTGTCTTGTCTCATAGAAAGGTTCATGCTGTAGATCTCCATTTCAGCTTGGCTGTAGCTCTGTCTCATGTATTTTGACATGTCATTGATTTTATTTTATTTCTCCAAGTTTTTATTTAAATTCCAGTTAACACACAGTGTGATAATCAGTTTCAGGTGCAGAATTTAGTGGTTCATCACTCTCCTACATCACCCAGTGCTCATCACAGGTGCTGTCCTTAATCCCCATTCCCTGTTTCCCCCATTTCCCTACTTCCCTTCCCTCTGGTGACCAGCAGCTTGTTCTTCATGGTTAATAGTCTGTTTCCTACTTTGCCTCCTTCTCTGTTTCCCCCCTGTGTTCATTTGTTTTGTTTCTTAAAACGTTCAAGTGAGTGAAATCATAGAATATTTGTCTTTCTGACTGATTTTGCTTAGCATAATACTTTCTAGCTCCATACACATTGTTGTAAATGGCAAGATTTCATTCTTTTTTGTGTCTGAGTAATATTCCATTCTATAAATATACCATGTCTTTATCCATTCTTCAGTCGATGAACATTTGGGCTCTTCCTATAATTTGGCTATGGTAGATAATGGTGCCATAAACATTGGAGTGCGTGTATCCCCTTCGAATCAGTATTTTTTTTATCCTTTCACTGTTTGCAGATGACATGATACTCTATATAGAAAAGCTAAAAGACTCCTCCAAAAAATTGTTAGAATTGATAACACGAATTCAGTAAAGTCGCAAGGTACAAAATCAACGTGCAGAAATATTTTAACATTTCTATACACCGATGATGAAGCAGCAGAAAGAGAAATCAAGGAATCAGTTCCACTTATAATTGCACCAAAAACCATAAAGTTCCTAGGAATAGACCTAATCAAAGAGGTAAAAGATCTATACTCTGAAAACTATAAAACACTGGTGAAAGACATTGAAGAAGACACAAAAAATGGAAAAATATTCCATGCTCATGGACTGGAAGAACAAGCATTGTGAAAATGTCCATACTACCCAAAGCAGTCTACACATTTAATGTAATCCCTTTCAAAATACCACAAGCGTTTTTCATAGAGCTAGAACAGATAATCCTGAAATTTGTGTGGAACCACAAAGACCCTGAATAGCCAAAGCAATCTTGAAAAAGCAAAGCAAAGTTGGAGGCATCACAATTCCAGACTTCAAGTTACATTACAAAGCTGTAGTGATCAGAACAGTATGGTACTGTCACAAAAATAGATCAGTGGAACAGAATAGAAACCCAGAAGTGGACCCACAACTATATGGTCAATTAATCTTTGACAAAGCAGGAAAGAATATCCCAATGGGAAAAAGACAAGTTTCTTCAACCAGTGGCATTGGGAAAACTGGTCAGGATCATGCAAAAGACTGAAACTGGACCACTTTGTTACACCTTACACAGAAATAAAATCCAAATGGATGAAAGATCTAAATGTGAGACCTGAAGCCGTAATAATTCTACACAAGCAGTAGTTTCTCTGACATAGGCTGTAGCAACTTATTACTAGCTATGTCTCCTGAGGCAAGGGAAACAAAGCAAAGATAAACTGTTGGGATTGCATCAAAATAAAAAGCTTCTGCACAGTGAAGGAAGCAGGCAACAAAATTAAAAGGCAACCTACAGAATGGGAGAAAATATTTGCAAATGACGTATCTGATAAAAGGTTAGTATCCAAAATATATAAAGAACTTCTCAAACTCAACACGCAAACAACAAATAATCCAATTGAAAATGGGCAGAAGACAAGAAAAGACATTTTTCCAAAGAAGAGATGGCCAACAGACACATGAAAAGATGCTCAGTATCACTCATTATCAGGGAAATGCAAATCAAAACCACAGTGAGATACCATGTCATACCTGTCAGAATGGCGAAAATGGACAACACAAGAAACAACAAATGTTGGCAAGGCTGTGGAGAAAGGGGACTCCTCTTGTGCTGTTGGTGGGAATGGAAACTGGTGCAGCCACTCTGGAAAACAACGTGGAGGTTCCTCAAAAAGTCAAAAAAAGAACTACCCTGTAATCCAGCAATCACACTACTGGTTATTTACCCAAAGGATGTCACTGATTTCAGTACTTTTAAATTTGTTGAGCTTTTGTTAGATGGTTCAGAACATGATCTATCTTGGTAAATGTTGTGTGAGTACTTGGAAAAGAAAGTGTATTCTTGTTGGGTGGGGTTTTTTTGTATGTAGTTGATTATATCATGTTGGGTGATAGCATTGTTTATATCTTTTTCTGGTCTCGCGGGTTTTCTGTGTAGTATTTCCACCAGCACCAGTTGCTGGTCAGGCGTGTTAACTCCCCATTTCCCCTTCTCCAGGTCCTGGCAGCTACCATTTTACTTTCTGTTCCTTTGAGTTTGACTCTTCTATATATTGCATATAATTTCAGTAGTATAGTAATTTTTGTGATTGGCTTATTTCACTTAGCATAATGTTCTCAAGATTCATCCATATTTTACCATGTCTTAGAATTTTCTTCCTTTTAAAGGCTAACATTCCATTGTACATTTATGCTAAATTTTGTTTATCCATTCATCCATTGATAGACTTACAGGTTACTTTCACTTTTTGGCTCTTGTGAATAATGTGTCTGAAAACATGAGTGTTTATGGAATGTTTAATATATCTGTTAAATCTGTTTGGTGTATAGTGTTGTCCAAGTCTGATGGTTCCTTATTGATTGTGTGTCTAAATATTCTACCCGTTATTGAAATTGGAGTATGAAGTCTTCTAATATTATGTGTTGATGTCATGTTTTTTCTTCAGTCCTGTCAGTATTTGCTTTATATGTTTATATAAACGTATGTGTTTGGTGCATATATATTTATAATTATTACATTGTCCCTTTGAATTGACTCTTTAATCATTACATAATGCATGACGTTCTTTGTCTTTTATGATAGTTTTTTATTCTGCGAAGGGGATTTTTTTCCCAGGTGTAAAAACAGCATCCTTGCTGTCTAGTTTTCATCTGCATATCTCTTTTTATCCTCCACTTTCAGTGTGTGAATCCCCTTAAATATAAAGTCACTTTCTTGTACACAGCGTAGAGTTAGTTGCATCTTGTTTTATCCACGAAGCCACTCTGTGCTTTTTGATGAGGGGGATTAATCTGTTTATATTTAAAGTAATTATTGGTAGGTGGGGGGTTACTATTTCCAGTTTGTTCATTGTTTTTGGTCTGCTGTGTAGTTGGTTACTCTCTTCCTCTGTTGCTGTCTTCCTCTGTTTTTTGATGAATTTTTTGTACTGATATGCTTTGATTCTTTGCTTGAGATATTTCCTTTGTCGTTATCATGAAGCTTGTATAGAAATCTTACATTTATAACAGTCTGTTTTAGTGGATAATGTAATTGCATATGAAAACTCTATATTTTTGTCCCCTCCCCTGACACTTTGTTATTGGGGTCACAGTTTACACCTTTTGTATTGTACATCCATGAACAGATTTTTGTAGTTGCATTTATTGTTAATACTTATGTCTTTAACATTTTTACTAGCTGTAAGTATGATGTGTGCGTCACCCTTATAGTATTCCATTATTCTGTATTTGCATATATATTTACCTTTACCAGCGAGATTTACACTTTTCATTCGCTTTATGTTGCAATCTAACATCGTCTTACTTCGTCTTGATGAACTCCCTCTAACACTTCTTGCAAGGCAGTGCTCTCCTTGAGGTTCTGGGGCTTCTGGTGGTGTCAAACTCCTTCAGTTTGAAAGGTCTCCTCGCCTTCATTATTAAAGGGCAGTTTTGATGGGTATGGTATTTTTGGTATTGTTGGCAGTTTCTTTTTCTTCCTGAACTTTGAATATATTATTACACACTTTTCTGCCTGCACGGTTTCTGTTGAGAAATCCACTGATATCCTAAGGTGGTGGGGGTACCCCTTTTTTGACTGGTTGCTTTTCTCCAGCTGGTTTCATAATTCAGTCTTGGTGAACTTTGACAATTTTAGTTATAATGTTTCTTGGTGTCCTTGGTAGTACTGATTAGTACAACCCTTTTGGGATTCTTTAAGCTTCATGAATCTGGATGTCTGTTCCTCTCCCCAGATTTAGGAAGTTCTTTGGTTTTATTTCTTTAAATTAGCTTTCTAATTTCTTTGTGTTTCTCTTATATTATGGGACCTCCATAATGCATATATTGATTTAGTTGATGATGTCAAATGAGTCTTGTGGGTTTTTTCACTTTGTTTTTCTTTTCTCTTAGACTGGGTAATTTCAAATGATCTGTCTGTGAAGTTTGCTGGTTGTTTTTTTTTTTTTTTGGTTTTGGTTTTGGGTTTTTGGTTTTTTTTTTTTCTCTGCTTCATCAAGTCTGCCTTTGAAGCTCTCTCTTGAATTTTTCCATTCAGTCATTGTATTCTTCATACCAGAATTTCAGTTTGGTTCTTTTTTATGGTTTCTGTCTCTTTGTTGAACTTTTATTTGTTTATTGTTTCCTGTTTTGTTTGTTATTTCTCAGTGTTTTCTTGTAGCTTACTGAGCTTCTTTAAATTTATTTTGAATACTTGGTTAGGCAATTCATGGATCTTCATATCTTTGTAGTCAACTATTGGAACTTTTTTGTTGTTGTTGTTCCTTTATGGTGTCATATTTCCCTGATGATTTGTGATCCTGGTGGCTTTGGCTGGTGTCTGAACATTTAAAGAAATTGCCACTTTCTCCAATCTTTGTGGTCTTGCTTTAGGAGGGAATGACCTGACTAGAGATTTGGTGGGGCGAGGTGGGGAGGGGAATCTCTTAAACCTTTTCAGTGGATGCACCTGCTGAATTCCCCTAGCTCTGTCTCTTGGGGGAAATGTATTAGAATTGTTTCCCTTCCTCAGTCCAATAGAGCCATGCTGGGTACCGAGAACCATATCAGGTGTTTAGGGCAACTCAGTCCTTTTCCCTCTGGCGATGGCCTGAAATGCCAGGGCTTTGTGTGCCGGTGCCACTTTTCTCCCTCCCTACTGAAGGAAGTATTTTGATTATTTTGCCCCTGTGTAGCCTGTGGAGTCATGCCAGCTGCCCAAAGGGTCACCTTTCTCTTTTCTCTGAAGCAGTCCACTTAGATTCTTGGCCGATGGGTATGAGTGCCATTTCTCTCCCTCTTTCCTGAAAGGGAATTTCAGGTTTGTATACCTTCTCCACATTTTGCAGAGTTAAACTTGTTACTCAATTTCACTCTGGTTGCTTAGCTCTGCGTGCCATCTGTTGGAGTTCATGGTGTCCTGGCTCATTCCCATGAGACTCCATCCCTTTTCTTTGTTCTTAGCTTTCCCTAGATGATCCAGCTTTGCTGATTTCCTCTGAGTTCTGGGTGCAGACAGAGAAGTAGACCTCCAGGAGCAGGCCTCATGGACAGTGCTCCACAAGGCTGGGAAGCCAGACCTTCACATGGCACTGTCTCTCCCCCGTGGGATAAGTTGTGGGCCAGAAGGATCTTTCCAGGTTTTGAGTTTTGCTGGCCCAGGGGAGCAGTGATGTAGTCAAAGTGAAACTGTTCTTCCAACCATTTTCAGTGTATCCGATCTTGGGTTTTGTGGTCCATGGGGATGCTGGAACATTTCTAGTATATATTGAAGAGTTCTTACAAAGTGTTTTCACCCATGGGTTACTGTCCAAACAGTGTTTCTGTGTAAGGTGAAAACTGGGACCTCCTGTTCTGCCATCTTATTGATGTCTTTCTTTTGGGGGTCCAAATTAACAATCTAGTTAACAATCTTTTAAGTCCAATTAACAATCTCTGCTTTTTAATTGGAATATTTAGACCAGTTACATTTAATTTAATTACATTTGGATTTAAATACAACACCCTTCTATGGGGGGGGTGCTTCCATCTATTCTTTATAACATTTTCCCTTTGATTCTGCTTTCTTTTGGTTGATTGTGCCTTGTGCCTTGTAAAAAGAAATAATTCTGTTTCATATCCTGCCTTGTCCATTGCCTTATTATTTTCAAATAAAACGACTGCTTTATGTGGATTGGTTTCTATCATTCCACTACATACTAGTTACACTGGTTTTCTATTCTTCAGATTTTGTTCCTTCCCTATATATATTTTTTGGATTGATTAAACTTTATCTTTCCTCTGTTATTTGGATGTTATACATTCTTTTCTTACTCTTTTTGTGGGTTTGCTTCAGATTTTAAGATGTATTCTTGATAGCAGAACCAAAAGTTTCTTATTTTAGTTTCCAAAAAAGTACAAGGGACATAAAGACCTATAACTCTGATGACCTGATCATTTTTATGGGTTTTTTTCAACAGTATTTTAGTTCTTTTAAAAGTTTTTTTTTTATTATTATTAATATAGTTTCAAAATTTCAATGTCTATGTAGATAGATCCACAGTTTTATCCATTTCCTTGTTAACTTTTCCTTCTTGCATCTCAGTCCATCCTTCTCATGTCATATTTTTCTTCCAGAATTTATTTTTCCATTGAGATCTGAGGATTCATTGCCGTCGTCCTTTCTGGAATGTTTCTGCTGGAATAACTTTGAAAATTACCTTTTTGCCCCATTTGTTTCTCTAGAACTTCTATTTTTAATATGTTTTAGATGATCTCATTGATTTCTCCATATTTCTGCTACTGTCCTACTTTTTTCTTTTTTATGTTCTGTATTGAGTAATCTCAGATATTTATTGTGTTACATTATTTTGCCTCCCACTGGGCCTATTCTGATGTTCAGTCTGTCCATTGAGTTTTTAATTTCACTCAGGCTTGCAAGCCATTTATCATTTGTAGTTTAGGGAGGTTGTTTTACAAATGTACTTTACCTTGTTTTATGGTATAAATTTCCTTTTTCATGTTTTCATATCACTTTTGTGTCTTTATGTATTTTAAACATACTGTATATCATTTTTGTGTCTTAGGTAACTGAGATTCTGTTGTGTGACTTTCTCGATGTTCTAATTTGGCGGTTTGCTGTTTATTCTTTTGCTTCTCATTTCATCCTTTTCCTTATAGTTCTGTTTGCTGAAGTCATGTTTATCAGCCTTTATTGGTAGATAGTCCCTTTGCCTAAGTTGTGGGTATGCTTCTGCAGGATTTCTGGGTTTGTTTCTGCCTAACTCTCCAGGGTTGTTCTCAAAAAAAGCCACATTTTATGTTAACTTCTAGTTTGGGGATCTTATACCACATAGAAAATGCAATAAAAACCCAAACGCACTTGAAAGCAAACCATTGTGTAGGAATTCCCAGAGGAGTTTTTGCTTTCCCCAGCCCTCCACTCCATAGTCCCCTTCCAACACCCTTCCTCCCTCAGCTTTGATAAAGAAGCTTTCTTGTTGATTCCCTTTTGTGATTGAATGTTTTTCTTGGCTCAGTTTTTTACAGAGTCTTTTTTTTTTTTTTAAACAGGTTTAAGACTTTTTCCCCTATGTCTTTAGGCTGGTAAGTTAAAACACTCTAGAATACTCAGACTGGCATTAAATGAATCAGGAATCTAGCTACTATTACATTTGTAGTTTTTTCCTCATTTTTGGCCTCCCTCTCTGTCTCTTCCTATCCTTCTCCTTTTATTTTCTCTCATTGTTGAAATATATTCAGTTAGGTGATTTTTAGCAGGAGGATTTTTCAGGATATCTAGGACGCCATATAGTTGAAAATGGAAGTTGTTTCTTGTACTTTTCCGGGGAGGGGAGGGTGTATGGGGGGGAGGGGCAGAGAGAAGGGGACAGAGGATCCAAAGAGGGCTCTACGCTGACTGAGAGTCTGACAGCAGTGAGCTAGTGAACCATGAGATCATGACCTGAGCCAAAGTTAGACACTCAGCCAACTTACCACCCAGGTGCCCCAGTTTCTTGTATTTTTAAATGTCCTTTCCATACTCCCACTGCCTGCAACTTGCTTTTTTCAATTAGTAATATACTACTTTAAAAATTCTTAATATGACCATTGAAATCTCAATAATTTCAAAACATGAATTAGTTTGCCTTTAATCTTTCTTCCTTAAGAGCCTGGTGTTCCAGTGCAAGTTTTAATCCCTCTGGAACAATCAGTACTTCAGTGACATCGCTAAGTGAAGAGTAGATTCTTTGGTCTTTTGCTGCAGGGTTGAAGTCATCTCCACCTTGCAAATTTAACCTTTTCTGTTCTGAAGTGCTGGGATTCAGTGTGCATCTCAGGAACGGGTTCCAACTTCCATGGATTTCACACAAACTTGTACTTTCCTCCTCCTGCTTTCGGTCCTGCTTTGAGACTGAGCTTTATCTCCTAGTTCTGTGCCCAACTCACTGATGTATACACAGTACCCATGTTATAGTGTTCCCGTCACGAAGACGACTTTGTATTTCTGTTTAATCATTTTTTATAGTTCTCCATTGGGACCTTCTCTTATGAGATAGGATGTCCTTTCTCTCACTTGCTCCCTGAGCACTAGTATCTCTGATCTTTTTTGTGCAAATTCACAGCTCTGTCCATTACATCCAAGACACCTTTAAGCTTCTGTCTCCGTTTTTGTTTCTTAATTCCATCCCCAATTGATGGCCATAGTTATTTTTCCACAGAGATTTCCAAATGTAGGCGTTAACCAAGAGTTTCTAGAGGACTCTAACTTACAGGTGTAATACCCTAACACCTGGAAGATATTAGTTCTCCCCAGTAGATATTGGAGCTCCAGCTGGACTCTAGTCTTATACAATGTATGGCATGTGTAATCTATTACAGAACTACCATAATGTTAAGTAGTTACTGCCTTCTGGGCTAATGTAATGCTTAATGTATTAAGCAGATAGGACAGCCTTTCCAGTCACTTTTGTTCACTACCTAACTTGGTTGGTATGGTCAGTGGAGCAGACTATGGCATTTAACATAAGCTGTTCAACTTCTCTCTGTAAAAGTTCATACACTTTACAGGCTGTTCATTGTTGAGATAGTAATGGCTTCTCATTCCAGCCCTGTAATTAATGACCAGTTGTTGTAGAACATAGTCCTTCCGTATATGCTTAATCATTCTTTAAAGTTTTTTGAGGGTGGTGAAGGAAGGAGTAGCATGGGATGGGAAGTGTGGTGTTTATTAAGTCAGGTATATTCTTTATATCTTAGACCAGATGATTAATTTATGGAGGGTTTCTATAATTACAATTTCTTCTTATATCATCCACACTGATCCAAAAAGTTTTATGTTAAAATTTGTAATCCTTACCCACTCAGAGAATTTGTCAGTTTCACCCTTTGGTATAAGTAATTAACCCCACATCAACCATCAACATACTTAGTATAAAAAATTTAATTAATGATTCAAACAATTTTTTGCCTTTTTTTTTTTATAAAATAAGAGATCTATCCTTATTCTTTTTAGAGGGAAAATAGGAAACAGGAATCTAATTTATCTGATCATTTTTCTCCCTAACAGGTTTTCTCATGTTTAGTTGCAGTGATTTAGTTAGTTAGTTAGTTAGTTAGTTAGAGGTGGTGTTAGGAAGCTGAGGATTATGTTTGTGCTCCTGTAACTTTTAATTATGGTCTGGCATTTAAATATGGCTAATCAGATACCAGATTTATATCTAATTAATTCTTAAGTATTTCCTTACCCCAAATTTATGTTTAACCAAATAAACAGTAACAAATTTACCAAAGTTTATCAAAAGCAAAAACAAACCATTTAAACTATAGAAAGCTGGTAAGTAATTGATGAATAGAATATTTGCCTTAAATGTAGTATATTGAAAACATTGGTATAATTATTTAGAATAAATTTTCATGCAAGGAAAATTTGCAAGAAATGTGAAGAAGTCAGTAAGTTGAAGTACACCTTCAGTGGTTAGAGATCAGCATGAATCCATTCATTTGTGCTCCTGACCTGATTCGAAGTTCCCAGTTAGAGTGGTAAAATTGAGGAGAACTTACTGGCTTGTAGAGGGTTTGAACTCATGCCCCTACTTCCTGCTTTAACACTGAAAAGCATAAAAACCTCTTGTTAATTTTAAGACTCACACCAGAATAATTATTACAGGCAAAAAGGTAATTAATTATAGATCAGAATGATGCCTTAATTATTTTGTTAATTTAATTTTGGGAGCACAGAAGTGGAAATTTTAACATTTGCTGTATTTCCTCTTGATTTTAAACCTGATTTTTCTTTGTGGAAAGAGTAGAGGGTATTCCTTTTTAAAGGAATGCTTTTTAAAGATTCTTAAAGTACATTTTTAAAGCACGTTAATTGTTGGAGTACATTTCTTAGAGTATATTCAACTCCACAAAGAGCTGTTTTGATTTTGCTCATATGCCCATCCATATATTATTCAAAATCCAAAGGGGCCAAAATGCTGGTTATATATCCAAATGGTTTCTTTGTAGCTGTATTTGAAGTCTATTTGGAAATCTGATGTTTATAGGTGACATTTTCAAATTTTTATATGTTATTTATATCCTGTGAATGCAAGAATAAATAAGGACCTCAGGAATTTGTTTTCACTGCCTCTAAATATGTAAGCACCCTTATTTGTTCTAAAATTAACTTATTTCTGATAATAATTTTCTCATATTGTATTTCAATTTTAGGCTAAAAATCTTATAGAGAGATTTTTTAATCAACAAGTAGAAGTTCTAGGCAGACGTGCAGAGCCATTGCCCGAAATATACTATATTGAAGGTACTCTTCAAATGGTATGGATTAATCGCTGCTTTCCAGGGTATGGAATGAATACCCTAAAACATCCAAAATGTCCTGAATGCTGTGGTATGTAATGAACTATAATTTCATGGTTTATATTTACGAAACCTTCCTTCTTTTCATGACCCTAAGTGAATGCCTAGTATTTATTTTTACTATCACTTAGATCTTTAGCTGATTTTAAGCAGTGTGTTTGAAAAGACTACATGAGCTTGAAGATACAAAAGAAAAAAAAGCTGGCTTAACTTGGGCCTTGTATTAATATTCTAGCAAAGAAGGGTTAGGGGCGTTCTGGGAGGACACACAGATAATGGGTGTGAGTCATTTACTTACCCTAAAAAGAGACAAAGGATGTATTTTTTAGAATCCGTTATTGATGAGTTTACATTTGTACAGTTTAGACTAGCTATATTTTTACTTTCTCTTTTTTGCAATAAGTATATGAATTGTTTTCTTATCAGTTGTTTTTTTCTGACTTTTGATCGGAGCTCCAGGGCTGTCTGGAGCTATCTGTGCTATCTGGCTTTCATCTGTCTTTTCCTTATTAAAGAAGAGAGTTCTATAGAGGCTGTTTAGAATAAGTTAATTCATGGATTCAGAGTCTTTGAATTTCTGTTTTCAAAAGTTGAATGAGGCAATTAATCTTCAGTTTTAAAAGGCTTTCTAATAGCAACATCAGTAAATTAGTACCATTTTCATTCAGTCTTCTCTGATTGTTCTTTTCTACTCTCTATCTTAAGTTAGATCAAAATCCTTTCAGTATAATAGAGCACTAAATTTTCTTTTTCCTTTGCTTGACTTAATTGGTAGATAATACTTTTCCTTTTTTTTTTTCTGATTGAGTTTTTGGTTAAGGATATGAAATTTGACAAAATGTACTTGAAAAATTATCTTAGGAAATAGGACACAGATTTAACAAATAAAACACATATACCAACTGTGTAACTATTTTGATAATCTGTGATTATGTATATCACTTTAGAGCACAGATAATGGTGAAGAAACCCTGGAAATACCAAACAGTGAGACCAGAACCTGGTAGTTTAGCTGTCTATTAAATGCATTTATATTTTCACTTTATAAAGACCTAAGATAAACTAAAAAGCTTAAATATTTGTATGTCATTAATTCCAAGAATTTTGAAATAGTTAAGCATCGCTTTTTCAAGTGAAATAATAGGGTTGAATCTCTGAGAAGCACAAAAATTTTACTACTGAAAATTTTTTTGCATTTATACAATTTTGGATAATACAGTTGTCACATTCTCTCATTTTGCCATGCAATTATAACATTCAGTCTGTTAGGCATCATCCTGTTTGATCAAGTTCATTAAAGTAATTGTTTTATTCCTGACAACAGACCCCATGGGAAGTATGTAATGAAACTTACAAGTTTCAGAAGTATTTCCTGCCTCTGTTATACTATTTTGTTCTCCCAGACATGGGGTCTGTGCCCACAGAGTTTACAGACACAGGAAATGCATTCGTAGAACAGTTAGGGAACAAGAGGCATAGGGAAGAGAATGAAAAGGAAATGATATAAAGGAAACTGAGTTACAGATAGGCTGGGTCACAGAGGATGTGATTAGATATGGCTTTCTGGGTTGATGTGAGACTTGAGGTAGGACTTTGAACATGCAGGGATAGCAGTTCTAGCCAAGTCAGGGGCCTGAAGGAGCATCAGGTTGCGGGGGGCGGGGGGGGGGGGCGGGGAGGTTGCATAACCAGGGCTAGAGGGGTGCTGTCAGAAGAGCTCTGGGTTTAGCTGGGCTTGGAGAGGGCAGAGTGGAAGGGTACAAATTTAATGTGGCAGCAGGAGTCCTATCTTTGAGTGGAGGAGAGAAAGAACATTTTTTTTTTCATTTTTATGGGATCATTATCATTGCTCAGTATACTTATTAACTAGTGATTTGCTAAATTTCATTTTATGCCAACATATGGTAAATAAAGGTTTTAATTTAGAATTACCTTTGTGCTGTCATCATTTCTGTTACACGAATGAAGTAACACTGAGCTGCCTTTTTAAAATAGAACTCATTAAGTATAATGTGACCACCGCATACAGTACTTTTGTCTATACTACATGAGGCCATCGCTCCAAAATTTTTAGAGAGCAAATGCTACCCAAAAAGATATTTAACTCATCCTTTGAATTGGAAGCCGGTATTAAATGTGCCATTAGTTACAAGACAAAATTAGCATACTAAATGAACTTAAATCTATTTGGTATAAAATGGAATGCTAGAGAGAAGCAAATGAAAACATGAGGTACTTTGTAAAACAATTTATTTCCAAAATGAAGAGACAGCAAGCTTATGTTTAACAAAGAGGATTGATTGGGACATGAATGTGAGAAAAATGCGTTTACTTTCTCAGCAGTAGAGTAAGTGAACAGTGGGTGTTTTCTTCTTTTTTGGATGTCATACTTTACTTCCGTGATTTTACTTCTAGATGACAGATAAAGATTGCTTGCTTATAAACTAGTGGAGGCTTAACATTTTTACCTATGTTATCTTTCTCATTTCTAATTCGTTTAGCATTTTAAATTAATTTTCACTGTAAAATACTTCTCTCATTTCATATTTAGCATTCCTTAATTTTGTCATGATTTTGTCAATCATTTTGATGCTGAAGAAAGAAGATTCTAATTAAGTCTGTGAATACTAGATGTCTCATACTTTCATAGATTATAAAGATAATACAACCAAAGACCAGCTAGAAGATTATATTGTTTTCTAATATAATTTTTTTAAAACACAGAATCTTAAATTTTATTTCCTGGATGATTTCTGTAGTTTGTATTATTTCTGTAAAACTCTATCTTGTTTTTATTTTTCTCCATTTTATTCGTATTTAATTGCCTCAGAAAAACACCTGAATGTCAAATAACGGTTTTTGACATAAGTTCCCACTACACCTTCTTTTTCTTCCTCTTTAAACTTTGGCAGTGGTTTTAAAACTCCGGTGTGTATTGGGGCGCCTGGGTGGTGCAGTCGGTTAAGCGTCCGACTTCAGCCAGGTCACGATCTCGCGGTCTGTGAGTTCGAGCCCCGCGTCAGGCTCTGGGCTGATGGCTCAGAGCCTGGAGCCTGCTTCTAATTCTGTGTCTCCCTCTCTCTCTGCCCCTCCCCCGTTCATGCTCTCTCTCTCTCTCTCTCTCTCTGTCCCAAAAATAAATTAAAAAAAAAAGTTGAAAAAAAAAAATAAAACTCCGGTGTGTATCAAAATTACCTAAAGATTTTCTGAAAAATATATCAAGGTATGGGAAGCAGACATCTCCTTCTGGAATAAGCATTTAAGGTGATTCTGATACACATGGAGGTCTGAAATTCCTGAGTATTAGCATTGGTGTGGCAGTACCTTTTTTAAATGCTTGAATAGTAGCATGATAAGCAGTACCCAGATAAGATAACTTTCCTTCTACTGGGGAAGCAGACTATTTTTCACTGACTGTTGCAGATTGAATGTATAGCTCAGTAACTGTTTATGTAATATTGTCAATTTCTGTTGCTTTCTCTGAACATAAGATTTGCTACTGTACATTCAAAGCTCCCAGGGAGCTCTTTGTTAGTGATATCGTGTCTGTGAGTGGTCAGAAATAATTAGGTTGTTGGTACAGTATTTAAACATCTTGAGATGATTTTATTAAAAAAGTATACCTTATAAAGTACCTGTGTACTTTATGCAGTAAAAGTGAATTAAACGATACAGTTGTTTTTAATAAGGTCTTTTAGACTCCAAAATTTATCTTGCTCAGATATGCAACCCTGAACCTTTGTTTTAATTTTAAGTCAAAGAACCAAGAAAAATAATAATAATAAAAAAGCTGATATTAACAAAACAGGATTGGCAAGAAGTCTCACTAGATACACAGAGGGGCATTACATGATGATAAAAGGATAAGTCTGTCAAGATATAATAATGTAAGATTGCTAAATTTATGAGTGCTTAATAACATGGTTTTAAATATGTAAAACAAAAAGTGTCAGAGAGGTAATACTGGAATGCCAAGCCATAAAGAAAAACAATGAAATTGGACCCAGTTTAAAAAGTCACAATCACCTCCGGATGTGTTATAGACATAAATACATAAAAATAGTAAATATGTTAGAATACAGTGTA
Source organism: Prionailurus bengalensis (assembly GCF_016509475.1). NCBI lineage: Eukaryota > Metazoa > Chordata > Mammalia > Carnivora > Felidae > Prionailurus > Prionailurus bengalensis. The sequence continues at coordinate 63,924,700 of NC_057348.1, read as the reverse complement.
GAGAAATATCATCATGTCTTCAGCATCAGAAAATGATTTTCCAGGGCGCCTGGGTGGTTCAGTCAGTTGGGCAACCGACTTTGACTTGAGTCGTGATCTCACGGTTTGTGAGTTCAAGCCCCGCATTGGGCTCTGTGCTGACAGCTCAGAACCTGGAGCCTGCTTTGGATTCTGTGTCTCCTTCTCTCTCTGCCCCTGCCCCACTGTGCTCTGTCTTTTCTGTCTCTCAAAAATAAATAAATGTTTAAAAAAAAATTTTTTTAAGTGATTTCCCAAAAGAGACACAAAAATCACTAACTTTAATTAAATGATTGATAATTTTTTCTACTAAATTAAGTACTTCTGTTTATCAAGACACTGCAAAGAGAGAAAAGGTAGTCTACAGAATGGGAAAATTATTTGTAATGGATATAACCAACAAAAGACCACTACCCAGAACATATTTAAAAATTTAATACAAAACACTTTTTAAGACAGATACCATATGTTTTCACTCTTATGTGGATCCTGAGAAACTTGACAGAGACCCATGGGGGAGGGGAAGGAAAAAAAAAAAGAGGTTAGAGTGGGAGAGAGCCAAAGCATAAGAGACTCTTAAAAACTGAGAACAAACTGAGGGCTGATGGGGGGTGGGAGGGAGGGGAGAGTGGGTGATGGGTATTGAAGAGGGCATCTTTTGGGATGAGCATTGGGTGTTGTATGGAAACCAATTTGACAATAAATTTCATATGTTAAAAATAAAAAAAATAAAAAATAAAGTAAATTTAAAAAACACTTTTTAAAAAAGACAAACAATTTTCAAAAATGGGAAAAGATTTGAACAGATGTACTTAACAAAAGAGTAATTCCAGGTCATCAATGGGTACATGAAAATAGTTCACACTTTCTGTAATCAGGGAAATGTAAATTCAAGACAGAATGAGATCCGACTACACAGCTCTGAGATTGACAGGAAGTAAACAGTCAGGGAATACTAGGTGCTGAAAAGGGGTGGAGGCCCAGGAGCAGCCGCACTCTGCCTGCGTGAGTGGAGATCATGCCACTGTGGGAAACAGTTGCATGTCGTAGTAAATGTGCCATGCACGCATTCTGTGACTAGCGTTTGACTCGGGGAAATTTCATCACGGCGTATTTTCTAATAGTCCCAAACTGGAGACACCCCAAGTGTCCACTAATGGTAAGATGTGTGAATAACTAGTGATCTATTCATACAATGGAATGCTTTACAGGAATGACAGTGAATGAATGGGGATTACAGTCATATGGGTGCATTTTATTAACTTACAGGAAAGAAGCTAAACACCACAGAATCCATGTAGCGTAGGCATAGTTCAATTCTTTTATAGAGATATATTCATGAATGCTGAAACTAGAATGCAGTCCAGGGACAGTATTACCACAAAACAGAAGAGTGTTGACTTCTGGAGGGATGGAAGGGAGTGTGATTGGAGGGGGACAGGAGGAATTTGGGAGTGATGGCAGTTTTGTGTTACAGCCTAAACTGTTTCCAGATAGGTTTCTGTGCGATATTCATTATATTGTACATTTATGTCTTTTTCTCTCTTTATGTGTTGTATTTCATAATAAGATGTAAAGATACTAAATTGTCCCCTAAAGCTCGAACACCACTGTTAAAGGCACTGTGAAGAAAAGAAATTTACAAGGTTTTTTTTTTCTTTTTCTTTTTGTATGGTATCACTTGATTTTTGTCTTCATAAATTTACAATTCTAACAGCTATTAGTAATGGCTCAGTGGGAATAATGAAATCATTATGATTTACTTTCTTTTAACCATTAAGTTATAAACATAGTTCTGTATTATTCTGCTGTCTTCAGACTGGTTTTATTTATTTAAAATGGATAGCCAACAATAGAAATTCAGACTGGTTTTATTTATTTAAAATGGATAGCCAAGCATTTTATGTTAGACTTTAGGTTATTTCCTATTGTTACCATGATATTAAAGATGATTTACCATTACAGTTATTCAGCTTTTATTTTTTGAGTTATTTCCTTGTATACATTTACAGAAATGTGACTACTAGTTTTAAAAAATGAGCATTTTGGGGCGCCTGGGTGGCGCAGTCGGTAAAGCGTCCGACTTCAGCCAGGTCACGATCTCGCAGTCCGTGAGTTCGAGCCCTGCGTCAGGCTCTGGGCTGATGGCTCGGAGCCTGGAGCCTGTTTCTGATTCTGTGTCTCCCTCTCTCTCTGCCCCTCCCCCGTTCATGCTCTGTCTCTCTCTGTCCCAAAAATAAATTTTAAAAAACGTTGAAAAAAGAAAACAAAATTAAAAAAAAAAATGAGCATTTTGACTTTGGATATTTTTGGTTATTTTATCAGTTTTAAATGTTCACACCAGCTCCAGCCTCTCTCACAATAGAGATGGGATTACAGACAGTTTGGAACTTCTTTTGTTGGACTGCAAGCATCACTTTTCAAAAAGTAAAAAGCAGACTTTTACAGCCATACAGAGTTAGACCGAGTCACTCCCCTCGCCATAGGCTGCGTAGGCTAATTCCCTTTAGTCTCCAGGGATTTTACACTTGCCACTCAAGGCCCGTTCCCCAGACAGCCTTCCATGGCCTCCTCTTAACTGTTCTGTACCTTCTTTCTCCCTCTCTGCCCGCCTGCAGTTAAATCCTCCTTTAGGTCTTTCTCCAAAATTTATCTTCTCGTCTCTATTCCTGTTACAGTTGTCTAATTTGAATTCCGTGTGTGTGTGTGTGTGTGTGTGTGTGTGTGCACGTGCGCACATACTCATGTGGAATGATTACGTTCCCTTCCTAACTGGGGAATTCTTCTTTTCCTCTTCAGCCCATATCTCACATAGCTTTCAGTTATACCCCTAAATTCCTAATGTAATCCCTTCATTTTTTACTTTAAAACCTTCAATAATAAGATGCTGGCTTCATAGCATAACTTGCTATTCCCATCCTGAGCCATTTCATCCTTATCTTTCAGCAACTCATAAATACCTTCAGTACAGTAGTGGCATTATTTTCTATTTTATTCATCCAGACATGTGTTAGAATTCAGAGATATATACAGTGGCTTATTGCTAAACGTCAGACCCTAGGGATACCTTGATGAATGAACTGAAAAAGTGGCTTCTCTGATATTTAAGTTTATCAGATCAAACAACCCTTAAACAGAAGAGTTAATAAAATCATTGCACGTGGTGATCGGCACAATAAAAACATTAAACAGGGTGATATGATACGCTCTAGTGTATCAGTCGGGTTCAAACAGGAAACACTAGTATATCTAATAGCATTTAATGAAAGTGCCACAGTCGGAGGTTTGGGTGGAATGCGGGGGCCAGTAAGGTGTGTTGAAGCATCTAGAACTACAACGCCTTGAAGCTTGTATCACGTACCATCCCCAGGCTTGAAGGAGGACGAGGAAGTAGCCATGCAGCCTGTAGGGCTGGAGCTGGGGAGACGGGCTGCCTGGGGCAGGCTGTGGGCATATGGCAAGGTGGTCACTGTGGACACCCAGCAGCGAGGCAGGGGGGAACGAATGCCCTGTTGTGCAGACCTCTAAGGTAGCCTCCTTCCAATCAGACACAAAGGGAGGGACCCTGGGTGATAGGGAGTCTCTCAGTATTAGCTCCAAGAAGCATAGCACAGGGCACAGAAGGGTGGGAAGTGCACCAGGCTGTGGGTTTAAATGGAGACTGACCATCAGAGATAGTAACTAGGGTTTGGATGGAGGACCATATCAACTGGATTTTGAGGAAGACTTGACTCAAAAAGTGACTCCTGAGTTGAGCCCTGTGTGATGAGAAGAATGTCATAGAGATTTGTGAACAGAGTTTTCCTGGCAGAAAACACACAAAAGCAAGACTGAGCATGGCCTAATTAATAACTGAGTCCTGCCCATGGCAATAGAGAAAGTGGATGGATTTAATATATTTAAGGGGCACAGTCAAGAAACATTATTCGTGGATTGTGAAAGCATGAGGAGGACAGGAGGAATAAGGTATAATTCTTAAGTTTTAAGTATGAGTATGTGCTTTAACGGAGATCGCAGTTGAATTGTTTCGTATCATGTAAAGTTGCAGTGTGATTTTATCTCCTATTGAATGCCCAGTTTCTCAGGCCCATTTATTGAAAAGCTCATGCTCTCCTAAAAGCTCAATTGAAGTGTCTGTATAGGTAGAGGTGGGTATGTTTTTTTAATCCCCAGTATGGTGGTGTTTGGTGGTGGGGCCTTTGGGGAATTGATTTTTGTATACGGTGGAAAGTCAGGGTCCAGTGTTATTTACTTACATGCGGGGTATTCAGTTTCCCAGAAATCTTTTATTAAAAAGGCTATCCTTTATACATGGAATAGTCTTGGTTTTCTTGTTGGACGTCAGTTGATCATGTAAGGGAGGGTTTGTTTCTGGGATTCTCTCATGTCCCATTGGTCTGGATGTCTGTGTTCATGCCATGCTGTTTTGATCAGGAAGTGTGATTCCTCCAATTTTGTCTTTCTTTTTTTAATATTTTCTGGTTACTTGTAGATGCATGAGTTTACATATGGATTTTAAGGTGAGTTTTTTTATTTCTGAAAAAAAAACATAGTTGGGATTTTGATAGGGATTGCATTGAATCCGTAGATCGCCTTGTGTAGCATTAGTGTTTTCATCTTAATAATATTAAGCCTTCCAATCCATAAATACAGATGTCTTCCCAATTATTTGTGTGTTCTTTATTTTTTTTTTCCAGCAATGTTGAAAGTTGTAGTTGTCAGTGTACAGGTCTTCTATCTCCTCTTTTAAATTTATTTCTAAACATTTTATTCTTTTTGATGCTATTGTAAAATAGTTATTTACATTTTCTCTTGAATTGTTCATTGCTGACTTAGAGAAATGCAGCTATTTTAGTGTATTGATTTTATATGGTGCAACTTTGCCGAATTTGTTTATCAGATTCACAGGGGTGGTTTTTTTTTTTTTTTTTTGAGTCATAAGATCATGAGCAGAAATAATTTTCTTCTTCACTTACAGTTGGATTCCTTGTATTTCTTTTTCTTACCAAATTACTCTGTCTAGAACTTGCACTATGGTGAATATAAATGGCAAATGTGGACATCTGTGTTGATTTTGGTCTTGGGGGAAAAGCTTCAGCCTTTTATTGTTGAATATGATGTTGCTATGAGTGTTTCATTTTTGGCCTTCACCATGTTTAGAAACTTTTCTTCCCCTCATAGTTTGTTATTTTTATCCTGAATGAGTATTGACATTGGGAAAATGGGTTTTTTGCATTCATTGAGATGAGCACATGTTGGATTTTTCTCCTTTTATTCTGTTAATGTGGTATATTACATTGATCAAGTTTTCATATGTTGAACCATCCTTGCATTCTGGGAATAAAAACCCACTTGGTTGCTGAATTTGGTTTCTTTGTATTCTGTTGAGGATTTTTACATCAGTATTTTAAGGGTTATTGGACTGTATTTTTCTTACAGTGTCTTCGTCTGGCTTTGGTACCGGAGAAGTGCTAGCCTTGTAGAATTAGGAGGTTTTCCCTCATTTGCAAATTTTTGGATGAGTTTGAGAACAGAATTTGTGTTACTTATTGTTTAAATTTTGGTAGAATTCATTGGTGAAGCCATGTGATCCTGGGCTGTTCCTTCTGGGGAGGTTTTTGATAACTGATTCATTATCTTACCAGTTACAAATCCATTTGGATTTTTTACTTCTTTATGGGTCATTTTAGTAGATTATGTGTTTCTAGAATTTTTTCCATTTCATCTAGGTTATTCAGTTTGTTGGTATATGATTATTAATAGTATAGTTTTATATTCTCAAAATCAGTAATACTATTCCTACGTTTTTGTTTGTGTAAAATCAGTAATGTTCCTATGTTCACTGATACTGTGATTTTAGTATTTTGAGTCTTCTCTCATTTAATCTTACTCAAACTAGCTGAAGCGGTCCATTTTTCTTTGTTTGGGCTTTGTCGATTTTTTTTATTATGTATATTATATGTAGTATATAAAATATATATATTAACCTCACCTTTAATCTTTATTTTTTCCTTCATTCTGCTGGCTTTGTGCTCAGTTTGTTTCACTTTTCCTAGTTCCTTAAGTTAAGTCAGTTTATTAATTTCAGATCTTTCTTCTTTTTTGATGTATATATTTAGTTATAAATAACACTCATAGCACTTATTTTGCTGCATCCCTTAAGATTCATTGATTGTTTATATTGTTTGATTTCAAAGTATTTGCGAATTTTCCAGTATTCTTAATATACTGATTTCTAGCTTCGTTCTTTTGGGATCAGAAAGGATACTTCATTGATTTTAATCTTTTAAAATTGATTAAGACTTATTTTTTTTTGTGATCCAACACATGGTCTGTACTGGAGAATGTCCCATGTGCACTTGATAAAAATATGTATTTAGTTATTCTGGTGGAGGCTTCTGTGTGTGTCTCTTAAGTCCTTTTGGTTTATAGTTTTGTTCAAGGCCTGTAATGATCTTTTGTCTGCTTGTTATTATTAAAAGTGGAGTATTCAAGTCACTATTTTGTATAACTCTTTTTCCCTTTAGTTCCGTCAGTGTGCTTTATATGTTTTGGGACTCTGTTGTTAGGTGCGGCACATGTATGTTTATAATTGTATCTTCATGATGAACTAAATTGTCCTTCATCAGTATGTACTTCCCATCTTTTTGTGTTGTTGTTGTTAAGTTTTTCTCTGAAAATCTATTTTGTCTATATTAGGATAGCCACTCCAGCTTTCTTTGGTTTTTATTTGCATGTAATAACTTTTTTCTGTTTTTTTACTTACAGCCTATTTGCATCTCAGGCCTATTTGGGTCTCTTGTGGATAATGTAATTGCATCATTTTTTATTATCTGCTCTGCCAGTATCTGTCTCTTGATTAAAGAAGTTAATCCACTTACATTTAAAGTTACTGCTTAAAAGGAGGGATGTCAGTTTTTTTGATATTTGTTTTTTGTATTTCTTAAAACTTTCTTTTTCCTAATTTCTTCCATTGATGTCCTTTTCTGTTGAGTTGATTTTTTTAATAGTGACACTTTTTTGATTCCCTTCTCATTTCCTTTGTATTTGTAGCAGAGCTATACAATGGGGATGACATAAAACAACCTGACTTTAATTTTAGCTGATACCAACTTAAGTTCATTCAAATATAAAAGCTCTACACCCCCTTTGTTTGTGTCACAAATTGTATCTTTAATATTGTGTGCCCCAAAACAGAGATGTGTAATTATTTTTCTGCATTTGTCTTGTAAATCATTTTGAAAATAAAAAAGTGGTTACAAATTGAAATAATAATACCCACATTTATACTCCTCATGTATTTACTTTTACCAGAGATCTTTATATTGCCTCCTGGCTTTGAGTTACTGTCTAGCATTCTTTATTTCTACCTGAATGACTTCCTTTAGCATTTCTTGTAGGGCAGGTGGTTTGGTAATGAACTCCCTCAGCTTTTCTTTATCTGAGAATAACTTAATTTCCCCCTTGTTTTTGAAGGGCAGGCATTATTGCCAGATGTAGAATTTTCAGGTGACCCTTTTTTTCTTTCAGTACTTTAGGTATACAGTGCCACTTCTTTCTGGCCTACAAGATTTCTGCTGAGAAATTGGGTGATAGTCTTGCGTAGGATCTCACGTACGTGATGAGTTGCTTATGTCTTGCTTCTTTCAGTATTTTTCTGTACTGTTGCCTTTCAACAGTTTGGTTTTAATGTGTGTTGCTGTGCGTCTCTGAGTTTATCCTACTTGGATTTGTTAAGTCCTTCTATTTATAAATTCATGTATTCAAGTTTTTGACCTTTATTTCATTGCCTTTCCCTTCTCCTTCTGGGATTCCCATAATTTCCACCTGCAGATGTCCCACAAGTCTTCATTTTTCTTTCTGTAACTTAGACTTGATAATTTCAATTTTTCTATCTTCTGATTCACTGCTTCATTCCTATTTTTCATTTCAGTTTTTTTTTTTTAAGATTTCTCTCTCTCTTTCTCTCTCTCTCTATGTCCTCCATTTCAGTTCTTGTATTCTGCAATTCTGATAGGTTATTATACATTCTCTCCCTTTCTTGAAGTTTTCACTGAGTTCTTATGCCCTTCTCTCCAACCTAGTGAGCATCTGTACAATCATTATTTTAAATTTTTTATCAGGCATACTGCTTGTCTCTGTTTCATTTGGTTCTTTTTCTGAGGTTTTGTATTTTCCTTTCTTTTTTGAGTATATTCCCATCTCCTCGTTTTGATTGACTTTTTGTGTTTCTGGGAGTTAGGTGGAATGGACAGCTTCTTGTAAACTTGAAGGAATGGTCTTGCATATGGTCCTTCTCTCGGTAGACTGTGTGTTCCTGGTGACTTTGGCTGGCTGGCTGTAGCTATGGCCGGCATGGCTGGGGGTGCTCTGGACGGATGACCAGAGTTGAAGTTGATGTGGACCAGGTGGTCCCAGTGCTCACCAAGCAGAGAGTAAGTACCCTGTCAAGACGGCTGAAGTGTATGGAAGCCAGTGGTCCCAGGGCTGTCTGTACAAAGGGAACCCTGGGAGGACAGCTGAAACTGAAGTGGCTGTCCTAGGACATTCTGTGCAGGGGGTGCCCTGGTAGGGTGTGGGCGAGGGGTTCTGGGGTTCCACACAGGGGCAGGCAGAGTGAGGTGGGTCATGGGGTGGCAGGGGGAGGCATTCAGAAAACAGGGTCACCCTGGCAGGACAGCTGTTGCTGTAGTTCTTTATTTTATTTGTTAAAAATCTTAATTTTTACCCGTTTGTTCCTTTTCCATGTCACTACCCAACTGCCAAAGGACACTTTTCCCTTTTGTTTTTTTCTTTTTTCCTCCTCAAAAAAAATATATGCATCTTGAATATTTGGAGATTTTCAAAATGTAATTTGATATTGAGTTCTGATTTAATCTACTGTGGTGAATGGAAATACTGTGTTAATTTAATCCACATATTTATAGTTATTTTATTGGAAACAATGTGAATCCTGTAGTTGTTGAGTGTATTGGTCTGTAAGTCTCAGTTTTGTTCATGTACTTGGTAATGCATGTTTGTTAATATAACCTATATTCAAATGGGATTTTTTATCTACTTCTGTGGCTCTTTGTTCTATTCAGTTTTGTCACTTACCAGGAAAAAAATGGTCAAAATTCTCAAATATGATTGTTTTTAAAATTAATTTTTTGATATTAGTAAAACCACTCCAGATTTTTGTGTGATGTTTTCTAACCTTGTCATTTTTTGAAAGTAATTAATGTGTGTCAGCCTTATAGATGAACCTTCAAGTTTTCATCCATTTTGACAATGTCTTTTAATTGGATTTTTAATCCTTTTATATTTAATCTATGGTTTGGATTTAAGTATACCGTAGTATGCTATATTATTCACTTAAGTATAGTGCTTTGATCAGTTGCAAAGGTATTAGGAGTTAAGACTTAGATCTATCTTTTTGAGGGACATAATTCAACACACTGCAATCTGCCCTTAGCCCTCAAATATTCTTGACTGTACCGCTTTCAAAAATCCATTCCCCCATCCCAGAATCCTCTAAAATTTCATCCCATTACAACTTCACCTTTGAGTCTAAAATCTCACTCAAATATCGGTTCAGAAATTCCAAATCCCCATTATTTAAGTCCTCCACATTGTGTATGGTTGCGACTCCACTGGTGATCCATCTTGGGGCAAAATTCCTCTCTGTCTGTGGACATTTGAACTTAAGAAAAAAATTACCTGCTTCTAAAATAAACTGGGATAGGCATAAGAAATTGCCAGAAAGAAAGGAGTCAACAAGTTTGAAACTCAGGAGGGAAAATTCCTTTAAATTTCAGGGCTTCACCATAGTCCTTTATATCTCAGGCCTCTTCCCGGGGGACCCACAGAGGCACGGATTTCTGGGTCCACGGAGTCCATGGCTGCAGGTTCCAGGCCCGTGGCTCTCACTTGGTCAGCCTCTGGGCCTGGGATGCTCTCCTGCCAGTCATTCCTCCCTTTTTCCTCAGAGGGGAACATATGTTTGCAGATAATAATACCAGCCCATTGCCTGCTTGTAAAATTTTGGAACTCTAACAGCCCTCTTTAATTTTATCCTGTCTGTCCCCTTTAGTCCACATGAGCAGTGTTTCTGCTGTAAAACATTCTCAGAAACCTTGCGGGTGTTCTGTTTGTGTCTTGGACGCTCACACCATTAATCAAAAATCTTGTGGAGGCACAGATCTTTTCTGAAAACTGTGAATATCAATTCCAGGTTTTGGAGTGGTTGAGTGGATCTATGAGTCACATACCTAATTTCAGTAGCAAAAGTTTATCTGGCCATACCATCATTGTCCCCAAAGCTTGCTTTTCTGCTAGCGAATATCCCGATTTCAGCATCTTTTGCAATGTGGGTAGGCCAGGAACCTTTCAAATGATCACATGCTGGTTCTTTTTGCCGAACAGTGCAGTCCTCAGTTTCTCTGCTTCCTCCTGCATTTTACTATAAACAGCAAGGCAAAGCCAGAGTTCACCTTTGATTTTTCTTTGTTGGGATTTTTTTTTTTTTTTTTTTTTGTCTTTCGTTTTTTGCTAAAAGTTCAGTTTTTGAAATACATATGGCTGTTCAGGTCATTTTTTTTCTTGGCAACATTTGGGTAATTTGTATCCTTCAGTACCCTAGTATTGCTTTAGTAGCGCTGAACAGATTTTCACGTGTTGCATTTTCATTTTCATTCACTTCAAAATGCTCATTTCTCTTGATTCTACTTTAAGCTATCAGTTATTTAGAAGTGTGACATTTAATTTCTACATGTTAAGGGGATTTCCAGATGTGTTTCTTTTATTGAAACCTAGTTTAATTCACTTGTTGTCAAAGAACATACTTTACATGACTTGAACACTTTATTGAAATGTTTTATGACCCAGAAAATGGTATATCTTGGTAAATGTTCCATTTGTACTTCAAGAGAGTGTGTATTTTTCCCTCACTCGGTAGAATGTTCTTCTGTAAGTATCAGATCAGTTTGTTGATATTATTTGAATCTCCTATATTGCCCCTGATTTTCTGTCTATTTTATTTCTATTTTATTCTATTATTTAGAGAGGGGTATTTATTTACCTTTCTTACTAAAGTGATTGAGGCCCCCCCGAATATTATCTCCTTTAATAGAGTCAATTGACTGTAAATGTTAGCCACATCCACACAGTACCTTCACAGCAATGCCTAGATTAGCGTTTGACTGAGTAACTAGCCAGTAGTGCTTATAGCCAGGTTGACACGTAAAACTGACCAGTACACATGCTATGCTGTACCGTTTACTATTTCCTTACTTTAAATGTGTTTTTGTTATTTAAGATGTATTTATTTCAGCAATGTATAATTTGATTCTGCTTTAAAAAAAAGTCTAATCTGACAATCTCTGCCTTTTAATTGGAATCTTTAAACCCATTGTAATGTGACAATTCATATTGTTATGTTTAAGAGTATCATCTCACTGTTTTCTATTTCCCTCTTATTTTTTGTTCCTTTTTTATCTATTTTTTTTCTTCAGTCAATTAAATCAATTGAATATAACTTAAGATTCCATTAATCTTGCTGTTTATTAAGTACAAGTCTGTGTACGTTTATTTTCCTGGGTGCTTTAGGCTTATGATGTATATCATTAATTTAGTGCCGTCTGCCTGTAAGTAATATTCTACCCCTTCACATAAGCGCTAAGCATCTTATGTGGTATGTTTCCATTTCTCCTCCCTTGACCTTTGTGCTAGTCTTGACATCCATTTTAGTTTTGTATGTATCACAACTCTCACACTACATTGTTACTATTTTTATTAGCTGATATCTTTTAGCAGGACATAAATAATAAGCAGATCTCATGTATTTATCCATGTAATTACCATATCCAGCAGTGTTGATTTCTCATGGAGACCCACATCCATCCGCAGTTGTTTTCAATGGCCTGGACGATTTTATTTATTTCTTTTGGTGTGACTCTGCTATTGAAAATACTTCATCTTTCTAATTTCTGAAAAGAGTATTTCTTTTTCTTCATTTCTGAGCTACTTTGTTTACTAGATATAGAAATCTAGGTTGATAGTTTTTCTGTTCTTTATACATTTTTCCAGCGTGGCCCGCCCCTTGTCTTCTAACTTGAATTGCTTCCAGTGTGCAGCCCTCTGTCACCTCTTTGTTCCTCGGTACAGTAGGTGTCTTTCTTTCCGAGGATCCTTCTAAGAGTCTCTCTTTATCACTGCTTGTGAGGAACATACATGGGAGTCACCTCCATGTAGTTTTTTCTTTGTGATTCTTGCCCTTGGAGTTTGTCTTTGAGTTTATTGGATCTGTGGACACTCCGTGCTCTTTGAATTCAGAAAGTTGTTCAGCTTTATTTATTTCTATAACTTTAACCCCCTTCTCCTTTAGAGATTCCACTTAAAAGCACGGGAGCCTGACAGTTTCTCACAGCTTTTTGTTGATCTCTTCACAGAAAAAGTCTTCTGTGTTTATTTTGGAGTTTCTATTGTTTCGTCTTCACACTTCACTATTCTTTTCTTTTGCAACATCAAATCGACCAAGAAGCGTACCCTGTGTAGTTTTTCATCTCACGCATTCTTCGGTTTTGACTTCCTGATAACTTAAACACTTTTTATATCTTCCATGCCTTAAGTTTTGAACTTACGGAATATTGTTATATTAATTGTTTTAATGGTCTCTTCTACTAGTTCTTACATGTTTGTTCACAGTAGCTTGCAATTCATTTATTTGTCTTTTTATTATGAATCATACTTTTTTGCCTCAGGTACCAGTTAGCTTTTTACTGAATGCTATATACATTATGCATGTTTTGTTGTTTGTTGTTGACTATTTTTGTATTTCTGTGTTTTTATATTAGTGAGTTTGGTTCTGGGACACACTGATAAGTTGTTGGGAGACAGTTTGACCACTTCTGATCTTGCTTTTAAGGTTTATTAGGCTGAACCAGAGTTTAGTCTAGGCTGATTATTCCCTACTATTGTGAGAATTTTCTGTTGACTGTGGCCATATGCCTATCATTCTTGAGGGTTTCTATACTAACTAAATATAGTAATATGCACTAAAACCACCCTGTATGAGCACTGGTACTGTTACATTATAGTATGGCAATAGAACCTAAAAGCTCATGTCCTAAGAAAACAGTGGAAAGCTATGTGTTTTATGACTAGCCTCAGAAGTCACCTTGCTTCACTTTTGCCATACTCACAAAGGTCTACACAATTTCATAAGGAGGTAACACAGACTCTACTGCTCAACAAAGTCACAACTGAAGAATGTGTAGGATGGGATACATTGTGTTTGTCATCTCTGGAAAAGTCCTTTGTATTTCCATATACATTTTAGAGTCAGCTGGTCAATTCCATTTGCAGTAAGCCTGATAGAATTATGATTTAGACATAATGTGGCTTTGTATTCATGAGCTATTTCATTTTTTTCATCATTATTGTGGGATAATTGACAACATTCTACATAAGATGTACAACTTGACGTTTTGATATATGCATACATTGTGAAATAATCACCACAATAAAGCTAATTAACATAATCCATCACCTCCCATACCTCATATAGGTACCATTTGTGTATGTGTGCATGGTGAGATCACTTAATATCGACCCCATTCGTGAATTTCAAGTATGCCGTACAATATTATTAATTATAGTTACATCGCTATGTTTTGAGCTCTAGAACTTAATTCATCCTGCATAACTGAAACTATAATATCTCCTTATTTCTCCTTCCTACCAGCCCTTGGCAACCCACTATCCTACTCTTTGCTCCTTTGAGTTTGACTGTTTTAGATTCTGCATGTGAGAGAGACCAAGCAGTATTTGTCTTCCTGTGTTTGGTTTATTTCACTTAGCGTAGTGTCTCCCAGGTTCATCCATGTTGACACGAATGGCAAAATTTCCTTCTTTTTTAAGACTGAATAATATTCCATTGTATATATAAATCGTATGTTCTTTACTCTTTTATTTGTTGATGGGCATTTAGGTTATTTCCATATTTTGATTATTTGTAAACCATGTGTCTGATAAGGGGTTAATCTCCAAAATATATAAGGAAATCCTACAACTCAATAGCATAAAAACAAATAATCCAATTAAAACACAGGCAAATGACCTGAATAGATATTTCTCAGAAGAAGACGTACAAATGGCCAACAGGTGTATGAAAAGGTACTCAAAATCACTAATCACCAGGGAAGTGAAAATCAAAACCACAATGAGATCTCATCACGTTATTGTCAATAAGACAAAGAGACCTTAGGTAACAAGTGTTGGCAAGCATATGGAGCAAAGAGAACCCTTGTACACTGTTGGTGGGAATGCAAACTGCTGTAGCTATTATGGAAAACAGCATGGAGGTATCTTTCTTTGGCTTCTGGAAGTACTCTCATGAGTATTCTGTCATTTTCAGTGAGAATGTCTTACACATTTTTGACTCTATTTTAAATTGGATGTTTTTTATTGAATTTTCAATTGCTGACTGTTAAAATACAAATACTAATTTGTATGTGTGATTTATTTCCTATGACCTACAAAACATAGTTGTATTTGTAGACCCCTCAGGTTTGTTATGTAAATAATCATATGGGTTAGCAAATAAAGTATCACTTATTCCTTTCAATCTTTGTGCCCCCTATTTCTTCTTTCCTGTTGCAGGGGCCTTAAGTAAATATTTAATATAAATTATGAGAAAAAAATATGCTTATCTTTTTTCTAATCTTAAGGGGAAAACATGCCATATTTCACCTTGAAGTATAATGCTAGCTGTGTTTGTTTTTATACATCCTTTATCGGACCAAGAAATTCCTATTTATTCTTAGTTTATGAGCTATTTTATTACGGATGAGAGTTGGATTTTGTCTACTGCTTTTCTGCATTTATTAAACTAAAACAAAATTATACTTAATCTTTAAAAATATTTATTGAGCCTTACATTCTTTGGACAGACTCCACATCATCATTATATATTGTTGGATTTAACATGCTCATATTTTAAGGAATGGTGTTATTTATATTATGCATTTTATTATAATTTCTTTCTCAGTTTTAGGATCATGAATATTCCAGCCATGAAAAAACAAGTTGGCGATGTTCTTTCTTCTGCTGTATTTAAAAAAATCCATGTATGGGTATTATGTATATGTGTATGATACATATGTTCATGTGTATATATGTAATAATAGTATTTTTTTCCCTTAAGTATTTTATTGAATTCACCAAGGAAACCATTTGGGCTAGGAGCTTTATTTGTGGGAAAATATTTCTTTAATCAACTTTATGAAAGTGTCATTAATGCACACGTTTTAATTTTAAATGCAGACATACTAATTATACAGTCCAGTGAGTTCTGGTAAGTGTTTTCATCCATTTAACCAGTGCCACTCGGAGGATACAGAAAGTTCTGTTGCCCCAAATTGTTCCCTTAATGCCACTTCATAACCACTCACACCTACTTGTTAAAGATAACTATTTATCCATTCAACTTTTCATAGGCATTTGGGTTGTTTCTAGTTTTGGCTATTGTGATAAAACTTGTAAGCACATCTCTGTGTGAGTTTTTGTGTGGAGCTACATTTTCATCTCTCTTGGGTGAACATGTAAGAGTTAAGGTGTAGGGGGATATGGTAAGGTACGTTTAACCCGTTAAGCAACTCCCAAAGTTTAAACAGTATTGGTTGGATGATTTTCACACCCGCCAGCAATGTATGAGATTTCTGCTTGTTTCATATTCTTGCTGTCTTGATATTGTCCATTTAAAAAATTTTAACTGTCTCAACCAGAGTATAGTACTCTGCCATTTGTCGTACAATATACGGTTACCATACAGCTGATACCAAGTACCTTCTCGTGTTCCGTTTGAGCACGCAGACATATTCTTTTGTGAGTTGTTGTTCAAATATTTTCCTCTACCCTTTTGTCAAGTTATTTTTCTAGTGAACACTGGCGTATGAAGGTTTATTCATATATTCTGGAAATACATCCATGTGTTTTCTCTTTGGACTTTCTTACTGGTGTCTTTCAAATACCAGAAGTTTTAATTTTGACAACACTAAGTTTCTCAGTATTTTTCTTAATGGCCCAAAGATAATTGTGTTCAAGAAGTTTCTGCTTACCCCAATTTCATGAAGAGTTTTTCCTATTTTCTTGTAGAAGTATTGACTTCATATAGTGTGTCCTTGCCAAACACTGCTACTGTGCTAAGAGTTTGTTTTTTATTTTTGAGGATTTTTTTCATACCTGATCATGTCACATGGGAATAAAGACACTTTCACTTTTTATTTACAGTTCCCACCCCCTCTGTTTGTATTGCCCCGTTAGTCTGGCTGGTATGTTTGGAAAAGCGCGCAACAGAAGTGGTGAGAGTTGGCATCTTTTTCCTGTTCCCTTGTCACAGTCCACAGGCTTTCCCAGTTCAGTGGGATACTAGTTAGAGGTTTTTCAGAGGTGCCATGGCTGGATGAAGGAAATTCTCTTCCATTCCCTGTTTATTTCAGTTTTGATTATGAATGAGATTGAATTTTGTCACGATTTTTATACACACTGTTGAGATAATCATATGGTTTTTATCTGTTATCATATTTTATGATGAATCGATGGATACATAGATGTTGAACTGACCTTGCATAAGCTCACCTAATGTAAACTATGTGTGATCATCATTTACCATTTCTGGTTATCTCTGGGTTTTATATGCTTACTGTTATGGATATTTGTATCTATATTCATGAGGGACTTTGGTCTGTAGTTTTGTAAATACTTGTAAAGGTTTAGTAGTAGGGCACTGCAGGTTTTAAAAATGAGTTGCAATCATTTCCTCTTCTTGCTTTGTCTAAATAGTTTGTAAAATTTATGTCATTTTCTCTTCAAATGTTTAATTCTTCATTGAAGCTATCTGTACCCGGAGGTTTATTTTTATTTGTTTGGTTTTGCTTGGGGGGGGGGGCAGAGAATTATTATGGCTGTTTGGAAACAGATCTTTTTCTTATAATGGTATAATGGTGTATTTCAAACATCTAGAAGCCTATAAAATGATACTGCAAACAAGTACGCACATGTATCATTGCAACAAGTAAACAAGTAAATCTATTCAAAACAGGTTTTATATTGTCGCTTATTTCATATTCTAAGATTTGAAGCAATTTAAATATGAAACAGCTGAATCCTCCTATAAACGAGGCCTCCACAGTCCATCGTCTTTCCTTTCTGCCTTGATATATCTGTTCTCAGAATCTGGTATTTTTTATCCCACTTCAGGATGTTTTACTTTTCACTTTATTTATTGAGGTAATCAGTAACCATAGATACTATTGGTTTGCATGGTAATCACGAAATACACGTTGTCTTACCTTAACCTCTGTGACTTGTTTTGGGCTCAACATTGACTTAAAATTAACTTTTCATTTTGAAATCATACAGTTTAATAACTTGGACATGCATGCATCCATGAAACTATCACTACAGTCCAGAAAAAGGTTTTCGCCATAACCCTGAATTCTGCTTCTGCCTTTTTGTAATTGAGACTGCTTCAACATTCATTCCAAAACAAACACTGATATGCCTTGTGTCACTGTGTATTAATTAGCATGCATTTGTATAGCTTTCTATATATGGAATCGTGCAGTATATAATGTTTGTCAGAATACTTTTCACTCAGCATAACGATTTTGAGATTCATCACTAGTATTGCATGTCTTAATGGTTTGTTCTTTATTGCTGAGTAGTATCCCTTGTATGGATATACCACATTTTGTTTATCCATTCACCTGATGACGGACATTTGGGTTGTTTCCAGTTTTAGGCCATTAAAAATAAAGCTGCTATGAAAATTCCTGTACAAGTCTTTGTGTGGACATATGTTTTCAATTCTCCTGGGAAAATACGTATGACTGCGATTGCTGGGTCATGGTAAGTGTATGTTTAACTTTATAAAAAAAAAAGCCAAATTATTTTTTTAAGTGGCTCTACAATTTCATGTTCTACCAGCAAAGTTGGGGAGTTCCAGTTATTCTAAATCCTTCCAAAGCAGAGTATGGTTACTCTTTTTAATTTTAGCAATTCCAGTATGGGTGTGTGCGTGTGCATGTGCGTGTGCGTGTGTGTGTGTAGTGGTATTTCATTGTGGTTCTAATTTTCAGATTCCTTTTAAAAAGATACTTTCAAGTTCCCATTAGATATTGGTATTTTGTTTGTACAGTGTCTGCTCAAATATTACCTTTCCCATTTTTTAAGCTGGTTCTTGTCTTACTGAGTTGTAAGAGTTCTTAATACAGTATAGACGAAAGTCATGTTCCAATATACAGGTTTTCTCCGCTATCTGAAACTTCACTTTATGCCACTTGGTTTTTAGTAACGACCTACCTTAGAAACCGTTTTCACTAACTGAAGAAACTTGAGGGGATTTCCACTTCTAAGAAGTGGTAGTTGCTTCTTTGCTTGACACCATTTACGGCATTCCAGAATGTTTCATAGGAATGCCCTGCTTTCAGATAGAGGGGAACCTGTATGTGCCACGAATGTGTCGTCCCAGACTGGCCTGCATTTCCGTTTTCAAAGAAAAATGTTGAAGTCCAACTAACTCATTTTTATCGTATGGCTCATGTGTCTTAATAAACCTTTTCATATTCAAAGACCACGAAGATTTTCTCCTATGCTTTTTGTTTTGTACTTTGGGTTGTACATCTAGGTCCATGGTCCATTTTGAGTTCATTTTTGTGTTTAGTATGAGGTAAGGGTTGACGATCATTCATCCCATCCTGGTGATCCAGCACCATTTACTGAAGACTTTTCTTCCTCCATTAAAATGTCCTTGGCACCTCTATCAAAATTCAACTGACGATGCTCGTATAGGCTCGGTTTTGCTCCACTCATCCACACATCTATTATTTCACCAATACCAAAGTGTCGGTGGCTGTACTAGTAACTATTGTATTACATTTTAAACATTTCTTTGGTTATTCTGTTTTGTGAATTACTGTGTACATTTTAGAATTAGGATGCCAGTTTCTGCAAACAAGCCTGCTGTAGTCTGAATAGATTGTATTTATTCTGGAGACAAAACTCATAATAATTAATCATCTCAAACATACTCAGTCTTCCTGACAGTGAACACGGTTATTCTCCATCTGTGTAAATTATTTTAAATTTGTCTCAAGGATGTTTTGTAGTTTTCAGTTCTTTCTCAGATTTATTCTTAAGGATGTTAAAGGGTTTTCTTGCTCTACTGTAAATGGAATTTTTTTTAATTATTTATTTTCCAGTTAGCTTATAAGAGTGCAGTTGATTTTTTTTAAGAGGATATTAAGGCATTTACTGATTACACATGATATATGATGCACAGGCTTCATTCCCATTTATAATTTTATCTGATACCATCATTCAGTTCAGATATATGACATAGGATATGCCAAAAACAACCAAGTAAATTCTGTGACTGCGCTTGGGTGATCCTTTTAATAGTGAACTGCAGGTCACAACAGTAAATGTCAGCTCACCTGTACCAAAGTTTCTGGAGACCATGGCTTCTGTGCCTGAGCAGGTGGTAAATAAATTTTGAATGGAACCTGGAATGACCTTGAAGGAATTCTAACTTCACATTGTTGGAATAGTATACCAAAATGGCTTCAGAGTAGACTAAGTTTATACAGCACATTTTTAAAAAGACACACTCATTCAGCATCATGATCAGACTATTACATTTAACAATCGACAACGTGGGTGCAAAAAAAAAAATCTACACTGAAACCCTCTGTTGGAATGCTTTACACCCTCCATAGAACAGAAACTAAAGGGGTGCCCCGGTGGCTCAGTTGGTTAAGCGTCCGACTTCATTCAGCTCAGGTCATGATCTCACTGTTCCTGGGTTCGAGCCCCGCATCAGGCTCTGTGCTGACAATTCAGAGCCTGGAGCCTGCTCCGGATTCTGTCTCTCCTTCCTGCTCATGCTCTTTCTTTCTCTCTCTCTCTCTCTCTCTCTCTCAAAAATAAACATGGAAAAAAAAAATTTTTTTAAGAAACTAAAATAACCTGTTGTACAATTAGTTGCAAATACAGCCCTCGAGACTTTTGTCCATGCACATGAGTATTGTCTAAAACATGTCTTCTTTGTAGCAGCTGGGCCCTGCCACCACTGTGCGTGACTGAGTTCACACATATCTTGTAACCTGTAACTTCCCTGTCACTTCTGTCTCTCCTCTCCTGCTCAGCTTTATTTTCTGACATAAATTAAAATCTTCTGCCACTGTCATAGCTACAGTTCCTGCTGGAACCACCACAGCCACCTTGGCTTCGTGGTTTGGCACAGTACCGGCTTCGACCACCATAGGGGCCAGGGCCTCTGCCTCCAAAATTCCCTCATTTCTTGGGTCCACAATTAGAAGATTGATTGTTGTAGTTGACACCACTGTAGTTTCCCTCATCTCCAGAATTGCTTCCATCATCACCGTGTCCATTCACGCCACCCCCACTGCTTCCATATCCACCACCACCTGGACGGCCACCATGCTTACTGCAGTTTCCTCTGTGACCACCACCAAAGTTTCCAGAGCCACATCCATCTGGCATCTTTTACTTAGATAGGACTTTCCTTTACTTCACAGTTGTGGCCATTCACATCGAATGGTAAGCTTGTCTCCTGAACCGTGAGATCACGACCTGAGCCAACTAAGCCCCCCAGGCACTCCACAGCATGCTTTTCCTGAAGTCAGAGTCATCTAATGTTAACAAAAGCAAAGCCTCTCTTCTTGCCACTGCCTCAGGCAGTCAGGATTTCAGTCACTTCAGTTTCCCCTTACTGTTCCACATACTCTCTTAGATGACATTCTTCAGTGTCTTCTTTAATGGCACCAACAAATTCTTTTTCACAGTGAAGTGGGGCCCGGATCTTTGAGAATCTCCTCTTGAGACAGCCTCTCCCATCCACCTTGTGTGGCCTTGCCTTCATGGCTGCACCCACCTCCTCCGCAGTAGCCGACATGACAGATGAAAGCTGTGGAACACTTGGTGTTTGGATCTCTCGTTACTGCCCCGTTCATGAACGTGCCCCATCCTCGCAGTGACCCCTCAGCCTCCCCTCGGCTGGTTCAAGTATGAAACCTCTGATGAAGAGCTTCACGGCCCTTTGATATCTTAGACTTTGACTTAGACGTGATGGTAGTCGGAGGGGAGACTCTAAGGATGCTTACTCAGTGGTGCCCACAGGTGCAGTGGATTTGTAAATTCTTACCTGGGTCATGTGACCCTATTTAATTCACTGATTGGATCTCGTAATTATGTATGCTCTGTGTAGTTTTACATGAGTAAACCTATCCTCTGCAAGTAACATCAGTTTTACTTCTTATGATTATACCTTTTTTTTTTTTTTTACTAGCTTTATTACAGTCACTAGATCCTCCAATACGGTGTGGAATAGAAATAAAAACGGGTTTTTTTCCAGTATTAGAGATAAATAACTTTTTACTTTTAAGTATGATATTAGCAGTTGGATTTTCTTAGATGCTTGTTGTCAGTTTGAAGCAGTCCCCCACCATTCTTAGTTTGCTGAAGTCTTGATCGTGAGTCGTTAGTGAATTTTGTCCTATATTTTGTCTGCAGCCTTTGAAATAATCATGGTTTTTTTCCTTTCTTACGCGAGTATAGCAATTTGCATTGATTGATCTCCTAATGTTGAAACAACCATGCATTTCCAGTGTCCCTTTCGATATATTCTTTATCCCATTGGTCTATTAATAGGGTGTTAATTTCCACATATGTGTGTGAACTTTCCACTTCATGTTACAGATTTCTGGCCTCATTCTGTTGCGATTGTAATAAGATGATTTGTACGCCAGTCTTTTAAGGTCTGTGTTATGGCCTAAAATATTCTCTATGCTAGAAAATATTCCATGTGCACTTGAGAAAAAATGGGTATCTATCACTGTGAGTGGAGTGTTTTTGTATATCCATTAGGTTTAATTGGCTTATTGTGCTATAAGCCCTCTGCTGATCTTCTGTCTAAAAACTCTATCCATTATTTGAAGTGAGGTAATGAAATCTCTAATTATTAAACCGTAGAGCTGTCAACTTCTCCCTTAATTCTTTGTTTGCTTTATATATTTTGTGTGCCTATTGTTTGTCGTATATATTTTTATAATTGTTATATCTTGGAGATTTGACCCTTTTATAAGTATATAGTTTCCTTCTTTTTCTCTTATAACAGGTTTTGAGTCTTCTATTTAGTGTGATACTAGTATAGCCATGCAGCTCTCTTCTCATTACTATTTTCATGGAATACCTTTTTCCATCCTTTTACTTTCAACCTGTTTGTTTCTTTTGATCTAAAGTGAGTCTTCTCCAGATTGCATCAAGTTATATCATGTTTTATTTATTCATTCTGTCAATCTCAGTCTTCTGATAGTGGAATAGAATCCATTTACATTGAAAGTAATTACTGACAGGAAAAGATTTATTTCTGCCATATTACTTCCTGTTTCCAGTATGTTGATTGTTTTCTAGAGTTCTTTCAACGTTAACTCTGAGAGTTTTTGTTTGATTTTTTTTCAGGTCTTTTTGGTTGGGACAACCTTTTGGGGCTACCTGTACTTTTGCTGATGTCACTGTATTCATTTTTTGAAACTTTTGTGTCTCTTTATTCTATAGAATGGGCAGTTCCTGTTGGTATGTCTTCGTATTTACTGACATATTCTACTTTTGTTGTTATTTTGCTGTTAAACATATCCAGGTTTGTTTTGTTTTGTTTTGTTGTTAGTATTTCAGTTTGGGGATCTAGAATTTTCTTTTATATGCTTTAGAGCTTCCATTTCTCTGATGCAGTTTTCCAGTCTGCTCACTTATTATGACAGTGTATTCCTTTATGTCCGTGAATACATCTGTGCTAGCTGCTTTGAAGTCTTCGTGTCTGATAACCACATCTGTGTTATTTTGGATCTGTTTCTACTGATCTTTTTCCTCTTGACGATGAGTCACAGTTTTCCAGGTCTTTGAAAATCTAATAATGTTTATGATACACTAAACTTGATGGATAGTGCTGTATAGAGTCTTCTGATTTATTTTCCTTCTGAAGATTGTTGATTTGTGTTTAAGCGATATGCCAGATTCAAAATCTAAACTCTCTCCTCCACCGTAGGCATCATCTTCTCGGTTTGTTCAGCCTTCCGACTCTTGCTTTTGCTGAGCGTGCAATATCATGGATACATGTGAAGGTCATACATTAGCCAGTTATCTGGGTGGAGTTTACATGCAGATTTTAGAGCCCCTGACGCTGTTCACTGAATTTCTCCCGTTACTTTCTATGTCTTCTAGTGGCCTAAAAGCCTGTCCTTTTACTTTTTGAAACCAGTTAAGACTGGACTGCTGCTTCAGTTTTATCTACCTGTGGGCCGCATGGACTGACAACTGCCCGCCGCAGAAATCTAGAACAGCTTTACGCGGTACAGTTCTCTTCTTTCAGGAGTTAGCGTGCCTTCGGTATCTGCCCGCGTTTGCCACCTCTTCAGGGCTGTCCAATAGTGTGCTGCTTTTTCCAGACTTTATCAACTCTTACTGCAGATGTGTGAATTTAGTACAGTCTAGATTTGGAATTCTAACCACCTGTTTTTTTTTAACATTGTGGACATTGTTTTTGGTGCATGTTTTTTGTTTGTCTAACATAGTCTAAGTCTCATTGCTTATTTTCTCAATATCTTTTTCACAGTCATGATAAAATTATTTTTCTAATAATTTATTTCATTAATGTCAAAGTTTTTTCTTTACCCTCAGATCTAAAAATAAGGGTACATGCCTTATACATGTCTTTTAAAGGGTTCTCTCTTGTGTTGTACCGATCTGCTGTAATTCCTATTAAACGTCTTGATGTCTAGAGAGGACAAACCACTTGATTTATTCTTTATAAATGCTACCAGTTTTAAATTGTCAAGTTAAATAAAATAAAATTGTGGTTGAGGTTTTGAGTTACAGCTGATATAAATTAATTTGGTTAATATTTATATTTTTGCTTTAGTAGCATAAGATAGGATTTTTTAAAAATCCAGCCTGGGAATCTCTCTAATGGTAACCTGTTTTAACTGATTCACATTTTGTAGACTGTGTTTGTGAGATTCATCCATATTTTTTGTGGTTATAACACTACTTAAAATTTTTTTATTTCCATATAATATTCTATTATGTGAATGTAAAAAGGTGTATATATCTGTTTTATTGTTTAAAATGGGTTCATACTTCTGAGTTTTCTTGCCAGGAAGAACAATGCTGTTATGAATAGCTTTGTGTATATAGCCTAGTATCCAAGATTCTTCAAAGTGTTTACCTAATACTGAATCAATAGATATGCAATTCGTTAAAATATATCCGTGTCTTTTCCAAATTTGGTGTGTTAATTAACACTTTTACAACAGCAGTGTGGGACAAATCCTGTGTGCAGTTCTTGGCATAATCACGCCTTAAATATTTGCAATCTGATGACCCTTATGTCTTGCATCACATTTTTTTTTAAATTGTGGTAGAATATACATAAAATAATTTAATCTTTTAAGCATATTTAAATGTACAATTTAGTGGCACTAGGTACATTTACATAGTTGTATAACCATCAGCACCATCCATCTTTAGAACTTTTTTAATCTTCATCTGAAATTCTGTACCTATTAAATGATAAGTCCCCATTCCCTTCTTCCTTTAGTCCCTGACAGTCCCCATTCTGCTTTCTGTCTCTATAAATTTGCCTACAATGGGTACCTGGTATAAATGGGATTATACAAGTATTTGTCCTTTTGCGATTGGCATGTTTCACTTAGCTTCTGTGTTGTAGCATATGTCAGAATTTCCTTTCTCTTTAAGACTGAACAGGATTCCCTGGTATGATGGACCACATTCCCATTCCCTAAAATGTGTGGTAGGTGACCAGGACACAACCCCATCCCCTTCCACGTTACTTTTCATGGTTTCACGTTCCCACATTGGTTCACATTAGTTCACCTAACACTTATGTACCGCATCTTTTTTTCTTCTTTTAATTTTACAATTTTTTTATTTCAGCATAGTGGACACACATGCGACATTAGTTTCAGCTGTACAGCATAGTGGTTTGGCAAGTTTATGCACTATGCTGTGTTTACCACGAGTGTAGCTACCGTCTGTCCCTTCACAAAGCTATCACAGTATCATTGACTGTATTCCCTGTGCTGTGCCTTTTGTTCCCATGACTTACACCACATCTTCTGTATCCATATGTATGTAACCACATTTTCTTTATCCACTCATCTGCCAATGGAAATTTGGGTTGTTTCCACCTCTAGGCTCTTGTGAATAATGCTGTAGTGAACCATGCATGTACAGATTAACTCTTTGAGATCCTGCTTTGAGTTCTTTTGGATACGTTAGTTAGTTCTATGTTAGGCTTCCAAAATGAAATCCCGTAGACTGGATGGCTTAAACGGTACATTTTCTCCCCCCCCCCCCCCCCCCCCCCCCACACACACACACAATGTTCGAGTCTAGAAGTCCAAGTGTAACCTTTTGGCTGATCCCATTTCTGGCAAGTGCTTTCTTCGTGGCTTGCAGATGGCATAACATGCCACCTTCTCATTATGTCATGTGTGCAGAAAGAGCGAGCAAGCACTCTGCTGTCTCTTCTTATAAGGACACTAACTGTCAGATCAGGGTCCCACTCTTGCGACCTCATTTAAGCTTAATTACTTCCTTAGAGGCCCCATCTCTAAATAGAGCCACACTGGGAGTTGGGTCTCAACATATACATTTCAAGAGAGGCACACACCTTCATTCCACGTACTTATACCCAGAAGTGGAATCACTGGATCATTGGTTTTTAATTTTTGGAGGAACTGCCATATTGTTTTAAGCAGAGACTACACCATTTTACATTCCCACCAACAAAGCACAAGGCTTACAGTTTCTCTACCTCTTGGCCAACATTTGTTATTTTACCTTTTTGTTTTGTCTAATAACTTGCCATCCTCATGTGTGTGAAGTGGTGTGTCATTGTGGTGTTAATTTGCATTTCCTTGGTGGTTAGTGATGTTGAGCATCTTTTCATGTATTCGTTAGTTATTTGTGTGTCTTGTTGGGAGAGATGGCTCCTCAAAGCTTTTGCCCATTTTTTAATTGGGTTAATTTTTGTGGTTGAGTTATAGGAGTTCTTTGTTTTTTATTATTGGGGTATTAACCTCCTTGTCTGATATATACTTTGCAAATAATTTATCTGTTTTTCTTTTGTACATACTTGCTTTTGGTGTTGTATAAACAAATCATTGAAAAACGTAACGTCATGAAGCTTTTTTCCTGCGTGTTCTTCCAAGAGGTTTACAGTTTCATCTCTTCTTTTTAGATCTTTGATCTTTGTAAGCTAAGTTTTATGTAAGGTGTAAGGTCAGAGTCCATACTCCTTCATTTGCATGTGGATATGGGCTTACCTGCTACCCTTGGTTGAAATGACTGTTCTTTCCTCATTTGAATGATCTTGGTACCTTTGTCCAAATCATTTGAGAGTTTTTTCTTGGCTCTCTACTTTATTGTCTCTCGCTCTGTCTTTATGCCAGGACCACACCATTTTTATTATCGTAGGATTAAAATCCGCAAGTGTGAGATTTCCAACTTTGTTCTTCTTTTTTTCAAAATTGTTTTGGCTATTCTTGCTCCCTTGAGGTTTCAGTGAATTTTAGGATGGATTTTTCTTTTTCTGAAAACATTGTCACTGGGAGTTCAATAGAATTTGCATAGAATCCATGAGTGGTTTGCAGTAGTATTGACAGCTTAACAATAGTAAATGTTCCCGCCCATGAACAGGGGGTGTCTTGTCATTTATTTGTGCCTTTTTTGATTTCTTTAAGTAATTTTTAGTAGTTTTTGGTATACAAGCATTATGCTTTGTCAGTTCAGTTTATTCCTAAATATTTTATTTTTATTTTATTTTTATTGTGAACAGGACTGTTTTCTTTATTTGCTTTTTGGATTGTTCATTGTTAGAAACACAACTGATTTTTGCATGTCAATTTTGTCTCTCATAACTTGGGTGAATTTGTTTATCAGGTAAATTGGGCGGGGGGAGTTGGTGGATTCTTTAGATTTTTTTTGCATATAAGATCATACTGTCTGTTGACAGGCTAACATTGCTTCCCCTTTCCAATTTGAATTTGCTTTTTTTTTTTTTTTTTTTTTTTTTTGCCTTCCTGCTCTGGGTAATACTTCCAATATTGTATTAAAAGAAGGAGAGATAGTAGTCCTTCTTATCTTTTTCCTGATCTTAGGGGAAAAGCTCACAGTCTTTTATGATTATGATATTGGCTGTGGGTTTTCATGAAGGCCCTTTATCAGGTTGAGGAAAATCCATTTTATTCCTCTTTTTTTTTTTTTTAAACATTACATAAGTATCTATTCTACCCACCGCCAAACGTGGTTCTACTCTACTATTCACCACCACCCTCTGATGATGTGAGAGGGAATTATTGAGAACACAACACAGTTTTAGCTTTTAAGGAATGTATCCTCTAATTGGGTATAAATCTAAACATATGAAAATATAAGTAACAATGACTGAACGTGGTTAGGGCCAGACGGATGATACAGACTTGCTCCCAGTGCTCAGGAATGGAAAGAACACAAGACTGAGTTCTGTGCATATGATACTGAGTGTTGACTGTGTTTCAAGTACAGTCACAGAAATACACATTTTATTGATTTCTTCATGATAATAGCTGAAGCTTTGCTGAAAGTCTGGCCACTGTTTTCTTAAGCATCATACATCCCTTTGATGTAGGAAGTATCCTAATTTTGTAATCAGGGAATTTGAATCCTGGCAATCTTAGGGTACTTGCATGCGTTCATAAAGATATTAAGTGAAAAATTCGAATTTGAAACCAAATTTGACTCACTGCAGAACTCTTTTTTATTTGGCAACTTTGCCTTCTGTTCCTTCACGTATGTTCCTGTGGCATCTGTCTTCCTTGTTGAGGTAGAATGGACAAAACTGTAAGATGCTCACGGTGTACCCTGTGATGGTTTGGTATGCATTTGAGAGGATTTCCCCCATTTAGTTAACTGGCACCCCCATCACCTCACATAGTTATCTTTTATTTTATTTTATTTAGTTTTGGGGAGAGCATTTAAGTCCTACTTTCTTAGGATCAAACCTTCAGCTAGAAGATGGATAAAGTCTAAGGATCTAACATATCACGTAGTAACTATGGCTGATAACACTCTACTACATAATTGAAATTTGCTTAGAGTTTTCACCATAGCGTGATGGTGGATTTTGCCAAATGCTTTGTGTGCATCAGTTGAGATGATTGTATGGGATTTTCCCCTTATCAGTCTGTTAATGTGATGTATTGCATTGTTTTTCACATATTGAACTGTCATTACATTTTAGGAGTAAGTCCTAAGTGACCATGACATATAATATAATCCTTTTAATATGCTGTTAAATTTGGTTTAGTATTTTGTTGAGGACTTCCATCCGTATTCATAAGGCATATTGGCCTTTCGTTTGTTCTCGCGTACCGTCTTTGGCTTTAGCGAGATGGCAATTCTGGCCTTACAGAATGAGTTTAGATGTTGTTCCTCGTCTTCAGTTTTCTGGAAGCGTTTGAGAAAGATTGGGGTTCATGTTGTGTTTTAGTTTTTTGTTTTTTTGTTTTTTTTAGAATTTGGTAGAATTCACCTGTGAAGGCATGGGGACTTGGCCTCTAATTTGCTTGGAGATTTTTGTTTTCTTATGTTTTGTTGTATTTTTTTATTTTTTAATTGTGGTTAAAAAGCACATAACATAAAATCAACTACTTTAGCCATTTTTAAGTATACAGTTCAGTGGTCTTAACTTTACATCGTTGTGCAACAGATGTCTAGAACTTTTTCATCAGCTGGAAGTGCATACCTTTTGAACAACTTCTATTTCTTCCTCCCCTCGGCTCCTGGAAACCACAGCTCTTTTTGTTTCTGGAGTTTGATATTTTTAAATACTTCTTGGGGCACCCGGGCGGCTCAGTTGGTTAAGCGTCTGACTCTTGAGCTCAGCTCAGGTCACGATCTCACAGTTGGTGAGTTCAAGCCCCACATTGGGCTCTGTGCTGACAGCGTGGAGACTGCTTGGGATTCTGTCTCTCCTTCTCTGTGCCCCTCCCCAGCTTGTGCACTCTCATTCTCTCTCTCTCTCTCTCTCTCTCTCTCTCTCTCTCAATAAATAATTAAACTTAAAAAAAATACTTCTTGTACGTGGGATTATGCACTGTCTTTGTGTAACTGGCTTCATTTCACTTAGCATAGTATTCTCAGGATTCATCCATATGGTAGCACATCACAGGATTTATGTTTTTTAAGCTGAGTAATATTCCAGTATGTGTGTATGCCACATTTTCTTTCTCCATCTAGCCAATGAGGGACGCGTAGATTGTGTTCACCTCTTGGCTGTGGTAATAACTGCAGTGAACAAAGGCGTAGGACATTCCCTCCCATCGCAGCGGCGACTTCTCACATTCCCACCGATGGTACGAGGCCTCCGGTGGCTTTGCATCTTTGCCACCACTTGTCCTTTTCTTCTTCTTCTTCTTCTCCTCCTCCTCCCTGTTGTTGTTGTTGTTGTTGTTGTTGTTTTGATAGTGTCCATTCTGATGGGTATGAATGAAGTGATACCATATTCTTGTTTTGACTGGCATTTCTCTAACAGTTATTGAAAAGATTGAACACTTTTTCATGTTTGGTCCTATGTGCTTTCTTCTGATTCTTCTGTATACTTGGCTGCATTTATTTATTTATTTATTTATTTAACTTTCTTTCTTTCTTTCTTTCTTTCTTTCTTTCTTTCTTTCTTTCTTCCCTTTCTTATTATACCTTTCTATTTTTAAACATCTTCATTTCCCTAAGAGTCTGCACCCCCCTCCTCCTGTGGCCCTTGGGTGTTCTCTGTGTATTCCTCAGTCACCAGTCTCTTGTCCCAGGTGTCTGTGGGTCTGTAATCACTTTGTGGTTCTTAGAATGTGCCCAGGGCTGTTCCCGGCCAGAGATTTGCCCTACGTCTGAAACAAGCAGCGCTGAGACCAGTCCCTCGGGTGGCCGTCAGACAGGTGGCCAGTCCGGTGTGCCCTGCCCTCTGGTTTGTGGGCTGGAAGGGAGCACTGGCTGCTGCTCCCCTGGAGGCAGCCTGGCCTCCCCTGTGAGTCTGCATGGGGGAGGAGCTCTGGGGCAAGGGCGAGCAGAAGTGCCACAAATTTTCCACCATGTTGAGCCTGCCTTCTTGATGGGATGTTCATCTGGTTGCTGTTGGTCTCTGACTACTTTCCAAAGCTGCTACAAGGTTGTTTTAGCCAGTCTCTTGTTGTTTGTTTAGCATTTCCTTGGGAGCCTGGGGGCCTGGAGCCGTCATCTTGCTGAAGTCACTTGAGCTGTCATCTTGCTGAAGTCACTCTCAGTATATTAGTTTGATGCTTATTCACATTTCCCAAATTCTTTCTTTTGTTTGAATGAAGTAGGCTCCACGCCCAACCATGGGGCTCGAACTCACGACCCTGAGATCAAGGGTCAGATGCTATACTGACTGAACCAGCCAGGCACCCCACATTTCCCAAATTCTTAGCTTTCTTTGAGTGCTTTTTTTTGGTGGCTCAGTCAAATTGACATGTATATTTTCTTTTTTTCCTATTTTTAAATTGGTTTTCTGTCCTTTCCCCATTGATTTATACAAATTCTTTGTATATTCTGAATAGTATTCTATTGGTTATTTATCTACAACTGTGCCCCCAGTTTTGTTATTTGGCTCATTACTTCTATGATTTTTGTAATTAAGTTCTTAATTTTGATATCACATGTAGCATACGTTTTGTATTCTGGTTGGTTATTTCCCTTCTTAAGGAAGTATTCCCTGAAGGTTTTGTCCCCCACCTCTCATCTCTTTGCACGTCGGTACTGATTAGTCACCAATGCTCCACCCCGCTTCGTGACACAATCAGGATCTCGTCAGGTCGCTCTCATGCCCGTAGCCAGGAAATACTCTGCTCAGTGAGACTAAAAGCTAGAAGACAATTTTGCTAATCTTCTCCTTTAAATGTAACTAGCATTTTAGCATTTTTCCTGAATTCCACATAAAAGGGAACATGACATTTTAGGATAGACCTTAGGAGAGAGGGCTGCAGACAAGTTCTCCGAGGTATTACAGCACATACGGCATCATGAAGATCTGTTAATTCTGAGAACATTTATTAGAAGATCATATATAGTATTCAAACTGGGGTTTAGACCGTTTCATGCCAGTGTCTGCTCTGCTGGTGACCCTGTGTGTAAAGTGTATGTAAAGACTGCCCGCAGATTCACTTTTCTCTGCTCCCTGTGTAATGACTTAACACTGATAACTTTTCTCAGCATGTCCATATTGTGCGTCAAGAAATATTAATATGCATTTTGGAAGAAAGTGTACTGCGATCACACATCTTTGGAAAAAATCGCATCATTACAGTTTTACCCTATACATCACCACTTTAAACACTGTTGTTATGACCACAGCAAAAATCGATTTCACTTGGTCTAACCGGTATTTTTTACATAAAAGATCAATTCAAACTTGAGGAAATCTGCTGAACCTAGAATGAAAAACACTTCATCTGAGTAACAGTTAAGATATTTCCCAGTTTGAAAGAATATTATTTGAAAGAAAGATATGAAGTTAAATAATGTAATATGACCCAGATCCAGACAGTGACCTGCATTACTGAATCATGGTGCTAGAAACAGAATCTTCTTTGATGGCCCATAACAGCCATGCCTTAGACATGCAATTTTAAAAAAAATTTTTTTAACGTTTATTTATTTTTGAAGGAGAGAGAGCACTTGAGGGGTAGAGGGACAGAGAGAGGGGGAGACACAGAATCCGAAGCAGGCTCCAGGCTCTGAGCTGTCAACACAGATCCCGACGTGGGGCTCAAACCCATGAGCTGCGAGATCACGACCTGAGGCGGTTGGACACTCAGCTGACTGAGCCCCCCAGGCGCCTCACTTTAGATGTGCAGTTAACATCTTTGTGAATCCTTGGCTGACTACATTTGCAATAGGAAAAGGAGGAACAGGATAATCAAAGACCCCAGCCCAACGAGAGTCCTTGGCATCACATGACCTTCATGCCCCTGCCTCAAATGGAAGTGTAGGGAAAAGCACCGGTCCCACCGAGGGCAGAGCATTTATTGAAGGCTTGCGGTGTTCTGGATGCTTTTTCATCTATGTCATGTGATTTCAGTCCTCACATCACAGCATAGACTTGGTTGTCACTGTGCCTGTTTTACAAATGAAGAAGCGAGAACTAGGAATCGACTGCTTACCCAGAATCCCAGAGTCAGTCCATAACAGAGAGTGTATTTGCCATTAGATTCTTTCTGCCGTTAGATTCTTTACTTCCTGCCGCGCAGAGACAGCTGTGGCAACATATTCATTATATACAGGGATGATCGAACCACGTTAAGTTAGTAACTTTTCCCAGATTAAACATTTAGCAAGTGACAAATAGGAGTTGAGGTCACGAGATTACCAGAAATAAGCTGCAGGTCCTTCCCGTGTTCAGGGCTGTCTTTATGCATCGGCATATGGACCGTCTTCACCTCCCTGGCTTCTGGTGAAGCACACACAAGATGACCCTGCCAGCTTTCTGAACTCAACATTATGTGAGGAGTAAGATTGTGTGACCTCGTAGTCTTAGTCTAAGCCAGGATCACAGTGAAAAGTTACAAGTTTTCGTAGAAGGCATTTAGAGTGGTCTGAATAGAAACAGCTAGTAGATGGTTGCTGTCAGAGGTTATTGGTGGGAAGGGGGATGGAGAGATACTTAATGGAGATAGAGTGGCGGTTCCTCCCAGATGAAAAAGTTCTGGAAATAAGTTGTACAACAAGGTGAGTATACTTCACGCTATCGAAGTGGACACCTAAGAACGGTTAAGATGGTAAATTTTATCTTATGTGTATTTTGCCACAGTTACAAAGGAGCATGAGTTATAAAAAGGAATAAAGAATCTTTTTTGAAAATGTATCCTCCATGTAAAATTAATTTATGTGGCATTTGAGGAAACTGTTAACCTATTGACTTATTCTTTATTCACAGTGATCTGCAGTCCTGGATCTTATAACCCCCGTGATGGAACTCACTGCCTTCAGTGCAACAGCAGCCTGGTGTATGGAGCTAAAGCGTGCTTATAAGGCCATTGTTCTGAGTTCTTTGGTGGTTTATTAAACACAAAAGTATATTTTCGAAGTATTAATACATAATAAATCACTATTATGCCAAAATTAAATATATTCGATTTTACAAAATCTGGTGTCATCATTGTCATTGAAACAGCGTATATCCAGATGCTCTATGAATGGAGCACCCACTGATCCTTAGCCATCGGTGCCGATCCCACACACGACTTCAGAGTGTTTCTTGGATCGCTGCTTTTTAAAAATAGTTCCAAATATGCTATATTGGTGTTACCCCAAAAGATACTTTAGGATTATTTTAAAATCGCCCATTCTGCACTTACTGTATGTTGACTAATCTCAGGCCACCATGTTCTTCCATAATCGTTTGGTTCCAGCTCGTTTTGTTCCTTTGAACATTTAAATTGGTAAGCTGTTCCTTCTTCTAGTTTGAACTTTCATAGTTAAGGGTCACTTTTTAAAAGGCCTGTGCATCTTATTATTGCAAACTTTAACCGCTGTAGTGTAAGGCCAGGTCCCAACGACACCATGAGTTTTTAATAAAGTTCAGTGTGGTGATCTTCAGCTTTTCAGTATAAAGGCCTTTAAATTACCTTTTTGACATTTTAGAATGGAATAATCATCTCGTATGTGCCTACATTAACCTTTGAACTTTTCACAGTGTGGAAAGAGAACCTCTAGGTTCTTGCCCTGAGGACACCTCTAGGCAAAAGTATCAAACAGTCATCACATCTTTTATTTCATTTCCTTTATTATTACAGTTGTTTTGTCACAGATACTTCTCCCCACACCATCATACCCTGTCTCACTCTGGGGTGCTGTATTTGAATTTGGAAGATTACCCAAAATTTAAAGATTTAAGTACCAGTACGTTACATGAGTAACGTACGAAATTAGTAGTTTCTCAATTTTTTAATTATTGTTCCATTTATATTTGTAACACTGTCTATGCTCTTAGACATGCCGTTCTTTTCCTTCATACTTCCTTTCTGAAGACATAAACATTTGTAAATGGCAAACACACAGGTTGGATGTAGGCACAGCCGGGCAGCACATCGACAGGGAAAAGGTCTCTCACACCTGGGCTCTACCTGACTGTAAAATTGACCACTTAGACAGTCTCTCGTTTGCTCATCCCCTGGACAAATCAGCACCCTGGAATTCTCACATCAGTGCAAAGGGAAGTGAATTCATATGACATTTCTTTGTTAGCCTTGGTGATTTTTTTTTTAATTCCTTGTAACTTTGATAATCATGACATCATTGTTTGCATATGGTTTTTAGAGTGTTTTTTTTTTAATTTTTTTTTACGTTTATTTTTGAGAGAGTGAGACAAGTCAGAGTGGGGGAGGGGTAGAGAGTGAGGGAGACACAGATTCAGAAGCAGGCTCCAGGCTCTGAGCTGTCAGCACAGAGCCTGACGCGGGGCTCGAACCCACAGACCATGAGATCATGACCTGAGCCCAAGTTGGACGCTCAACCGACCGAGCCACCCAGGCACCCCTTTGTTTTTGTTTTTTTTAAAGCCTTCTTTCATATAGTAAGTCACATATTTGCCGTTACACTGTTGAGGAGGTTATGTGTGTTAAAGTACCTGTTTTTTGTACCTAGTAAAAGACCTCACTCACCATCTCTAAAAGCGCGGCTCGCTAAAGCTTTCCAGATTTCTTAATCGTGTAGTAAGATGAGCTGAAATACATTTTCTCTTGTACTCCCTAAGTTTGGGTTATTTTTTTTCCCCTAGGATTGAAAACTGCTGAGGAATTTAACTTCTGACACATTTTCCTAGGGATGAACGATACCAGCTCAGTAGCTAGTCAGCCTGGGGAAGCAGAGCAGAGCCATAATTATAATGGTGGTGCTCTTACTGGAGGTCAGAATCCAGTCAGGAAGAGAAGGTGATCTGGGATAAGAGTAGACAATAGGAGAATAGTGAGTGTGAGTCCTGGAATCATCCTATGAGAATAAATATTTCCGTACTTAACAGAACCATTGCATCTATTAACATACAACACAGAGTGTTGGAAGTTGTTTTCAGCGATGACAATGCGTACAGTAAAAATGACGAACTGATCCCTGAGAGAGGCCAATTTCAAGTGTTCCTTATTTTTGTTGGCATCAGAATAATATCTTCCACTTACATAATGCCTTAATTTTAACAAAACATTTTTTCATATTAACGCAATGTGATGTTTACACCCATCTGTGAAGTTAGGGAAAATACGATTCCCGTTTTGTAGTTTATCCGTCGGATTTTTTTCTTACCATAAATGTGTAATTGTGTGTTCGTTTGGCAACATGTAAAAAGAGCCTTATAACAAGTTGGATCCAGTAATTTTACCTTTAAAGGAAACTATCTTAAGAAAGTAAATTAGAAATCAGGTGGAATATTACGCCCAGTGGTGTTAATATCCACATTCTATATATGAATGAAAATGGAATTACCACCGATGAAGTTAACATCAAGAGAAGTGGTTGAATAAATTATGCTAGTTCCATAGGACAGAACGTCAGGTAGTGTTGTTTCAAATTTTCAAACTAACCCAATGTTAACGGTTGTCTTCTGTAATAGGATCATGTCAGCAGGTTTTTTTGGTACCCTCTTTTCCAAATGTTCTACAGTGAGACAAATTAGTTTCAAAATCTTGGAAGCAATAGACACACTTTGAAAAATTAAAACAGTAGCGGTTGGAAGAAGGCATTATTGCCCACCTCTCTGATATCCACTCACTTCTGCCCATCTTCCCAACAGAGCGCCAGGCTTGTTTAGCCCAGAGAACAAGCCTTTTTTGAACCTGTCAGCACATGGCTTCTTTAGGTCAACTGCTGTGTTGAAAACCCCATGCTCCAGGACAAAGCCCACACTGAGGATAAGGCGGAGGTGCCCACGATGATGTCGAATCACTGCCCTTGTGTCTGAACCCCAGGCGGCCCTAGACTTGCGCAGTTGTGTGAGAGAAGAAGGTGCCCTGTGTCGAACGAAGCAAGTTAGATTTTCTGTAACCTTGCAGTTGAAAATATCCTAACTGGGGGCGCCTGGGTGGCGCAGTCAGTTAAGCGTCCGACTTCAGCCAGGTCACGATCTCGCGGTCCGTGAGTTCGAGCCCCGCGTCAGGCTCTGGGCTGATGGCTCAGAGCCTGGAGCGTGTTTCCGATTCTGTGTCTCCCTCTTTCTCTGCCTCTCCCCCGTTCATGCTCTGTCTCTCTCTGTCCCAAAAATAAATAAACGTTGAAAAAAATTTAAAAAAAAAAAAAAAAAGAAAATATCCTAACTGATAGAGTATTCATTATAGGAGGGGGAAATACCACTTATAGTTTCATAACCCAGATATCAGCAGTGTTGTTAACGTTGTGGCAAATCTCTTATTTCTGTGTGATTTTTTTATTCATGCTGTAGATACTCATATTTCCCTTACAATTATGGTGTATTTTGCATAGTATTTTATTCACCTCATTAACATAATTTTAATTAATATTTGATATTAATTATTATCAATATTATTGACATTATGTTGATATTAATATTATAAAATTATTAATAATTTTAGCAAAATTACTGTGATTAAGTATTTCTAATTTGTGGACATTTCTATTGCTTTCCAAAGTTGCACTGTTCTATAGAGCGTTAGAGCTAATGTCTTCTTTCTTATTGCTCTGTGGTATTTTGAAGTCTTCTGTAGGCTGCGTACCCAGAAGTAGAATACTGGATTTGGAGATGTCTAATCCTCTGGACCATTTGCCAATTTCCTAAAGAAATGTACCAATCTACAGTCCCACCAGTAATCTATCTGAGGACCTACTTCACCACGCCCCCCCGACATCACTTTTTAAATTATTTTGATATATGGAATAGTTTCCCATATTCTGAGTACTGGTGAGTACTTTTCTCATCTATCAGTGCCGCTGCCGTTGCTGACGATGGCTATTTATCTACAACTTACTATGTAAAAGGTGTTGTCTGAAATCCTTCATATAGATTTTCACATTTACTTTGCCCAGCTCTGTGACTGTTTATTATTCTCTTTTTATCGACAAGAAAAAGGAGTCACAGCAGTTACGTAACTCTCCCAGTTCACACAGCCGGTAGGTGGGAAGATGTGTGCCAGTTTCGTTTTGGTTCTGCTGCGAGTTACAGAGTCCTGGTCTGGAGGTTTCCTTTCTCATATCGGGCAAGGTTGGTTTAGAGCTGGTGCAGTGGCCCCACGGTGACATCCTCCCCTCAGGCCTCAGGCCTCTTGTCTTTGCTCCACCTTCCCTAGTACAGCTTTTGCCCTCAGGGTTGTGCTTCTAGGCATTGATTGACCTTCAATTCAGAAGTGAAAGGGAAAAGTGAAAACCCTCTAAAGACTTCTATGTTATATTGAATGGGGTAATGTCACAAGGCCCTGACACTATAAAGGAGTGGAAAATAGATCCATTCACCTTTTATTCTCAGTAATAGAGGAAAAGGAATATAAGACATATACTTGGAATGGGTGTTAATGAGTCAGAGTCTTTATCTCACACAGAGCACCTCTTTAACTAGTCTGTATCGGTACACTCCCTTCGCATGACTGGTTCCAATGAAATGTTCATTCTTTCCCCCAGTAGTACAGCCTCCAACTCTCAGCCAGTGACCGTATCCAGGTTGAAATTCAGACTCAGGGGAGATGTACAGAAGGTTACATGCGGTCCAGGGCCCCTGTGGTGTAGACTGTTCATTTGCCTCCAACCTACCCAATATAAAGTGGGTGAGAAGGAAGTGAGTAATTAGTTTAAAATATCCATTCAGAAAAGAGAGAAAAGAGAAACACATCCTAGTCACCCATTCAAGTGGACAAGATACAGTGAGATCTTCCCACCTTCAAACTGGTGTAAGTTCTTTGATTAGAATCTGGTCTAACCTGTGGTTATCTTTCTTGTCCGTTATATTCCGCTTTCTGATTTCAGTTCACTCTCTCCTAGCAGTCAGGGGCCCAGAACACACAGGCTGACACGGGTCAGATTTTGATATCCACGGGGCCATTGTGTTGAGTTCTGTTGGGTTCTGTCATCACGGTCCAGTGTGATGACAAAAAATGCAGAGAGGCCTCCATGGCTCAGCTTGTCCCCACTCTCTTCTGCCCTGCATGCATCTCACCCTGGTATTGCCTGTTCTGCAGGCCACCGGTGACCTCAGGCCTGCAACCCAGTGCTCAGTGTTCATAGGAGGAGGCTTCCTGGACGTCTCACTTCCCACAGACCTGTCTTCTTGTGGATGTAGAGATAATATTGACTCTGTTGCTGGTGGCAATTCATGGTTTTCGGTAGCAGAATATAATTTAAATCAACACCTGTTATACCCAGGGTCAAGTGCCTGTAGAAGACAGGGCTTTGGCATCCAAGCAGCAGGGGAAATAATGCATTTTAATGAAGACAATGAAGTGTAAAGACTGGGTGAAAAAATGATGAGTTTAGGGCTTTGGAGAACCAGAAATCTATGCCATGAAAGCAGCTCTTTTTTCCTGTGGCGACACAGACTTCTGACAAGTTCTAATCAGATGGTGGGCTGGATTACCAAGGAGCTTGAATTCACAACCTAAAAGTGTTTCTCAGGTTAGAGATAAAACATTGACTGGGAAGCAGAGTAGGATCCTCAAAATGGAGCTGAGGGCCTATGGAAGATCCCGCTGAAGCTGGGCACATCAAAGCCAACATTGTACTGGGCTGCTTTTGTTGATGCAAGGGGCCCTTTGCCCTTGAGAAGGTTAGTCTTTCTCTTGTCTGCAGAACCTATTGTCTCTCCTAAAATAGTTGTTTTGCCTCCTTCCCAAAACCATCATCATTTTTCATTGCTTCTGAACCTATACCTAAACTTGAATCCTGACAATGCCCAGGCTTGTTTGGGTACCAAGTGTTACCTACCATTCATAGCAAAAGAATTTCAATAGCTAGCCAGTTTATATCAGGAGATATCTGGGATATACATATGTTGTGACAGACACACACCCTAGGGGGCCCTGTCCCCAATGAGTTGTTACATCTTGTATATTCCTGTCTTGAGTGTGGGAAGTACCCATGAGTCAAATTTAGACAATAGAAGATGTCAAAGGTGGGGTGGTCACTTGCATGATTACCTTACGTAAGACTTTCTACCATCTGACTGGAGCAACAGATTCTCCAGCTGGCCCTGGAGAAGTGAGCTACTGTGCCCTGATGGCCTGTGAGAGAAGCAACAGGCAAGCACCTGCTGCGGGCCGTGGACAGTGAGAGCAGCCTCTGCTATCAGCTAGCACAATTGTACAACTGCAAGGAATTGAACTCTGCCAACAGCCATGTGAGCTAAGATGAGGACTCCATACTCCAGAATGGAGCCCAGCCCAGCTAACACCTTGGCTAAAGCCGAGTCCCGCACAGAGGACCCAGCTGAGCCATGCTCAGAACCCCTGCTCCACAGAAAACTGAGATAATAAATGGGTGTTGTTTCAGGTCACAAATTTTGTGGTAATTTGTTACGCAGCAATAGAAGACTTATAACTGATACATATGGGAGTAGATCCCAAGTAGACTCAGGATGGAAGGAGTGTAGGACTGGACTGAATTTATTGAGATGGATATAATTATCAGAGATTCCGGATTCAATGCATTAGCTTGAGCAGCTGAGAACAGCACTAAAAGTTTGCTCGTCTGAGTGACGTGGGAGTCAGTGCATCAACCTGAATCCAGCAGTGGATGATGCTGAATGGAATTGACAAGGCTGGAACTACTTGGCATGCTGAGTACGGTGTCTGAAGGCTGGGGAGACTGGAATGCTGAAGTGGATTTTTTCTGTATAACATCTGCCTACCCACTCCCCTATTTCCAACCCCCGATAGGTCTAGACACTCCTGTCACCAGAGGAGTTGTTGGTGAATGGAGTGGTGGCTTTCTTGGAATCTCTGTAATGGAAGTTCTCTGTGTTCCAGTAATGAGAGCTGGGGTGCTGTCACTGAAAGGGGCTCCACAAATGGGGATGATGGACAGATGGCTTCTAGTAGTTGTGCCAATAGGAGGTGAAAGACAGGTGGCCAACAAGGCTGGAGCAGTGATCAGAAAGATGTGATCCACTGGGATCTTTGGCATGGGTCTGATGTTCACGGTGTCCTAGGGCTGAAAGAAATGGATGGCAGTTCGGTCCACCATTGTATTAGAATCTAGGTTTATTTGTTAGAGCTCCAGGCCTGTTTCAAAGACTGACTTAAGTCACAACAGTTGGGCGATGACTTCTTAGCTAATTGTCAGAAATGAATCACAGACCCAGAGAGGTGTTTACACCTTGAACAGAGTAGGGCAGAGTCAGTTCACAGCGACTCTTGAGGAAGGACCCACTATTCTGCCAAATATTTATGCTGCAAGGCTTTCTGGCCTTCCCTAAACAGACCGATGGCCACCGGATAGGGGCACTGCCTAAAAGGGTCATGAAAACCAGCAAATATTTTGGAGATTACTCGCCTTTGGCTCTTACCTGATGCTCCTCCTGGGAACCAAAATACCTCTATGCTCAGGTACAGACTAATGAAGGAGTTTAGGGTCAGGCTTACCTCCCATTGGTCCCCTGGCCTGCTGCAAGTTCCAGAATACATAGTTGGTCTAAGAGCAGCCGGACATATTCCTCTTCCTGGTTCAATGAACTATGGAGTTAATGGCAATTATACAAAAGGCCTGGTGGAAGCCCCTAGAACAGTCCCTACCTACCACAACAACAAGCCAAAGCAGTACTGCATTTTTGGAGGCATTGCAGAGATTAATGCCATTCCCAAAGGCTAGAAGGATGGAGAGACAGTGATTCCTTCCACATCATTATACATCTCGTCTCTTTGGCCTGTGCCAGATAGATGGATCTCGGAGAATGACCATCCAGCATTCTGTGGGGTCCAGCACAGATACTACTTACTATAATACATTAAAATAGTCCCCAGTCTATGGAATGCAGCTGAGGACCTGGTGAATACTTTCTTCTCTATGCTTTTAGGTAGAGACCACCAGAAGCAGATTGTTTTCAGCTGGCTGGCCAGAAGCCTACTTTCACTGTCCCACTACAGGGCTGTGTTGTATTCTAGCTTCTGCCATAATCTTGTC
Source organism: Prionailurus bengalensis (assembly GCF_016509475.1). Classification (NCBI taxonomy): domain Eukaryota; kingdom Metazoa; phylum Chordata; class Mammalia; order Carnivora; family Felidae; genus Prionailurus; species Prionailurus bengalensis. The sequence goes on along the minus strand of NC_057348.1, from coordinate 63,883,444 downwards.
TTCAGGCAATTTTGCCACTTTCCCATTTTGTAGTACACCACCCTCATCTACTACATTAAAGGCACCATTATGATTGTTTCCGGCACAGGAATTATCAAATCCTGCATGTCAGAGCATTGGATATAAGCCCCACAAAAATTCAGGAGCCTGCCACCTTGGTAAAAATTCTAGGGATCCTGTGATCTGGGGTATGTTGTTATCCTTCTATGATCATGGACAACTTTCTTTATCTTACTTCTTCCACAAATCAAAATGTGCATTGTCTAAGAGGGGAGTTCTTGTGGTTTTGACATCCGCATTTATTTCAACTGAGTGTGTCATTTCTGCACATTTACTAAGTAACGTGAAAGGCCACCAGCTTTGAATGAGGCTCAGAGCAGGAGACGTCCCTGCAACCGTCCCAGCCACTGCACAAGCCCCACCCCAGGTGGACAACGTGACCTCGGCAATCCAAGCACACGGGAAATGTCGCAGCAGATAAGGTATAGTGTGGAATCTTGGGCAGGTTTGTAGAGGTGAGGTGAATCACAGTGTGAACATTTGGGTTGTGAGAGAAGGCCATGCTGTCCTCTTCACATTAACTCTTCTCCTTTTGAGAAACGGCTTCTGGATTGTCTCTGTGTTCTACAGTTGGCTGCCAGAAAAATGGTTGTGCTCTAACACACGGAGCTGTGGCATTGGGCGTGCACAGCAGCACTGTCAGCCAGTGGGACTATGAGAGGGAACTGGGCTCAGGCAGGGTCCGAAGAGCATGGTAAGTTGCACAAGGACTGGCTCAGACTCTCATGGTTCCTAGTCCTGCGTCCTCACTTCATCCTCCATCTGTGACCTCAATGTGGTATTCTCCATGACAAACTTACTGGGGGAGAAAAGGTTTGATCCTAATTAGTTGTGCACCAGTGATACTCACCGGGGTGGTCCTGAAGGGGAGTGGCAAAGGGAATCTTCGCCACAGGTAGAACTTCGGGCAGTCCTTAAATTTTCTACAGTGCCAGGAATGAGAGATGACTAGAGGTACAGGTCTACATGGGTTTTAAGCAGTAGTAAGTCAGCAGTTTGGCTCACTGATCGGAGACTTGGAAGGAATGAGATTGGAAATTTGGTGACAAAGTGTTAAAAAAAAAATGTGTATGATCTCTCCAAATGAGCACAGAGTTGAAGGAATGAACACTAAAGAGAAACTCAGCAGAGGGGAACCTTCATAATCCAGCGGGCATCATGGCCCGTCCATGGATAATGGTCAGCTTCTCCCTTCTTTGCCAGTAGGCTCATGAACAAAGTGGCCATAGTGACAAAGATGGGAGGGTTTGCTACGAAGGCACAGTCTGGCCACAGCCACTTCTGAGTGCCTGTCCCTTCAGCAGCAGAGTCCAACAGTGAGCCCCCAGTGTGGCAATATTTACCTGAGAGACGGCCAGCCAGCCACCCAAAGAGTAGGTTGGCTACATTGGACCAAGGTTATTATGAAAGGTGCAGCCCTTAGTTCACACTGGAACTGGTATAGATTTGCCTTCCCTGCATACCATATCTCTGCCCAAACCACCATCTGTGGATTTACCAAATGCCTTTATTGCTGTCATTATACTCCTCACAGCATTGCTGCTGATCAGGGAACTCGTTTTGTGGGAACTGAAGTGTGGCCATGGGCTCATGCTCATGTAATTCACTGGCCTTACCATGTGCCCCATCCATCACCTTGAAGCCATCTGGACTAAAGTTGAAGACTTTTACAGTGTCAGCCGAGTGACATCACTTACTGAGGCTAGAGTAATTGTCTTCCTGGGGGTGATGATTTATGCTCCCACTCACCAACTATTAGCGAGTAGCTGCATTGCCCTCATTGATTTTGTGCCTGTGGAATTACAGTACTTCTTGTAAGATGGGCATGGTGGGAGGCCCTAGAACTGTCACTACCGCATGACACTAATATACCATGTTGTCACTTCTATAGTTAAGACTCCTGGGTTTCAGAATTGTGTGTGTGTTGGGGTAGGTGATGGGAATGGCTTCTCATGATCACCCTGTCTATTCACTAGCAAAACATTTGCTTCTTGTCTCTGCAGTTTTGGATTCTGCTAGTTTAGAGGGATTATTTGCCAAGGGGAGAATACTTCTATTAAATTGTAAGCTGAAACTTCCACCTCGTGCTCTTGAACCAACTGGTAAAAAGTTGGTGACTGTACTGGTTTGGATGGATCGACCTGGTCATCCAGGGGGAATTGGGTTGCCATAACACAAAGGAGCAGGAAGGAGTGCGAGGGATTCTCCATCACATGTCCGAGTACCCCCTGGTCCTGTGGTAAAAGTGAATTGAAGACCGTAGCACCCAGTCTAGGTGGGGCTGGTGGTGGCACAAGTGTGACAGCCATGACAGCCTTCTACTGGAAGGAATAACCAACTGATGGCCCCACGGCTGCCTTCTGAATCCCCCCTGCTTGCATGATGCTATGCTTCCCACAGACTGCTGCCACCAGTGACCGAGCATGGGGTCGTGATGCAGGCCCATTATCTAGGTCTGTGGGAGCTTCCTGATGGGCAGCTGGGGTTAGAGGACTGCTCACCAGCCCAGCCAGCTCCTTCTTAAGACTGTACTGCAGTCTACAACTCTGCCTAAGCCCTGCCTATCTGCTCTCCTCATGGGGTCCAACCTGCATCATTACATGAAGGCTCTCTCTGCCTCTCCCCTCTTCCTCTCCTTTTCCTCTCATAGACACTTTCCCAAATTAATCTCTTACATAACTAAACCTGCATTTGTGACTGTTTCCTAGAAGATCCAGACTAACCCCAGTTAGGCCAGGAGCCGGTCTGAGAATATGAGGCAGGAAGATGGGGCTTCAGTAAATGTTCTCTGATGACCACGTGGGCAGAGGGAGTGCTCCACTGAATGGCATATCCTCGCAAGTTCTGATGATTTAGGTCTTTGAAATATAAGGGGACGGTGATGTCAACAGGTTAGCAGATTGATGCTTTGAAAAGAAATTATGTGAAGTGGAGGGCCTTTAACAAACAGTATAAGACCATGTGTGAAAGCCAAAGCCCTCTTTGGTAGCATACAGAAAGACCCTGTTACTTGTACTGCCAGGAACCAGGGGGTTGGAGTTTGAGGGTATTTGATCAAAGGAACTGGAATGTACAACTGTGAGAGAATTCATTGACTAGGACATTTTTCAAGGGAGGTGCTATTTAACCCTCTGGCAAAGTACTCCAGGTTATGGGGAAACTTACTGCTAGGAGGGTTTTTCGATGTCTGGAAAAGGGGGTGGGCCACCCTGAGCAAAGCAGAAATGCCAGAGCTGCCTCAGGAGATGGTAGAGGAAGGAATGCTGGGATTGATAAATTATGTGAGGCTAGAAGAAACCAACACAGCATTATGTTCCACAAGAGACTTCAAGGACACACCGTTCATGGGGCCATGTGGGATGTGCTGGTCTGAGCATTTGTGGGTTTCCTGTAATGGGAGGAGAGGTAGCCAGAGCAATACAAGTAAAGTCTTACGGAACACCTAACTGTGGGGCACCAAGTGACCATGAGCCCAGAACTTTCCATTATGATGGTTATGTTGTGTCTGCACTGACCCAGCAGCAATCCATTGTTAGATGGAAATGGTACACTGAGAACTGAGTCCAGGTAAGACCAGGTGGGCCAAGGAAGCTATATTAACTGGTAATCCAGACCCCCCCATATCACCAACAGCAAGTGTACCATTACTCTGCTCTAAGCTGACATCAATTCAACCAGCTGAAGGATAAGGAAAAATCCCAAGGATGAGGAAATCCCGAGCTTGACTTGCGAGTGGATTGACTCTCTGTGGTTGCAAGCCAGAATTTGAGAGTGGTTATCTCATTTCAGAGGTGGCCCTGCAAGACTGGAGAGGGTAAATGATAGACTGTTCCTAGGCAGTGGAAATAGCCTGGCTGTAACCAGGGTCCTAGAAGGAAAAAGACTGAAGACTGGAGAGAAGATCTGGGGCAGAGTACTATGGGTGGACATATAGCCTTAGGTACAAAGACTTGGTTTTTTTTGAGAGAGAGCAGGAAAGGGGCAGAGGAAGAGGGAGAGAATCTTAAGCACGCTCCATGCTCCATATGGAGCCCAACACGGCTCAATCTCCCGACTGTAAGCTCGTGACCTGAGCTGAAATCACGAGTCGGACACTTAATCAGCTGAGCCACCTGGGTGCTCCAAAGTGCGAAGGCTTTTAAACACACATTAGCACCCAGCACAAGGCATGTGACCCTTAGAAGAGGTACTGAATGGCCCAGTGATCAAATGTCTCAGCCAGGTGATATTTGCCAGATTTAATCATCAGCTGCACTAGCGCTCCATATGGACACATAAATAGAATGGCCAGAATAGGGTGGTGGGGCTATATATGGGCCCGATAGCATGGACTCCCACTTCCCCAGCTCTTCTAGCTAATGTCAACTCTGAATGTCAAACCTATCCCAAACAGAGACCACTAGTGGGTCCCTGATAGGGCACTATTCATCAAGGACACTAGCCATCCATGTGGTAGCAAACTGATGACATCCAGCTCTTTCCAGTGGCTCAGTGCTTGCAAGGATGTGTACCTCCCCACTATATATACAGCACCACTGCCCAGGCTGACAAAAGGCCTGACACCCAGGCATGGGATTCTGCACAGAAGAGTATCCAGCCAAGGTTTGGACCGCTTCACGATGTAGGAGGGGCAGCAGTGGGCCCGACACCACCCAGCAGGGGCATGGGAGTGCCATCTTCTTCTGCAGGGTGGAAGGTGGGTGAGAGGACAGCTCCCAATGGGACCACTAAAACCAAGGGTGGAGGTACAGGCTCCCCTTGTGTTGCCTGGATTAGGGTGTGTTTACAGCCAGAAAGGTCTTCTAATGTTAGGTCATCTTTTTCCCATCCTCTTGCTTTTCTTGGAGCATTTTCTGTGTTTGTTGGTGGTCCTGGGATGTATGGGAGGCAGTGAGGAAACCGGGGCACTCCTGCAGTGGCATTCTTCAACTCCTTAAGTTCTTAGGCAGCCTCCTCCCCCCTCCTCCTTTCCAACTTTCCAAGGTTTCTTAAGCTTGTTGTGTCAAGGATTTTAGAAGTAAGAGGGAGAATCTTGGAGAAATGGGGATGCTTTGTTTTGGCAGGACCACAAGTCCCCTGTAATATGATTTCACTATCTTAGTATCTTCAGAATCTGTCGCGATTTTGCCTTTTCCATTCCTGAAATTGATTCTTTATGCCTTCTTTTTCTTTTTCTTTTTGCTCAGTCACATCAGATTTATTATTTCTCTTGTGACATCTCCTTTGTCCTGTGGGATATTTGAAATTCTGTTTCTTGATCTACAACATAGGGAGAGCTTTTGTTTTAATTTTTCTTATTGATTTACAGTTTAAACTGTTGTCAAGATTTATAATCTTTATGATGTCAGATTACAATATGTCGAGACTTCATGGCTCAGTTTAAAGTCATTGTGTGTAAATTTTCCACGTGTGCTTTTAAAAACATGTATTCTGCAATTTTTTTAGGAAGAATCATGTGCATGCCCAGTACATCAGTTTTATCAATTTTGTTGTCTAGGTCCTTCTGTTATCTTTTATGTCTCCTATTGATTCCATCAGTTACATATAACAATATTACCCTGTAGATTATACTATATGTATCCTTATCAAGATCTAATATTTATATGGTCCTCTTACCATTTTATATGCTTACCTTTTAAGAATGCAGTTGCTATAAAGATATTCTCAAACGAAAACTGGAAAAAAAAAAAAGTATCACCAGTAGAAATTCACTAAAAGAAATGCCAAAGAGTGTTTTTCAGACAGAAGAAAAAGTATTTCTTTCAATGAAAGATGAAGGAAGGAGTAAAAGCCACTGAAATGGCAAATATGGAGATATAGCTGAATGGTGACTGAAAAATTAGTAAAGACTTAGTAAATTTAAAATAAGCAAAATTAAAGCAATCATAACAATAGGTGTTTCTATCCTTTTGTCTTCCTCCTTCTGTAGCTTTAAATATTCACTACATCCTTCACTCTCTTATGCTTCCTTATGCATTTCCTATCTGTGCTTGTTTTCTTTTGTTCTGTCTTCCAATTCATTATTCTTATACTATTCTAATATTCTGTGAAACCTATTCAACTGAATCTTTATCATTTTGAGGTCCAAAATTCTTACTTTTCTTTTTTTTTTTTTCAATTTTGCTCAGTCAGTTTAGGTTTTTAATCCTCTGCTGAAGTTCTCAATTTTGTCCTGTACCTGCTTGAGTGCAGCATGTCTCTTTATATTCTGGATCTCATTACTGCGTCATGACAGAACCTGCGATTCTGCACCTGTTGTCCTTAATTTCTGCTCCTTGTGTTGATGCTGTCTCAGCCCTGTGTGCCTCTCTAGCTTTGGCAATATGCTTCGTGTTTTTAAAATATTTGTAATCATAATTTAGAGCCCAAGTGTTTTATACTTCCAGAGAGGAACCAGAGACAGCAGCCACCTAGGATCACTTTAACCCAGTTTCAGCAGTTGTGATTTTCTGGAGGAATCCAATGATTCAGAGATGGGCTGTGGTTAAGATAGCACCTGGTTCACCCGCAGATCACCTGTGCACCTTGCAGGCAGCCCACTGGGGTCACAAACTGAAGTGTGGGGAGATGACCAAGGCCCCCGATCTTTGGTGCACCCAGACTCCAAATTTTTCCCTGATTACTCAACCCACAAGATATCAAAATTGCTCGTCAGTGTCTCAGTATACTATCCCAAATAGGAGTTGTACGCGGCAAAAGTGCTCAGAATGCCAGGCTACACTCTGCACTTGTGCCTTTCCAGCTCTCAGTCTGATAGTTTTTCCTAGGTCTTTAGGTCACCAATCACTTCAAAAGGGATTATATATTCTGTCCAGTTTGTTTTATCAACTTGGGCAGGAAGATTTTTCTACATTACCTAATCTGCAAACTCAGGAATGTGAGTGAAGTTCTTAGTTTTAAAAAGACTTTTTTTTTTTTTAATTTATTTTTAAAGAAGCCTTTCCTTCAGGCCACACGAAGCAAAGGAAACTAGTGAGGGTCCGTAAGAAGTACTTGAATTCAAGATATTTATTTACGGTTAGTCTATATTTCCAGGTATTTGATTTAAGGTGCATTGCATTTACTTTTAGAAATGACAAAATAAAAATGTACCATCATCACACCCATGCTGTGGGCACGGTTATATGATAGATATTACTTCAGTGTAAAGCAGTGAAATCCTTCACTTAAGTAACAGGAGTGGAAGTCAGAATATATATTTGAATAACCTTCAAGGATTATACTTAAGTAACTCAAAATAATTGTCAAATTTTGAGTGTTTTAATGATACACATTTTATTCTTGTTTAATCTAGTTTAAAAGGCCGAAATACTTCAAAGGTATTCTCTTACATGTGATTCTATCTACAAGTGCAAAACCCAGTTTAATAAATAGTTTATTTTATAAACCAGTCCAACATACATACCCATGCGACAACATATACAGATTGGGCCTAATCATTAAATTCAGCTCCACAAAATATTAAGGTTATTACAAAACATTTTCTGGCAGATATTATATATAAATGGGATAAAAGCTACGATATGATATAAGTTATATGTTTTAAATTTAAACACAGGAAAAAAATGAGTCCTAAAGTGAGACATTCACTTGCACTGATTTAGAATCTTCCAAATGTTTTAACTTCAATATTCTCACATTTCCAATGTGTTAAGTAATAAACACTTTTATATGGAACTTGTGCTTTATCAATATTATCTATTCTAGTCCATGTGGTTTCCAAATATTAACTCCTTCAATGATCTTAGAGGTTGGTACCACTTTACCAAAGAGCAATCTGCAGTACAGAGGTAGGTATCATGTACCTGATCAACAGTCAGTAGGTTGGAGGACTGGGTTTAGAACCAGACGTCCAATGGCCAAAGTCTTTACTGCTAAGTTACATAAAGCAAAGAGATTGCAAATATTTATTTTTTTATCGAGGATATTTATGGCACGAATGTTAAAAGGATGTTTTGGCCTTGGTCGTTAGCCATTGTGGTCCTAGACCTGTGGAGTAAGGCCCATGCCAGGGATGGAAACCACTTGCCTACGCCTTCTAACTCCCGCCATTGTCTGCTGCTGCCAGAGCCATCCCCTCCAACCAGCATGTGCTAGCCCTTGTTCCCTAAAGCATCATGGGTGTGCGCTCTGGATCCACGCCTTCTCTTCCCCCCCCCCCCTGGAATTTCTCTTGGTAGTTTCAACACTGAGCATAAAGTCTCCACATGTCAGATAAGCAAGAAAAATGGTGGCTGAAGGGTCCTTCGTTGTTACACTTGGTAGATAAAACTGATGTTGTTGGACCCAGGGCATGATCACTTACTGGCAGACTCACTTTCACAAAAGGACTTATAAAAATATATCATTGTTCTCAGTCTATACAAAACTGTCTGTAATTCATCAATGTAGTATTTTAGTATATCTTTTCCTACAACAGCCTGTTAAAAATGAAAACACAATGATACAGTCTTCTATATATCTGGGTCCTTGTAAAGCATCCCATATATTTGTAAATGATGCCATTTAAGATCTTTGTTTTTTTTTCACTTTCAAATACTGGTTCCATGGGATAAGTATTTAAAATTCTGCAAGAAAATAAATTCAAACTATAAGTAGTAAATAACGCTATTAAATACCTATGTGTATATACACGTGCTTATATTTATAGCTATGTACACATAGTTACAGGCTTCATGAAGCTGTATTTACATAGATAAATTTGAATGGCAAAATCGGCTGAAGAGAGTCTTTCTCTGTCTACTCCAGTGCACCTGTTACTGCTTATATCCAGCTTTCTTTGATATCTGACTTAAAAGGAATGTCTAGCCAATGATGCCTTGCTTCTTTTGTCTTTTGTTTGTTTCCTTTTAAACATCCCCTGCTTGTATGTATATTTTAGACCATGGTGAATTCAGAAGGTAATTTTACCCATTTGTATAAATGCATGCATATATAGAAGGAAAGCTTCCAACTGGAAAATTGAGATACTTTTGAAGAATAAATTGAGGAAAAATTATCCCGCTCATCGACCACTTTTGTTTTATTATTTTCTTTGTTGCCTTAAGAAAGGGGTTCATTATGTATTTCTGAGTTTTTAGGAAATGCTTCTCAGTATTTTATAGGTTTCTAAAACATCTTTTAAAATTTATATTACTCTAATATTATTCTAAATTTTGAGTCTTCCATTTTGGGTCCCACATCCAAATTAACCACTCCCTTTATATTCCCCCAATTACTATATAACATTATTTGTCCTTTCAAGTGTAGGTATCTGTTCATTGTACTAAAAAAGCCCATAGTGTTTCTTTTAAAGACATTTTGTTTTTTGCAAAGGACACATTTTTATTCTCATTTCAGTGTTGCTGTTTATAAGATCTCTATTTTTTATAGTATCAATGCCATAATTAACCTACAGCATACAAAAAGACAGATGGAAAATATTTTTATATCAAGCCCCTTTATTACAATGATGCCTTATTTTATTTTATTTTATTATTTATTTGATTTTATTTTTAGAGAAAGAGAGTATGAGCAAGGGAGGAGTGGGGGGGGGGGCAGAAAGAGAGAGAGAGAGAGAGAGAGAGAGAGAATCCCAAGCAGGCTCCATCCCAGGACCCTGGGACCATGACCTGAGCTGATATCAAGAGTCGAACGCTTGACCAACTGAGCCACCCAGGTGCCCTGTTTTTTTAATTTTGTTTTTTGCAATAATGCCTATTTTTAAGTGGGAATGTTTTCTTCTAAAGGAAAATGCAAGGGAGGGCAGGGGGAGCAGACGGATCAGCCTGGCCAGTGGTCTGCAGCTGGCGGCCGGAGGGCCCTGTCACTCTTGCAACAACCACTTCCCCCATCTCCAGGATCGTTTTCAGAAATAGCATGTGCTTTGAAATCACTGATTTAACATTATGTAACATGAGCAGAGTTTACTTTATAATTAATTCCTATTAAACTGGAGTTTGCGAGGCTAAAATGGAAACTGTGTGCAGACTATCTTGTGGAGAGAGCATAACTAACCCGAAAAGGCACTTGATTGTTTTAAAGACATTGGTTCCATACAACATGAGCCTCATCATTCGGTCACTAGCTAACATGCACCAGGAGGTAGCAAAACTTTGTTTTCAATTATAAAAGGTGTTACTGATGCAAGTTAATGAATTTAAGACCAAAGTTCAAAATGGCCGAGATGCCCCCCTGTGTAGACTGATTTAAGCGCCTCCGTTGGTGTACTTGACTAAGAGCTCCATGGACCTCAGGACTATATCTTTCCTAGTCAGCGAGGCCTAAACCATCCTTGACACACAGCATACACCCAGAACATATCTGTAGAATGATAGAAATGGTCAAGTGAGGTCAACAGCTACTGTGTCAGAAGAGTATTTGATGCAGGTAGACCGATCCATCCCAGCCCTGACCATGCCCCATGCAGGATAATGGGACCAGGGGGAGCTGGCCCCAGTTCTCTCCCTGACATCTGAACAGGTTACCTACCACGTGTTAATTTCCTCATCGATACACAGCTCAAGTGACAAAAGGAAGAAACCAAAGGGAAGAATTTGAAGGGCCTATTGTAGTGTTTGTCCTATAATTGGCACGCAATAAATGGCAGTTTGTTTCACATGGCTTCAGGAAGACTGGGTTATAATATATGGTCATATTTTGTAAATCTCAGTGGAAGGACCATACCTACAAAAAAGATATATAAAACACCATTGATGCTTGAATACAATTTTAACCAGAAATCTAGATATCATTCAGTTAGGAATCAAAATATATGACCAACATTTAGACAAGGGAGGTCATGATATTTTTGTGAGGATCTACCCTTCACTTCATTGAGCGTCAAGATCACCAGAGATGAATGGCGGGGTTAGGGGGCCATCCATTCCTTGTATCTGTGGGGAGTACTGTACAAGAGCATTTTGAAAATCTGGTCATAGAGGCCCGTGTTCTAAAAGTGAATGATAAGACTTCAAATCCCAGGACCTAGTGTAATGCAGAGTTTGGTTCTTAACCCCATCATTCACTAGCCTGAAATGTAAACCTATTTTCCAACTTCCCCAAACCTACATATACTTCTCTGCAAAAAAGGGGAGAATATTAACCTGTGAGGCTAAATGAGGTAATAAATTAAAGCACCTAGCATAATTCTTGGCTTAGAGTTTATGTTTATCAATTGTCTAACAGCGGGTTTTTAAAAACGATTTAATAACCTATTTTGCTATATATATATATATGTATATATATATGTGTATATATATATATACACACACACACATATATATATAACATTAATAGTTTCATAGAAAAGCATTACTTACTGGATAGTTTTCACTTTTAAAATTCTAATTTGCAAGAAATACATGCTTAGGAAGGGAACAATGCCTGAAATCAAATAAAAATAGAATGTATTGACTTGGTAACATAAATATAATATATAAAGGAAAATGGGAAAAGGAATAGCTCCATAAAGTGTATTTGAAAACAGTTCTGCCTAAGATTTCAATTGCAGGAATTTTTGAAATAGAAAAGTAATCATTAAATATTACTAAAGTTTAAATGAGGTTGAGAAATGTTTACATTTCCTGAAAATTGAATTTAAACTAAGGCGGCAATACTTACAATTGCTTTTACTCATCAGACTGTGTCAATGATGTCCTAACGTGACTTCATTTATATCCTTTGATTGCTGTTGGGAATTCTGAGCCTGTATAATGCGTAAGTCATAGGCTTTGTGTACTTCTCTGAACTCACAGGAAGGAGTTAAACAATACACATCTCTTGGGCCATCAAATGTCCATGTGCCAAGCAGAGTGCATTTTCTGTTAAACCTTCCTAATCTGATTGACCGTTTGGGTGAACACGCCTAGCATGAATGTCAGCATCACTTAATGTTCAACGGGATTTATTCCTTTAAAAATGAGGCATTTGGCACCCAAAATAATAGGATACCTAGGAATAAACCCAACCAAAGGGGTGAAAGACTTGTACTCTGAAAACTAGAAGACACTGATGAAAGAAACTGAAGACGACACAAAGGAATGGTAAGACATCCCATGCTCATGGATTGGAAGAACAAGTATTGTTGAAATGTCTATATTACCCAAAGCAATCTACACATTTAATGCGATCCCTATCAAAACACCAACAGTGTTTTTCACAGAACAAACAATCCTAAAATTTGTACAGAACCACAAAAGACCCCACATAACCAAAGCAATCTTGAAAAAGAAAAGCAAAGCTGGAGGCATCACAATTTCGGACCTCAAGTTATATTGCAAACCTTTAGTGATAAAAGCAGTGTGATACTGGCGCAAATATAGACACATAGATCAGGAGAACAGAATAGAAAACCCAGAGATATATGGTCAAAATTAATCTTTGACATAGCAGAAAAGAATATCCAATGGAAAAAGACAATCTCACCAACAAATGGTGTTGGGAAAACTGGACAGCAACACGCAAAAGAATGAAACTGGACCACTTTCTTACACTTCACACAAATATAATTTTAAAATGGATTAAAGACCTAAATGAGAGACCTGAAGCCATAAAAATCCAGAAGAGAACACACACAGTAACTTCTTTGACAGTGGCCATAGCAACTTCTCTCTAGATATGTCTCCTGAGGCAAGGGAAACAAACAAACAAATAAACAGACAAAACTAAAACCAAATCAAAATAAAATAAAAAGCTTTTTCACAATGAAAGAAACAATCAACAAAATAAAAGACAACTTATGGAATGGGAGAAGATATTTGCAAATGACATATCTGATAAAGGGTTAGTATCCAAAATATATAAAGAACTTATCAAACTCAACACCCAAACGACAAATAATCCAATTTAAAATGGGCAGAAGACATGAATAGACATTTATCAAGAAGACAGCCAGATGGCCAACAAGTACACGCAAAGATGGTCAACATCACTCATCACCAGGGAAATGCAAATCAAAACTGCAGTGAGATACCACCTCATTCCCGTCTGAATGGCTAAAAAAAAAAAACCCAAAAAACAAAACATAAGAAACAAGCGTTGGTGAGGATGTGGAGACAGAGGAACTGTCTTGCACTATTGGTGGGAATGCAAACTGGCACAGCCAGGGTGGAAAACAGGTGGAGGTTTCTCAAAAAGTTAAAAGAGAACTACTTTATGATTCAGCAATGGCACTACTGAGTATTTACCCAAAGAATACAAGAACTCTAATTCCAAGGGATCCATGTGCCTTGATGTTTATAGCAGTATTATCTACAATAGGTAAGTTATGGAAGCAGCCCAAGTGTTGAAAAGCTTTAGTAATCAAAGCAATATGATACTGGCACAAATATAGACACATAGATCAATAGAACAGAATAGAAAACCCAGAGATAAACCCACAACCATATGGTCAAAATTAATCTTTGACATAGCATATACATATATATATTCCATTGACATAGCATATACATATATATATTCCATCATATATATACTCAGCCATAAAAAATGAAACCCTGCCATTTGCAATGACTTGCATAGAGCTAGAGAGTATTATGCTAAGCCAAGTAAGTCAGTAAAATATGATTTTGCTTATATGTGGAATTTAAGAAACAAAACAAATGATCAAAAGGAAAAATAGGGAATCCAAGAAACAGACCCTTAACTGGAGAGAACAAATTGATGGTTACCAGAGGAGAGGTGGGTGGGGGGTGGGAGGTGATGGGGTTAAGGAGGGCACTTGTCGTGATGAACACCAGGTGATTTATGGAAGTGTTGAATTATTATATTGTATACCTGAAACTAATATAGCATGTAACTAATTAGAATTAAAAACACAAAACAAAAATAAAAAATAAAATAAAAATTAGGTGTTTGGGCTTAATTTCTACATTTTTGTGTTAAAGTTAAAACAGCAGGTGCTTTGCAAAGCTCAGAGGGAATTCTGTGGTGGAGTTCAGACAACCACCACTTTCTAACATGTCTCCAACTGCTTGTGGAAATCTGTGTTTTTGCAGAAATGACTCAGTTCACTGGTTTATGATTTTATTAGATACCTATCGAGGTGTTTAATTATGTAAGAAGATTCAAATATGCATATAAATACTGGACTGTGAAAGTCTAAGACAAGAAACTTATATTCTAAAAGTTGGAACAAAGTAAATGAACACTGCAAATAACAAAACTGTTAAACTTGACCTGTTTTCTCGTCACTAAGCACCAGTGTCTCCTCGGTATAAGAAATGATGTTCAACATGACAAATTTTACACCAGAAATCATTTGTTTCCTGACCTGCATCAGAACTGGCCGGTGGCCGTGTAATTGCTGTTCACCATAAACCCTGCAACAGTGGGCATTCGTATGTCTCAGGATGCTGCAACCCGGACATTCAGGTTTGCAACTCAACCGAGAAACCAGGAGACAACAGGGCAGGCAAACAGTCATGGGAGCTTTGAGTTGCTCTTCAAGATGTTCACTGGCCTTAAGTAAGGACAGCAAAAAACTCTGAGTTAATATATTGAAAACAAGTCAGCAAGCCTTTAACATAAAGGTATACTAGATGATATTCTGGGGACCGAATGTTCCATAGCCTGAAATAAAGACAGCTTAGCATAAATAGTAGAGCATACGGAAAAAATAAATTGTGATGCAAAAGTGTGATATGATCTCTACATCATGCAAAGGTAAAATGCCAAATGAACAGTATGGCAGGGGCATAGACAGTCCGATTAAGAGCAAATAATTCTTCTCAGCAGTGATGGCCCTTAAATTGGATATTGGAAAATGGCTAATACCTCAAAATGCTGACAAGGCAGGGACTTGGGATGTAGTGGCCATGTTCGAGCATGGTTGGAGGCACCCAAAGCCTAAGGCTCTAACGGCCAGTGGTAGACAGGGGCAGGGTGTGGGCTGTGACCTCACAGTGAAGATTCCAGTTCATAAATTCAGTCAAAGATGGCATCTGTGTTTAAGAAACTCAACTGGGAGACTGGGGAGTCTGGTTTGGAATGGGAAGGATGAACCAGCTGTATGTGGGACAGTGAGAAGTGGCCCCTGGCATGAAAAACATATGGGCTGTGAACTCCCATTTATTCTGGAAGGAGCAAATTGCTGTCTCTGAATATGAGTCTTCAGAAGTGACTGCCCCAGCCACCCACAGTGGCTACCAGTGGGAACAGAGTGGGTGGGTAAGCCTAGTAAGAACATTATGTTGCAAGTTATACTGGCCAGTGAAGCCCATATGCTGGTGCCATAGGTGCCCTGACTGGTATCTCTGCAACGGTCTCCTTACTCAGATGACAGGGAGCCTCCATCACCTTTCCTTATTGTTTTTAAGTGAACTATAACCCCAATGTGGGGCTCGAACTCACGACCTGAGATCAAGAGTCACATGCTCTACTGACCAAGCCAGCTGGGTGCCCCCTCACCTCTCCTTACTACCTTGCGTTGGAGAAGACCATCTTATTTTTTAATAATTAATGGAAGTAGACTTGATCTCTTGCCTATTAAAGCAAATATGGTACATTGTTAATATTTGTTAAATTTGGCTTGTGTCACGTATCAGTTCTAGCATTTTTTGGGTGGACTCTTGGGTTTTCCGTGAAGAGCATCATGTCATCTGTGAAGAGTGAAAGTTTGACTTCTTTGCCAATTTGGATGCCTTTTCTTTCATTTTGTTGTCTGCTGATGCTTGGACTTCCTACACTACGTTAAACAACAGCAGTGAGAGTGGACATCCCTGTCGTGTTCCTGATCTCAGGGGGAATGTTCTCAGTTTTTCCCCACGGTGGATGATACTAGCTGTGGGCCCTTCATATATGGCTTTTATGATGTTAAGGTATGTTCCTTCTATCCTGACTTTCTTGAGGGTTTTTATTAAGAAACGTTGCTTGGTCAAATGCTTTTTCTGCATCTATTGACAGGATCATATGGTTCTTATCCTTTCTTCTATTCGTGTGATGTATCACACTGATTGATTTGAGAATATTGAACCAGCCCTGCAGCCCAAGAATGAATCCCACTTGATCATGGTGAATAGTTCTTTTAATATACTGTTGAATTCGATTTGCTGGTATCTTGTTGAGAATTTCTGCATCCAGGTCCATCAGGGACATTGGCCTGTAATTCTCTTTTTTCCTGGGGTCTCTGTCTGGTTTGGGAATCAAGGTGTAATGCTGGCTTCATAGAATGAGTCTGGAAGTTTTTCTCCCCTTTCTATTTTTTGGAACAGCTTGAGAATGATAGGTATTATCTCTGCTTTAAATGTCTGGTAGAATTCCCCAGTCCCCTCTGGTCCTGGACTCTTATTTGTTGGGAGATTTTTGATAACAGATTCAATTTCTTTGCTGGTTATGGGTCTGTTCAAATTTTCTATTTCTTCCCTTCTGAGTTTCGGTAGTGTGTGGGCATCTAGGAATTTGTCCATTTCTTCCAGATTGCCCAGTTTGTTGGCATATATTTTTTCATAGTATTCTCTAATATAAAATCAATGTACAGAAATCAGTTGCATTTCTCTATACCAGTAACGAAGCAATAGAAAGAGATACTAAGGAATTGATCCCATTTACAATTGTACCAAGAACCATAAAATACCTAGGAATAAACCTAACCAAAGAGTAAAAGATCTGTATGCTGAAAAATATAGAAAGCTCATGAAAGAAACTGAAGAATACCCAAAGAAGTGGAAAACCATTCCACGCTCATGGATTGGAAGAATATTGTTAAAATGCCGATACTACCCAAAGCACTCTACGTATTCGATGCAATCCCAATCAAAATAGCACCAGCATTCTTCACAGAGCTAGAACAAACAATCCTAAAGTTTGTATGCAACCACAAAACACCCTGAATAGCCAAAGTAATGTTGAAAAAGAAAAACCAAAGCTGGAGGCATCACAATCCTGGACTTTTAGCCTGTATGAAAAAGGAGTCATCATCAAGACAGCATGGTATTGGCACAAAAACAGACACACAGACCAATGGAACAGAATAGAGAAAGGAGAAATAGACCCACAAATATATGGCCAACTAATCTTCGACAAGGCAGGAAAGAGTATCCAATGGGAAAAAAGACAGCCTCTTTAGAAAATGGTGCTGAAAGAACGGGACAGAAGCATGCAGAAGGATGAAACAGAACAGTTTTCTTACACCATACACAAAAACAAATTCAAAATAGACGAAAGACCTAAATGTGATACAGGAAACCATCAAAATCCTACAGGAGAAAACAGGCAGTAAACTCTTTGACCTTAGATGCAGCAACTTCTTTTTTTTTTTTTTTAACATTTATTCATTTTTGAGACAGACAGAGCATGAGTGGGAGAGGGGCAGAGAGAGAGGAGACACGGAATCCGAAGCAGGCTCCAGGCTCTGAGCTGTCAGCACATGCCCCGATGTGGGGCTCAAACTCATGGACCGCGAGATCATGACCTGAGCCGAAGTCAGATGCTTGACTGAGACACCCAGATGTCCCTCAGCTGCAGCAACTTCATACCTGACATGTTCCCGAAGGCAAGGGAAATAAAAGCAAAAATGAACTACTGGGACCTCATCAAGATAAAAAGCTTCTGCACACCAAACAACCAGCAAAACTAAAAGGCAACCAATGGAATGGGAGATGGTATTTGCAAATGGCATAGAGGATAAAGGGTTAGTATAAAAAATCTATAAAGAACTTACCAAACTCAACACTCAAAAACAAAAAATCCAGTGAAGAAATGGGCAGAAGACATGAATAGACACTTTTCCAAAGAAGACATCCAGATGGCTAAGAGACACATGAAAAGATGCTCAGCATTGCTCAATATCAGGGAAATATAAATCAAAACCACTCTGAGATACCACATCACACCAGTCAGAGTGGCTAAAAGAACAACTCAGGAAACAATAGATGTTGTCGAGCATGTGGAGAAAGGGGAACCCTCTTGCACTGTTGGTGGGAATGCAAACTGTGCAGCCACTCTGGAAAACAGTGTGGAGGTTCCTCAAAAAATTAAAAATAGAACTACCCTACAACCCAGCCTAGCACTTCTGGGAAATTATCCAAAGGCTACAGGAATGCTGATTCATAGGGCCACATGTACCACAATGTTTACAGCAGTGCTATCAACAATAGTCAAATTATGGAAAGAGCCCAAATGGCCATCAACTGATGAACGGATAGAAAAGATGTGGTTTATATATACAATGGAATACTACTCGGCGATGAAAAAGAATGAAATCTTGCCATTTGTAACAATGTGGATAGAGCTGGAGTGTATTATGCTAAGTGAAATAAGTCAGAGAAAGACAAATATCATATGATTTCACTCCTATGTGAATTTGAGAAACTTAACAGATGAACAGAGGGGAAGGGAAGGAAAAATAAGTTACAAACAGAGAGGGAGGCAAACCATAAAAGACTCTTGAATACAGAGAACAAACTGAGAGTTTATGAGGGGTGGGGGTTTGAGGGGTGGGAGGTGGGTGATGGGCATTGAGGAGGGTACTTGTGGGGATGAGCACTGGGTGTTGTATGTAAGTGATGAGTCACATTAATCTGCTCCTGACACCAAGACTACACTGTATGTTACTAACTTGACAATACATTTTTAAAAAATGGCTTGTGTCTTTAATTCTGTTTTCTATATAGTTAAACTATATTTTAAACTAACAGGCATAGTTTTCAACAAGTCTCGGCTGTTGTGTGCATTGTGCACATTCCAAATAATGGACACATTAAACACAGTTCACTGCTCAAAATCAAAACAAAACCCAAAATATGAAAACATCTGAATTCCCTGAAATTTTTGGATTTTTTTAAACATTGTATATACATATAATGTTTGTATTAGGGGACTAGAGAGTTTCTATTTATTTATTTATGTATTTATTTATTTATTCATTCATTCATTTAAGTTTATTTTTATTTTGAGAGAGAGAGAGAGTGTGTGCAAGCAGGGGAGGGGCAGAGAGAGAGGGAGAGAGAGAATCCCAAGCAGGCCCACACTGTCAGCACAAAGCCCAACGAGGGGCTCGATTTCATGAACCATGAGATCATGACCTGAGCTGAAGTCAAGAGTCAGAGCTTAACCGACTGAGCCACCCAGGTGCCCCAAAAGGAGATTTTCTTAAACATGTTCATGATGCTACAAATTTTAAAATGGGTAAGAAGTCGTCTCTTAAACATGTTCGACCACACAAAGGAGTTGAAGAAATTGAAAGTCTCAAAAAGTCGAAGAAAAATAATGAAACAAAAGATAGTTTTTGAGGCATATCAACCCCTTGAGGTCAAGGATGCTCTCGCCTTCGCATTTGCTCTAGCCTCTGGCCCAGTACGGATGCATCTAAAGTGTGCTGTGTGCAAGAATAAAAGACCAGGTTTTAAAATTACGCAAGCTTCTGTGGAATGTGGAAATACATCCATCAACGGCACAGGAGGGATTCTGTGACTGAAAGAATGAATCTCAATAGAAAGTCAGATTAGATCACTTCCAGAATCATCCTGTTGTTTACATAGGTCACTTCCCTTTTGCAGACACGCAAGTTGGGTAATTTGGAACAAATTGATGTAATACATTTTAAGCACAGTTTCTTCTTTCAACGTGAATAAGTACCCTAACAATTAACGGGACTCGTGGGGCAGGCTGATTGGAATACTAAGAATGATGGCTCTCCAAAAACGTCTGCACTTGAGCTTGGAGGCTCCTTGTTCAGGACCGTGTCCAAACCAGAATATTTTGCAATCAGATAACTTGGACTTGTATTTCCCTCTTTATAATGCACGTATTAAGGTTATTAAACTCATTGAATAGTTTCATTGTTAAAATCTCTGTAAAATGTTCTATGGGAAAAAAGAAGAGGAAAATAAAATTTCGACCTGCTATAGCTTTATAGATGTGGAAGTCTACGCTAATGGCAAGAAATAACCTAAGCGTAATAAGCTTCTCTTAGACAAAAATGCAAATCATATCATTCCATATTAAGGATATGCAGTGTCGTCAACCCAGGTTCTGCCATGTTTGGTTTCCATATTGTTCTTACGTGGAAAGAGGACCGTGGGGTTGAAACCAGAGACAGAGTTACTCTAACAACAGCCACTGCCCTCCAGCTCTCCCAACTATGCTGGGGACAAGGGTGGGTCACATGCCTTTACAGCAAGTGAGAGCCAGTTTCCCAAGATGGTCTCCCGTTCACTCTCTCTGCAACAAAGTACCAGGTTTCCTGAAATTCTCACAGCACTCAAGGTCCCCTTGCCATCACTTCAGAGCTCACCGCCCATCCGGGTAGGGGCTGCATCACCAAAGGAGGCAGGGAGGATCTGGGCCTCATCCACTGAGTCTCTAACGGCTGTATGCCTGATGGGGAGAGAAGAGGCTGTTCGTGTAGCGTTAGCGATAGCTAATGACCCACCTCCTCATGGGGACTGGTGCCCATTTGGCAAAACCATCACTTGTAGGACCCTGTCTCAAAAAAAAAAAAAAATCTACCTTTGGATAATAGAATGCTGATGGCCAATGCCTAGTAGGCTTTAGTGGCAAAGGTTAAGTTTTGGAAAGCAACTAGCTAATACTTCCCCTGAGTATTTTCTTAAAAATCTATGTGTGTGGAGCCCATATGGCCCACGATGTTCTTGATAGACAAGATTAAAATTAAGTGTAAGCATACGGAAAGTTCTTGAGGCTTCATTTAGGGCTGGCTTTGCATTTATTAAGGTGCACAGTGGGTCACGTTTTCACTAATGACAAATATATCAATTTTTCTTGATTATTCAACCTTTAATGATTGAATGATTTCTTAAGATACTGGATGATATTTTGGTATTCTCTGCTCTTTTTAGGAAAGCTTTCCAACCTCCCTTTGCTGACCTCTGGGCTCCTGCCACAATGCACTATAATTTCTTACTCATGTCATGCCAAGGGCCAAAAGCCCAGGAAGGCGAGAAACCATGCTTTATTTCCTGTTTTTGTCATCAAATAATTTATACTATTAATATGTGCTTAATTCAAGCTCTGGGGGTAAATAAAAGTATGGGGGGAAAACTTTACAGATTTCAAATCGTGATTATAATTTTCCTTTTTCACCTTACACCTTTTCAGACTGACAACCTTTTCACTAGTGTGCCAAGTGTCGATGCTAATGGCAGAAATATTCTCTAATAGGCCCTGCGCAAGGGTCAGGATTTGCGGCGGCAATTGAAGAGAAATCAAAGTGGTTTGGAATTACATGTTAACAACACAAAAGTCACAGAGTGGACATAGCCTTTACCGCTGTTTGTTTTCACATCCTGGATGGGACTCCCTTCACTCTGCTTTCGAAATACAGGGCTATCTTCTGATTTTACTGTCTTGTATGGAGGGTAGGTGATCATTCCAGTGAGAAACATGTGTCCATCTAGTGGAGAGCTGGGATCCCTGCACCAGGTGTAGACTTGTCTGGGGTCTGTTTTCCTCCACTCTGCCCCAATCAAGAAATCCCCCTCTCTCCCTGCATGCTTCAGCTTTACAGAACAATGCAAACTGTCCAGCCTACCCTGTTGCTTAAGTTATGAGATGACTAAAGGGCACGCTCAGAAGAGAAAGTAATGAACAGAGGATGAACTGTATGTGTGTGTCCAAGTACGGTCCCCAACGCGGAGGCATCGAAAACATAGGAAAAGTGCATGCCTGTTGTCTTGGTATAATGATTCATCAGTGACTGAAAACGGAGGTGGTAAAACCTATAAGTCATCAGAAGAAGGAAATATATTTATGTGAAGTAGACTGGATCTCCTAAGGACACTAGATCGATCTCTGTGATGAAACAGAATGGGGGCGGGATTTCCGGATTTCATCATCGTATGGGCCATCGACGGGTGCAGTGTTCCGAGAGGTGAGGCAGAATCAGCCACCACAAACAACCTCGTGTGATGGAATCAGAAAGGAAGCAGATATGCAGGTACGCAGTGAAGGCGGTTGACAACACAGCATTTTTAATCTGTATCTATAGAAAACATTTATATAAGCTCTCTAATAGAGGGATTATAGAAATACATTTAATATATAATAGTGTACTTCGGTGTACTTACTGTGAAAATAGCACATTTATTTAGAGAGGGGGTTTTGTGCCCAAAGTTCTTGTGGACGTTTTTGAAATAGACCCATTTCCTTCTTCTGAAGGAAACGGTTACCGAGAAGCGCAAAAGGTACGCACAACTTTGCACACTCCTCATCAAAAGTCTTCTCCTTTTGGATGACATTCCCCAGAGTCATCTAGAGTGTTCACGTCTGTAAAATATTCTAGAAAAACGTCTGTTTTGTACGGCCCCGTGTCTACACCTGCCGGCATTCGTGCCTCGTGCACATGGCCTGTCTTTCAATTCTCCACGTCCCTTCCTCGTAAGTACAGTGACATATGGTACACTCGTCCGTCTTCACTTCTCTTCCAGCTGGGATGACAGCAGTTTCTGCAAAGCAGTTTGGACCTGGAACGCAGAAAAACGTGTTATACTCGCAGCGAGCGTTAATCTATAATGTATTTAGTTAGGCAGTCAGCTTCACAGGATATGTTGTGTTCACTGTCCCACGGATGACAGTGGGAAAGCTATGCTTTAAATAATACGAAGTACCCCCACCTTCTTTGTGTGTGAAATGAAACTGGCATTATTTACATGTTTTTACGAGTGGCAATACTGTGATTTTCACGAACGGTTCCGTTTTGGGGCCTTATATGTAAGTCACACCGGCTTACATATATTTTGTAATGTATGTAATTTTTGTAATATTTTGTAATGTATGTATTATATGTAATCACACCATTTGATTTAATTCTAAGTGATCACAGGAAAAAGTTAGTGAAATGTAACTTTCAAAGAGCCAGGCTGAGTCTGATTCTCCAAGGCACCTTTACAAGAGAGAGCTTAAATAAGCAAGCGGCAGGTTTCTAGATGTCACCATACGAACCAATGACCTGAGGGGCTCCTGAAACACTGGCTGCTGGTCCCACCCCCAGAGCGTCTGACTCACGAAGTGTGGGATGGGGCCAGAGGATCTGCTTTGATGACAAGTTCTCAGGTGCTGCTGCCACGAATGGTGGTCTGGGGCCCACGCTTTTGAAAAGCACCGTCTTAGCGTTTACCAGCCTGTGCGTCTTCCCCAGGCTTCCACGTGGGCCAAAGATCCCTACAAATCTCAGTCAGCGTCAGCCGTAAGCTTCTCTGCCACCTGCATCATGCTCTATAGAAGGTCAGGGATATGAAGGAATGGTTGCCAACGTGAGTTGACACGAACCGTTTTTATGTTACGCTTCACGCAGCTGATCTGGATCTGAACAGCTGCCTCCAAACCTCCCTCCAGAGTGGAAATGTCAGGAGTTAACCATGGCCTCCACAAGGGCTCCCAGCACTGAACTTCAGCAGCGAGTCACATTCTCATTCTACCTTCCTTTGCTTCCACCGTCTTTGATAATATGCCCGCTACCAAAGTAGGCTGAACTGTGATGTGTGAAGTCATAAAAGAGACGAAAGACATTCATTCACCGACACCATTTGTAAAAATAAACTAATCCAAACAAGCTCCACGATGAAAACAGAATAATTCTAGGGGTTCCTGGGTGGCTCAGTCAGTTAAGTGGCTGTTGATTTCAGCTCAGGTCATGACCTCACGGTTCGTGAGTTCAAGCCCCACGTCAGGCTCCCTGTTGATGGTGTAGAGCCTGCTTGGGACTCTCTCCCTTCTCTCTCTCTTAAAATAAATAAACTTAAAAAAAAAAGAAAAAGAAAGTTGTAAAAAAAAAAAACACAACAGTAATTCTAGGCAGAAAAACTCATGTTTTTTTTTTTTATTTAAAAAAAATTTTTTTTTCAACGTTTTTTATTTATTTTTGGGACAGAGAGAGACAGAGCATGAACGGGGGAGGGGCAGAGAGAGAGGGAGACACAGAATCGGAAACAGGCTCCAGGCTCCGAGCCATCAGCCCAGAGCCCGACGCGGGGCTCGAACTCACGGACCGCGAGATCGTGACCTGGCTGAAGTCGGACGCTTAACCGACTGCGCCACCCAGGCGCCCCGAAAAACTCATGTTTTTATGGCTACTGTTTTTCACATTAGCCAACCTGCAAACTGTACTAGCTCCTAACTGTCACACACTGGAACCCGTGTCCCAGTGCACACAACCCCTTCTCCCTCCATGGACTCTGCTCTCTTCTTGCCCTCAGCCTCCCCACCCAGCCCTAGGATTCATCTCTTGACTTCATTTTTTCTTCCTTGGAGACCTTGAAATGTTAGCAATCATCCATCTGGGGAGGAAGCCCTGTTGCGGTTCCAACCCCCTCTCTGCTGAGCGCTAGTCCTGTTTCTCCAGCCTGCTGGTGCTTCAGTCTTGCCAGGGGTGGTCAAGTCCCTCCCCTCTGTCAGCTGTGGTGAACTGCCGTATTTTACTTTATTTTTATTTTTTAAAAATTTTTCAGTGTTTATTTTTGAGAGAGAGAGAGAGGATGAACAGGGGAAGGGCAGAGAGAGGGGGAGAGAGAGAATCCCAAGCAGGCTCTGCACTGTCAGCGCAGAACCCGATGATCTCACAAACTGTGAGCTCGTGACCCGAGCTGAGATCAAGAGTTGGACGCTTAACCAACTGAGCCACCCAGGTGCCCCAAACTGCAATATTTTAAACACATACATACCCTTGCCCACCCAGTAGGCCAACATGAGGTCCTTTGTCTCCGCACATTCCCACTAAACCCACTCAGGGCTGCCTTCCAAGCTCCTCAGGAAGGGATGGCTTCCTCAGCTCTGTGAGGTCAGAGCCAGCCAGTGCCATGGCCATGCTCTGGGAAGGACTCACTTTGTCAATACCTGCCCTACTCGGCAAGTGAAACACCCATGAATCTTATATTCTCACTCTCTTTGGCATGCTTTCTTTCCATTTGTCTCCTTTGCAGAGTTTAATTTAAGAACACCATCTCCTAATTTGCCCTAAACTCTGTCAGTGTGCTTTGCACATAGAAGACACACCATAATTGCCCAGAAAACCCATACTCATAGGTATAGGTATTTACAGGTCTCTACTCCAGAAAAATCTGGATTCAAAGTCTGATACCACTGCTTGATAGTTATGTGATCTTGGAATAAGCAATATAGTTGTTTTGAGCTTTAATAGCGTGAATTACAGATGGGCAGAAGACCTGAATAGACACTTCTAATGAAGACAACAGACACATACAAAGATCCTCAACATCAACCATCATCAGTGCATATCAAAACCACAATGAGATATCACCTCACACCTCTAAGAATGGCCAAAATCAAAAAGACAAGAAATAACAAATGTTGGCAAAGATGTAGAGAAATGGGAACCCTTGTGCACTATTGGTGGGAATGCAAATTGGTGCAACCACTGTGGAAAACAGTATAGAGATTCCTCAGAAAATTAAAAATAGAACTACTGTACTGGGTATTCTGCTACTGGGTATTCACCCAAAAAAACCAAAAACACTAATTTGAAAAGATATGTGCAGGGGCACCTGGGTGGCTCAGTTGGTTAAGCATCCAACTTCGGCTCAGGTCATGATCTTGTGGTCCATGACTTTGAGCCCCACATCGGGCTCTGTGCTGACAGCTCAGAGCCTGGAGCCCAGTTCAGATTCTGTGTCTGCCTCTCTCTCTTTCCCTCCCAAACTCACACTCTGTCTCTGTCTCTCTCAAAAACTAAATGAACATTTAAAAAAAAGATATGTGAACCCCTATGTTGTTGCACCATTATTTATAATCACCAAGATATGGAAGCTCTCTGAAAGTCCATTGATAGGTGAATGGATAAAAAAAGATGTGGAATATATACACAATGGAATACTACTCAGCCATCAAAAAGAATGAGATCTTGCTATTCGCAGCCACCTGGATGGACCTAAAAAGTATTAATTCTAAGTGAAATAAGTCATTCAGAGAAAGACAAATACTGTATGGTTATATATTTTTGCATGTGGATGCCTAATAGTTCTACCACCATTTATTAAAAAGATAATCTTCATTGTCCTGTGTTGACTCCTTTGTCAAAGATCGGGTCACTATATGTGTGCAGGTTTATTTCTGGGTTCCCAATTCTGTTTATTGATCTAGTCATCATACCACACTGTCAGTTCATGTAGATTGTCTAATTTGTAGGCACAGAATTGTTCATTGTATCCCTTTATTATCTTTTTAATATCTGTGGGGTCTGGAGTGATGTCTCCTATTTCACAATATTACTAATTTGTGTCCTCTCTCTTTTCTCTTTAGTTAGCCTGGCTAGAGGCTTCTCAACTGTATTGACTTTTTTCAAAGAACCAAATCCTGGTTTCTTTGACTTTCTCTATTAATTTCCCATTTTCAATTTAATTGATTTCTCCTCAAATTTTTATTAATTTTTTTCCTTCTGCTTATTTGGATTTAATTAGCTCGTCTCTTTCTAGTTTCCTTAGATGAAGTTTAGACTGATTTTAGTACTTTCTTATTTTCTAATATATGCATTCAATGCCATAAGTACTCCTCTAAGCACTGCTTTTGCTGCACCCCACAAATTCTGATTAAGTTGTGTTTTCATTTTAATGAAGTTCAAAATTCAGTTTTCAAATTTCTCTTGGGACTTCTTTTTTGATCCAGGTGTTATTTAGAAGTCTGTTGTCCATTGCCAAGTATCTGGATTTTCCAGGCATCTTTCTGTTGCTGATTCCTGGTTTAATTCCACTGTGGTCTGAGGGCAGACACCATAGGATTTCTATTCTTTTAAATGTATCACAGTGTGTTTTGTGGACTAGACTGTGGTTTATCTTGGCAAATAATCCATGTGAACTTGAGAAGAATGTGTATTGTGCCACTGTTGGATAAAATACTCAATAGATGTCAATTGTAACCAGTTGATTGAAGGTATTGAGTTCAACTATGTCCTTACTGATTTTCTGTCTGCTGGATCTGTCCACTTCCGATAGCAGATGTTGAAGTCTCCAACGTAATAGTGAATTCATGTGTTTCTTCTTGCATTTCTATTGGTTATTTTCCCTCATGTATTCTGACACTCTGTTGCTGGTGAGTATCACATGGAGGATTATTATGTCTTCTTGGAGAACTGACCTGTTTATCTTTATGTTAATTACCTTCTTTTTTTTAAGAAAAAAATTCATGGTTATTTATTTTTGAGAGAGAGACAGAGACAGAGCATGAGCGGGGGAGGGGCAGAGAGAGAGGGAGACACAGAATCCGAAGCAGGCTCCAGGTTCTGAGATGTCAGCATAGAGCCTGATGCAGGGCTCGAACCCATGAACTGCAAGATCATGACTTGAGCCGAAGTTGGACAACCAACCGACTGAGCCGCCCAGGCACCCCAGACCTTCTTTATCTGTGATATCTTTCTTTGCTCTGAAGTCTACTTTGAAATTAATATAGCTACTCCTGCTTTCTTTTAATTAGTGTTAAAATAATATATTTTTCTCCATCCACTTCCTTTTAATATATATGTGTTTTATATTTAAATTGGGTTTCTCATGAACAATAGATAGCTGGGTCTTAAGGTTCTGGCTCACTCTACTTCTATCTTTTAGGCCATTAATATTTAAAGTGGTTACTGAGGGGGGTGCCTGGGTGGCTCAGTTGGTTGAGCATCTTATTCTTGATTTTGGTTCAGATCGTAATCTCACAGTCATGGGATTGAGCCCTGCATCTGGCTCTGTACTGTGTGTGCAGCCTGCTTGAGATTCTCTCTCTCTCTCTCTCTCTCTCTGTTCCTCTCTTCTGCTTGTGCATGCTCTCTCTCTCTCTGAAAAATAAAATTAAAGTGTTTATTGATATAATTAGATTTCTATCTACCAGATTTGTTGTTTTCTGTTCCCCTTATTCTTTGTTCTTTTGTTTCCTTCTCTTCTTGCCTTTTCTGGATTTAACTGAGCATTTATTGTGATTACATTTTCTCCCTTTTTTAAACACATTTTATACTTCTTTTGTATTTTTTTAAACTTTTTTTTAAACTGTTAATCCTAGAGTTTGCACTATACATTTACAAATGATCCAAGTCTGCTTTTAAATAATGCTATTGTGTCTCCGGAGTGGTGTGAATAATGACAATAACAAATAATCCTAATTCCTCCCTCCCAGCCACTGCATCACTATTATTCATTTCACTTCTCCATAAACATAAATAAAGATAGCTATCCAACTACATACATCAGCATACATAACCGAACACATTGCCTCCTGAATCATTTGGAATGGACTATTATCTGGTAGATCATTTAAGAATATGAAAAATAGAAGTTTTTGTTTTGCCTTTACTTATTCATTCTCTGGTGCTCTTCCTTTATGTAGATCCAAGTTTCTGCATTTCCCTTCTCTCTAAAGAGCTTCTTTTAACATTTCTTGCCAGGGAGGTCTCTTGGCAGAAAGGCCCCTTAATTTTTGTTTGCCAGAGAAAGTCTTTATTTCTCTTTCACTTGTCAAGGATAATTTTGCAGGGCGCAGAATTCTCTCAACACCAACTATTTTTCTCTGCTTGGATGGTTTCCTAGGAGAAGTCGAATGCAGTCCCTGTATTTGCTCCTCTGTAGGAAAGGTGCTTTTACCTCTGAATTCTTTCAAGATTCTTTGCTTATCTTTGATATTCTGAAGTTTGAATATGGTATGCCTAGGTGTAGGTGGTTTTCTGGTATTTATTCTGCATGGTATTCTCTAGGCTTCCTGGATCTGTGCTTGGTGTGTAACATTAATTTGGGGGAAATTCTTAGTCATTGTCTCAAATTTTGCTTCTGTTTTTTTTTAGGTATCTTCCCCTTCTGATGTCCCTGTCATGCATGCATTCATTACACCTTATGTAGATGGTCTATGGATCTTGGATATTCTGCTTATTATCCCATCAAAGGAATTCTTCATTTATGTTACTGTTTTTGATCTCTAGCATTCTTCTAGCATCCTGGCATTTCTTTTTGATTTTTAGAGCTTCCATCACTCAACTTACATTACCCATCCATTCTTGTGCATTGTCTGCTATTTCCATTAGAACCCTTAGCATATTAATCACAGTTATTTTAAAATCCTGGTTTGATAATTCTAACATGCCATGCCTGACTTGGATTCTGAGGGTTGCTCATCTCTGTGTTTTTGACCTTTGAGTATGCCTTGTAATTTTTTTTTTGACAGTTAAATACATAGTATATTGGGTAAAAGGAAGTGCTGTAAATAGAACTTTAGTAAGATGATGATAAGGTAAGGGGTGGAGGGAGGGGAAGCATTCTGTATCCTATGACCAGGTCTCAGTCTTTCCATGAGCCTTTGCCTCTGGACTGTGAACTTTACAAGTGCTTCTTAGTCCCCACCCCCACTTTGGTTGTCCAGGATGGCTAGAGTGGGCTGCACTTGGGTGCTTCCCTTCTCCCATGTGGAAGGCTGAAGTGAGGAGTTGGGTATTTCCCCTACTCTGGTCAGTTATGTCCTGATAAAACTCCAGAGGGTTAGGCTGGCTCTGGTCAAATATTTTCCCTGGACGGCAGACCTTGTTAAAAAGAATAGAATGACCTGAAAGATTTCAAAATGCATACTTGGTCCCTCTACCTTCCATAAGACATCAGAGCGCATAAAATTATGGGAACCCTCTCCCAGGACCGGGTCCTGCTGGCATTTTTGACTGTCAGACTCATCCACACTGAACCTCCAGCAATTTGTCAGTTACAGGCTGTGACCTCAGATCTCTGGTGGGTCTAAGAAGAGTTACTGACTTTTCAGTTTGTTGAACTTTTTACGTTTTTAGGATAGAAAGGCACCTGGAAACAGCAATGATTGATTTTTGAAGACTGAACCAGTTTTACATACCTGGAATAAATCTCACTTGGTCACAGTGTAAAATTCTTTATATATATATTATTTTGTTTGTTAATATTGTAGTAAGAAATTTTGTTTATATTTATGCAGGATATAACACGGACTTCATTGAATGGGTTCGAAAGTGTTCCGTCCTCTATTGTTGGAAGACATTGTGTTGAGGTGGTATTAATTTTTAAAATATTTGGTATTATTCTCCAATGAAACCACATAAGTGGTTTTGAGGGGAGTTTTAAAAATGATGAATTCAATTTCCTGAATAGTTTTCATATAAGTTATCGATTTCATATTCAGATGATTTGGGGTAGTTTTTATTTTTCAAGGAATTGGTTCATGGCTTTTAATTTGTGAAATTCATGTACGTACAGCTACTGACAGTATTCCTTTTAATGTCTGTTGGGTGTAGAGTGGAATCTCTTGTTTTCTTTCTTTTATTAGTAATTTGTCTCTTCTCCGCCCCTAAAATCTTTTGTTTTGCTGGAGGCGTTTATCAATTTTGTGAATCTTTTCAAGGAATCAGTTTTTGTTTCACTGATTTTTCTCTAGTGATTTTCTGTTTTCAATTTTATTGATTTTTGTTCTCATCTTCATTATTTTTTCTTTCTACTACTTTCGGTTTATTTTGCCTTTCTTTTTCTAGCTTCTTGAAGTGACTTAATTGACTTGACAATTTTCCTCTTTTTTAAAGTCAGCATTTAGTTTGATAAGTTTTCCTTCCAGAACTGCTTCAGCTGGTGTCTCTCAGGTGTGGATGGGTTGTATTTTTATTTTCATGAGACATTTAATTTTACAGACTTGTAACTCAAGAACTATTAAGGATCTTGAGGGGGAAAAATGCTCATGATAAGTTGGTACACTAAAATACAAATTACTGCAGAGAATCCTGATGACTAAAAATAGATTCTGGCCACTATCATCATTCACGGGCAAATAAACCTCCATATAGTTTACCTCCTTAGTAACTAGGGGAATAGAGAGAAACAGTTTTTAATCTTTATCAATTAATCTAATTATAAATTTAACTTTCATATTTATATGCTACCTTAACAGAAACATGAAGCACACTGAAAAATTTCACAAACATGGAAAACAAGATTTAGACCAAGTATGAGTCAAGTTACATGGCTCATGTTAATTACTGATACATTACATTATGTTCACCTGGCCTGGTTGTTATTAGAGGCCGCTGGCTAAAGATGGCTGATTTCATAATGAACACAGTACATAATGCTTTTCTTACCTCTGGGACAGCCATTTAAGTTAACAGCTGATAGACATTGATAAACTCAACCTCTCTGTGTTAATTTTATGTCAGGGCAAAGGATTTGCAATTGTGAAAGCTGTTGTTTATACCATCTGGACCCCATGAACAGGTGCACCCCCTTCTCTGTGGCTGATGCACAGAATCAGAATAGCTCAGAGCCAACGGGCATGGTGCCTGCTCATGGAGGGCCGTCCATGGGAAGGAGCATCTCATTCCCTTCAGGGCCTCCACACTCCATCTCTTCAAGTGCAGTCTGTGTTGAGTTCCCCGTTTTACCCTGGTTACCAGCACAATTAGCCCATGACGGGTGTTCATTTAGGGTGTACCGAACTCACGATACTTTAGGCTGAAGCTCACAAATTCTAAATCAAGCTTGAACCTGCTGGGACATTTGTCATATGAAGGATCCCTCCTGGCTGCTCCTGGGTCTCTCACAGAACTGCCTTCCCCAGTGACAGCCTCAGTGCCCAGCGATGGGCTGGGAGCCCCTGGGGACAGGAGCCACAACTACGCTGCCATTTCATCCCAGGGTCAAGGTCTGCAGGCAGCACAGGGCTGGAGCTCAGGAAATACACAATCAGGTTACAGTTTTAGAATTAAATAATGAACAGACATGACTAAAATAAAACTAATACAGCCCTGCTGATGGGTAAGTTGCCAATATGCTTCAGATTTTGACAGCAAGCAATGGAAAGCAGCAATTAGACATGGAATTAATGAAGAAAGGTCTCCACAGGTGCCTGGAGGCATATCTCCTTCTCTTCCATCAAAGACCAAACATTGAGGAACAGCCCAGCACACAAGAATGACAGGGCAACGGAGCAGAAATCCATGCGCTGTAGGAGCCCAGCGGGGCCAGCACTGGCTCAAGGCAGCTCATTTTATTTCAGGCACTAGACTATTGGCATTCTTTCCTTTGGAGCCATGCATTAAAATAAGATTAATTCCCAAGTATACCGAACTCCACATCAGTTTCCCATCTTGAAACAGCTACGTCTTCCCTACCCTGTTGTAAATCGTGTTCCCTACCCCACAAATCTGACTTCTGAAGATGAAATCTCCCGCTGTTATTTGCACAGAGGAAGCAACATCTAACGCATTTCAATTTCCCTCTCATATACCTTGTGTATGTTAGATTCGTAGGGCGTTGGTCTCAAAAAGCCAGGAAATACCGTTTTCCTAACATGCATTTTCATCTCCCCGCCAAGTCAAATGAAATAACCAAGTATATGTTCACGTGTTTGTGTGTGCATACACGATCACGGGCACATGCATGCTCTTCTGGGAAGGGTCTAGTACAAAATCATTTTTTAACCAGAAAGTGGGGGAAAAAAGAGCAATTAAACCAAGGAAAAATCTTAAATGGCACTAAATTATGCATGAAAACTAAACAGACTTGGTCTCTGTAGAAAACCTTCTTCTTCAAAAGAAACAGTTCTGGAAAATTAATATCCTGCCCTCGGGGTGGCTCCGGGCGCATGCTGTGAGGACACACAATGTTCCACACAGTTTATGATTCCTTTCGGCTTCCTGGGAACCCGCCCTTATTCTGATCCCCGGACCTTAGGGGATAACTGCTGGATCATCTTTCTCCCGTTCTTCCAAGTGGATCCAATTTATCACATACCACCCAGTCTGCATTGGAATTCAAGAAACAAAACAGTTCTTCATTTTTTTTTTTTTTTTGAGAGAGAGAGAGAGCGAGCGAGCACACAATCGGGGGAGGGGACTTCAGGGGAGCGGCAGAGGGAGAGAGAGAATCCCAAGCAGGCTCCACATTCAGCACAGACCTGGACGTGAGGCTCGATCCCATGACCCCGGGATCATGACCTGAGCTGAAATCGTGAGTCAGACAGACACTCAACCAACTGAGCCACCCAGGTGCCCCATTCCTTCATTTTTAAGTGAAACAAAAGTTCTCAGAAAACGCTTTGGGGGAAATAATACGGCAGGCTCAAAGGAACGAGAGAAGTATCTTCCAAAGTTCTGAGAAATGGCGAAAGGTTTGCTGTTTAAAAAAAGTCCCCACTGTTGAATAAATTGGGGTCAGGTTTCATTAAACAACTCAGATGGGGTTCCTCTCCTGAAGATCTTTCTGGAGGCTTCACTCTGTCAGTAGGTGCTGATAAGCTCAGAGGAAGGGCTCGCGTGTGCCTGTTCTAAACTCATTTGACCATGAAGGCCTTTATGCACAGTTATTAATACCATGATGGCCATTTCTATTCTGCAGATCAGTGTCTGGAACAGGAGGCAATAAAATACATGTGGAAAGGATGGCTGACCCTTTCGCGTGGTGCATGCAGAGCCCCCAGGTGGACACTGGGGGGCAGCACAGGACAATGCACCGGTAAGGATGCCCCCCGCAGGCCCATCTCCCAGCCCACACGGCTCCAAATGTCTCTAACACATTTTTACTGAACTTAGTTACAGAATTATAAATCGCGTTAGCAACTGGTAAGAATCCATTAAAACCAGGAGAAGAAAATGGTTGACCTCAGAACTGGACGTGTGTTTAAGGCTGTGTTAAAAGCAAGAGATTGGGGGGCGCCTGGGTGGCTCAGTTGGTTGAGCGTCCCACTTCGGTTCAGGTCATGATCTCACAGTTTGTGGGTTTGAGCCCCACATCGGGCTCTGTGCTGACAGCTCAGAGCCTGGACCCTGCTTCAGATTCTGTGACTCCCTCTCTCTCTGCCCCTCCCCCCACTCATGTTCTACCTCTCTCTCTCTGTCAAAAATAAATAAACATTAAAAAAATATTTAAAAAATAAAGCAAGAGATTGGGAATGTCCTGTCGCCGGTGAGCGTGTGAGGGGGACAGTCTACGATGCATGCTGGAGGAGGACCGGCAGAGGAAAGGCCTCAGTGAAATCATACACGGCGGGTGCACAAGCAGGAGAGGGAGGGACAGAGCCCGTGCACCAGCGATCCAGCAAGCAGTAAAACGCTGATTAATTTTTTTTAATGTTTTATTATCCATTTTTGAGAAACAGAATGTGAGCAGGGAAGGGGCAGCGAGAGAGGGAGTCACAGAACCCAAAGCAGGTTCCAGGCTCCAAAGCAGGCTCCAGGCTCTGAGCTGTCAGCACAGAGCCCAACACGGGGCTCGAACCCGTAAACTGTGAAATCATGACCTGAGCTGAAGTCTGACGCTTTACCGACTGAGCCACCCAGGTGCCCCTAGTAAAACGCCGATTGCAGTGAAAAGAACACTCTACGTGCCTGTGAAGAAAAACGTGTCCCCAACACACACACAGACGACAGCAGGTAACCATTACTTGTTGAACATCGATACAGACCCACTGTTGTGTGAGAAGCTTGCTGGACCCTCAGCTGGTAAGCTCCGGAAGGTACTGTCTTGTTGACCTTTTTACATATTTTTCATTGTCCAGAAAAATGCACAAACACTTAGTTGTAGTGAACACAAGTCAACACACCCCTGAACCTGCCACGCCAACCAAGGATCAGGACAGGACACTGCTGGGACCTGAGAAGCCCCTGGTGCCCGGGGCCTCGAGGCTCAGCAGAAGTTGTAAGGGTGTCCGTGTCTGCACATGGTAGGCTCAGAATCATTGCGTGCACACCCGTCCAGAGCATGCTGTCCCCAATGCAACGCTCACGTGATTCACCCAGGCTGCTGCATGCGGCTGTATTTAGTTCATTCTGGTTTTTTTATTTTTTATTTTTGAGAGAGAGAGCACGAGTGGGAGGGGGGCAGACAGACAGAGAAGGGGAGAGAGAGAATCTAAAGCAGGCTCTGTGCTCAGCATGGAGCCCGACTCGGGGCTCCATCCGGTGACGGTGAGATCATGAACTGAGCAGAAATCAAGGGTCGGAGGCTCAACTGTCTGAGCCACCCCGTCTGTTGTACCGTGTTCCATTTTGTGAATATTCTACAGTTCATTTATCCTTTCTATTATTGATAGGTGTTTGCCTTCCAAATTTGTGTCAATAGTAGAGGCTAGAGTAGCATAGCGGTAGCTGTCATGGGACTATAAGCTGGTGTAAACATTCTTTTTTCTTTTTAAACTATTTTACTTTATTTTAAGTTTATTTATTTTGAGAGAGAGAGAGAGAGAATCTCACGCAGGATCCGTGCGCTGTCAGCACAGAGCCCGACACAGGGCTCGACCCCACAAACCATGTGATCATGGCCTGAGCTGAAGTCGGACACTTAACCGACTGAGCCACCCAGGCGCCCCTGCTATCAACATTCTTAGACACGATGTCGGTAGTGCTCCCACCTCAGGAGTGGGGTGGTCAGGTATGTGACCATTCAGTCGTAGCAGAAACGCATACATATACATTTTCCCAAAGCACTTGTGCCATCCAGACTCCCAGAATCAGCACGTGGTAATTCCCGTTCATCCGGATTCTTGTTTTTATTCTATTTGATCAGGTCTGGTGGATGTGTCATAATATTGGATTGTGGTTTTAATTTGCATTTCCCTGATCACGGATGACTTCGATCTTCCCTTTCGAAGTGCACCATCCAAATCTTTTGTCATTAGTGTCCACTGGGTTGTCAAGATTTTCTTCTTCATTTGTAAGAGATCGTCACATCCCACAGGTGGGTCCTTTGTCTGACATGTGACTGCGAGTCAGATTTCCAGTTATAATTATGAAATTGCTGTCTTTCCTTTCGGCTCTTCCAAATTTTGCTTCACATACTTTAAGGGTATGCAATTAGGTATATATACATTTAGATTCGTGACGTGTTCTTATTATAGTGATCCTTTTAGCGCTGGTCTCTCGTGACGGATCTTGCCTTAAAATCTAAGTCAGGGGCACCTGCGTGGCTCAGACGGTTAAGCATCCCACTCCTGATTTTGGCTCGGTCATCATCTCACAGTTCGTGGGATTGAGCCCTGCATTGGGCTCCAAGCTGACAGTGTGGTGCCTGCTTGGGATTCTCTCTCTCTCCCTATCTCTTTGCCCCTCCCTCGCTCATGCATGCACGCTATCTCCCTTTCTCAAAAATAAATAAACTTTTTAAAAAATGATACATTATCAGACATCAACATAGCACCAACTGCTTCCACTGGTTAGCTTACAGGGTCCGTCTACATTCAACAGTCAAAAAACATTTTTTTAAGTTTATTTATTTTGAGAGAGAGAGAGAGAGCATGGACAGGGGAGGGGTAGACAGAGAGAGAGTCCTAAGCAAGCTCTACACTGTCAGTGAAGAGCCCAACTTGGGGCTTGAACTCACAACTGTGAGATCATGACCTGAGCCAAAATCATGAGTTGGACACTTAACTGACTGAGCCACTCAGGTGCCCCAACATTTTTTTTTTTTTGTCTTATAGTTAAAACATCTTTTGAAAGCAGAAGATAGAGTTAAAAGAAAAAAAAAACACCTTTGTGAAAATCTTTATCTTTTAATCATACTGAATTTTTATATGACACAATGCTGAATACATTTGGGCTGAAACGTATGGCCTTGGGACTTACTTTCATTTGTCCCATCTGTTTTGATTGCTTTTTCTTCCTCTGTTGTCTTCTTGGGGATTAATCCCACACTTCTCTTCCCTTTGATCTCCTCTCTTAGCTTGGATATTTTTCTGCCTGAAATGCTCCTTCGAGTGGCCTCTGTCATGTGGGGCCCGCTGGCCACACCCCACGATTTCTCTTCTGTTGTGTTTTCAGGAGGACTAGAAGTATTTTTGCGGAGCCTTCATTTCCGAAGAATACTTCTGCAGCTCGTGGAGTTCTAGGTGTGAAATCTTTCCGTACTTCAAGCCCCTGCTACACTTTCCTGCCCTCTAGAACCCTCGCTGAGCCGTTGGTGCTGGATAGGGCTTTGTTCCCTCAAAGATAAAATGTCCCTCCTTCGGTTCGCTCCCAAGACTTCTGGGCTCCTCTTTGGTTTTCGGTGGGTTTTTACTCTTTGTGTTGCTGCTGGATTTCTCTGGGTTTATTCTACTCCAGGTGAGTAAAGTTTCTGGACTTGTGACTTCTGTTGGACTTCCTTGACCAGCTTTTTTTCAGGGTTGCTTTTTTTTTCCCCCCATTCCATTCTGTCCCTTTATTCCTTCTGCGATGAAAACAGTCGTGCGTCAGACCTTGTGTCTTTCTATGAACCCTTTACATTACTTTTGTCCCCACTCTCTTTCCTCTGTCTACCTCATCTGGGTATTTTCTATGGTTGGACTTTCTTTCTTTTCTTTCTTTCTTTCTTCTTTTCTTTCTCTCTCTCCTTTTTTTCTTTCTTTATTTTCTTTCTCTCTTTCTCTCTTTCTTTCTTTCTTTCTCTCTTTCTTTTCTTCAATGTTTATTTTTACGGGGAGAGGGGTCAGAGAGAGACAGAAAATCCCAAGCAGGTTCCATGGTGCTGTCTGCACACAGCCTGATTCAGGGCTCAAACTCACAAACCACGAGATCCTGACCGGAGCCAAAGTCAAGACACTTACTTAACCAGCTGAGCCACCCAGGTGCCCCGACAGATGCACGTTCTAGAGCACCTGCTCTCTGCTCTGCCTCCTCTTTTTAGTAAACCTTCTACTGAATTCGGAGTTTCTTTTTGCATTTTTCAATTTTACAACTTTTTCAATGAGATCCGGTTCTCAGGGACATTCTCCAGCTTTTCTTCTGTCTGCTTGAGCATTAACAGAGTTCTTCAAAAATCCCATGTGATATTTAATATTTCTTGATAAACTGTGAGTCTGTTTCTTATTTCCTATTCTGTGGTGCTCTTCATCTGGGTCATTTGGTCTTTTTTCTTGGCCTGCCTGGCCATTTTTTATTAGATGTTAGGGCAACATTGTGAAGGCTGTGGGTGATGCCTTTGGCACGGGTGGCAGGGGACGGGAGTGGTGCCTTGATCCAGCTGACAGCAGACTGTCGGCATTGTTGGGGCTGGTCTGCTGGTCTCCCCGTCACTCCCTGGGATGTCTCAGTTGAAAGTCGCTGATGTCTGTGGGGGCTCCTCCGCCTTGGAGGGCCCTCGATGCTGTCCCCGTCCTCAGCCCTGTGATCCCCAGAAAGATCTCTGCCCAAGTCCCAGGCACCTGCCGCTGCTTTCTGCTTGGGTTCTGCTGGCCTGGCCTTGCACATGTGCGGCTCAGGAGTCTGGGAACGCTTAGGAGTCGGATGCTTATCCGACTGAGCTACCCAGGCACCCCTGTTTTGTTTTTGTTTTAAATGTGTGTATACTCAATCCAGCCTTAGAGCTGACCTCAGTGGGACTTTTCTGCATACACCCTGCTTCATCATGGCTAAGAATAGAGCACGGGTTTAGAATTTTGTTGTCCACGTGTATCTGACTCACCATTCTCAAAGGAGAAAGGAACAGATCATAGGTAGCCCGGGAAGGGGGCACGTTCACCTGCAGAGGCCGGTAAGATGTTACCATCGTATAGGCCAGAGAAAGGAAACCCAGAAATATCAAGAGAGTAGAGCTGAGGTTAGATATTAGACTTTCCTTTGCAAAATGTATACTTGTCTCTGGAGTTTTCTGGAGGCCATCTACCTACCGTGCCAGATGGCCTCCCTGTTTCAAAATCTCAAGTAGGAATGAGTGATGGTGACACACAGGGACATGTGTGGGCTGTTGCTGAAGACCCTCAGAGGCTTCTGGAATTCAGTGGGCTATTTACAAGCCATGTTGATTCAGTCTGTCATTCCTTTCCAATTTGCACTTTTCCTTCCAGTAAAGGTTCAGCGGTCAACGTCAAAACCCACGTGTGGGAGCCCCGAGGAGGAGTTCCAGGTCCGCAGGGATGTCCTTGTGTGTTCAGAATTCTGCCCACCCCCTGGGACCGGGGCTGCACTGAGACAGGGCTCCCAGCTTCAACCTGGCCTTCAAATCCCAGCGGTGCGTCCCTCCCTCCCCACTGTGGGTGCCCCCCACCGAGCCCGCACAAAGGCTGAGGGACTTCACCAAATCTGAGCATCAAGCCTGGGATCGATCATAATGTTGTGAAATAGGAAAAAAAAAAAAAAAAACCCACTATAGTCCTAACAGAATAGCACATACCAGAACCGTAACTTTATAGCCTGATACCACACCTAAATTGTTATCTGAACAGGATCTCAATTTTGGAGGGGTGCTTGGGTAGCTCGGTTGAGCATCTGACTTCACAGTTCGTGAGTTCGAGCCCCGGGGTCAGGCTCTGTGATGACGGCTCAGAGCCTGGAGCCTGCTTTGGATTCTGTGTCTCCCTCCCTCTGTTTCTCCCCTGCTCACTCTCCGTGTCTCTCTCTCTCAAAAATAAACATTAAATTTTTTTTTTAAAAACAATGCACCTGCAGACAGACTCTGCCATGGACACAGAATAGTCCTGAAATTGAGGTGAAACTCCAACGGGAACCAAAATCAGATACTTTTTAAATCACTGAAAGGATAAAAGCAAACAAAACATGTTGAAAGCAAAGTAAAATAAAACTGAACAAAACCCACAAAAACTAACCTAAAAAAGTACCCATAAAACATAAAGCAGCAAAGTCTCATGGGGTCCCACAGTCGTTAAGATGGAGATGTCTGTGTCTACTAAAAGCTGAATCTTTTTAGTTAAAAGCAAGGAAGAAAAACCAAAAGAAGAGAACCAAAGGGTGGCCGGCAGGGAACATAAATACAAATCGACCATCAGAAAATCTAAATAGAAGGATTAATTTCAAGCAATACCTCATTCCTACAGAAAGCAATTCATCATATTATACGGAGAAATGAAGAGGGAAATCTTGTAATAGAAATGAAATGAAGAAAGAACATTTTAGCCTTTACGCATGCCAAAGAGCATGCCCTTGAAATACTTGAAGAAATACCCATTTGGAATCAAAATCAGAAAGTACAGTCACATCAGTTTAAATTGCCTCTATAACACGAGGCATTTTAACTCAAGGGTTTATGGCTACAGGAAACGCCATTATTGTTGCAGAGGTCAGGCTAAAACGGCGAACCCGCACCTTCAAGCACGAACATTCTTTATGTCTGAATTCTCCAGGGCTTTTACGAAAAGTGACTCAGAGCCGCTCAGACTCAAGCCCAGTTTGCCGGGGTTTCTTCTTCCATCACCACACGGTGGTGCCCAGGATGTACTTGGCATTCACCCAGCCTGGTAGCTTCAGACACCACCCAGCTCCCCGCCCTCCATCCCCTGCGGCTCCTCAGCCTCCAGGCTCCTGCCTCTCACCGGTCCCCTCGGACACCCCCTGGGGCCTTTTCGAATTTGCATCAGAAATTTAACTCTGATCTTCCCCAAACTTCCTTATTCTGCAGCTCTCCACTTGGCAGGAGCCTCTGGTTGCACAGAGCTGAACCCAGAGGCATCTTGGACTCCTGTCTCTTTCTCAGATGCCGCCCCCAAGCACCAGCACCCCCACCTGCTTTACCCTCCAAAGCGTGGGGTGACCACTGACTCCCCACAGCCTCCAAGGCCTCCCGGGGCCCCAGTACTCCAAGCCTCAGGGCCTCTGTGCTCCCCCTCGGCCACCCTGGGCTTCCCGCTGGCCCCGCCCCTGTCCTTGCAGGTGAGAAGGGCAGAGGGATGCAGCCAGCAGCCAGCCAGCCCATCCCTCCTCTGTGCTGCCTGCCTCCTGCCCCCCTTCCCATCTGTCCCCAGGAGAGGGTCCTCCCGCCCCCCCTTCCCATCTGTCCCCAGGAGAAAGGCACCTCGACAGTTCCTGTGTACCGCGTTCACGCCGCACCCCCGTCCAGACGCGTGCCTGGCCCACAGCAGCTGCACAGCATTTCTTTCCTTTGCTGGACTCGTATCTTTCCTTCCCTTCCCTAAAATTCCACTTTGTATAGTGTATCTTGGATCCAAAGAACAACCAAATTCTATTATGTATTATGTTAGCTTCCCATTCATTTATTTTGGGGGCTGTGTAATTGAATAATTTAGGCTACTCTACAAGCATCCTTTTTGCCCCCAGTATTGTAACAGATAAAAGGAGAACAGGTATTATTTTCTTAAAAAGCGTATCTTGGCATTTCACTCTTAGCGTGAGCCTGAGTTGAAACAGACATTTCTTGTAGTTAAAAAAAAAAGTTTTTAGAAAAATTCTAATTATTTCGGGAGCTATTACATTTCAGAATATATTTCGCTTATATTTAGTTCACTGTCATATCTCTATCGAAACATGGGATTTTTCTGCAGTTTGTCAGAGCAATTTTCTTTTTAATTTGGTTGTGGTGTAATGATCCTAATTTTATTAAATTTATCGAGACACTTTCTCTCCTTTAATGTGTTAATTTTAACTAGATACCTATTATTTGCTTCTTGAAAACTTGCAAAAAGTCACTATGAGAATTTTTCTGAAACTAAATTAACAATTACTTCAATTTCTTACAAGCTTTTAAGACCATTCTAGTTTTCTACTTCTGCTTTTGGGACATTTTTAGTAAGCTCAGAAGTATCCCACTTCTTTGAGATTTTATTTATATATTTATTTATTTTTTTTAACTTCTTTGAGATTTTAATATTTTATTAAATAATCAACTATGTATTAAAACTTACAATTGTACAATGGATTCCTCAGTAATACAAATTCAGCCCCACAACTCATAGCTTGTATTTTTCTCCCAATTTTATAAATTAATGTTTTTCTTCTTTTTATCTGACTTGTTAGAAGTTAGACCTTTATCTTCGGTTTGGTCAAAGAGTTTGTTTTCTGAGTATCAATTTCTTTCTTTTTTTTTTCTTTCAATGTTTTTATTTATTTTCAAGAGAGAATGACAGAGTACAAACAGCGGAGGGATAGAGAGAGAAAGAGACACAGAATCTGAAGCAGGCTCCAGGTTCTAAGCTGTCAGCGCAGAGCCTGATGTAGGGCCTGAATCCACAAACTGTGAGATCATGACCTGAGCTGAAGTCAGTAGCTTAACCGACTGAGCCACCCAGACACCTCTGAGTGCCAATCTCTGATCTTGTCTTAGTTTCTCTGTCTCAGAGGGACAGCCTGGCGCACTGGGGCAGAGAAACCCTGGGCGACAGAGCAGCGGGGGACAGGCCAGAGGACACGTGGATCCCTGCCAGTCCTATTGAAGGGCAGACTGACCCTTGGGCTGGCTGCTGCTTCAGTAAGCAGGGACGAGGTGCAACAGAATTCAGACAAGAAAAATACATAATTGCTTCTTAAAAATTGCCTTAATTCCCTTTTTAGGAATTAGAGCAGAGAATCCGATTCTGTTACAAGTTTTTTTCCCATGCTGCTTGAACGTGACATTTCCAAGCATTCCACATTAATCTCTCCATCTGAAATCTGGGGGTGGGGAAGCCAATCGTCAGCGTGGCAGCACAACGCTTGGGTCTGTCTGTCTGTCTGTCTGTTGCTCTCCTTCCCCCCCACCTCCTCCACCCTCTTTTCCTACCCACCTTACACGGTTGTATCCAACCATTAGAGTGGAAATCTGAACTACACGATGTACACGGTTAAAGAATAAAAGAGAACAGGGTGATGAACACAGTGGCAGTTCATTGATATGGAAAAATAATGTTTTCCTCTCTCTTTTTCTAATCTGCTCCTTATTGCCGCAATGTTACAAGATGAGGTGGGGAGCCAGGGGGCAGGCTTTGCGGAACAGAGAGAAATATTCAGGAGTTGATGATCCTACTCCCGTTTGAAAGCGTTCGACAAATTCCCCGTCAGGAAGGGGTTACCGCTCCGTTAGTTGTGTTTCCCGTGAATTTGATAAAAGAACAGAACGAATATTAATGATACCTCCAGTTTGTTAAGTTTTACGGCATGTGTAAATCCATTCTTAAATATTTAGGCACAATCATCTTCTGTTTTGAATAATTTTTAAAATGGGAAAAACAATCTGTGTGCAACAGTTAAGCAAGCAGGTGGTGCTTGGATGCTTATCGAGAAGCTGTGTTCATTTGCTCTTAGGCATATAAAACGATGTAAAAACATAATTTATTCTCAGGACTACTTTAAACAAAGAATAGCAAAACTTTACTCAGAGATTGACTACAGTGAATAATAAACATTTTTATTTTAATGGGTGTTCATTGCTTATAAATATATCTGTAAATTCAACTATAGGGCTGTAATAGTGCTAAACTAAATTACTCAAAATTGTTCTTATTAGATAAAAAGTAGTTTCAATCACTATTTTAAAAAGAGGGATGTTCTGACTTTTTTTAAAGTTTATTTATTTATTTTGAGAGAGACAGAGACAGTACAAGTGGGGGAGGGGCAGAGAGAGAGGCAGACAGAATCCCAAGCAGGCTTCACACTGT
Source organism: Prionailurus bengalensis (assembly GCF_016509475.1). Lineage (NCBI taxonomy): Eukaryota > Metazoa > Chordata > Mammalia > Carnivora > Felidae > Prionailurus > Prionailurus bengalensis. Next base: position 63,840,181 of record NC_057348.1, on the reverse strand, counting down.
CAGCACGGATCCCAAAGCAGGGCTCGAACTCATGAAACTGTGAGGTGAAACCAAGAGCTGGATGCTTACCCGACTGAGCCAGTCAGGTGCTCCACAAAAAGAAAAACTTCCTTTCAAAAGCCTATCTGTAGTTATGCTCAAAGGAATTTAACCAAATCAAAGGCATATAGGGGAAATTAATATATCCTAGAATAATATTGTGATGTGTTTCACTGATACATCAAGGCATCAAAGAAGACATCCAGATGCCAACAGACATGAAAAAATGCTCAACATCACTCATCCTCACGGAAATACAAATCAAAACCACGATGAGATACCACCTCACAGCTGGGAGAATGGCTAAAATGAATGACTCAGGAAACAACAGACGTTAGCGAGGATGCGGAGAAAGGGGAGGCCTCGTTGCACTGTTGGTGGGAACGCAGACTGGTGCAGCCACCACGGCAAACAGTATGCAGGTTCCTCTGAAAGTTAAAAGTAGAACTACCCTACAATCCAGAAACCACACCACCGGGTATTTACCCCCCAAAATGCAAAACCACTAATTCAAAGGGACACATGCACCCCAATAGCCAAGATATGGAAACACCCCAAGTGACTGATGAATGGATAAAGATGTCATATACATACAATGCAATATTATTCAGCCATAAAAAAGAACGATGTCTTGCCATTGGCAATAATGTGTATGGAGCTAGACAATAATGCTAAGTGAAATAAGCCAGTCAGAGAAAGACAATACCATGTGTTTCACTCATATGTGGAGTTTAAGAAACAAATGAGCCAAGGGGAGAAAAAAGAGAGACAAACCAAGAAACAGACTCTTAACTATAGAGAATAAACAGATGGTTACCAGAGGGGAGGTGGGTGGGGGATCGGGAAAATAGATGATGGGGATTAAGGAGTGCACTTGTTGTGATGAAAAAAATAAAAAAATAAAATGCTTTAAAAAAAGAAGTTCTCAAAGAAACTATGGCACACATTTTGCGGGTCTAATAACACATATCTTGAGTCTCCTTCTGATTATTTCCCAAGAGGACAGAAACAACTAAATCCACAGCAAATGAAGACAAAGAGATGTTTTGCCCATGGTTAGAGGTGTAGGGGTGAGCTCTTTTAATTTTTTAAGCATTTTATGGGTTCACTGTCATCCAGACTTGCTGTTACCCCCAACGTAATTTCAGGCCTGGTCTTTTGAAAGTCTCTGTAGGAGAAGCTATCATACCAGATGGGGTGGAGTATCTCGTAGGCAGGCGGCACGCTCAAGACCTGAGCTGGGAAACAAAAGGGGAAGCCAACTGGGAGAGTCAGGGCCCAGGCAGCGGAGCCAGGCTCTCCTCCTTCTGCTCAAGCATATTTATCGTCACCTCGTCACATCCTGGGCCAGTAACTCCTGAGGACAACTGAACCCAAGTGAGACACGGAACTGGCTTCTTCAGGAAAGAGAACTGCACCGGGATGGGTCTCAGGACAAGATCTTGGCTCCCGAGGATGGAACGGAGAACCCCAGAAAGGGCGAAACACCTGAACAGGCGAGTTACCATAGAAATGATTGAAATTCGACTATTCAATAAAGACACCAAGGCCAGGTAAACTGACATTTGATTTCAGTGTAACCTCCAATCCTGCTGTTCTTTAAACTCCTCTGTCTTGGGAATAAATGAAGAGCCTCCCAGGAATAGCATGAAGCCAGGAGGACTGAGTACCAAAGCCTGATAAAGACGGTAACCTGAAGGAAATCCAGATTCATCCATAAATAGAAATATAAAAGTTTATTTTATTTTACTTTATTTTACCGAGAGAGAGAGCATGACCTGGGGAGGGGCAGAGGGAGAGAGAGACAGAGAATCTTAAGCAGGCTCCACACCTGGCACAGAGCCTGACACGGGACTCGATCTCGCGACTGTGAGATCATGACCTGAAACTGAATTCAAGAGTTGGACACTTAATCAACTGAGCCACCCAGGTGCCCTGGAAATACAAAATTTTAAAAGCAAATATAAATATATAGAATTCAGCATTATATATTAACCAGTATAGGATGATGGACTGAGAAATAAAAGTGTGGTTCAACAGAAAATGTATCATCATGTTTTATATCAATACTTAGAACAGAAAAACCATTTTAATATGAAATTATTTAGCAGATACTCTTAGTAAAACATTGCAAAAGCAGAAAACCTTTAAATAAGAGAACGGTTTACTGAAGTCTAATGGGAGTTATTCTCCTGAATGATGAGGCATAAAATTATTTCAATTAAAACCAAGGACTAGAAAAGGATGCCCCCCTGTCATCATTGTTTGATTTAAACTTAGAGACAATGAAACAAAGGAATAAAACAGCTGTGCCAGACACCAGAAGCCACTAGGAGTCCATGGGGATGCTGTCAGCAAGAATGATACTCAGAAAACCAAGTAACTTTCTGAGGCTTTAAAATACGTACACAGAAAAGAGAGGGAGAGAAATATTCCACTGACAATAGCAGGCACACCTAAAAATTAGCAAAGATGGTAAAAAGCTTCCTTAAAAAAAAAACCAAAAAACTAGTCAAAGAAATGAATCAAGAACCAAAGAGAGGTGTCTGGGTGGCTCAGTTGGTTAAGCATCTGACTTCAACTCAGGTCACGATCGCACAGTCTGTGAGTTCAAGCCCCATGTCGGGCTCTGGGCTGACAGCTCAGAGCTTGAAGCCTGCTTCTGATTCTGTGTCTCCTTCTCTTTCTGCCCCTCTCCTGATCATGCTGTCTCTTTCTCTCCCTCAAAAATAAATAAACATTAAAAAAAAAAAAAAGAACCAAAGAGAAAGACTTACTGTGTACCAGGAAGGGGACATTTCAGATCACAAAGATTGCAGCCCAGGGACTTCCCAACTGGGACTGGGACAGAGCTGTTGATGAACGCCACTCCCTTTGGGTCAGGCCCCGAATTACCTACTGTACCTGCAAGCAGGAGTAAAGCAGAAGCAGATGACGTCCACGGGACTAAGCCTCTGCCTGATCGGCCTGCCATATGTGCAATCTGTCTATGCAAATATCAACCCTCTCTGGGTATGTTAACATCATCGTTAGTCCCAAGTTATTCCTACAAACTTCTGCAAAGAGACTATCCAGCAAACAGTAAAAAATGAATAAATACCGAGACCAGACGAGAATGAAAGGTACAGAATAGAAACATAATTGCTTCAGACACTGGAATTATCTGACACAGAATGTAAATGAAGTTTGCTGACTATATTAATGAAGGTAAAAGACGAAAATTGAGAATTTTGGAAGCAGACTAGAAACTATTAAGAAAGAATCAAGCGGAAATTCTAAAACTGGAAATATAATAGTCAACATTAAGAAGGCAATGGGTAAGAATGACACAGAGTAGATACATCTGAAGACAGAACGAATGAGGTGGAACACAGTCGGTTAAGCATCCGACTCTTGACTTCAGCTCAGGTCCCCCAGTTGTGAGATCGAGCCCCAAGCTGGACCCTGTGCTGACAGCACAGAGCCTGCTTGGGATTCTTTCTTTCCCTCTGTCCCTCCCCTACTTGCATGCATGTTCCCACTTTCTCAAAGTAAATAAATAAACATAAAAAAAATACACAGAGAGTATGTAATTGACACAAAGGAAATAGCAAGAAGCTGAGACTCTGGGAGTTAGCAGACTTTTTGTGTAAAGGGCCAAAGAGCAGACATTCTAGGCTCTGTGGACGAAACAGTCCTAGCCAACTCAGTTTTATCACGGCAGCAAGAAAGCAGCCATACACAACATGTAGATGAGTAAGTGTAGCTGTGTAGCTGGGCAACGTCATTTATAGAAAGACGCAGTGGGTTGGACTCAGCCAGTCGGCCAGTTTGCCAGGTCCTGGTCTAACTTATGTGAAATTAAATCACCAATAGTTGATTAGAAAATAATGCCTGAGCAATTTTTTAAGAGATCGGGAAGAGAATTTTCAAAACTTATGAAAGGCTTTATGCCAGAGATTAAAAATATCTCCATCAAAGTAAAAGAGAATAAATAAAAAACAAACTATAATCTTGGAATATCATTATGAAACTGCAGGAGAAAGAAAACAAAAACAAAAACAAACAGCCCAAGAAAAACCAAAAAACACAAAGACAAAATCTTAACATTGAACAGAGAAAAACAGAGCGAAAAGCAGCCCGTGAATAAAGCTGAACACGGAGAGTAAAAGAAAATGAAAAATATCTTCCATTTTCAAAGGAAATGACAGTAAAAATAGAGGTACACATTGAGCAAACGTTCTTTAAGGATTCTTTCTATAAACTGAGGAAGACTTTTTGAGATTCTATATATAAGTGAACTCAGGCTGTATTTGTGTTGTTTTTTTTTTTTAATTTATTTTTGAAGGATAGAGAGACCGAGCGTGAGCAGGGGAGGAGCAGAGAGAGAGGGAGACATAGAATTTGAAGCAGGCTCCAGGCTCCAAGCTGTCAGCCCAGAGCCCGATGAGGGGCTCGAACTCACCAACTGGGAGATCATGACCTGAGCCGAAGTCGGACGCCCAGCCGACTGAGCCACCCAGGCGCCCCTCTCAGGCTGTATTTGTAAACAGTTTCAAATGCACAGTGCTGAGGACATTCATTGCCACCAGACCCTTACTAAAGGGTAGTCTTCAGAAAGACTGTTATCATCACAAACACGTGAGTTAATATACACGAGTGCTGTCCAAGGAAAAGGACAATATTAATGCATCGCTATACATAGAACAAAGCTGGAGGTATCATGCTGCCTGACTTCAAATTATATTTCAAACCCATAGTAGTCAAAACAGTATGGTGCTGGCAGAAAGATTCACATCTAGACCAATGGACTCAAAGGAACCAACACATGAATGGTCAACTCATCTTCCACACAGGTGCCAAGGATACACAGTGGGCAAGGATAATCGCTTCGGCAAATGGTGTTGGGGAAGCTGGATCGCCACATGCAAATGGATGAAATTGGACCCCTATCTCACACCACACACAAAACTCAACTCAAAATGGATGAAAGACTTAAACATAAGACCCGAAATCATAAAACTCCTAGAAGAAAAGTTAGAGATAAAGCTCCTTGACAGTGGTCTTGGGGATGATTTCTTGGATGTGACACCAAAAGAGAAGGAAAAGAAAAGAAAAAGCAAACATAAACAATTAGGACCATATCAAATTTAAAAGTTTCTACAGAGTAAAGGAAATAATCAACAGAATGAAACACAACCTACAGGATGGAAGAAATATTCACAAGCCGTGTAATCCAATTAGGGGTTAATATCCAAAATATATAAGCAACTCAACAACTATATTAAAAAGCAAATCAGGGCACCTGGGTGGCTCCGTCGGTTAAGTGTCCGACTGTGGCTCAGGTCATGATCTCACAGTGGGTTCAAGCCCCGCGTCAGGCTCTGTGCTGGCAGCTCAGAGCCTGGCACCTGCTTCAGATTCTGAGTCTCCCTCTCTCTCTACACCTCCCCCACTCACTCTCTGTCTCTCTCTCTCAAAAATAAACAAACATTGTCAAAAAAAAGAAACTCAACAAAATATATAAACAGTAGACAAAATATATAAACAGTAGGACTACCGTCACACAAAGGAAACCCAGTGTGTAACCCAGTCACACAAAGGAAACAAAATCACGGTCTCAAAGAGAGATCTGCACCTTCATGTGCACTGCAACATTATCCACAATAGCCAAGATACGGAAACAACCTAAATATCTCTTGACGGGTTAAAGGGCAAAGAAAATGTGATACAGGGGCACCTGGGTGGCTCAGTCGGTTGAGCGTCCAATTTTGGCTCAGGTCATGATCTCACGGTTCATAGGATCAAGCCCCACGTTGGGCTCTGTGCTGACAGCGTGGAGCCTGCTTGGGATTCTCTCCCTCTCCCTCCCTCCCTCCCTGCCCCTCCCCTGCTCATTCGCTCTGTCTCTCAAAAAAATAAATAATAAACTTAAAACATGAAAAAAATAATAAAGGCTTGGGGCGCCTGGGTGGCACAGTCGGTTAAGCGTCCGACTTCAGCCAGGTCACGATCTCGCGGTCCGTGAGTTCGAGCCCCGCATCGGGCTCTGGGCTAATGGCTCGGAGCCTGGAGCCTGTTTCCAATTCTGTGTCTCCCTCTCTCTCTGCCCCTCCCCCGTTCATGCTCTGTCTCTCTCTGTCCCCCAAAAAATAAAAAATATAAAAAAAAATTAAAAAAAAAATAATAATAATAAAGGCTTAAATGAAAGCAGCTTGCTGATAGTGACTCTCCAGGGTATAAAAGTCATGACTCATAGATAGGAGGATGGTAACCCCCCCAGTTCCTGGCTCTCTGTGTCCACCTCCTCCCCTCCCCCATACTAACAGATAAACCACAGCCGTCGCAAACCAGGACCTGTCCACCCGCGAGTCTGGGCAAAGCTGGACAAGATGAGTTAACGAACACGTGACTCAGGGGATACATCTGAGCACCAGCTCTGCGCCAGGAAAGCGTCTGTGTGTGCCCACGTATTTTTCTCATTTGACTTTCGCACCACCACTGATGAATCAGGCAGCAGCAGCCTTCCCCCCAAGTTTCTTCTGGCATCGTCTCTAATTCTGGAAGGGAACTGGCCTTCAAGGAGAGAGTCCTACAACGCCAGTGCATGCTAAGGAATCAATGTGGTTAAAAGCACACCTTCCAAACCTGTCAAAAGGAATTCAGCAAAGGCACCACGAAATGAGCCCATCGAGAGCACTGCGCTGATAAATTTAGACTTTGTGTTTTAAGTTGACTTGGCAGGTTGTGTCAAATTCCTCAGACGTGAAGGCTTAGCAAATAAAGCAACTCTACAACAGTAATTAAGAGAATCGTTTTCAAGCTAATTATGCTGTGTTTCTGCATGCCAAATAAAACCGCCGTGACAGGTGACGATTGAACACAGATACCGACTGTCAGAAAAAAGGCAGGAGGAAGGGGATCTTAAAATAGGATGAAATGTCAAGGCTCATGAAAAGGAAACTTCTTCCCTTGACCCCTGTGCTGGGGCGGCTCTCAGTTACACTCATATAGTTTCGTCAAGTCGGTATTTGGCCCAAAGACTACATTAAGTATGAATTATGTAAAGAACGTATCCCTGGATGCACCTGAAGACTTATACGATACTTAGATGAGAGTCTGTGGTCTTAAATGAACTTTTGCATACATTTAGTTATTTTTAGAACTCTGTGAGACAAGATGCTATTTTCCCACTTTACAGATGTGAAAACTGAGGTGCACAGGTAATCCGTGACTTGCCCAAACTCATCAGCCACGAGGTGGCAGACAGAAAATCAAAATCCGGTCTTTTAATGATTATTTATGTTTTTGAGAGAGAGACAGAGCATGAGCAGGGGAGGGGCAGAGACAGAGAGGGAGACACAGAATCCAAAGCAGGCTCCAGACTCTGAGCTGTCAGCACAGAACCCTACGCACAAATTGGGAGATCATGACCTGAGCCAAAGTCGGACGCTTAACCGACGGAGCCACCCAGGTGCCCCCAAAATCCGGTTTTTTAAAATGGTGACGGGTATTGAAGAGGGCTGTTGGGATGAGCACTAGGTGTTGTATGGAAACCAATTTGACCATAAATTTCATATTAAAAAATAAAAAATAAATGGAGGGCATATGTAGTCTCTACTGAACCAGCCGTAACTGTTCCTCGCGTGGAAAAATTCTCTGTATTTTCCAATCTCCTTGCACGATACATTTTAGCGCCCTACCACACAGTCGTGAATGACTCAGCTGTGGAGCAGAGGTCCTCACCAATTACTTACGTATCTGAGCCAGGCTTCTGTAGGTCATGGCCTACAAAGTGGATTATTGCTTCCGGATAAGCTTCTAGAAGTACAACCCCCAGGTCACAAATTCTGAACATTTTTAACACTTGATACCCGTTGTCAAGTGGTTTTCCGGAAATATTACAGGACTTGCATTCGCTGTACAGAATGAGTGCGTTAGTGAAGCACTGACGCCTTCTGTTCATTCTTCGGCCACTGCCGACCAAGTGCCCGCTACGTGTCGCCTACCGTACAGACGCCAAGGATACAGTGGCGAAAAGACCAGGCATGATTCCTCTCCTGGGGGGATAGAGCCTAGTGAGAGACACAGACACTACCCAACACCAACAGTAACAAGTAGCCACCCTCTGTGTGTACTTACTAAGGCTGGGAGTTGTCTTCTGCCCTAAATATATATGAAATAACACGACTCTCAAACAGTCCCTCACATACTATCACTGCCTCCTTGCAAGAGCAAAGTGGGGTGAAGCGGCTGACCCCGGGCCGCGGAGCTAGGAAGGAAAGGGGCGTGTGGCCCCCGCAGACCATGACCCCTCCCACCAACAGACTAACCACTCATGTGATGTCCAACCAGAGCGGGCAGCATCGAGGACACTCCCTCTCTGGTGCATCTCGCGCTCGGCACAGGGGGCCCCCGCCTTGTGAAAGGACGGGATCCAAACACTTGTATTTCTTCCCCTGTTATTTGTCTATTACAAACTCTTTTGTAGAAACAATATCATAAACCGCCTCTAGTCCCATCTCCGAGACTTATTTTACCCATTTGGATGGACGGCGATGTTACAAGGATAAAAGTACTTCAACTACACCTTTGCATCAGTTAAAACTAATCTCCAGGGGAAACTGGAAGTCCAGGAAATTCCCTCCTACAGGGAGGGACGGGTGGAAGGCAGGAATCTTCAGTGATGGTTGGAGATGAATGCACAAAGGAGGTGAAGATCCACGGCCGACTGACTCCTGGCCCCACGGGGCTTAGAAGGAAGGCGGCCTGGCCTGGGGCTGCCGACAACGTTTTCCCATTTTACAGCAAAGGTGTAAGTTCCAGAAAAGAAAAAGGAAGAGCACGAACGCCCCCAGGCCTGCTGCCAGACCTAGCGGCTACATTACCTTCTAACTATTTTATCTGAATGTGTGTGGATGTGGGCAGGTGTGTGGTTTGCTGTTTCCAAACTGTGGCCCTGACACGCAGGGCAAGGGCTCACCGGGCCCTCCATCAGTCTCATTCTGTCCCCTGCCCCAGAGAAAACCTCCATCAATCTCTGCTATGTGTGCTGTGGCTGCATTAAACCACGTACACACACACACACACACCCACACACACACCAATCGAAATAATGCAGATTTTAATTTGGTTGATTTTTACATTTAAATGAACTTAAATTTAAAAAAATTCAATGCTTATTTAGTTTTGAGAGAGAGAGAGAGAGAGAGAGAGCAAAAGCAGGGGAGGGGCACAGAGAGAGGGAGACACAGAATCCGAAGCAGGCTCCAGGCTCTGAGCTGTGAGTACAGAGCCCGACACGGGGCTCAAACTCACGAACTGTGAGATCATGACCTGAGCCAAAGTCGGACGCTTAACCGACTGAGCCACTCAGGTGCCCCTACATGAACTTGAATTTAAATACGAATGCCTCTTGCTTATTATATCGTTACTTAGCTACCACGTCTTATGACCTTCTCTCCCTGTTGACAGCAATACAGACGCTGGGGGCACCTGGGTGGCTCAGTCCACTAAGCGTCCAACTTTGGCTCAGGTCATGATCTCACAGTTTGTGAGTTTGAGCCCCGCATCGCACGCTCTGCTGTCAGCACAGCACTGTCCACTCACATCCACTGTCCCCTCTCTCTCTGCCCCTCCCCCCCTCAAAAATAAATAAACATTTAAGAAAACACAAATGCTGCATATCAGTACATTACAGGAGTGTGGCATAATTCACTTCTCCGTCCGGCCGATGACCACTGTTTAGACGGTTTCCATTTTTTCCCCATTATTAACAACAGTGATTTAACAAATACACATATTCTAGTGTCCCTGTATGAAGTCCACTAGGGATTCTCTACCTACCCAGAATCAGAAACGCACGATCTCGGCACATTGCCTTGTTGTGCACGCTTAGAATTTTAAAACACGCGGCCAGACTTGTTTCCAGAGCAGCCCTTTGGATTCAGGCTCACACCAGCTGTGCACAACATGGTCTGTCCACATCCTCGCCACTCACTGTCACCCTTCTTCCTCACAGTACCGGCTGAGAGTCCGCTTTCCCCCATATTGCTTCACGGTTCCGTGAAAACCACCAAGTTTCAACATTTTTTTCACAGTGTTGTTTTCATCAATATTCCCTGTACTGTATCTGCTCCCTCCTCAAATATTAAAAAAAACAATTTTTTTTTTAGTTTACTTATTTTGAGAGAGAGAGAGAACACATGAGTGGGGTAGGGGCAGAGAGAGAGAGAATCCCAAGTAGGGTCCACACTGCCAGCGCAGAGCCCAACGTGGGGCTCGAACTCGCAAACTGTGAGATCATGACTGGCACCAAAATCAAGAGTCAGGCAACCTACTGAGCCGCCCAGGCATCCCTCAAATATTTTTTTATTAATTTACAGTTTTAAGTCTATTTGGATGCCAAATCCTTGCCTTTGCGGTCTTTATTGTATTTTATTGTAGAAAAATCTCATACGGTATTTTTTTTTTTTGTATTTTAGTTTTTTGTATCTTGATGGAGAAAAATTTCATTCCCCTTGATATAAATTCTTACAGATTCAAAGACTTACTTTTCACACGTAGACTTCTAAACCACCTGGGACTTACGTTTGCACAAGGCATGAGGCTGTCTGGGAAGCTGGCCTAATGGGCCTTTCTCCTCCGGGGTTCTGACGGGGACCCTGCCCTCTCTCTGGGTAGGGATGGGCTAACCCCCAAAGCTCCAGCTACCGCAGCATAACTACCGCCAGGCGTTTGAAAAGGATCACCTTGTAAATCGTTTCCTCTGGGGACATTCTCAGGTACGTTCCCTTCCTGCATGAGCAATGCTGCTCTTGCTGGCACGCGCCTTCCCTGTGTCTTTCAGCAATAATGGGGTGGGGAGGAGTAAGCCCTCTTCGTTCTTGTGAATGTGAAAATGTCTCTGGCCTTAAATGTGAAAACGTCTCTGGCCTTATTCTGGAATGAGAGTGTGATGACCTTCGAATTCTGGTTCAGAACTGTCTGCTCTCGGCACTTTTTTTAAGTACACTATACCCCCAATGCAGAGCCCAGGGCGGGGGCTTGAACTCACAACCCTGAGATCGAGACCTGAGCTGATATCAACAGTTGGAGGAGCTTAACTGGCTGAGCCACCCAGGCACCTCACTCTCCACTTTAAAATAGGTACAGTATGGGGGCACCTGGGGGGCTCAGTCAGTTAAGCATCTGACTCTTGATTTCAGTTTGGGTCAAGATCTTACGGTTGTGAGATTTAGCGCCACATTGGGCTCTGTGCTGACAACACAGAGCCTGTGTGGGGTTCTCTCTCTCCCTTTCTATCTGCCCCTCCCCTGTTCACACACACACCTATGTGCTCGCTCTCTCTCTCTCAAAATAAAGTAAAAAAAAATTAAAAAGATACCAACAAGAGATGTTACCACTCATCTTATTTTTACCAGTAAAGTTTCCCTATAAATGGATACTATAATCCTTTATCCCTTTATTTATTTCTAATACACTTGTCCGAGGTCCATGTTGGAATGCTCTATTAGCTCTATATCCTTAGGGGTAAACTCTCCAATGCATTGGGTTCCATGGCATATTTTCCATGGTTTTGTATTCTTTTTTTTAGTATGTGTCATCAATTTTGGCTATCAACTCATCCTCCAAAGGATTTTCTTCTAAGAAAGTCTGACACATATCCTGGAGCGGGTACACAGGTGTTTCGCCTGGGCTCTGTGGAATTCACCCGTTCATTAGTCAGTTTTTTTTAAAAAAATTTTTAAATGTTTATCTATTTTTGAGAGAGAGAGAGAGAGAGAGAGAGTGTGAGTGGGGCAGGGGCAGGGGCAGAGAGAGACAGAGACACAGATTCTGAAGCAGGCTCCAGGCGCTGAGCTGTCAGCATGGAGCCCGAGGCTCGAACTCCATGGAGCACGAGATCATAACCTGAGCCAGTCAGACAGTCAGCTGACTGAGCCACTCAGGCACCCTCATTAATCAGTTTTTTGATAGTTTCTTGAATTAGGATCCCCCCACAAAGATCAGTATAAAATGAGAGGGAAGAGCTACATTCCTCTCCTGTGAAGAACTCGATTGGAATCATGGTGTATTATCCCAGCCCAGGTTAATGGGGGAAATTTTCTGTTATCTACTCGTGATAATATATATCATGGCTTCCCAGCCCTTTCTTCCAAAGGGGGAGCCTAGTTTGGCGTCCCTCGTGCACAAGGCACCCGCAACCTCAGCTCACTCGGGCAGATAAGAAAATCTCACCCCTCAAGACACTCCCTGTCCATTATTACCCAGGTAGCTATCACAACTATCATTTACGCATCTTTGAAAATTTTTAGTTGTATCAACAGTAAAAAAATAGAAATCTTACAGGTTGGATGAAGATTTTCCATATGTACATACTTGTGCAGCTACTACCCCAGTCTCCAACAGAAAATTTATTTCCCCAGAGAACTTCCCCATGCCCCCCACTAGCTTGAACTTTAAATACATAACATCATACAGTATGTATTCTCTTATTCAGGGCTTGTTTTCCTCAGAATCTTATTTTTGAGATTCCACCATGTCTTGCCTGTAAGAAGTAGTTCATTCCTTCTGACACCTGAGTGGTTCTGTGCGGTATGAACCTGTCATAGTTTGTTAATCCATTCTCCTCCTGATGGGCACCGAGGCTATTTCTAGTTTTGAGCTCCTATGACTAAAACAGATATGTACGTTTTGGTAAATGTCTTTTGGTGGACAGGTGCAATCGGCCCCCTTGGGTGAGTAACCAAGAGCAGACGTGCTTGGCCATGGGAGGCACAGGTGTTAAGTTCGCAAGTCAGTTCCTCACCATCATCTACTATTGCCAGGCTCTTTCATTTTGGCCATTCTGGTGAGGAACATCGCCATTTTTAGGGCTCTTTTTTTAATTACTTTGACCAAAGTATATCAAAATAAGGATCTAAAGTTTTGCAAAAGGATCAATATAGAAAGCTATGCTATTTATTTACTTACTTATTCATTCGAGAGAGAGTGCGCATGTGTGTGTGAGTGGGGGAGAGAGGCAGAGGGAGAGAGAATCTCAAGCACGCTCTATGCTCAGGGTGGAGCCTGACACAGGGCTTGATCCCACGATCCTGGGATCATGACCTGAGCCAAAATCAAGAGTCAGATCTTCAACTGATGGAGCCACCAAGGCGCCTATTTATAATATATATATACACATATACATATATATGTATGTGTGTGTATATATATATACATATACATTATATATATACATATACATACACACACACACACACACACGCAAATATATACATTATATATACGTATGTATACATTATATACATATGTATATATACACACACACGTGTATGTATTTATATTTATATATATATTTATATTATATATGTTTATAATATGTATTTATAAATATATCAACATAAATTTATAAATATTAATATATATTTATATAGTATATATTAATAAATATATAAATATTAACATATATTATACATTAATATTTATAAATTATAGATATATAAATATTAATATATTAATATATTATATATTAATGTTTATAAATATATATATTTTTTTGCATGGACCTGATTTTTAAAATCTTTCATCTCTTGGACTACCGCTCTTCTACCTGGACTGACACCTGGACTGGTGAGCCACACACTTTCAGACCTGCTCCATATTAATTCCTACCATCCCTCCCCGGAGCCTGGGTGAAAGAGTTTCTCCATTCACTGTGTACTTCGCACATGCTTAACCCACAACAATTATCGCACAGAACAGAATGGTCAATCAGTGTCCACCTCTTCTTCCAAACTTCAGGATGCCATGCATTACTCAAATATAACACCACAGCCTCCTTCAGGGGTTAACCGCATAGCTGGAGTTTCTAAATATTTAGAACCTGGAGCCTGCTCCAGGGATGAGCACTGGGTGTTGTATGTAAGTGATGAATCGCTGAATTCTACTTCTGAAGCCAATATCGCATTGCATATTGACTAACTAAAATATAAAAAATAAATAAAACTAGGGGCACCTGGGTGGCTCAGTGAGGTAAGTGTCTGTCTGAATTCGGCTCAGGTCAGGATCTCATGGTTCGTGGGTTCAAGCCCTGTGTCGGACTCTGTGCTGACAGCTCAGAGCCTGGAGCCTGCTTTGGATTCTGTATCTCCGTCTTTCTCTACCCCTCCCCTGCTCATGCTCTGTCTCTCAAAAATAAATAAATGTTAAAAATAATTTAAAAAAACGAAGGCTATTAACAATAACAACAAAAAAGAAATTCACTTGGCCAAAGAAGACCAAATCTGGTATCTGCCTAGAAACAATAAAAAACTTTTAGGGGCATCTGGGTGGGTCAGTCAGGTAAATGTCCGACTTTGGCTAAGGTCATGATCTTACGGTCTGTGGGTTCGAGCCCCACGTCGGGCTCTGTGCTGACAGCTCGGAGCCTGGAGCTGGCTTCGGATTCTGTGTCTCCCTCACTCTCTGCCCCTCCCCTGTTCAAGCCCTGTCTCCCTGTCTCTCAAAAATGAATAAAGACATTAAAAAAATTCAGATGAAAACAGTAAAAAAATTTTTTAAAGTAAATAAAGAAAGCAGTGTATGCCTCCTGCTAATTAAACCTAATGTTTCCATGATCTCTAGGGAGGCAGTGTCATTAGTGTTACCTCCAAAGACAAGAACTCCGTTATTGTAGGGAAACTAGACTATCAGCTGACTCTTTCTCACCTAGGATGTAATTTTCCCAGAAAAAAAAAAAAACAAAAAACCATGCTGCTAATGATTCCTAATACAAGAAGCTGTCAGAAAACTGATTAATGAACATGGACCACAGGCACCTGGAAAGAGTCCACTGTCCCTACAGGTGTCTGGGGTGGGGGGAGGACATCCCACTGCCAGTGCATGGCAGACGGACAGGTGATCTTTGGATATTCAGCCCAGAGTCCCTCCCGGAGCCAGAGCTGGGAAGGGCGAGCTTCTCAGGCACCACACAGAACCTTCACCTCCTCCGCAGAGCATCTAGGGAAGCCACTCATCCCTTCATTTTTAACAAATGAGTGTCAGTGCGCGGGGCCTACTGTATTTAGCGTGGGCCACCGCTTCCTAGGCGGGGATGTGGTCGCCCTGCTGTGCCTTCCCGTCACACTCCTGTCTGCTCCTGTCCGGGTGCAAGTAACACATTCTGACGCTAAATGAATTCATGAGAACGCAGCCCCCCTCGTTTTCTCATTGCTCGTCCTTTCCTGCAATCTTCAGGAGGGAAAAATCTCCAACTAGATCTTTCGGGCAGATTTTGGCCAACAGAAGCTCCTGTGGAATCGGTAAGTGATGTGGACAAATGAAGCCCGAATCCCTTCACAGCACGTTGGCTGAAATGGAAAGCTTTTCCTCACGCTCGACTCTATCCATTGGACTCCGGAGAGGCCGTCCTGACATATTTGCAGGACCACTGGGTGCTGCTATTTAAATTTCATGAGCCATCTGTCTCTCGACAGTGAGTTACAGGATAATGAGGGTCATCAGTTCTGGCTGAGCCCTGCTCCTGTTTGAAGTCTCACTCATGAGTCTCTTAGCAAGAAGAGGACACAGAAGGGCTTCCGGATCCTTCTCCTCAGAGAGACGGGGCTTCGCTTGGTTGCTGTTCCTCACTGGAACCACTCGAGTCGTGTCCCCATCTCTGAGTGGGAAGGAAGGACACGTGGATCCAGTGCAACAACACAGAGGCCCATAGACCCTGACGCAGAGCTGCTCTGCCCAGAAGTCCAGCTACGAGCCAGTGTTCACGACCATCCCATGAGGCAGCAGCTCACATCACCCCTTCCTTCCCACAAATGGGGAAACGATGGCTCGCCAGCATCCTCCAAGGGAGGCATCTGACCACCTCTTTGTGATGAGACTCTGGGCCCCCTTCCAGGAAGAACTGGAGTCTGTCTCTCCACCTTTTGAGCCGTGCTGTGGCCGTGTGGCCTGCCATAGCCAGCAGGGCATGAGCAAATGTAACACGAGCGGACTTGCCAAGGGCTCACACGCTGGGCTGGCCCTGTCACCTCCTCCTGCAGCCCCAAGGCCACCACGGAACAGCTCCGAGCTGTTGTGGGGCATTAGGGTGAGAGTGCAGAAACTTCTGGTCAAAGCAGGTGAAAGGACAGCCAGCGTCAGGTGACGGGGACACTACTGGCACATGTCACATCTGGGGCCGCTCGAAAGGGGAAAAAGGCACCTCCTTTGCTCTGGGACGTGCCTGAGAGTCGGCCGCTCTCCCAGCTGCGTACAGCAAGGGACTCACATGAGGGTGAGGCGTGAGCCCGAGGAGGAACTATTTAGCTTTATAAGCAGAATTTACAGGAAACACAGGGAGCCAGGCATTTGTGGGTTGAAAAATGATGTTGCCAACTGGAGAAAGACTCTCAGAGGAAGAAACAGCCTCAGGAAAAACATACAGCAAGGGAAACTAAGACTAGAAAGATTTCAGGCGACTCCTAATGGAGTCCCTCGACTAGTCAAAATGGCTGCCACGCGTCATGAAGTCACTGCCTTCACAAAGGCACCGTGAGATGCTGTCTGGTGCCACCAGAACATGGAGACCTGTGGGGGATGGATAAGAATGGGGTGGGGGTGCTGGGAGCCAGCAGGTGAGGAAAATGAGGGCTGAAAGGCTGCGAGTTTAAGCAATTTATCAAAGATTACCAAATGGATGGGAGAGAATTCATGATTTGATCCAAGGGAATCTGATTTCAAGCACAACTCTGATCACAACCTGTCAAGATGCTTCCAACTTCCCTGCCTTGCCCATGGCCCCTCTTCCTGACCTCTGTGTTCTTTTTTTTTAACGTTTATTTATTTTTGAGGGGCGGGGGAGGGCAGAGAGAGGGGGAGACACAGAATCCGAAGCAGGCTCCAGGCTCTGAGCTGTCAGCACAGAGTCCGACGTGGGGCTCGAACTCACAAACCACGATATCATGGCCTCAGCCGAAGTCGGACGCTCAACCGACTGAGCCACGCAAGCGCCCTGAATTCCATGTTCTTATAAAGTCAATATGCAAAATTACATGTCCACACAAGTTTCAGTCGGAAAACATGACACTCACCATGTACCATTTACAACGGAAAACGGGACCTTTAAGAATAAATAGAGAGGTACCAGCAAAATGGCCTGGCAGGCGGCCCCACACTCCCATCCTCCTGCAGAAATGCTGAGAAACAAGCAGGAGCTGGATAGAACTGGAAGACTGTCAAAGGTTTACAGCAACCAAGTGGATTCCGTGCCAAGAAAAAGGCGATGGAAAAATGAAAGTACCGCTCCTCCCCCCTTCCCTTATGTGCTCCCCAGTGGGCACCTGGCCCTGGTTGTGGGGGAGGCAGAACCCTGTGTATCTGCAAATTAGTGTGTATGTCTGTTCAAAGCTGCCTGAGGCTACCAGAAGGATCCTCACCAGCCTCTGCTTCTCCTAGCTCAGAACCCGCTCGCTCAGGGTCCCCAGAGACGGAGGGGGAAGTCTGGGGACAAGTGTACTGGGGATGTGGGGGCATTCAAAAGTGCCCAGGTACATGAGGCGTGGGGTGGGAGCTAGAGATCCGTGAAGGCACCCAATGCAAGAGGCACGATAAGAAAAATTCTGGAAAGACCCTAAGCCTTCATCCCAGGCTCACAGACCCCAGGCTCAGCAGAGGCTCGGCACAGACGGGGCCAATCTGGACAGTGGGAGCCGTCTCCTTTCCCACGTCTCTCCAGATAACAGCTAGCATACAGAGACGTCAGTGACACGACGACAAGCGACGCGTTCTCTGCAAAAGCAGCGGAGAAAAGCCCCCAAACAAACCGACGGCGACAGCCTCCAAACACAGCATCCCAATCAACACGCCGGGGGAAGCCGGGGGATCTGATCTCTGATTTTATCACATAATGGTCACCATACGTCCAGTCCTTCAGAATAAATTAATGAGAAAGTATGAAAACATGTTGCCAAAATGTGTGGGATGCAGGGAAAGCAGTGGAAGAAGGAAATTTATAGCTATAAATGCATACATTATAAGAGAAAAAAATCTTGTGTCCGTCACCTAACTTACACCTGAAAGAACTAGAAAAAACGAGTACCCTAAACTCAGTGTCAACAGGAGGAAGGAAATGATGAAGATTAGAGCTGAGATAAAACAGAGAACAGAGAGACAATCGAGAGTAAACAAAACCAAGAGTTGGTTCTTTGTTGGTTTTAAGTTTTTATTTATTTATTTTTGAGAGAGACAGCACGGGCAGGGGAGGGGCAGAGAGGGAGAGACAGAATCCCAAGGAGGCTCTGTGTTGCCAGGATAGAGCCCAAAGTGGGGGCTCAAACTCTAGAAACCGTAAAATCATGACCTGAGCCAAAACCAAGAGTCCCATGCTTAACTGACTGAGCCACCCAGGCACCCCCAAGAGTTGGTTCTTTGTAAAGATCAACACTACTGACAAATTTTAGCTAGAGAGACGAAGGAAAAAAAAAAGACAAAAGACACAGAAACTAAAGTCAGAAATGAAACTGAGAACCTACAGAAATAAGGATTGAAAGATGCTACCATGAATACTCGGCCCCCCAAATTAGATGAAATGCACAAATTCCTACAAACTAACTACTGAAGCTGACTCCATAGAAGTAGAAAATCTCAAGAGACCTAGAACAAGTGAAGATCCTGACTCAGTCATCAAAACCCTCCCAAGAAAGAAAAGTTCAGAACCCGATGGCTTCACATTGAAAGCACAATTTGCCCAAATCCTCACCAAATCTTTCTGTATAATACAAGAGGAAGAACAATTTCCAGCCTCTTGGAAGAGGCCATCCTTGTCCTGATAACCGAAGCTGGACAGAGGGACTAAAAACAATACAGACAAATATTCCCAATGACTATATACGCAGAAATTCTCAATGAAATATCATCAAACCAACTCCAGGGGTGTATTGAAAGTATTACACATCGTGGCCAAGTCAGATTTATCCCTAGAACACAAGGATGGTTACACATACAAAGATCAATCTGTGCGGTATGGATCACATTAACCAATGGGGCGTGGGAACATACGTGATCATCTCGACGTAGAAAAGCATTTGACAAAATCCAACGGTTCGCCATAAAAAACCATTAATTAGCTAGGAAAAGAAGGCAACTTCCTCGATGTGATAAATGGTTTAATTGAAAAACTCAGTGCTAACATTGTGTTCAATCACGAAAGACCGGCAGCTTCTTCCCTAAATCAGGGAAAAGACAACGATGTCTGCTTTTACCATGCTATTCAACATTGCACTGGAAGTCCTAGCCGAGGCAATCAGGCAAGAAAAAGAAATAGAAGACATCCAAGCTGGAAAGGAAGAAGTGAAACTATCTATTCTCAGATAACACGATCCTGTGTATGGGAAATTCTGAAGAAATCCTAAGAAAGCTACTACAGCTAAACACTGAACTCAGCAAAAGTCACAGATCAGCATGCAAAACTCAGTTGTGTTTCTACACACCAGCAGTGAACAGTCCGAAAAGACATCTAAGAGAGCGATTCCCTTCGCAAGAGCATCGGAAAGCATAAACTATCTGAGATTAAATTTAATGAAGGTGATGAAAATCTTGTACACAGAGGACTGCAAAACACTGCTGAAAGAAATGAAAGAATATACAAATAAGTAGGAAAAAAAATCCACATCCATGGCTTGGAAGACAGTATTGTTAATAAGGCAATATGCCCAAGGAAACCTACAGACTCAACACAATCCCCATCAAACTCTAACACCCTTTCTTATAGAAATAGAAAGGCCGATTAACTTTTAAATTCCTCGGGAATTTGCAAGAGGCTCCAGAGAGCCAAAATAATCTTGAAAAAGGAAATCATTGGAGACGCACACTTGGCCAATTTCAGAACGTACACTCTAAAGTGTTAACAGTCAAAAGGCTGTGGGGTACAAGAAAAGTGAAACAAAACAGAGTTCAAGAATAAACTCAAATAGTGAGTCAAAATCGCAATGAGATAATCTTACAACTGTCAGGCTAGTTAGAATCAAAAAGGCAAGAAGTAAGTGTTGGCGAGGATGTGGAGAAAAAAGAAACCCTCACACACTGTTGGTGGGATTGTGAACTGGTGCAGCCACTGCGGAAAACGGTATACAGGTTCTTCAAAAAATCAGAAACAGAGGGGCACCAGGGTGGCTCAGTAGGTTAAGCGTCTAACTCTTGATTTTGGCTCAGGTCATAATTTCACGGTTCGTGAGTTCGAGCCCCCATGTCGGACTCTGTGCTGGCAGTGAGGGGCCTGCTTGGGATTCTCTCTCTCTTTCTCTCTCTCTCTCTCTGCCCTTCTCTGGCTCTCACTCTCTCAAAATAAAATACAATAAATAAATAATTAATTAATTAAATAATTTTTTAAAAATGAGAAATAGAAATACCATATGATCCAATAATTCCACTACTCGGCATTTACCCAAAGAAAATGAAAACGTTCGTTTGAAAAACATATGCACCCCTATGTTTATTGCAGTATCATTTACAACAGCCAAAGGAAATGGAAGCAACACAAGTATGCAATAATAGATGGATGGATAAAGCAGATGTGATTTACATACACAATGGAATAGTACCGAACCATGAACAAGAATGAGATTGTGCCACCTGCAGCGACATGGGTGGAGCTAGAAGGTATTGTACTAAGTGAAATAAGTCAGCAGAGAAAGACAAATACCGTCTTATTTCACTTATATGTGGAATCTAAAAAATAAAACAAACGCACAAACGAAAAGCAGAAACAGACCCATAAAATACCAAGGGCAAACTTAATGACTGCCAGAGGGGAGATATGGTTGTTGGGGGGATAGAAAAAATGGGTGAAGGGGAGTGTGAAAGGACTGACATGCGACTGTGGAATGAATAAGTCACAGGGTAAAATCTGTAGCTGCAAAAGCTACGGCATAGGCGGTAAGTCATGGTACGTCACCATCGTATGGTGACAGATGGTTGCGACACTTGTGGTGAACACCGTGTGACATACAGACTTGTCGAATCGCTAGGATGTATACCTGAAACTAAGGTAGCATTGTGTGTCAACCCCATCTCAACATAAAAATGTTAAAATAAAAAGAATATATTCAAAGAAACAAGTCTATAGCTAACTGATTTTTGACGAGGTACTGAACCCATTCAATAGCAAAGGACTGTGTCTTCGGCAGATGGCATTGGGACAGGTGGACAACCATATGAAAAAGAATGAAGCCGGACTCCTACTTCACACACTATACAAAAATTAATTCAAAATGCATCTTTGGCCTAAATATTAGAGCTGAAGCCATAAAATTCGTACAAGAAAAGAAAGGCGTACATCTTCATGACCCAACATTTGGCAAGAGTTTCTTGGCTGTGATGCCAAAACATGAGCAACAGAAGAAAAGAAAAACAGGATTTCATGAAAATTAAAAACTTTCATGACATCAAAGGCCATTGTATGAAGACCATGAAAAAACAACCCACAAATGGGAGAGAATCTTGGCCAATCATTTACCTGATAAGGGCTTGCTATCCGGAGGAAAAGTTACTCCTACAAGTCAACCATAAAAAGACAAACAACCAACTTTCAAAAATGGGCAAAATATCTGAATAATCCTGTCTCCAAAGAGAGTGGCCAAGAAGCACACGAAAAGATGTTGCAGGGGCGCCTGGGGGGCTCAGTCGGTTAGGTGTCCGACTTCCGCTCAGGTCTTGATCTCGTAGTTCGTGGGTTCAAGCCCCGCACCAGGCTCTCTGCTGTCAGTGTGGAGCCCGCTTTGGATCCTCTGCCCCTCCCCCACTAGTGCTCTCTCTCAAAAATAAACATTAAAAAAAAAAAGATGTTCAACATCATTAGTCATTAGGTAAATGCAAATCAAACCACAATGAGATACTTCAGATGTGCTAATTTGGCTGTGAATTTTTTTTTTTTAATATGAAGAATAACAGGTGTTATTGGAGAGAATACAGAGAAACCGAAACCCTTGCAAATTGGGAACCTCTGTCCACTGCTGGTGGGAACACAGATTGTGTAGCCGGTGTGGAAAAGTTTGGTGGTTCCTCAAAAAGTTCAACATAAAAGTTATTGTGTTGCTTTGCTAGGATGGGTGTCCCCAACACCAGAGACTGGGTGCTCTGAACAACCGACATTCATTTCCTCACAGCTTTTGAGGCAGCAAGTCCAAGCTCAAATAGAGTCAACAGGTTTGGTTTCTCTCCAGCCCCCTCTCCTTGGTTTGCAGATGTCTGCCTTCTCGCTAGGTCCTCGCATGTGAACTTGGCGGGTAGACAGTTCAGTCTGCAACGGTTACTGTATGACCCAACAGTTCCACCTGTGCGCACACGCCCAGAAGTGAAACCAGGGATTCGGAAAGATACTAGTTTATGCCAGCGTTCACTGCAGCATTCGTCGCAGCGGCCAGAAGGCGTAAGTCACCCAACTGTCCACGAACAGATGAACGGATACACAGAACGTAGCATCAGCACCCGATGGAATATTACTCAGCCACCAAAAGGAATAATAAAATATAAGATGGGCAAGGCTTGGGAACAGAATGCTAAATCAAATGAGACACAGAAGGACAAATATCATATGACTCCGGTCATAGGAAATAAATAGAATATGCAAATTCTCAGAGTCAGAAATTAGATGAGAATTTACCAGGGTCTTGGAGAAGAGGAAAATCAGACTTATTACTTAAGGAGTACGTTGTTTCTGTTCGGGGTGATGAAAAGGTTTTGGAAATAGATAGCGGTGATAGTTGCACAACACTGTGAATGTAAAATGCCACTAAACTGTACGCTTAAAAAACCATCCAGGGGGTACATAGTCAGGTAAGCATCGGACTCTTGGTTTTGGCTCAGGTCACGATCTCACGGCTTGTGAGATCGATCCCCATGTCAGGCTCTGCACTGACAGGGTGGAGCCTGTTTGGGATTCTCTCTCCCCTCCTCCCAACCCTCGTTGCCCCTCCACCACTCACACGTGCCCCCCGCCTCTCTCTCAAAATAAATAAATTAGCATTTAAAAAATAGTCCTGGACATGAACAGCATAATGATCATAGACAAAAATACTGTATTATAAACCTCAAAGTTGCTAAGAGACTAGATCATAATTGTCCCCACCACCACTAAAAAAGAAGTGATAATTATGTGATGTGATAGAGGTGTTAGTAAATGCTACAGTAGCAATCATATTGCAATACATAAATGTATCAAGACGGGGGTGCCTGGGTGGCCTAGTGGGTTAAGCATCCAACTTCGGCTCAGGTCATTATCTCACGGTTCGTGAGTTTGAGTCCTGCACTGAGCTCTGTGCTGACAGCTCAGAGCCTGGAGCCTGCTTCAGATTCTGTGTTTCTGACCCTCCCCTGCTCACACTCTGTCTCTCTCTGTCTCTCTCTCTCTCTCAATAAACATTAAAAAAATTTACATAAATGTATCCAGTCAATACATTCTACACCTTAAACTTACACAATTATATCACAATAAAAATAAGTTTAAAAATGGTTAAAATGGCAATTTTTACGTCATGTATTTTACTATAAAAACTCTTTTAAAAATATAGCAAAGTGGCATAAAACTCTTCTACGTATAAAATCATGAAACTTGAAGAAAGCCATTGACGATTTATTACACATATATACGTATATATGTGATCCATAGATAGGAAGCCTCAAAAAGGTGAAGTTCCTAACTTTCCCCAAACTAACCCACACATTCAATGCCACTATAGTGAAAATCTCAACAGAGTGTGTGTGTGTGTGTGTGTGTGTGTGTGTTGAGACATCACAAGGACACCTGTACGGAGGAACAAAGGGAGAGAACAGTCAAGATCATCTTGAGGGGGAACGACTAGCCTCACCAATTGTCAAGACTAGTGTAAATTTACAGTCATTCAGAAAGAGCATTGACACGGCAATAGACGCACGTGTCAGTGCGACAGAATCAAAGCCCAGTGTTGACCCTCCCATACGTAGAAAGCCACGCCCTCACCGACTCACTGCGAATCAACGATAATCAACACGGGGCTCTCCCCAGGGACAGTGACTTGGCCAGAGACCGCCACTGTTTGCTGCTGTGCCCATTAAGATGTTGTCTGCACATTCATGGGTGATTTCTCTCTCATATGAATCGAGACCATGGATACTGGCTATTTCAGGTGTGGACTGACATGAGATGGAAGCGGTGCCCTGACACATCGGGAGGAGGAATCAGAAGGTTCTGGAAGGCCTGCGGGGTCTTCCCTCTGCCTGGAGCACGATCACCACAGGCCCGTGGAAACCAGACCTCAGATGCCCACAGCACGGCCTCCACAGACCCTGGGGCAGACCCCAGGCTGACATGACGTGAAGTCACAGAAGCTGGGGGTCCGCCTGCGTGAGTGTGGCTCGTCTCTCAGCAGGGCGGTGTTTGTGGGGACAGAAGACTGCTGGCCCTCTACGTCCAAGCCAATCAGAGGTCAGCACTGCGCAGTCAGGTCACACACGTAAGTGAAGCAGTCTCGTCCATAAGGAGCAGCCGGGTCCCCGTCAAGTCAACGAACCCACGCACGGACGATGGGGCACCTGCTGCACCTGGGCTGTCAGGGACAGTAAGAAGGAGCACGAGGTTTCACTGAGAAAGAAAATCTACTGTCAGTTAACTGCGATCCAACGTCTTCTTCAGCCACTCATTGCAAAGCATCCCAGTGTCAAAGGTAACGGCATGCAAAAAAGGAAGAAGGGCCTTTTAGGGGCCGTGAAACATGCCCGTTGCACTCACTGTCGAGAATTTGATGTGCGTGTGCTTCCTGCCGTCCTGTCCAGTTCCGACTTCACACTCTACTTTGCTTCCATCCTGTGTCCCTGTTGTTTTTAGTGAGTGTGGCGAGGAGGAAGAGGGAAGAGAGCTGGGTCAGAGCAGATGTGTGGTCACGAAGGGCTGTATTTTTATGAAAGCTGATGACCCTCTGCTTATTCTGGTCACCCCTGTCCTCAGCCCTGGGTGATTTGCAGGTGGCGGCCTGATCCTGCAGTTCAAGGATACCGCCACCAGATGGCG
Source organism: Prionailurus bengalensis (assembly GCF_016509475.1). Lineage (NCBI taxonomy): Eukaryota > Metazoa > Chordata > Mammalia > Carnivora > Felidae > Prionailurus > Prionailurus bengalensis. The sequence goes on along the minus strand of NC_057348.1, from coordinate 63,815,142 downwards.
CCGCCATCCAGGGCACATTTGTTTCAGAACTGAGGCCAGTCAAGTTCGGGGAAGCCCTGGAAAGCCCAGGTCCCAAATGCCTGTGCCAGACCAGGCTCTGGAGGAAGTGAATTAAGCCAGAGACACACCCCCCAGACATAGGTCTGGAGGAGCGAGACCCAGCCCCGTCCGCTCACTGCAGGGTGACCAGGCTCCGACGGAGGACAGATGAGCCGTGTTGCCCTCAAACCATCATTTCCTCCGAAACGAAAGCGACAACCATACAAACAGGAACAACTGCTAAGTATTGTGATCTCGGGTGTCTTCAGGCCTCTGCCCCCAGAGTTTAAGAGAATGATGAAGGTTTAAGGATGGAGTGAAATCATCTCCCTTTAAAGGGCTGGGCTGGGGGCACCTGGGTGACTCAGTGGGTTAAGAACCCACTCTTGGTTTCGGCTCAGGTCATGATCTCATGGGTTTGTGGGTTCGAGCCCCACATCGGGCTCTGTGCTGACAGCACGGAGCCTGCTTGGGATTCTCCCTCCCTCCTTCTCCCTCTCTCTGTGTCTCCCCCAATCCCTTTCTCTCTCTGTCTCTCTCTCAAAATCCATAAATAAAAACTTCAAAGAGAAAAAAGGGCTGGGTTGCATGTCAGAGTGAAGCAGAGACAGGAGCCACTGTTTCAGTCAATCAGCAAATGCCACTGACAGCTGCTTGGCCGGGCGGAAAGTGATCTGCAAAGGTCATCCTTGATCCTCCAGGATCAGAGCAGCAGGCTGCCGTGCTGCCCCAAGACCAACTGGGCAGGTGACATCCTGGCAGCTGGGTCACTCACCTGGAAAAAGGCAGAGGCTCTGAGGTTGCCATGGGGGCCCCAGACTCCGCTGGGGAGGGTCGGGGACCAGGCCGGGGCCGAGGCGTGGAGAATTCCCGCGGGCCGGATGACCGGCTCCCTCCTTGGGGACACGGCTGTGCAGCCGGCCTCTGGCTGGCTTCCCGAGGCCCTGACTCCCCAGGGTACTTGTGTTTCACTGCTCCAAAGCTCACGCAAGACTCGAAGCTGGGCCAAAGATGGGACGCAGGTGACAACCTATGGGGATGAACACGTCTTCCCCACTGAGGGTCCTGAGAATGGCAGTGGGGGGGGGCGGGGAGAGCCAGCCTGACCTCAGTCCCTGTGTTGTGGCTGGGAAGCTGTACAGGGACCAGTGGTGTCACTGATGGGCTTTTTACCCCAGGCTTAGGTCCCAGGTTCCGGATTCTCTTCCTTCATGCATGGCTCACTGTCGAAGCCACTAGTCACTTTAAAAAAAAGATTTTTTTTAAGGTTTATTTCTTTATTTTGAGAAAGAAAGAGAGAGAGAGAGAGAGAGAGAACCCCAAGCAGACTCCACACGGTCAGCACAGAGCCCGATGCGAAGCTCAAACTCATGAATCGTGAGATCATGGTCTGAGCTGAAATCAAGAGTCAGACGCTTAACCCACTGAGGCATCCAGGCTCCCCAAAGCCACCAGGCACTTTTTTTTTTTTAAGAGTTGACATAGTTCTTTAATGTCCAAATTTCCATGCAGAAGATCTCACCAATCCGCCAGCAAGTTGGTAGTTTCTGATCCTATATTCTATTTCCTGTTACAATGAAATACATTTCTCTATTAAACGCCAGAGGTAGTGAATAATAATATAAATTGTCATCACCTTTTAGGTAATAACATAATGACTTTTACAGTGATGTGGCATTGAACTCACAATCTTTTGGTCTCAACTTGGTTTCTTCTCCTTTCCTTTTTTTTTTTTTGTTTCATACATGTTAATTACATTAAAAAAATTTTTAATGTTTTTTTATTTTACTTTTAATTTTGAAAATTAAAAAATTTTTAATGTTTTTTTATTTTACTTTTATTTTACTTTTGAGAGACAGAGTGTGAGAGGGGGAGGAACAGAGAGAGAGGGAGACACAGAATCCGAAGCAGGCCCTAGGCTCTGAACTGTCAGCACAGAATTCAATGCGGGGCTCGAACCCACGAACTGTGAGATCATGACCTGAGCCAAAGTCGGACGCTTAACGGACTGAGCCACCCAGGGGCCCCTATTTTTTAAATTTATTTTTTTAAATTTACATCCAGGTTAGTTAGCATATAGTGCAATAATGATTTCAGGAGTAGAACCCAGTGACTCATCCCCTACACAGAACACCCAGTGGTCATCCCAACAAGTGTCCTCCTTAATGCCCCCTGCCCATTTAGCCCATCCCCCCACCCGCAGCCCCTCCAGCTCTGTTTGTTCTCTGTATTTAGGGTCTCTTATGTTTTGTTCCCCCCCCCCCCCGTTTTCATATTATTTTTGCTTCCCTTCCCTTGTGTTCATCTGTTCCGTGTCTTCAAGTCCTCGGATGAGTGAAGTCATACGACATTTGTCTTTCTCTGACTAATTTCACTTAGCAAATACCCGCCAGTTCCATCCAGGTCATTGCAAATGGCAAGATTTCATTCTTTTTGATTGCCGAGTGATACTCCATTGTATATATATCCCACATCTTCTTTATTCATTCACCCGTCAATGGACATGGGGGCTCTTTCCATACTTTGGCTATTGTCAATAATGCTGCTGTGTGGCGTGCCCCTTGGAATCAGCACTCCTGTGTCCTCTGGATAAACAGCCACTGGGCACTATTAACAGCAGTGTCAGCTGTCACTGCTCTGCTCCCGTAGTCAGGTCTCCATAAATGCTGGTCTGCTATGAGCCAGGCCCTGTAGCACCAGTTCTGCGGTGGCCCGGAAGATGTACCCGCCTAGGACCTGTCAGTGTGGCCTTTGTAGATGTGACTAAGTTAAAAATCTTGAGATTGTTGAGGGGCTTCGAATCCAGCGACAAGCGTCCTCATGAGAGAAGAAGACGCACAGGGGGTAGGGTCACGTGAAGGAGGAGGCCGGGGCTGGGGGAGGGTGTAAACCACAGGACCGAAGCATTAAGGTGACCGCAGGATGGCAGGATCGGGTCCGGCTAGTTCTCCCTCCAAACCCTGCGAAGGCACCAGCCCTGCCTGCAGCCTGGCTGGACTCTGGTCCCCAGAACTGTGACGGCGTGAGCTGGGCTGTTGGAGGCTGCCCGCCCCTGAGCACGGCCCCGCCGGCAGGTGGTCTGGAAACGGAGCCAGAGAAGGCACGTCCGAGCCCGTGCCCTGGATCCCGTGGGAGGAGCACGGCACCGGCTTCCTGTGCTCCGCGGGGGCAGGGATGGGGTGCACGTGGTCGCGGGGAGGCTGCGAGCCCCATACTGCGGGGAGCAGGACCGCTGGGCGGGGCGGGCCGCACCTCAACCTGTACCCCCGACACAACACTCCCACGACAGGCACAGGCACCCCACTGGGCGCGTCAAGCGGCATCAGCCTGGATGCACAGAGGATCTATATCCTGTGTTAGGGGGTAGGGGTGGGGGGTCTATATCCTGTGTCCTGTACCTTGTGTTGGGAGGGAGGGAGCTATATCCTGTGTTCCGGGGGGGGGGATCTATTTACCGTGTCCTGTACCCCGTGTTGGGAGAGAGCTATACCCGTGTTTTTTGGGGGATCTATATCCCATGTCCTGTACCCCGTGTTTGAGGGGATCTATATCCCGTGTCCTATACCTTCTGGGGTAATCTGTATCAGGTGTCCTATATCCCATGTTCTAGGGAATCTATATCCCGTGTTCTGAGGGGAGAGTCTATATCCCGTGTCCTGTACCCTATATTGGGGGGGATCCATATCCCTTGTTCCCAGGAGTGGGGTGGGGTGGGGATCTATATCCCGAATCCTGTACCCCGTGTTGGGAAGGAGCTATATCCTGTGTTCCTGGGGGGGGAATCTATATCTTGTGTTATGGGGTGAGGGGGCCTACATCCCGTGTCCTGTACCCCATGTTGGGGGGGAACTACATCCCGTGTTTCTTTGGGGGATCTATATCCCATGTCCTGTACCCCGTGTTTGAGGGGGATCTATATCCCATATCCTGTACTGTGTTGGGGGAGGGATCTATAGCCCATGTTCCCGGGGGTGGGGTGGGGTGGCGGTCTATATCCCGAGTCCTGTACCCTGTGTTGGCAGGGGGGTGAATCTATATCCTGTGTTTCGGGGGGGATAATCTATATCTTGTGTCTTGTGCCCTGTGTTCCCAGGGAGGATCTATCTCCCGTGTCCTATACCCCATGTTCCAGGGGATCTATATCCTGTGTTGGGGGGGTCTATATCCCATGTTCTGGGAGGGTGTCTATCCTGTGTCCTATATCCCGGGGGGATCTATATCCCGTGTTCTGGGGCTTTGTCCCCGTGACCTGGAGAGACCACTCTCCCAGGACTACACAGCTGCCTACATAGAGGTAGCAAACAAGTCCCATGGAGTGCTTTCCAGAAGCATAGCAGCCAGTCCGGAGCCACCCTCAACCCCTCCTCCACGGGGCTTCAGGTCACCCTACCGTGACACAGATCACATTAGTCCACCAGGTTAACAGACAATATATAATTTGTCAGAGGTCACATACCTGATCCCAGTCAGACAAGGAATTGATTGCCTGACTCAGTCAAAATGTTATAAAATGCTGTCACTTACCACTTCCTTGTTTAAAAATTTTTTTACGTTCATTTATTTTTGAGAGAGCGAGAGAGGAAATGTGAGTGGCGGAGGGGCAGAGAGAGAGGGAGACACAGAATCCGAAGCAGGCTCCAGGCTCCGAGCTGTCAGCGCAAAGCCCGACAGGGGTCTTGAACCCACAAACCGCGAGATCGTGACCTGAGCTGAAGTCAGATGCTTAACCCACTGAACCACCCAGGCACAGGAGTGACCCCTTTAAAATCCGTCTATTCTTACAGCAAGACCATCCCCACAGCTCGCTGTCCTTTTAAAACACTTTGCAAATAAGAAGCCAACGTTTTCAAAGGCAGCCACAATTTGTAACACAGGCCTTCTGCTCCGTGCAAGCCAGAGCTGAATCCTGCATGCAGGAAATTCACAGCCTCACACTGAATAATTCACAGATGCAATCTGTCAAACTGCTAATTATTCTTCCAAAGACAAACAATCAGATATTTGTATCATAATATTTTACCTCAGCCAGGAGAAACTGCCAAGGTGTCAGGGTGATTAGGAAATGTACTTTTCTGTCTGTCAGACACCGCTCGGGAAATCTGCATACGTATCAATACACAAGGAGGGAAGGCGTATGCGTTGCTCTGCTGTGAAATCGTGAATTAAGCCGCCAGATAGGCAGCGAGGGACGAACGTGTCGGCAACCTTTTAGGCCCTGTGCGTGCGGAGATGATAGAAGTCTGTGCGGTGCTACAGCTGCGTGCAGGAAACAAGTAAGGCGGTAATAACAATGTCACGAGGATAAAAGCGGAGAGTTGTCTTAGGCGCCAAACGTTCTAAGGAGAGGCTGCATGAGCGGAGTCCTGAAGGGCCACCGCCAAATCGGGAAGGTGGGGAAGGGCACCGCGAGCACAGGGAACAGCAGGTGCAGAGACAGAGGTGAGGGAGTAGGTGAGGCCATTCTGCAGATGGCCCGCAGGCCCGGGGTGCAGCATGGCCCGGGGGCAGCAGCAGAGGCTGAGGCCACACAATACAAGTGCTTGAGTGAGAAGCTGGTGCCATGTGCATGTTACGGCTGATGCCCCGGGACGTCAGGGAAGGACGAGCACCGGGCAGTGACGTACAAACATTTTCACCTCAGATACTATTTCATCTGTCAATCCTGCAGTGGAAGGCAGAGGTGGGAGGCCAGTGTGGCAAGGTCCCGATGGATGGAGAAGAAAGGAAGGACATCAGGGATGGGAGGAGATAGGACAGAGATGCCGAGGGCTGATTTGACGGCAAGGGTTTCTGGGTTGGGCTGCGGAGCCCGCTGGATGGCGATGCGTGGTGACAGGGAACCGGGGATCAGGACTAGAACCAGGGTCGTGTTGTTGCGAGCCTGGTTACAATGCTCTGTCTTCCTCTGCCCCTCTCCCCTGCTTGTGAGCTCTCTCTCTCTCTAAAAAAAAAAAAAAAAAAAATTAACAATAAAAAAAAGACTGAAGCAAAAGTGAGCCAATGCATGAGAGAGAGAGAACACAGAGAAAGAGGCAGGCCACGCATCTGAATGAAACCTGTCAGATGCTAACACAAGACAGAACCTTCGGGGCCAAGGACAGGGGTCAGTCTTCACAAACAGAAATCCCTAACTTCAAGATAACAACCCTCCGTGGTACTTTAGAGACCAATTATAATTCCTAATAGAAGGTGTTGACATGTTAACAAGATGAAACTCAAGGACACTTTCCCAGTACAAAACAGAGTAAGCCTTCTCTTCCTCTATGCGGGACCACAGTTCCAGAAGTCTGTCATGCTGGAGCGGTAGACAGAAGCATCTAGGAGGGAAGGACTGTGTGTGTGTGTGTGTGTGTGTGTGTGTGTGTGTGCGTGTGCGTGCACGCTCACACACAGTTCTCTTCTAGTGTATTGACCAATGAAAACTTTTTACCCTTGTGTCTGGAAAACCTGTCCCTGCGGATATTTTGATCTGAGCGCTTCCTTGTGACACTCATTGTAAATCACGGCTCTGCTCTGCGGAGTTGATCTGGCATCCTCATTTCCAAAACATATCTGGGGTGGCTTCCCAAAACAAGCATCGCTTTGCTTGACAACATCGCACCGTCTCAGAGGGGTCCTGGTCCCCAGATCTAGGCTCACCGAACGAGCCTGCAGGGGCACCGTCCCCCAGAACACGGGCCTGGTTCCGGGACCTCTCCTTGATGCTGGTGCAGAAGCCACCACTGCCCACAACTGGTCTCCTCGGCTCACGGCTGCCGCCTCTCTGGGAATCGGGCAACAACAACAACATCCCACTTGGGATGGGAAACCTTTTCTGTACCTACTGAAATCATTCACTGAAGGGTGATTCTTAGAGACTTTTTTGTTTTTTGGCTTTTTGGTTTTTGGGTTTTTTTTTTTTTTTGCTTTTTTTTTTTTGACAGAGAGAGAGAGAGAGAACAGAGTAGGGGCAGAGAGAGAGAGAGAGAGAGAGAGAGAGAGAATCTCAAGCAGCCTCTGTGCTCAGCACAGAACCTGATGTGGGGCTCCATCCCACGACCCCGGGATCATGACCTGAGCCGAAATCAAGAGTCTGACGGAAAGTAGGAGGGTGCTCTGGGGCCAGTGGTCTGCTCTGCATCATGGTTGACTGAATTAATCAGCAGCAGGTCCCTTATTTCCTGAATGATAACAAAGGCACATGCGCAGAATCTCCAGAAATGTACGCCTCATCAGTCGCTGGGCCTCCCTGAGCCACGCCTCTTCTTGACCCAGGACTCTGGGTCAAGTCAGAGCTCTGATGGTTCCTGATCCGAGGCCTAAGACCTTCACGGACCTGGAGTTAGCAGGTATTAAGAAAAGTGGCTCATCCATTAAGAAAATGAAGCTTAAAGCACAACTTGAATCTGAACTTTCATGGATAGGGCCCAAGACTGGAAGTCCCATGCTGGCTATCTCTTATCGGTTATAGTCGTCAAGAAATTTTAAAGCAAAAGCCCATGGATAATCTCACGGGGGGTATCTATTGTTAAGCCGGAGAAACACGACTTTCCTGTAGGGTCACACCGGCCTCCACACTCTGGTGGCAACATGGCCAAATTCACTGAGACTTTCCTCTTTGGATTGGCAGGGTGCATTCTTCCATATTTCTTCCCAACAGTGTTAAGTGACAGTTCATCAGTATGAAAGTGTACAGGCTATTCTGACGAGAACTTCTCGATTAAGCTCACTAACACAGGTCCAGGGTGAGCTTTTTCTGGAAGAATCCAATAGATGAGGGTCTGCGTTCATTTCATGTCCTCAAGCACCCCCGTGTAGACCTTCCCAACATTAGTACTTTGTTCTTATGTTATCTGAGTTTTTATGTTCTCCTGTATTGTTTTGTCTGAACTAGCATCTCTAACAGGCATCCGCTTAAAATTAAAACAGAATAAAATAAAATAAAACACAGTAAAGGAAAACAAAACAAAATGAAAACAAAACAAAATACAAGTAAGTCATGGCATGTTTTTTTTTTTCTGAGTGAAAGTGGACGGATAATAGATTTTTAAATATTTTTTCATTTCCTGAATGATAATATTCTCATGTAAGTTATGGTGTCATGATAGCTGTTTATTCATGCATGCATATGAACTAACATTTCGCGTCTATTTACTGTTTACAGAATGCTAACGACGTCCCCTAGAAGAGTGGACTCTAAAAGGTTCTCCTCGGGGCGCCTGAGTGGCTCAGTCGCTAAGTATCCGACTTTGGCTCAGGTCATGATCTCACCGTTGGTGAGTTCGAGCCCCACGTTGGGCTCTGTGCTAACAGCTCAGAGCCTGGAGCCCACTTTGGATATTGTGTCTCCCTCTCTCTCTGCTCCTCCCCCACTCACACTCTGTCTCTCTCTCAAAAATAAGTAAACATTAAAAAATAAATAAATAATAAAAGGTTCTCCTCATAACAGTGGCCCACTTTCTAATCCAGCAGAATTTGACACTTGTCCTGGAGCTCACTAACGCCCCACAGACAGGTTCTGGCACTCAGAAACGTGGAGAGGTGAGCACTGATTTCCCACAGAACCGGGCTCTGTGCAAAACATCCCCATGGATTATGACACATTATGAGACCTGTGGACAAGGACACTGACTAGGAAGAAAGAGGAGCAGAAAAGTGAGCCACGCTAAGTAAATCGGTACTGAAAATCTTCCCCCGTGTGCCACGCAGAACATCTCACCTACTAGAAGGTCCGAGGGAAAAGGCTCCATGTCCAAATCATTTCAGGAAATTTGCTCTACCGGTTCTGGGAGATTTCGAATATGCACTGCCATATTGGTGCTCTGAGACATGAAAGTCCCAGAGAAAAGACACTTGTTCATTTGTGTTTAGGCAGAACTTTTACATCCACATTTAAGTGGTGAATCCCTCACTTAAATTACACCAACATGTTTCATTGCCTTTCTCCCCTCAAATCTTTTCTTTCCACTTGCCCACAGTACCTTGAGCTCATAATTCTGCTTATTGATTTTTTCCTGATTCTCTTACTTCAAAAAAAAAATGCAATGTGTAATGTCTTAGGCCACCTAGCTTTCCCAAATGGCCATGAGCCTCCCCTGTGGTTGTCCGTGTCAACAGGGAACTGTCAGGGTCCTTTGGGGAGCTTGCACATAAAGACCACTTTCTCTGGAACTCTTCCCAGGCCTGAACAGACAGCTTCACTCCCACACGTATTATGTCTCATCAGAAAAAATCCCAAACCACACTCCTCCGTTCACTCAAAATAAGACCAAGTATTTCTAATTCCTCTCCTTTCGGGGGGCGGGAGGTGGACCCACTCAAGAAGAAAATGTTCCTTCTAGTTCTCCTGATGCCTTTCCGGTCTGTCCTCCCCCAGCCCCTCTAGTGCATTCCTGGCCCACTGATGATTGGTACCAGGAGCTGACCTGTCTGCGTGCAGAGGCTACACGTTGCCTCAGCGGCCGGAGAGAAGGTGGAGAGAAACAAACTAAGTATACGAGGGGCTTGGCTCCTTGTGAACCTGAGGTCTATTGAAGCTGGAGTTGAAAACTCATGAGAGTTTTCCAGAACAGCTGATCCACAAAAATCAGCAAAACAGTGAATACATAGCTTATGATGCATAGAGCTTTCCTTGGAGCTACATTGAAGCGCATGTCTTAGCTATTTGGGAAGAAAAAAAAAAATCTTCCAATACCCCTTCTCTTCTCAAAATAAATAAAAGCAAAGGTATTCCCAAACATGTACTTAATTTGGGCACCTAACTCTGATCGTGCTTAGTGACCCACAGCACCCCCTCCCGCTGCTGAACATTATCACACAGCACTGGAGTTTTACTAAGTGGCCCCCCACGAAGCTGGGGGCTAACAAGCAGCAGTAGCACTTCTGCCAAGCAGGTGGATGGGTAGAGAACTAGGCACTGATAAGGTCTGATGCCCCCATTAAGCAGCTGCTTCATGATGACCATAACTTCAATGCTGCCGTATATATTCTACAGGACTATTTTGCACTGCATTTGGAGAGACCTCCCCCAGCTCAGGTTCTCGGCAGCTCCAGAACATGGGGGCGATTCTACTAGTTTGCATTTAGTATCCAAAGAAACATGGACTCATCTATGAGCCACGTTAGGAAAGAACTTCTGAGACTTACTCGACCACTAATCAAAGAACGATAGCTTTCTCAGGGTAGCCTTCCTTACCGGGAGTCACTGTCATAGGAGGGAGGAAGTAGGTGTCTGTGCAGGAAACTCAGTCAGCCACGTGGGCCTGAGGGGTCCATACAGTGAGAGAGAAGTGTCCCAGCATCCACTTCCGGGAAGGAGACACTACTCCCTACTCCCTGGGGTCTCTCCATGGCCTTGACTTTAGGAAGACACGATTTGACCCTGAGGATCATTCATCTGGGAAAACAATGGTGGATACTTAGCTCAGAAAACACTACACCTGCTTTGAATGTTTGTAACTTGAGGTTCTAGAAACACATGAATTCACAATGAGAAACGTGGGGTCCATGAATGTTAAACTTCAGTTCCGGTCAGAGGATCCCCCCTTTGTCAAGTGACTCTGTCTTTAGGCAGCTCTTTTTTCTCAGGATGTTTCCAGAGATCCCCAAGCCCCCACCTGCACGGATCTGACACGTATCATCCCAGACCTCCCAACCACGGGCACGACACAAGGAACCTTTGGCACCAGAAAAGGAACGTGCACCTGGTTTCCATGTTACAGCCCTGCCTTATTGAAGTGGTCTCCTCCCCAGATCACGTCCAGGTGCAAGCTGCCAGGTGTCTCAACAATTATCATGCTGGTTTCTCCACACATCAGTCCCAAAATGTGACACATGATTTAGTTCAAACAAGAATTTTGATGGGATTCCAGATATTTCCTAACAAGCAAAGCCTTGATTCCTCTTCAGTGCTGGGGGCCTTAGACCATATGTGCTGGATGATGTTGCTTCTTGTGAGTTATCACCTTTGCCTGCGAGAGCTCAGGGCATCAGTTCAAGACGTCAGGGGACGCAGAGTCCGAATTCCCATCCTGCCTTTGGGTCGGGCCGCCCTAACAAAACATCACTGACTGGGTGGTTTAAACAACAGAAGTGTATTTCTCACAGTTCAGAAGGACAGCAAGTCCCAGATCAAGGTGCCGGTGACTCAGTTTCTGGGAAGAACCCTCTTCCCGGCTTGTGGACAGCCACCTTCTCGCTGTGTTTGCATCTGCAGAGAGAGCTCTGGTGTCTCTTTCTCTTCTCATAAGGACACCAGTCCTATCAGATTAATGTCCCACCTTTATGACCTATTTAAGTTTTAACAATCCTCACAGGCCCTGTCTCCAAATACAGTCATATTGGGGGTCAGGACTTCAACACGTGAATTTTGAAAGGACATAATTCAGTCTATAGCACCCAGTAGTAGTTGTGTGACAATGGGCACCTTCTACACTACTTCTAAGCTTTGTTTTTTAACTTACAAAATGCACATTACATTTCTCCTGTAGAGTCACCATCAGGCTTAAATGATATGATCCTGGGGCACCTGGTAGGCTTTGTTGGTGAACCAACTCCTGATTTCGGCTCAGGCCAGGATCTCACGGTCGTGGCATCGAGTCCTGTGTCGGGCTCTGTGCTTAACGTGGAAAATGCTTAAGATTCTCTCTCATTCTCTCTCTTTCTCCCTCTGCCCCTCTCCCCTGCTCGCACTCTCTCTCTCTCACTCTCTCTCTCTCAAATAACTTAACTTATAAAATAAAATAAAGTAAAATAAAACAAGGCAAAACAAAATAAAATGAAGTAAAATAAAACAAGACAAAACAAAGTAAAATAAAGTAAAATAAGACAAAACGAAATAGAAGAAAATAAAGTAAAATAAAATAAGTAAAGGAAGACAAAACAAAACAAAACAAAATAAAATACAGTAAGTAACGTAAGATAAAAAAATTAAATAAATAAAATAAAATAAAATAAAATAAAAATCTCCCAGAAAATCCTGGAAAATTTTGGGTCTTTAAAAAAACTTCAGTTATTATTATGACCATCGTGACTTTAGGAAGATGTTAGTTCATCCCTCCCTCAGACCACTGCTTGCGCACGGTACGGTCTACTCGAGGAGCAGCATACAACCAACCGCACAGTTTCCAGGCCGGAGCACCCGGGGGCCCCGCTAACGCAGACCCCCGCACCCCCAGCCACTGGAGGGATTCCAGCCGTGAGCATCACACCCTCAGCACCCGCCCCTGGGCTGCGCTTCCCCGCGGACGAGATGCCAAGAGACAAGAGTCTGCGTCCATTCTGCCCTCGCTCGGCTCAATCGCCTCTGTCAACAGCCAGACCCCCTCAAATGTCCAACCCATCACCCTACGAGGTGAAACAGAGGGCCAACCTGCAGACCAAGACAGGATCTGAATAAGAGATTACAGGTAAATCACACTGTCAACCTCAGGAGCCTCCAGTGAGAAATGCGTCACACGCAGCACCTCAACTTTCCTGGTTGAGGACCTCCAGCACTTACTCACCAAAGATGCTAACCCCAGGCTCTGTCTCCCAGTTCTTATCACGGGCTCACGCACAGGACGGGGATACGGAACAGAACCTTTGGGAGAGCCCCGCGATCCCACAGCACGTGTACATTTAATACTTGGATTAACCAGACCCATGGACTGAGACTCCATGTCTGGGCTGGAGAGCTCGGGCTTGTCTTCGATTTGCTTCCACTGAGCCATGCTTGGTCCTGACCCATCACAGACGCGGAAGAAGGTGGTAAACAGATTCTTGAACTTTGTGCTTGCCTTTTCCATAAGGATGCTTTTCATTATGTTCTACCATAAAGACCCACAGGAAACTTTCTCCGAGGTCTCAAAAAAATGAAGACACAGGATCCTCCTAAGCAATACATTTTGTCTTACGAGTGCCACGCATCACATAATGGACTAGATCTCTCCCCCTTAGGTACTAGAAAATGCAAAACAAAATGTGTATCTCATGTCTAATAAGTGTGTGTGACCTCTGGAAAGCATTCAGGGTCACAGCCTTGCTATTAGATTTATCTATTTTTCTTCCAGATCACATCATTTTTTACATTTTAAATCTTTCCCACTTTGCATCTTGGGTGCATGTTGTCAGGTCTTCTAGTTTTTCTCAGTTTTATTGAGATACAATTGCAAGTCTTTTCTGAAGTGAGGTGGGGTGCAGAAAACAAAGCTCCTTTTTCAATGTACCTTTCCCAACTTGAGTTTCCATGCATTCCCCACGATGCCAGTGATTGCCCTGAGTTTGGATGTCTGGCGAGGTTCCTGTTCTGAGCAGGTAGGCTGGAGACACGTTCAGGATTTTTCCATGCCCCCACCCAGCCTTCGGGACCCCCATGGCAATGCTTTGAGTGAAGGATCTTCATTTTTAACCAAGAAGAGGGGACCCAAAAGTCCTTCACAGGTGCTCTCGCCTCACACAGTAAAGCACATGATCCGGTCACTTGTTATTGATTTCCCCACGTTGAATACCAGTTTTTTGCAAAAGACAGACACAATTTTCAGCTATTATTCGAAAAAATGTCTGAATTTAATTAAGTGTGATTACACAAGGCGGTGTGAAAAACGTTTGCATGGTCCATTGAGTTTCTCAGAGCGCCGGTTATTTAAATATTCTCTCACTGAATATCACAGTTGCAATTCTTAATTTAAAATCTTCACATCTCTATGGAATATGTTTAATAAAAATGTTTGAAAAGAACTGGGTCATTTTCGTTACGTTTCCCAACTCACTTCAATGGTTGCCACATAATATCATCTCGAAAGCCAATTTTTCATGTCACACAAACCAAATAACTTAGACTTCAAAGACTCAAACTTCAAGTAATTACTGACTATATTCTTTAGCAATTAGTTGTGCACACATTCGCATGTCCTTTGAATTTTGTTCAAGGGCAGGGACAAATGTAGTATGAACCCCTGACCTGACTTCTTCCTGAGCAGAATGTATGATATAGATGTACCCACAACTAAATAGGCATTTGAGGGGCGTCTGGGTGGCCCAGTTAGGTGTCCGACTTTGGCTCAGGTAATGATCTCATGGCTTGTGAGTTTGAGCCGCGCGTTGGCTCTGGGCTGACAGCTCAGAGCCTGGAGCCTGTTTCGGATTCTGTGTCTCCCTCTCTCTGCCCCTCCCTCCCCTGTTCACGCTCTGTCTCTGTCTCTCTCAAAAATAAATAAACATTAAAAAAAAACTTTCTTAAATAAACATTTGACTTCTCTTTGAAAGAACAGATACCCTTTTGCATATCAAAATTCTGAAATATTTTGCCAGACCCCAAGAAAGATATTTATAAGTTTTGTGCACGCTAAAGTGTAGGTTTTGGAGGTTGGAATAGAGCCATAGGCAAAAACATTACGTGTAAAAATATTAATGAAAGCCATCAAACCTATTATTCATTTATCTCTTCATTTTACTTCAAAAAGTTTTGCTGGTATGTTTCATACCAGTACACCTCTTGGGTGATCTGGCTAAAATAATGTGTCCAAATTAAAGTGATGGCTTGATGCCTGTATTAGATTAATCTGGAAATAGCATCACAGGCTTTTGTTAAACCCTGAATGAAAACAAGCCACTTAACGAAGCCTCCTCCTGCAGTTTCTATTCATTATCATCTATAAATTATCACGTAACGTCCAGGAATGGAAAGTCAAGGAAAATGTATTTTCGTCTAAAGCAACTTAATTCATCTTCAACTGTTTTGGATAAGGAACTTGCTCATAAAATGGTAAAGGGTTCAGCGTCTTCTTTCTTCTGACTTAAAAAATTATGGTCATTATAACAAATAAGAAAAAAAATTGTAAAGAAGGAAACAAAAAGTTATTAATAATTGTCTAAGCCAGATAGCCAATGACAATAGTCTGTGTATGTCCTTCCAGGGACAATAAATCCATAACTCATTTATTTCACTTTCAATCAGTTGTTTTTTTTGGTGCATAGGAAAACCACTGATTTTTTTTGTGTGTGTGTGCTGACAATTTAGTGAACCCTCTTACTAGTTCTGATGATTTATCTCTAGAATCTTTGGATTTTCTACATTCTGTCTTCTGCGAATAGAACTGAAACCATGCCCCATAGGCTGAACGAGTTTAAATTAACAGAAAATTGACAGTTTGTTTTTTTTGTTTTTTTTTTTTAATTTTTTTTTTCAATGTTTATTTATTTTTGGGACAGAGAGAGACAGAGCATGAATGGGGGAGGGGCAGAGAGAGAGGGAGACACAGAATTGGAAACAGGCTCCAGGCTCTGAGCCATCAGCCCAGAGCCTGACGCGGGGCTCGAACTCGCCGACCGCGAGATCGTGACCTGGCTGAAGCCGGACGCTTAACCAACTGCGCCACCCAGGCGCCCCGACAGTTTGTTTTTTTAGAGAATTGTTTCTCCCTATTGGTTCTTTCCAGACCCCACTAACAAACTCACTAGGCTGTCTCTGGAGAAACCTGGACTCAAGGTCAACTGATATGGTTCCAGCTCATGCACAAGCAAGGCCCTGCATCCCTAACCCAAATGGCCTTAGACCCCAGAAGATCCCCACAGTATCTGTGGGCAAACCAAGAACTAGCCAGCCGAAGGAAGCCTAAACCAGCTTGAGCTCAGCCACCGAGTCAACATCAGCACAAACGAGCCAAGAAGTATCAACAGTTGCCTTGGCTTCCTTATAAAGTCTACCTTAGGAGAAGCACAAGTTTCATTAAACATATGATGCAGGGGCTCCTGGGTGGCTCGGTTGGTTAAGCGACCCACTCTTGATTTCAGCTCAGGTCATGATCTCATGGTTCGGGGGATCGAGTCCCGTATCGGGCTCTACACTAAAAGCACAGAGCCTGTTTGGGATTCTCTCTCTTCCTGTCTCTCTCTCTCTGTCCCTCCCCCACATGCGCTCTCTCTCTCTCTCTCAAAATAAATAAACTTAAAAAAAAAAACAACCCAACATACGATGCGTGTACAGGCATGTTTTCCAAGTAAGCCCGTGCAACTTTACACCCTGCTTCACATATGACAAAACTCTGCTTTCTGAGTATGCATTCATCCGAACCCTCTAAATAGAAGGAACCCACTCACTCCCACTCACGGAGACACGGCTTTGCAAGTTACTCCCCGTGATCTCTTCATTTGCCGCAAATAAAGTTTCTTTTGTGTGACGACTCCCCCTGGTGTGGTCACGAGCTGCAACTCACCACAGAGAGGACTCATGCTGGTCCAGTTCCGACACCTTCCTCCTTTCCTATTACAATTCTAGTCCCCTCATGTCTACCTGTCTCATTGTATTTGTCAGGATTTCCACTAAAACTCTGAATGAAAAAATGAAGATGATGGGAATTCCTTCCTTTTCCCTGAAGAGGAGTCTTAACATCTTTCACCTTTAAGCATATTTGCTTTAGGTTTCTATTTTGTCTTCATAATGTATCAGATTTCAAACTTTGTTTTTATTCCTTATTTAAGGTGGATTTTTATTTTTATTTATTTGAGGGAGAGAGAGCATACATGCCTGAGCAGGGGAGAGGAACAGAGGGAGAGACAGAGAACTCTAAGCAGGCTCCAGCTCAGTGAGAAGCCCTAGGGGGGACTCGATCCCACGACCCTGGGATCATGACCTGAGTGGAAAGCAAGAGTCTGACGCTCAACCGACTGAGCCACCCAGGTGCCTCTGGATTTTATTTTTTAGTCACGAATATGAACTGTTTTGTCAGAAACTTCTTTTAAGCATGCTGAAGCAATCCCACATTCCTTCATTCTAATCCCTTAATGTGACTGATTATCTCAACGAATTTTCTTATCTTGGCCAATCTCTGAATTCATGAGGAAATGGTACCTGATCATCAAGGGGTTTTTGTTTCATTTTGATGGATTTAGTTTGATGATATTTTCTGTAGCAATTGTTTTTGTCTGTGTTTGTGGGACTGAGTTTCAGACACTACTTTTTTCAAGGATTTTTTGCCTCATGAAGAGCTGAGTCACTTTCGTATCCTTTATTCAACCACGCACTTTATAGGAGCACAATAGATACCTGCATCTTGAGAGTCTGTAAAACAACTTGGACCTATTATTTATGAGCCAACTTTTAAAAACAAAATCACACATTCCATTTTCTTTAATGTCTACATGGCTGTTTAGATTTTTATTCTTTTCTTGGATCAATTTTAGAAATTTATCTTTCTCACAAAATGTTGATTTTGGGTGCCTGGGGGGCTCAGTGGGTTAAGCGTCCGACTTTGGCTCATGTCACGATCTCACGGTTGGTGAGTTTGAGCCCCGTGTCGGGCTCTGTGCTGACAGCTCAGAGCCTGGAACCTGCTTCGGATTTGTCTCACTCTCTCTGCTCCTCTCCTGCCTGTCTGTGCACACTCTCTCTGTCTCTCAAAAATAAACTTAAAAACAATCTTTAAAAAAATGTTGACTTCACTTACTTTTTCAGTATTTTTGCCTACAATTATTCACCGTGTTCACAACCTCGATTATAGTTGGTGCTAGGTCTCCTGTCTTTTGTCCATTGTAGGCTCCATCTTGTGAGTTCATTACCAATTTTCATGGTGATCTTATTTTCAGTCCAGTCTTACATTTTCAGGGGTTCCTTTGTTCCTGACTTGGGACAAGGTCCCTGGAGCGGTGGGAGCTTCCTTCCACCAGGGTTCCATGTGTCTAAAGGTTAATTTGTGAGTCTTGAACTCCCAAGTGGGACAGGACCTCTGAGACTGTGCAGAGACCCACCTGTCTGTGGCCAGCTTCCACCTGTGTGGCCCACTGAGGCCACCCCAGCTCCCCCAGTCTTTGTGGAGTCTCTGCTCAAGGAAACTCGAAACTGCTCAACGCTATGCCATCCAACCCACAGCCAAGCCACACTGGCCAACTCTCTACCACCCTTCTGTCACTTCCCATTTCCCCCAGGCCCCCTCACCTCCTCTTTGCTCCTCCTTTTTCACCTCCCTACAGCCCCTTTTGTTCCTTCTGTTCTCCGCTAGAAACCCTCTTACCTGTCTCGGCCCGGAGCTGAGTTCAGTCTACACTGGTCTCTCTCCCCAAGATGCACGGGGCCAAAGACAGTCGGTCTTGCCCCTTTCACAAGTGCCCACTGCTGCTGCCCCCTGACGATTCTAACCCGGTTTCTTCCTGTCCCCACCACGTACACAGAAAGATCTGTACCCCAAGCCCATGTGTGCGAAGGGGAGCAGAATACGCTGCCCCCAAAATAATGCCTTTTTGGCTCAAGGATTATCTGGAGCTGATCATTTTTGAAAGGACAGAGGCACAAGAGAGTCTCTGCCAACAGAAGGTGCCCTTTCAAGAGGAAAATTTATATTTATAAACCACCATTTGCATCTACAAGAGATGGAAGGCTAAATCACAAGAAACTCTTTATCATTGGGGAAGGCAGTGCCTTAAATCTCAGATCAACCTTATGCTTGTTTACTGGGTTTTCCTAGTCACCTCCCATAACTGGGTCCCCTGCACCAGTATCTCTGTCTGTAGCTGAGGATGCTATTTAAGGTGGTGGCTTGGGCCATCCTGGGGAGTTACTCAGTTTTTCTGGGTCTCTCCAGGTAGATAGGAGATGTATAGTCTTCTCGCTTTTTCAATCTTTTGTTGTTACAGGGGCCTCGGGCAAGAACTCATAAAATTAGAGGGAGAATGATGTTTTCTCCCCTACAGGTGTCACCTATAGCCAAGTGCCCTGTCCCAAGGAGGCCAATTGTTGAGGCCTCTAGGCAGTCCCAAACTGCCAGGTCACTGTGGTACTGACTATCTGATATTAATCTGGGGATGTTACTTACCTTTTCTCTTTCACCTAAGCTACGTATTTTAAAAACAAAAAACACATATTTACCCAGCATTTTTTAGATGTTTATTTTTGAGACAGAGAGATGGAGAGATGGAGCACGAGCAGGGGAGGGGCAGAGAGAGAGGGAGACACAGGATCCGAAGCAGGCTCCAGGCTCTGAACTGTCAGTACAGAGCACGACACGAGGCTTGAACTCACGAATTGCAAGATCACGACCTGAGCCAAAGCTAGCACTTAACCAAGCCACCCGGCCACCCCTATCCAGCATTTCTTATGTGCAATTGTGGGGGTTTCATGAGTCTCAGCTCTGTCTGCCATGTTGCCAGAAACCCTTGTATTTTCTACTAATACTTCACATACATTGACATTTAGTAGGACTAATGAATTTGCTGAATAACCAACTTGCTCGTTAACTTGTTGCATTAATATACATTTTCTAACTGGAATCCTACTCTTAAAGCTTTGTATGAGCTTCCAGCATGAGCTTCCTAATGCGTGATGAAAGTTCTCTGCTTAGCTTCAGTCTCCATATAATTGAACTCTTTGATTCCCATGGAGTCCCTCCTGGAAATGAATTAGCCACTGGGGATGAGGAATGGAGGACAGAGCAACATACAAATGAACTGCATCAAGTCAACCTTGAAGTTTGCCCCAAGGCCCACATAACCCAAAAAATGTCATTCAGCTAATCACAACAGCCCTGCTCAAGGATCAGAGGGGATTGTCTGGCAAAATAGGAACCCTACCTCACCCCCAAATCCAGGACTCCTGAGGACCTCTGCTAGTCTTGCCCAATCAATATACTGTCCCCAAGGTGCAAGGCCAACTTTCCAGCCCTTGTATATGATCATGCAAAGGCCACTTCCACATCCTCCTCTCTGGCCTGGATGCCTCCTGTGGGTTCCAGACTCCTCATTCCCTACGGGATAAAACCACTTGGATCTCTAACTGGCTTGCCAAGCTTAACTCATCTACAACTGGACTCCTAACCCATCCCCCACCATCTTGATGCATCCACATTCTTCTCAGCATCAACAAATATCAATCCCATTCTTCCAGCTGCTCAGGCTGGACTTGCTGCAGTTCGCCTGGACGCCTTTCTTTCATGCCCCAATCCAATCCATCAGCAAATCGTGCTGGCCCCACCTTCCTGGCATGCTTTTAGTCCTGGCTCTGCTCATCCTGATTTCCTGGATTTTGTGCATTTCCAACTCAAGACATACATAGTCTATAGGTGCAATCCTGGAAATGGCTTTTTCCCTGGAGCACTTTTAGCGTGATCTCCTTGGGGCAGGGTCAATTTATGAGCCACACCTTTAACCCCAGGGCTAGTGGAACACCTGATGGGCATTTGGTAAATGGCTTAGGAAAGGAAAATGACTCCTGGGCAGAGCTCATTGCCAAGAAGCTAAGAACACTTGAGAGATCTTGACAACGTTCAATTTTATCTGAAGGTCAAGGAATCCCCACACCCTTCTGCGTTCTGGAAAATGGCTGACAGCAAAGGATTACCTCTCCCCCACATGACTTCAGTGAATTTCACAGATACTCCCCGTTTACCCATGATGAAACCAGACACAGAGCCTCCAAATCCGCATTCTTGCCTCATGAAGGATTAGCCAAACTGCTTCATCCTCAGTGACCAATCAGAAGGAAATGCATATCAACCTCTCTCCAGGGTCCTGAATTTGGGGCCACAGTCAGCCTGAGCAGCAGCAGACAGCAATGCCTCCACCCGCACCACGCTGGCCATGTTCTTGGATGGACTATCCAATCATTCCTCCCCTTCATCCCATGGTCCCACACCCAGTTCTCTCTGCCTTGCTTCCTCTCCATCATCAAACAAAACCTATGTGGCCTAACTGGGGACATGTGCCGCTCTTATGGCCACAGCATTTTGGCCTATTGCAATGGTCCCGACCCCACCTGGCAGTAATCCTTTCGAATGAAAGTCCATTCTTCCTAAGTTGGAATTTTTAAATTTTTTTATTTTAATTCCATTACAGTTATCGTAGCTTTGTATTAGTCTCAGGTGTACAATATAATGATTCAACAATTCTGCACTCAGTGCCCATCATGACAAGTGCACTCTTAGTCGCCTTAGTCGCCTTCACCTGTTTAACCCATGCCCCCTCCCCCCCCCCCCCGAACAGGTTGTTGCTGTAGTCAGAATTTCTTCTCAGTGTCAGAAAGACACAGGCACCCAGTCTTTGACCACCTACTTCCAACAGTTGGAGATCACCGCCCCCTCAGTGTCCATTTCAATGGGGAGCAGCTCTCATTATGACAAGTCTCGCTTTACACTGAGCCCAAATCTGCCACCTGTGCATTCATTCTACCCACAAGGATCCTCTAAGCTACACGGAATAAAACCAGTTCCTTCCCCAGGAGTACTTGGTTATTACATTTCTTCCTCAAAACCTTCTCCTCTCCAGATTAAATAATTACATTAAAGGAATACAATACTCATCCTCTCGTCCCTGAATCCTGGTGTCCACGCAGTAGCGAATGGTCCTTTCTATGACTGTGGGTGACAAAATTTCAAACATTAAAGTATCAACAATCAAAAGCACAGAGTAATAGTTCACAACAGAGAATAATATTTCACTCAGAATTAATTAGAACAACTCCAAAGAACCACTACGATGAACAAGTTTGTTAAGAATAACAGGAGAAGGGGCACCTGGGTGGCTTGGTTGGTTAAGTGTCTAACTTCAGCTCAGGCCATGACCTCACGGTTCATGGGTTCAAGCCCTGTGTCCGGCTCTGTGCTGACAGCTCAGAGCCTGGAGCCCCTTTTGGATTCTGTGTCTCCCTCTCTCTCTGCTCCTCCCCACTCGCACTCTGTCTCTTTCTATCTTTCAAAAATGAATAAATATTACAAAAAATTTTTAAAAAGTAACAGGAGAAGAGTGGGTGGCTGGGGACAGGTACCCTCCACTTGGGACCCATGGGCAGACTCCCGACACAAAAGAAGAGTCACTCCCTACAGGAGGTGACAACACATGTTATTGCATCACTCATGTTAATACATGAATTCTGGGGCACCTGGGGGTGGCTCAGTCAGTTGAGGGTCTGACTTTGGCTCAGGTCATAATCTCACAGTTGGTGAGTTTGAGCCCCAGGTTGGGCTCACTGCTATCAGCACAGAGCCCACTTCGGATCCTCTGTCTCCCTCTTTCTCTGCCCCTCCCCAGCCCACTCTAAAAAATAAATAAATATTAAAAAAAAAAACATGTATTCAGGAGACATGGAGATTAATGAACTTTCCAGGTTAAAACCACCGACTAGAGAGGAACCATGAAAAATTAATGTTAGATATACGCTAGTCCAGGAAAACTATCACCAGGCGAATGGGCAGGAAGGCAAGAGTAACACAAAGTGAATTCACAAATTCTGCAATTGCATCCAGTGAACTCCACCTATGATGAAATCATGATGTCAGAGAACTCTAACCACACGGGGCACCTAGCACCCCATGGGGGAAGTGGTTCTGATGGAAATGGCTTCACTTCTACTCTGGGACTTCTACTAGCTAAAGACATTTTCTTACACTTTAAAGAAAAAAAAAAAACCACGAAGATCTACAACATGCAAGAACAGAGAGGAAGAGAATGCCTCCGATTCGCTCCCGGGGACTTTGAAGAAGGGGGGCCCTGCAGGGAAGAGCTGAACACAGTCACGAGACGGAGGAGTCCCCACTGCAAACCCCACACCCCGTTGTGTTGACTGCTCTTTAGAAGGCGGAAGAAAAACATCTCGGTAGCTGGAGGACAATCTGTAAAACACACCCCCCTGGCTGTAAAAGTCATCACAAGCAGCAACAGAGATCTGAGAGCAGATTAACCGGAGGGAATAACAATAATGAAAAAGATAGCTGCCGATCTGCAAATGAGCCGCTAGAAAGCTCGGCTTCCAGTTAGCACACAAAATCTCAGGACACCACCCTTCCCACCAAAATAAGGAGCTGGATCCGCTATATAACCATAGGGGGTTTCTTGTTATTGTTTAATGTGTTACTCATTTCAGAGGCAAGGGCCCCCCAGGTGATGAAAGACATGAGCCTCGATGGGAGAAAAGATGTCTTCGTGGCGGCAGAGTGACTGGCCAGGAGGGGGTGGCTTATGCGGTCACCAACTTTAATGGCCGCCAGGGACGGCCTGATCCTTTACACCAGCTCGGAAGC
Organism: Prionailurus bengalensis; assembly: GCF_016509475.1. Taxonomy (NCBI): domain Eukaryota; kingdom Metazoa; phylum Chordata; class Mammalia; order Carnivora; family Felidae; genus Prionailurus; species Prionailurus bengalensis. Next base: position 63,792,145 of record NC_057348.1, on the reverse strand, counting down.
AGGTCTGCACCCAACACCTGCCCCTTTCCACAGGTTCGTCAGTGGCACAGGGGAAGTTTGGGACAGGGCTGCAGAGCTAAGAGACCCTACGAGGCTGTCTGGGCCCTAACCGAGTGCTGTGTATGCCCTCTTGGGCACAGAGCAGACAGGAACGGCCAAAGCCAAGGAAGCCAGGAGCACAGCTGCAGGGGGAGGGGAGCCCTCAGGGACCAAAAAGCCAGCAGCCAGGTTGTAAGTGGAAAGAGACCCTGATGGTTCAGAAAGCTGGCCACGGGAATATAACAAACAAACAAAAAAAATCTCAGGTCAAACTGGGCTAAAAGGATCACCGTGGCCAAGCCCTGAGGACGTGATGCTGGTCAGGAATTGACTCCACCGAGGAGGCACCACGGTGCAGACATCGGGAGATACCACCGCACAGACACCAAGGAGGCTGAAGGTTCTGACAACACCAAGCCCTGGTGAAGAAGTTTAGCAACAGGGAGTCTCATACATTGTTGGCAGGAATGTGAAGGGGTACGAAATGCTTGAAAACCGCCCATTTCTTGTGACTTTAAAATTCTTTTTAATGTTTATTTTTGAGAGAGAGAGAAAGAGAGAGAGACAGAGACAGAGACAGAGGCAGAGTGTGAGCCGGGGAGAGGGGCAGAGAGAGAGGGAGACAGAATTGAAGCAGGCTCCAGGCTCCGAGTTGTCAGCACAGAGCCCGACACGGGGCTCCTCGAACTGTGAGATCATGACCTGAGCTGAACTCAGACGCTTCACCGACTGAGCCACCCAGGTGCCCCAATTTCTTGTGACCTTGAACACAGACCTAACGCGTGGCCCACTCTTCACTGCTCACCTAATAGCCACAGAAGTTGAATGTCTGTGCAAAGACTGGTACAAAACCGTTCATGGGACTGAATTCATTACAGCTGGAACTGGAAGAGACCCGCATGTCCGTCAGCAGAGAAATGCATCTACAGACTATAGTATATCTGTACAACAGAGCACTACTTAGCAAGAAAAAGGAGCTGATATACAAATAAGCACGGAACCATGGAAGAACGTCAGAAATACTGGTTGAGTGAAAGAAGCCAGACACAAAACATCTCACGTCTGACTCCCCTTATACGGAGTCTATAAACAGGCAAAAATTCCCTACAGAGATAGAAACGAGAAAGTAGGTTCCTCTGTGAATGGAGTGGGAATTCAATGGCATGTACACGAAGGGATTTTCCAGGGTGATGGGTAGGTGGATGCCTAGGGTTCTGATTTTTGCAACTATCACTCAGAAGATACCTCCAGATCACCTAGGCTAGAGGCCAGCGGGCATTACGATTGTGGTCTCATAGGATTGAATATGTTCGCCTACTTTATAATCTGCTGCCTGTTGGTCCTCTTACTTCCAGCCAGCCTGAAAGGGGGTGCCGAGATCCTTCCTTGTGAAACACGGACACCCTCAACACCTTGGAACTATCAAGAATAAATCAGGTCCCTTCAAAAATCACCAAGGTTAGAAAGACAACCAAGCGCTAGGGGAAGGTGGAATGATAAGATTCATCTTCTACCCAAGGCCAATCCTTCAAGACTGGCAGCCATTGAGTACATACCTCCCAATAATTACTTTACATTTAAATGGACTAAGTTCTTCAATCAAAAGACATAGGGTGGCTGAACAGACTTCTAAAACACAAGATCCGTCTATAAGTTTCCTACAAGAGACTCACTTCAGATGCAAGGACATACACAGACTGTTAAGTAAAGGAATAAAAAAAGAATGCTTCATGCAAATGGAAATGAAAGAAAGCTTGGGTAGCTATACTTGTATGAGACAAAACAGACTTTATTTTATTTTATTTTGTTAAGTTTTTAAGTTTATTTGTTTTGAGAGGCAGGGACAGTGCGAGTGGGGGAGGGGTAGTGAGACAGGGAGACAGAGAATCCCAAGCAGGCTCCACACTGCCAGTGCAGAGCCCGATGTGGGGCTTGAACCCACAAAACTATGAGACTGTGACCTGAGCTGAAACTAAGAGTCAGACGCTTAACCAACTGAGCCACCCAGGTGCCTTTGGATAAAACAGACTTCACAACAAAGATCATAATAAGAAACAAAGAAGGACTTTACAGAATGATAAAGTGGTCGATCCAACAAGGGGATATAATATTTGTGAATATTTATGGACCCTACATAGGTGCAGCTAAATATTTAAAGCAAATATTAACAGACCTAAAGAGAGAGGTTGACAGCAATACAGTAATATTGAGTTTTTAACAACTCACTTACATCAGTGGATAGATCATTCAGACAGAAAAATCAATAAGGAAACAGTGTGTCCTTGAACAACAGTTAGACCAGAGGGACTTAATAGATATATACAGAACATACCTTCTTCTCTAGGGCACAGGGATCAATCTCCAGGATAGGTCATATGTTAGGCCACAAAACAAGTCTCAATAAATTTCAGATTAAAAGCACACTGAGCATCTTTTCCAACTACCATGAAAATAGAAATCAATTAGAAGAAAAAAAAAATTGGAAAAGTCACAAATACGTGGAGATTAAACAACATGCTAATGAACTTGTATAGGTCAACAGAGAAGTCAAAGGAGAAATCAAAAAATACACCGAGGCAAACGAAAAAGGAAATGCAACATATCAAAATCTATGGGGTGCAGCAAAAGCAGTGCTATGGGAAAAGTTCACAGTGATACAAACCTACTTCAAGAAACATGAAAAACCGAGGGGTGCCTGGGTGGCTCAATTAGTTGAGTGTCCAACTCTTGATGTCAGCTCAGGTCCTGATCCCAAGCTCATGGGATCAGGCCCCATGTGGAGCTCTGTACTGTGCATGGAGCCTGCCCAAGATTCTCTCTCTCTCCCTCTGGTTCTTCTCCCATGCTTATTCTCCCGCCCCGCTCTCTCTGTCAAGCAAATTCCAATGGTATTTTTCACAGAAATAGAAAAAACAATCCTAAAATGTGTATGGAACCACAAAAGACCCCAAAGAGCTAAAGCAATCTTGAGAAAAAGGAACAAAGGTGGAGGTATCCTGCTCACTTATTTCCAATCATACCACAAAGCTACAGTAATCAAAACAATATGGTATTGACATAAAAATAGCCTCACAGATCAATGGAACAGAATAGAAAGCCCAGAAATGAATTCATAGACATATGGTCAATTAACTTATGAAAAAAGAATGAAGAATTCAAAATGGCAAAAGGAGAGTCTCTTCAATAAATGGTGTTGGAAAACTCGATGGCGACATACAAAAACACGAAACTAGATTACTATCTTATGCCGCTCACAAAAAGCAACTCATAATGGATTAAAGACTTGAATGTAAGACCTGAGACCACAGAACTTGTAGATGAAAACACAGGCAGCAAGTTCCTTGACACTGGTCTTGGTGATGATTTTTTGGATTGGAGTCCAAAAGTAAAGGCAGCAAAAGCAGAAATAAGCAAGTGGGACGACATCAAACTAAAAAGTGTCTGCACTGCAAAGGAAACCATCAACAAAGTGAAAAGGCAATCTACTTAATGGGAGAAATATTTGCAAATCATGTATCTGATAAGGGGTTAATATCCAAAATAAATAAAGAACTTACACAACTCAAGAGAAAAAATGATCTGATTAAAAATGGGCAGAAGATCTGAATAAATATTTTTCTGAAGAATTCATCCAGATGGCCAACAGTCACATGAAAAGATGGTCAACATCACTCATCAGCAGGAAAACACAAATAAAAACCACTAAGAGATATCACTTCACACCTATTTGAATGGCTGTTATCGAAAAAGACAGGAAATAACAACTATTGGCAAGAAAGAACGTGGAGAAAAGGGAACTTTTGTGCAGTGTTGGTGGAAATGTAAACTGGTACAGCCACTATGGAAAACAGTGTGGAGGTTCCTCAAATAATTAAAAATAAAACTACCATATAAGCCAGAAATTCTACTTCTGGGTATTTATCCAAAAGAGACCAAAACAATAATTTGAACAGAGATATACACTCCTATGTTTTCTCAGTAATTTTTACAAAAGCCAAGATAGAGAAACAACCTAAGTGTCTACTGATGGATGAACTAATAAAGACGATGTGATGTATATATACAACTGAACACTACTGAGCCATAAAAAGAAGGAAATCATGCCATTTACAACAAAATGGATGGATCTGAAGTTATTATGCTAAGAAATATGTTGGACAGAGAAAGACAAAAAAAAGTATGATTTCACTTATATGTGGAGTCTAAAAAACAGAACAAGTGAGCAAACACAACAGAACTCATAGAGACAGAGAAGAGAATGATGGTTGCCAGAGGGGGCAATGGTTGGGAGGTGGATAAAATGGATGAGGGGGGGTCAAGAGATACAAAGTTTCGGTCACAAAATAAGTCATGGGGACGCAATATATGGAATTGTGACTATAATCAATAACATTGTGCATATTTGAAAGTCGCCAACAGAGTAAATCTTAACAGTTCTGACCACAAGAAAAAAGTTTGTAACTTTGTGTGGTGATGGATGTTACTTAGACTTACTACAAGTGATGTCTCGCAGTGTATACAAACACTGAATTATTATGTTGTACGTCTGAAACTAGCGTGTCAATTATACCTCAATAAAAAAAAAGTCAATGAAAGACTAGCAACAGTGTTGAGCGTATGGGAAAATGGTATTCAGTATTAATAAAATACTAAAATGGGCTGGACTCTTGTGTAAAAAATTAGACACTGCTGCCTTTAAAATGAATAATAAAATTCAAAGCAGTTCAAACAACTTCTCAAACTATTAAAAGACACTGAAAATCAAAATACATACACTACAATTCTAGAATGTGCAAAGCTTCAACCAACCTGCATGAGTATAAATGTATGAGAACTGACTATTAAAACCCAAGAATGTTGAGGGGCGCCTGGGTGGCTCAGTCGGTTAAGTGGCCGACTTTGGACCAGGTCATGATCTCGCGGTCCGTGAGTTCGAGCCCCGTGTCGGGCTCTGTGCTGACAGCTCAGAGCCTGGAGCCTGTTTCAGATTCTGTGTCTCCCTCTCTCTGACCCTCCCCTGTTCATGCTTTGTCTCTGTCTCAAAAATAAATAAACGCTAAAAAAAAAAAAAACAACCCAAGAATGTTGAAAAACACATACAAATCTAAACATACAAAACTATAAGCCCTACTCAAAAACACAAGTGCAATCTGAGATATCTAATTGCATTATCAGAATATGAAACACCATGCTAAGCAAGAAATTATAAAAATAGTCGAAAATATATAATATCATATTTAAATAAGGGAAGGTTATAGAGATAACATGTATACACTTAGGTGTAAGTGTTCATAAGACAAGGAATAATTAATTGCGAATAAATTATTTTTCCCTGACTTGCTAAAGATGAAAAGCTTTGCCTAAGAAAATACACATGATTCATATAATATTAAATTTACCATAAGGCAAATAATATTTTGTACTTGCTAAAAAAATACATATGGATATCTATACAGTACACCTACTATGTGCCAGACTATATTAAATATCTTAGGTCAGTTTTTGTGACAATGTTTTCCCAAGTTTCAAATATGCATTTAAATCTATCCAGATGTATAAGAGCTTTCCTAAAACTTAACACGTACCTGCTGAAAACTTCTGATGGTAGTGTACAAAAGTATTAATAATAAAAACTATCATTTTTTGGACAGGTAATATTTATTTCCACTCATTTTTTTTTCATTTTCATTTTATTTTAGAGAGAGTGTGTGAGTGGGGGAGAGGGACAGATGGTGAGAGACAGAGAGAGAGAGAGAGAGAGAGAGAAATCTTAAGCAGGTTCCATACCCAGTGGGGAACCCAATGTGGGGCTCAATCTCATGACCCTGGGATCATGACCTGAGCCGAAATCAAGAGTCAGACACTCAACCAACTGAGCCACCCAGGTTCCCCTATTTCCATTCATTTCTGAGCAGTGTTTAATTTCAATATGATTATTTCTTTAAGCTAAAAATAATGGAGAGGATTTTTCTTTTTTAATTGGAATTGTTTAGGCCGTATGTGTCTGCACCTCCAGACACACACCTGTCCGCAGCTTCCTTATCTGCCTACCCTATGTTTAGAACCACATCTGGTGTATTGTGGGTACACAACTGACAATCATCGATTCCCTCACTATGGGCTTTACCTTTTTGAATCCATAAATAATTTAGTAATGGCCTAGTATATGATTAATTTTTTAAAATGTCTTATGATGTTTAGCTATTTATTTTTTATTTTTTTTTTGCTATAAGATTTTATGTGTGGATTATTGAATTTGTTAAAGAATTCTCATGTCTTCATTTTAAAGGCTAAAAGTATGGGGTGCTTGACTGGCTCAGTTGGTTAAGTGTCTGACTCTTGATTTTGGCTCAGCTCATGATTGCACAGTTTGTGGGTTCAAGCTCTGGATTGAGGTCCATGCTGGCAGTGCAGAGCCTGTTCTGGATTCTCTCTCTCTCTCTCTCTCTCTCTCTCTCTCTCTCTGTCCCTCTCCAGCTCATGTGAGCTCTCTCTCTCTCTCAAAATAAACAAACTTAATAAAAATAACTAAACTTAGACTCACTGTAATGGTAGTGTAGTTGAAAAACCCTCACACATTTGCCAATGAGGAAAATGACATGAGAAGTAACTATTAGGAGGTACTGGAAAGCCACCCAAAGCAGGAAAAACCCCGAGTGTTTACTCTCAACAGACATGGACAACACAGCCAAAGAATGAGGACTTGTAGCTTTTTGCTTGAAGGTGCTCCAAACACCCCCTTTCTTCTCTAGTCACAGAAAGATCAGTCACTGCTCCAGGGACAGAGTCAGAGCTTGTAATTGACGGACTTGAAGTAAGAGAGCCATAAAAGGTATGCAAAATCCAAGTACAGATCTACCTGTGTTCCTAGCAAGCACATGGGCAGCACAGAGTCTGAGGAGCTAGCTAAAAGGAAGGTGCAGGTGAGGGAGAAGTCTATCCTTGAAAGACAGAGTATATCGACTACCATCTGCAAATATGCTGCTTTTGGACAATGTGCATTTCTCAGCACGTGTGTAGTTCGTGCAAGAGAAAGCTGAAGCCTTACCGGCTGGAGGGATCAGAAGACACAGGTGGGATGGGCAGAGCAGCTGGAAAGCTGGAGAGAAACTTGGAAGCAAGAACGCTGATAGACAGGTTGGACTTAATAGTAGTATGAAGGGAGTACGTGGTTGGCCGCTCAACTTCCCAGGCCCAGTGGGACCCAAGAGGGCCAGGCTGGAAAAGAACAGTCGTTAAGCACTAAGGACAGGGTGCAGCTGCCGCACTCCTAGGGACGTCCACAGTTACGGTGTGAGTCCAGGTATGCCTAGTGCCCACTGGAACAGAAGAGCATCGACCCTCAGGAGAAACGACAGAACCCAGAGTTGTTGTGGCAGCAAACCTACAATGTACAGGGGTTTTTTTTGTTTTTGTTTTTTTTTAAGTTTTTTTATTTATCCTGAGAGACAGACAGAGCAAGGGGGGGGGGGGGCAGAGAGAGAAAGAAAGAGAGAGAGAGAATCCCAAGCAGGCTCAGCACTGTCAGCACAGAGCCCAATATGGGGCTCAAACTCACGAACCATGAGATCATGACCTGAGCTGAAACCAAGAGTCAGACGCTTAACCAACTGAGCCAGCCAGGTGCCCTTATGACGCACAGCTTTTAGACAAGAATTAGTAGCCACAGAAAGGAACAGTAACAAAAAATAGGTCTGCCCCAAGCAGAAGGAAAAAGGCTCTAGAAACCAAGTCTGAGAGGATCTAGGTGTTGGGTGCCACAGACAAAGTCATCAAAGCAGCTATTAAGAGATGTGCATGTTTTTTAAATATGGTCTTAATGAGTCTTAATGACTGGACACAGAGAAACAAAACAGAGAGATGAAAACTGAAAATAATTTAGTGGAATTCCTGGAGGTGAAAAGCACAATTACTAATACGAAAAAAATGCACTACGTAAACTTCTGCAGCAGACTGGAGACAGCGGGAGAAAGAACTGGTGAACTTCAAGGCATATCAATAAAAATTATTTAATTAAACGAAAGAAAATGAAAAACAATTATGCTCTCAAAGACTTATGGGACGATATAAGGAATTTTCATATGTGAAGCTGGAATCCAAGGACAAAAGACAGACAGAAAAAGGGGCGCCTGGGTGTCTCAGTCGGTTGAGCAACCGACTTTGGCTCAGGTCATGATATTGCGGTCTGTGAGTTCGAGCCCCACATTGGGCTCTGTGCTGATGGCTCAGAGCCTGGAGCCTGCTTTGGATTCTGTGTCTCCCTCTCTCTGGCCCTCCCCGCTCATGCTCTGTCTCTCTCTCTCTCTCTCTCTCTCTCAAAAATGAATAAACGTTAAAAAAAATTTTAAAATAGCAGAAAAGTAACTTCAGAAATAATGGCTAAAAAACTCACAAATTTGTAGTGTATTTAGCAAGGTGGGAAGACGCAAGTGAAGAGACAAAAACCAAATTTACTTCTATACCAAAGCAACAAACAACTGGAAAATGAGATGTAATAACACATTTTCATTTAATATTGGGAAAAAATAATACTAGGAACTGAGTTGTGCAAGACCTATACAATAAAGACTCTAAAACATCACTGAGGGAAATTAAAGAAGACCCAAATGGAGGACAGACCATGTTCAAGGGCTAGAAGACTCCATCTAGCTAAGTTCTCTATTCTCCCTAATATTCACCTTTAAACTAAACACCTCTCAATCAAAATACAAATAGGCTCTTTGGACAAGCTGAAACTTCATTAAAATGCTTATGACAATGCAAAACCAAAGTAATTTAAAAGCAAAGTTGAAAATCTTGTTCCCAACTCCTGATTGTATCAGACTTAAAGTTAATTCTACAGTCGTCCAGCGTCTGACATTGACATAAAGATAAACACGTGGATCAGTGGAACAAAATAGATGATCCAGAATTAGGCCAAATTTCTACAAATCGCTTTTTGACCCAAAAATGTCAAGGTAATTCAACAGGGAGAAGATGTTCTTTTCAACAGATGGTGCTGGCATATCAATATGGGATTAAAGTAAGCATCACCCTTTCCCTTCTGCTATTTACTAGAAGTATGGACCATGGTCAATGAATCTGAGACCTAAAATCATAAGCCATCTGGAAGACAACACAAGAGGAACCTTCATAACCTTTAATTAGGCAAATATGTCATAGATGGGACACAGTGTAAACCATACCAGAAAAATCAATAATCAGACTGCACCAAAACTTAAAACTTCTGCTCTCTGAAAGATGCCATTAAGAAAAGGAAAAGGAAAGGCATGGACTGAGAGAAAATTTTCACTACGTATACCAATGGATGTGTACCAACCTCTCTAAGCCAATTATAAAAATCAAACAGCTCCATAGAAAAATGAGCTGGAGATTTGAGCAGGCATTTCACGAAATAAGCAATACAAACGGGCATAAACCACGTGGAAAGAGACTCAGCATCAGTCGGCCATAAGGGACAGTCACACGGAGGTCCACTAGAGCCACCAGAATTTCTAAAATTAAACACTGCCCATGCCAAGTGTTGGCAAGGATGTGAAGTAAACGTATAATATATTTCACAAGTGCGCTGTTGACCCAGTTTTGAAGTCACGGCTGAGAACACTCAATCCCCCTTCGAAGGCAGTTGGCTAAGCTCCCATTCCAGCTCCTTCCCTTATCAGGCACTCACATTCTGGAGTTGGAATACGTACATTTCCAGCTGCCAAAGGCCCCAGTAACTCACACCCAGGAATGGCCACTCCTTATTTGGGACCATGGAATTATTCAAAATACCAACCCCCCAGGAAGCCCAGGTAGCTCCACCTAGCTAAGGGCATGCCACCTGCTGTCCACAAGGCACCTCCTGTGGCTCCAGTTTGCTGTCACCCTGTCCCTGGATGCAGCCTGCTGTGTGGCCCCACCCGGCAGCCTTCCCCTTTGGAGTTGTAAGAGTTCTGCCTTTCAACTATCTAAATTCCTTTGTGTTGTGTGTGACAGAAGTTAAACACTCACTCTTGGCAGTTCTGTTCCTGGGAATCTGAGAGAGCTTATATATGAATGTTTATAGCAGCACTATTCACACTAGCAAGAAACTGGAAACAACTCAAATATCCATCAAGCAGTCAATGGATAGACTGCAGTATATTTGTAACCGGAGTTCAATAAAATCTGATGTATCCATACAGTGGAATGTAATAAAATGTGGTATATTCACACAGTGGATGCTACTCAGCAAGAAGAAGGACAGATTTGATGCCTGCAACAACAGTGTGATGAAATCTCAAAAACCTGGCAGGTGAAAGGAACCAGACACTATGACTCATACTCTATGATTCCATTCACATGAAATTCTATAAAAAGCAAGTGAAAGGAGCGCCTGGGTGGCTCAGTCGGTTGAACGTCTGACTTCGGATCAGAGAACGTCTGATCTCGCGGTTTGTGAGTTCGAGCCCCGCGTCGGGTCTGTGCTGACAGCTCGGAGCCTGGAGTCTGCTTGGGATTCTGTGTCTCCCTCTCTCTCTGCCCCTCCCCTGCTCACATGCTATCTCTCTCTCAAAAATAAATAAATGTTTTAAAAAATATTAAAGAAAGAAAACTATTGTGACAGAAACCAGATCAACAGTTGCCTGGGAACGAGGTGTATGATGGGGACTGAGAAGTAAACTACTCAGTTAAAAAAAAGGGCTTTTAGTTACATGTAAACTAAAACCACTAAAACGATGTAAACACTAAAACTGAACTGAAAACACTATACAATCAATATGATAAAACAAAACTAATTTAACCAGGAAGGAAAATCCATACAAGCCAGTATTTCTAAGCCACCGTTTTCTTCCTAGTACTTTTTTTTAAAATCTCTACATCCAACATGGGGCTTGAACTTACAACCCCGAGATCATGCTCTTTCAACTGATCGAGACTGGTAGTACTTCTAGGACTTCTTCAACACTGACTACCCCAAGCCCAAATCCGCTTGTCAATTCTTCACAAATTTATTGTTTCTTTTTTTTTAACGTTTATTTATTACTGAGAGACAGAGAGAAACCGAGCATGAGTGAGGGAGGGGCACAGAGAGAGGGGGAGACACAGAATCCGAAGCAGGCTCCAGGCTCTGAGCTGTGAGCACAGAGCCTGATGCAGGGCTCGAACTCACAAACCGTGAGATCATGACCTGAGCCATCCAGAAGCCCCTACTGTTTGTTTAAAAGGTCAAAAGCTGCCTGCACTGGTCACATCCTCAGATCTTCGTTCTCTTGTAAGACTCCCATAAATGTGTACAAATTTAATTAAATTTGTGTGCTTTTTCTCTTGTTGATCGATCTCTGTTAGTTTTCATTTCAGACCCAGCTGGGGATCCTAAAAGGGGCAAGGAAAACGGTTTCCTCCCCTACACTAGGAATAATTATTTTTGGTATAGTTCACAAAATTCATTCTGTTAATGATATAATCTCGTTTGTGAGAGAATTTTTTAATAGTCTACTATTTTTTTTTCAATGTTTATTTATTTTTAGGACAGAGAGAGACAGAGCATGAACGGGGGAGGGGCAGAGAGAGAGGGAGACACAGAGTCGGAAACAGGCTCCAGGCGCTGAGCCATCGGCCCAGAGCCCGACGCGGGGCTCGAACTCACGGACCGCGAGATCGTGACCTGGCTGAAGTCGGACGCTTAACCGACTGCACCACCCAGGCGCCCCAATAGTCTTACTATTTTAAATGTTTCCATAAAATTACCTGGAATTTTTGTCAAGTTACATTTTATGGCTTATAAAATTGGAATTATTAGCATATTGAATTGGCTCCTCTGAAGCGTATCCTTTTAGTTGAGAAAATTCTCTCCACAGATGCTGAGATACGACACAACAAACCCAGAAAAATACGTTAAATGGAAAGACATGCTCATTTCTAATCATGGTTTGCATGGGTATGCCAAGTATTTTCATAGGTACTATCTTTATAGTAACATAGAGCAACTTTCCTCAATACCTATGTTTTAAGACAAAATTCACCAAATTTTTGTTTCTCTTGACGATTTTTTTGAGTGCTCACTGAATTCAAATGTTAGAAAAATCACAGGGCTTCTTAACTTTGTGTCATTTCTGTACAGGGTATCAAGAGATCCAATTTAGCATATGAGCTCAATCAAAATAGTCTTCCCACACACTGATATATCCCAACACACAATGATTAAGTCTGAAAATTAAATCAAACACAGTGGCGGCCCCGTTGTGCAATTTGCTGTCTCTCCAGAGCCATCTAAGTACCGTCTGGATCACAGGTTTGGTTTTCACAACGGTAACTTTCTAAAGCGCCAAAAGCTAGTTTTTTTTCTAATTTTTGAACACCGTGATTAAAGATTTTGAATGATTCTGAAAGAAATATACAGCCGAAATATAGACAATGCCGTTATTTAAAAAAAAAATACGTTGGGGCGCCTGGGTGGTTCAGTCAGTTCAACGTCCGACTTCCGCTCAGGTCATGATCTCGCGGTTCGTGGGTTCGAGCCCCACGTCGGGCTCTGTGCTGACAGCTCAGAGCCCGGAGCCTGCTTCAGATTCTGTGTCTCCCTCTCTCTGCCCCTCCCCTGCTTGTGCTCTGTCTCTCTTTCAAAAATAAATAAACATTTAAAATATACATCAAAAAACACCATTAGGCACTTACATTGACTCTACAGATCTTCCGAGATTAAACTGTTTCTGAAGAAAATCCAACTGGTGAAAGAGGCACCAACGAATCTGCCAGGTTTTTTTTTTAATTCACAAAATGATGTGCTTAGATTATTTTTAAAATATTGGCAATTACAGCTTCCATATTTATTTCTAGGATATCACAGTTTGCTTGGACGCAATAACAAATATGTGTGCCACAACGAACTTCAAATGCATTTCGACTCCACAGGTTTATTAAGTTAACAATATTATGTTTTTTTAATAATGCTCTGCTCTGCCAAGAATGTATTCATAATAGCAAACAATTATTCTACTTCCGACCTTGAACTTTTAAAAATACGTTTAGAACAGAATGAGCAATTGCTTTAGATGTTTTACCTTTGATGGAATTAATTTCCAAAAGTTTTGCTTTGATTCCAGGAACGGAATTTCAAACAAAACAAAATGAAACAAAACACACAAACAAACAAAACCCTCAGTTTGTTTTTGTTCTGAATTGATTTTCTAGCTGAAGCATAGGAGAAACTGATAGAAAAGGGACATTATTTAATTTTTGGGGGTGTGTTTTCCTTATGCTATTGGAGACAACACATTGACAGCTGTTGGTTTACCTTTTGTACGACTATAAAAACCCTGCAATGGAAAATGGGTGGTGTTCACCCAGAGTAAGTGAGCTCTCCGTGAGAATTCATGGTTCAGAGATGCACAGGTAAGCACACCTTCTATCATCACACATGTGAAATCACTGTCTTCAGACAGTCTTCTTAAACTTACTACTAACTTCTGAACTGGAAGCGATGGTTTCTTAAGCAGATTTATGTGTCCCAGTTTTTCTGTATCTGTTCAGTGAATTCACTGTGGCCCCATCAGCCAACTAGACAAAGTTTGTGAAAATTACAAGTCCATTATCAATAGTCTCGAGAAACAGAAAGTCAATACTATTTGCTAAATGCTCCCTTTCTTCATAATTTCATTCTTTTCCTTCCTCTCTCTCTCCCTCTCTCTTTTAGCTCATTGCTAATAAGATGATTAGTTGCAAAACAGGAGAGGTCCACGCTCAGCTCCAGGCTCTGGGATGGTTCATTTCTGTGCACATCAAGCACGTTCTCAGGATCTCTTATAGTGCCAGACTTCTACATGTACTTATGAGACTAGGCTTGTGTTGCTTCTTCGGGGTAGGGTTGTCAATTTTCATCTTTTTGGTAATTTCAAATGATTGATGTCTTCCAGTTGACTTAGAAACCGTAAAGGCACTGTCAGCTTAAGTCATGGAGAAGAGCTAATTCCAATGAGGTGAACTTTACTTGCATCTCAACATATGCATTAAACATACTTACATTCCTTCAGAACACAAAACAAAACCCAACTTCTCGTCAGGCTGGTTAGAATTTGTCAACATTTCACCAGTAGGTAAAAGACCCCTTTCTAACAAGCACTGGATTTCCTTTTAATTATTATTATTTTTTAAATACATTTACATTCTCTACAAAGTTCTTCTAATGTTAAGACTAGACTGGACAAAAATGGATTTCTTGAAAACAAGTATATTTTTATTCTCCCCTGCTTATAAAATCTTAATGAATGAGCCCTTCCTTCAGGCTTTTCATTACTCATGGGGCCTGGAGGGAATAACTCAATATCTTCATTATTCTGCGGCTCTTATCTGAGATAATGAACGTCAGGCTGCCTGGGTGATAATCATTTCATGGAGCCTGGGGATTGAAGCTGTTTCATGAGAGATGTTTCTGGCATTCAAGATGGTTCAGAGCCCAGAGAAGACATGGGGTCAAGGGTCAGTAAAGTATTCACAAGAGCTAAAGAGACAAAATTTCCTCCCAGGGTTTCTAGAAGCATGGTATGGTCAGTAATTCTCTCAAAGCAAGGATGGGCAGCTGGTCTCCCTCAGTTTACTTTAGTTAGATGGGATCAAGACCTCGGGGATACATAATCAAGAAACGTTATATTTTACATTTTCATCTGCCCAGCCATCCCCACCTGTGGGCATGGCAGGGGACAACGGAGTATGAAATGAGCAAGTTCTGTCCCCTAGCCCTGGGGCTGTCCACTGCCACTTGGGAAAGACCAGGCCAACAAAGGATGGCTCCTCAGGGTGGTGGATGCCGGGGGAGGGGTGTCTGAGAACAGGCCGGTAAGGAGTTTTGGCACTGGTCCTTGAAGACAGACGGGGTTTTGCTTCTTCCAGAAGGGCTGCAAGGCATTTCAGGTGAACTGAGCAACCAGGGAAAAGCAGGGGTAGGAATGTGCCCACAGGTCTGTGTACATTCACCACAGGGAAGGCAGGTAGAGGGAGACGGGGCGGGGGTGCTCTGTGGACAAGCTGGGAAGCTGTGTGGGCACTGAGCCTTTCCTTCCAAGGGGCCATGGAGAGGGCTCCAAAAATCTAACTGCTAGGAGATAAATGAATTTGCGGTTTTCAGGGGGAAATGTGCCACACTTTTTCTAAATACAGTTGACCCTTAAACAACATGGAGGTCATGGGCACGGACAATCCACACAGTCGAAAACCTGCATATAACTTTTGACTTTCCTGAAACTTGACTACAAAGAGCCTACTGTTGACCCAAGGCCTTACCAATGACATGAACAGTTGATGGATGCATATTTTGTATGTTATATGTAGTATATACTGTATTCTTATAATAAAGTAAGCCAGAGAAAAGAAAACGTTTTTCAGAAAATTGTAAGGAAGATGGGGCACCTGGGTGGCTGGGTTGGTTGAGCGTCCGATTTCGGCTGAGGTCACTATCTCGCGGTTTTTGTGTTCAAGCCCCATGTTGGGCTCTGTACTGACAGCTCAGAGCCTGGAACCTGCTTCAGATTCTGTGTCTCCCTCTCTCCCTGCCCTTCCCTTGCTCTCTGTTTCTCTCTCTCTCTCTCTCTCTCTCTCTCTCTCTCAAAAATAAACATTAAAAATTAAAAAAAAAAAGAAAATTAAAAGGAAGAGAAAAGGCATTAGAGTCCTGTACCATGTTTATTGAAAGAAAATCTCTGAAGTGTGCAGTTCAAACCCGTGTTGTTCAAGGGTCAACTGTATCAATCACATTTATTTTATGTGCTAAGGCATTTCCTCTGATTTAAATAATAGAAGTTTTAAAATTTTCTAAAGGTACATGTGTGTGTATACATACCATTTGGTCTGTTTCCTTTTTTAAGTTTATTTATTTGGAGAGAGACACAGACAATGCAAGTGGGAGAGAGAGGGGCAGAGAGAGAATCTTAAGCAGGTTCCGCACTGCCAGCACAGAGCCTGATTCGGGGCTCGAGCCCACGAAGAAGCCGTGAGATCGTGATCTGAGAGGAAACCAAGGGTCGGACGCTTAACCGATTCGGCCACCCAGGCACCCCTGATCTGGTTCCTTTTAGAGATGAGCAAAGTGAGACCCAGATGTGTTCGGTGGAACCATCAGCAGCCGCGGTGGCTGGAACCAAAGCCAGCAAGCCTGCCGAGGGCTCCAGGCTGTCTTGGGGATTCTCAGATCCCCCTGCCCGGCTTTTATGTGTCTCTCGGTCTGCATGAGTGGGAGGTGACAGGGGGCCTTCTGTCTGTGGATCTGCAAAGAATAACTGCGTACTTTCGTTTTAAGCGATTATCTTGTTAATTTACAAAATGACTTAACGCTGGAAAATGGGAAAGACAAGAAAACCTGTGAACTGACAGAGCAAAGAACACTGTTCTTTCTGTGCACCCAAAACGGACTGCTGAATAATGACCTCGGAGACATTTATGCATTAATCCCAAAGAATAATCGAATGTTAGCCCTCTAGGGCCCTCTAAGTCACCTGGTCCGGTCCATACCTGAATTCGGCACCACGGACTCTGGACGCTTTTGAGGCACTGTTCCAACAGTCAGAAGCAATTCTGTCAGCCTTTCCGTGGCCACCCACGCACCGTAGCCTTTCTCGCAGAGGTGACCTGCATGCAAACGCACCAGCATTTGGGGGTTCTCGAGGGTGGAATCTAAAATATACCTACCGTGGTCCGCTCCTCACATGACCACAGAGTTGTTCAAACAATGGCTACTGTCCCCCCCCCCCCCCCCGCGATGTTCGGAGCATTCGAGTCACAACACAGGTTAAAATACAGACCGTCTCTTCAGGGGCCTACATTTCTTATGATCTATGACATCTGATTGCTTCTCATTAAAGAATTGGTGATATTTTTCTCCCATCTGATAATGCTTTACTCCATGATGGGTGATGTGCTTTTAGTAGACTCTCCACAAATGTGATTAAAGATAAATTCCGTACACAGCTGTCAGGGTTACCAAATTGCAACCCCTCTTAAGTGAAGGCATTTGTTTTGGAAAAGATGAGATACAATTTTCAGAACTGGTGGTTTATGGCTCCCTCCTGGGGTAATGGGCTCTTTTATACCTGAAGTTTATCTTCCTGAAAGACAAATAAAACGTGTGGGTTTTCTGTTAGCGAAAGAGCAGAATGTGTCTACTGATCAACAAAGAGAGTATTTTATATCCCCTCGTGCACCCGCTGGAAGTCCTCGCAGAGAATATTCATTGGCTCATTCTCCTGGAGACGGAGACGGATTAGGGAAGCCATCCACGGGGCTCCTTATCCTCACAACGTCAGCCTATTTCTACCAGAATGCATCCCATGTAAGCGTTCTGGATGCGGTTCAAGCTACCTCTGGTAATGGAGCCATTGATCACCCCATGGATGTGGTGAAGATATCTGCCTGCTTTGGAATGAATGGCTTTATTGTATATTGTGACAACTGATTTCCCTTTTGCTGAGGACACGGGCTGGGAATATTTTAGGCCACCGTATTAATGACCAAGCAGCTTTTAGCAGATGAATGACGGCCAAAGACTATGAATGGATCATCTTCTAGAGGGCAGAGGGCCCTGCATGTGAGGCACCACTGGAAACCAAACCTCTTCTAAGGCCGGGAAACTACCGCCGTGCTTCTGGTACAGCTTCCGGGGCTCCATGCAAAACAATCTGGCGATGGCTTTACTTTTTAGAGTTACAACCGGACGTGGGGCTCTAGGAGGCCGCAAACAGTCCTGAGCCTTCGCTCCGCGGAACGTGTTGATGTGTTCAACCCTCACGCCAACCCTGCAGGGCACCCACGGGTTGTCCCCCCATCTGCAGGGGAAGAAACGGAAGTCGCTAAGAAAATTAAACAAGGGGACAGGGATTCACCTGGGAAGTCACATCTGCTTAGCTCCAAAGCCAGGATTTCCACACTGCGGCTTCAAAACATTTAGTCTCACTTGACCACTTGAAATGCCGAGCAAAGCCTTTGTCTTCCAATGGAGCCTACTACGTCCTTTTCCAAGGGTTCCCAGCCCCACACCCAGAATGAATGCTGCAGTTTAAATATATTTGTGCCAAATAAGTAAATAAATAAATAAATTTGTGCCACTTCCGTCCTAAAGACTCTTCTCGGGCGCCTCACTGCCTTGGGACTTAATCTGACCTCGCATGTGGCAGCAAGGTTCTCGTGTGTGCCCCAGCTCTCTCCTACCTCCAAGGCTTGTGGGACTATCCCAGCCCCTAACCGGGTGCCTTGGCTCCTGCCCAGGACCCCAACTTTTGGTTCCTCCTGCTTCTAGAGCCCCCAGAGTGCTCCTCTCTCCTCTCCCATGTGCTTCTCAGCTCAGGAGTGGCAGGGGCGGCGGGGGGGTCCTGGTTCCCTCACAGGATCTGTGTTTCCAGAACTCTTCCCTTCTGCCAATGTATCTCCTGTAGCACACAGTGAGGATCAGTCAGTATTATGACCACTTCTAAACCCATCATGTGATGTAACTGTTACAAGATATCCACGTATGTAGCCATGTGTCCATTACACAAGTACAAAAAGGGTGCAGAGAAATCAAGCTGCTTGATCAAGCTTCTACTCTGGACACCTCACTGGATTACCGGGCAGGGCAAGAACTCCTTCTCACATCGATGACTTTCAGAACCATTTAAATCCTGTTCAAAGCGATCTTGTTAAGAAGGCAGCAAAGCATAACACGTTGTGGAAAAAAATGCCACGAGACATTTCAGGGTTTAGGTGCCCGCTATTAAAAACAATAAGCAACAATTTCTATAAATTAAATTAACAAAAGGTTTAGCAAGGTTATCACAAAACCAGAAGCTTTTGCTCACGTGCACGACCTTCTGTAAAACGTGATGATACGCATCACAATCATAAAAATGTTCCAAACCTTTGACCTGATCATCTCACTGCTGGGAATTTATCCAAATGAAATGATTCAAAAACAAATAAGGGCCACGCACACGGTCATGTTTACTGCAGTCTCACTCAGGTTTTCCCCTCTCCCTCGCCGTGGTCATCATAAATCCGAGCAAAGTAGCAGACGCAAGTTATTTACAGGACAACGTCCCCTCTACACTATGAGCTCATTACAGGCAGGCACCATAACTTGCCTCATCTTTGGGTCTGCAGTAAAATAAATAGGAATTGACTCAAGGTTTTATAAAAGCAACACACGCAGGGGCACACACGCGCACATACACACACACACACACGCTTCTCTCCAATAATCCGAAAGAAGAGCCAATTATTCAACAAAAGAACATATTTAATTATGGTGTCTCCCCAATTCTTACATCAGACTTCAAGGTGATTAGGAGATGTGGCTTTGGAGAAGCAACAGTGAAATTAACTTTCTGTAAGAAGTAGGCCAGAGAGGGGCGCCTGGGGGGGCTCAGTCGGTTAAGCATCCAACTTCGGCTCGGGTCATGGTCTCAAGGTTCTTGGGTTCATGCCCCACGAAGAGCTCTGTGTGGACAGCTCGGAACCTGGAGCCTGTTTCAGATTCTGTGTCTCCCTCTCTCCGTCCCTCCCCTGCTCGCACTCTGTCTCTCTCGCAAGAATAAATAAACATTAAAAAAATCAAAAACGAAAAATAAAAAAAGCAGGCCAGAGAAGGTTTTCCAGGTGAGGACAGTTGAACACATGTCTGCACCAAGAAGGGATACAAAAAAGGGACACCAGGTCTGGTCCTCAGCAAGATCAAAGGTCCCATGTAAAGGAGAAATGGCCAAACCTGGTGGACACTAGTTTGTGACCCGAGTCCCTGCTTTGTCTGAAATTGATGACCAAATGCAGTTCAGTCCGACTTTAGGAAACATATCAAAAATTAAAAAAAAATTTTTTTTTAATCTGCTTTCATACACTTTCTGTCTAGAAGTTTACAAGTACCGCATACTTAACTCAGAAAAACAATTCTTCGTAATAATCAGGTAGCAACCACTGTGGGCCGGTCTGCGTCTGGCTTGGTTTATTCACCTTACAGATCAGATTCTGTCCCAATGTTTACAAACCAAAGTGTCCTTTTAAGCTGCTCGCAAATTTACAAAGAAGAGCTGCTAATGCAAAGGTCTCAGGAGGAGTGGAAGCGAAGTAAGCTCCTGAAGTCAAGCACTCACCCCCTCTCCATCCCTCCTCTTTCCCTAACTTGTCAGAAAGGAGAAGACCCAGGAGGGATTGGGGTTTCTCTGATGACCCAGAGAATCTGAGCCTGGAAGGTACAACCTCAAACCCAGAGCGTTAGGTAGGGGAGTGAGGGGACGTCCAAAAGCTTCCCTCCAAAATAAATAATTGATGCTCGCTGGGCTTTATGAGGATTAATGGCATGCCATCCGACTTGTTATTCCCACAGCACCAGAATGTAGGCAAAACAGAAGGCATGTTGGCACTCTGGTCATTTTGATCTATGCTGGGAAATGCTGACGGAAGTTGAATGAAACTTGGGCATTTGTAAAACACAAAATTCACTTATGGATCATTCTTTGAGTGGAACTTGGACATTTGTAAAAAAAAATTCATTTATGGATCATTCTCCAGCAAATTGTTCACTAGGAAGTCACTTCCTCTGAAAAGCAGCATTGTGGCGTATCCCTCTTGGCAGGTCAGATTTATTACCCTTCTCGCTCTTGCTTTGGCTGCTGGGAAGCTCAGAGTCGAACCTGCTGTCCACCTGCAGGGGCACATGTGTCGGCGGGTGGAGACCACAGATCGGGGCAGCCTTTTGACTTGCCATGCGGTTGTTTCTCTCTGCACTGGTGTTTCAATGTATAAAATATTACTACGTGTTATATATTTCCAGAAACTCTAAAATGTCCAGAGAAACACCAAGTGTAAAAGAATGCATCCGGAAATGCATCCAATTCTCCGAATGATCTCATTCGTGTCTAAAACCTCACAGGTCCTCTGTGTGCTTCTTTCTCCTTACCCTTGACCAGGAGGACGTATCAAAGGAGAGAAAAAACCGTTGCGTCTGAAACAGGTGGTTCTCGAAGGGAGGTCCCCACACCGGCAGCAACAGAAACACCCAGGAGCATGGCGGCTCTTGATCTCTGGGTCGGGAGTTCAAGCCCCAGAATGGGTGCAAAGCTTTAAAAACATGCAAATTCTCACAGCGCCTGGGTGGCTCAGTCGGTTAAGCATCAGACTCTTGATCTCCGCCCAGGTGGTGATGCCACGGTTCGTGAGTTTGAGCCCTGAGTCGGGCTCTGTGCTGACAGTGCAGAGGCTGCTTAGGATTCTCTCTCTCTCTGCCCCTCCCTTGCTCATGCGCTCTCTCTCTCTCTCTCTCAAAATAAATAAAAACTTAAAAAAAATTTAAAAACAAATGCAAATTCTTAGACCCCAGGCCAAACCTTCCGGATCAGGAACTCTGGGGGTGGAGCCCAACTGGTCCATGTTTTAGCAAGTCCTGGAGGCAATTCTGATGCCCACCATGGTTTAGCTGGGTGAAAGGTGCATCCCGGAGCCTGGGATCCCTGCAGAGCACGGTAGGTGCAGCAGACCCGCAGGCACCCAGTGACCTCTGTTCTCACATTCTCCCTGCATTCACAGCCCCAGGTCCCGGGAAGCTGAATCATCAAAAGGAAGAGTCTAGAATGACGAGGAGAAGCAACACTTGAAGGAGGCAGAGAGGTACCTATAGCACAAGCGAGGAAAAATCAAACGGCGGTTGTGTGTGGGGAGCTCGACTACGGACAGGGTAAGTGCATCCGAAGCCACCCGCCAGTTTCCTGGCTTTGTATTCCTCTGTTTCTCCCTGACTGCCTTTTTCACGTTAGATAAATATTTTTAGTGGGCCATGTTGAGTTCCTTTGTTGATTTTAATTAGTGTTCGAAGAATTCAAATACCCACCCGAATTTATGACAGTCTACTGTGGATTCACAGTAATTTAATTTCACTAAAACAGATCCAAGTTTTTTCCCCTCTCATGTCTGCTCTAGAAGTAGGCCCTGTCACACAGCTGCAATGTTATGGAAGTAGACGAGGGGGACAGCAGCTCAGTGTGCAAGCCTCGGGGACAAGACTTGTCTCTCTGATCAGTGGAAGGAGGAGAAGGACACTGAGGTCCAAAGAGAGTTGCGAATCCCCATCACCTTTTTCCTCTCTTTTTTTATCTCTCCACGTGGTTTCTATGTGTTGGAATTGTCTAGTCATTTATCAGAAAGATATATTCCATTTCCCCCCAAATATATGGGCTGCTTTGCCCTGGCTTAAGAAGTGTTGTTTGATGAACGGCGTTTCTTAATTTTAACAAAGTCCAATTTACCAATCCTTTCATCGTGGTGAATATCTTGAGTGTTCTCTTAAGTTAATCTTTCCCTACTCAAAATCCTAAAGACGGTCTCCTATGTTTTCCTCTCTAAGAGTATTATTATTTTATTTTTTTTTTAATTTTTTTTCAACGTTTATTTATTTTGGGGACAGAGAGAGACAGAGCATGAACGGGGGAGGGGCAGAGAGAGAGGGAGACACAGAATCGGAAACAGGCTCCAGGCTCTGAGCCATCAGCCCAGAGCCTGACGCGGGGCTCGAACTCAGGGACCGGGAGATCGTGACCTGGCTGAAGTCGGACGCTTAACCGACTGCGCCACCCAGGCGCCCCGAGTATTATTATTTTAACTTGCCTATCTAAATGCTATTTGGAATTTTTTTTTTCAACAGTGTGACGCAAAAGGCAAGGTACCTCCTACCTTCTACCCAATCAACCTAGCACCATTTGTTGGAACGATTCCCCACAGTACTGCGGTATCAGCATAATCTCATGATCTTTATTTCTGGGTCTTTTCTGATTCTATCCTGCTCTCATTGGTCAGTCTTTTTATCTTTGGGATGTTCATTACGTTCACAGTGTACCTGTTCCAGCTTTTGTGGTTCTCCTTCAGTATTTCCCTGGCTACTCTTTAACATTTACGTTCCCGTGTGGATTTGAGAATCGGTTTGGTAATATCCACACACGTGCACAGACACCACTGGGCTTTTTTACCGGAATTGTGCTGAACCAATAGCTAAATTTGAGGCAGGCTGACGTTTTTACATTGCTGACTCTTCCAGTTATGAACATGGTACATCCTTCCACTTACTTAGGCCTTTTTTCATTTCTTTCAATAAAGCTTTAAGGTTTTTAACTGTGGCGGGGCGCCTGGGGGGTTCAGTCGTTAAGCGTCTGACTCTTGATTTCAGCTCAGGTCACAGTTTCATGGTTCATGAGATCAGGCCCCATGTCAGGCTCTGTGCTGTCAGCACGGAGTCAGCTGGGGATTCTCTCTCTTTGATTCTCTCTGCCCCTCCCTTGCTCTCTGTGTCTCTATCTCTCTCAAAATAAATAAAATTTTTAAAAATATTTCAAAAAAATTTTTAACACTTATTTTTGAGAGACCCCGAGAGAGAGACAGAACACAAGTCGGGGAGGGGCAGAGAGAGAAGGAGACACAGAATCTGAAGCAGGCTCCCAGCTCTGACCTTTCAGCACAGAGCCTGATGCGGGGGTTGAACTCATGAACCGCAGAGCCAAAGTCAGATGCTTAACCAACTGAGCCACCCAGGCACCCCTAAAAAAATATTTTTAACCATGGCAATCTTGCCAAATTGTGTTAGATTTACTTCTAGGTATTTAATATTCATGATGTTACTTGAAAGACTACCTTTTAATTCATTTCTATTTGCTGCTGGTATATAGAAATGCCACTGATTTTTACATATTTATTTTGTACAACAACTCCGTATCAAGTATTAATTCTGATATTTGTAGTTTCCTTTATATTTTTAATGGACAAAATCATTTATCTTTAAATAGTGAAACACTTTAAAAGTATTTCCGTAAGATTGGTGTTATTTTTTTGGTAAAGATTTTGGAAAGATTCAATGGTGAGGCCAAATGATAGTAGGTTTTTCCTTGTAAGAAGGATCTTGGTATGAGTATCTCTCTCTCTCTCTCTCACACACACACACACACACACACACACACACCATTCAGTTCTGTCCAACTCACTACTTGTGGTTTAATCAAGATCTTTTCCTATTCTCTGAAATACACGGGAGAAAAAAAAACTAATTCTTAGTGCTTCTCACAACATTTTCACAAAAGTGCCTCCAATCATTTAAAGTCTCAGTATTTTTCTTTTTTTTTTCTTTTCTTCTTTTTTAAATTTTTTTTTTTCAACGTTTATTTATTTTTGGGACAGAGAGAGACAGAGCATGAATGGGGGAGGGGCAGAGAGAGAGGGAGACACAGAATCGGAAACAGGCTCCAGGCTCTGAGCCATCAGCCCAGAGACTGACGCGGGGCTCGAACTCAGGGACCGCGAGATCGTGACCTGAGCCGAAGTCGGACGCGCAACCGACTGCGCCACCCAGGCGCCCCAGTCTCAGTATTTTTCTTAAAAATTTTATAAAAGTTTTCATTTCCTTCCCCCCCAAAAGCCATATTTATTTTCTCGTGGAAATACAGTTGCAAAAAACTAGTCGGCCCTGGAACAGTGCAGGGGTTTACCCCTGTGCAGTCACAAATCTCTGTATGACTTTTGACTCCCCCCCCAAAACTTCACCACTCACAGCCTACGGGCTGACCAGAAGTCTTACTGATAGATCACACAAGGAGTCGATTAACACATATTTTATATGTTGTATGTATTAAATGTCATACTCCTGAAGTTAGCTGGAGAAGAGAAAATGTTAAGAAAATCACGAGGAAGCAAAAACGCATTTATAGAACTGTCCTAGGTTTACTGGGAAAACATCTGTATGGAAGTGGACCCACAGTTTAAACCTGGGTCAGTCAAGGGTCAACTGTATTGTCAGAAGCACGGATACTCCAGCGAGATACACCACCTTTGTACTCAGGGCCTTATGCTCCTGGAAGTGCGTTGTACTACCTCGGATATGTTCTTCCCCTTCAGACAATCAGAGCTGATCCTAACAAGGCCCAGAGTCAAGGTCATGCCCCACTTGCATGCATGTAGGGGAGCACATAGGTGCAGAACAGAGTCTCCCGATCTCCAATGTGGCAAAGCGTCTGAGACAAAGGGGCTTTACTGGAACGAGTGCTGTGAACCTCATCTGTGAAGTGCGCCTGTTACCAGAGCGCACCTGACATCTTGAAAGTCCGTCTAAATGATATTCACTGTTTGCATCACTGTGAAAAGGGGGGAGAAAAAAAACGCAGTGCCACCCAAACCATTTTATCAAAAGAAAATCCCTGGGAGACTGGTCTACACAAGTCACCAAAGTGAATATATTAAGTGCACTTGATTTGTGATCATTTATTTATGCCCCATGCAATCCAGGTTTCAAACTTTTGCTCCCTTGACGCAAGTGACTTTGACAGCTTGCAACTCAACTGTAATTTTCCTTCTGTCGGGAGAAGGAGGTATTTAAGGCGATAGGTCAAAACATTAGAGTATGCAGAGTAAAGGCCTGTTTACTGAGATCAAGACTTAAAACCTTCCTTATTCCATCCAAGCTATGTCTATCCAAGCATTGAATTTTTTATAAGGCGCCGGTTTTTTAATATATTTTTTTAATGTTTATTTTTGCGGGGGAGGGGCAAGCAGGGGAGGGGCAGAAAAGGAAGGGAAGAGAGGATCCTAAGTAGGCTCCGAGCTGTCAGTGCAGAGCCTGATGCAGGGCTCGTACTCATAAACCATCAGATCACGACCTGAGTCAAAGTCAGATGCTCAACCGACTGAGCCACCTGGGAGCCCCACACATTGTTTTTGATGTCCTAGAATCTGGGATTCCATGTGTAATTTTTTCTTACAAAAACATGGTTTTATGTGTGTGCGTGGCAGGGATGAACTCTAAATTATTCACTAATCTCGGTCATTGATTACAGAGAACTCATGCGCACTAGAAACTCTTCATTTCTCAAGTCAATTTTTTGCTAGGAATGTCAAACGCCATTTAATCTGTGAAGGTCAGAATACCCTATGGCCATTGGCGGCTGAAAAACCACATTCTATCTGGAGAATATGGTGTAGCAAAACTTACTAGCATTTATACGATTAGGCACATTTAAATTTCTTCCTACTTGTACGCCTGAAAATAAAAAAGTTGTTGATGTTCTGACATAATTGGATCAAAACCTTTTAATACAAATCCTTCTAGAATCTGTAATCCTTCTTGAATCTGGTTTTAAAAAGCATATTTCTGCTCCTTCTAAGACTCTCGAATACACCATCCCCAAATCCTGCTTTATTCCATTCCATGCTGTCTCTCAAAGTAAGAATCCTTCAAATTTTAACATACGCACACCAGTAAGGAATTGGTTCAAAAACACACTGTGACTGCCACAGGGGCGGGGTGGGGAGTTGGGAGGGATAGGTGAAGGGGTTCCAGAGGTACAAACTTTCAGTTATAAAATCCATGTCAAAGGGGCGCCTGGGGGGCTCAGTCGGTTAAGCATCTGACTTTGGCTCAGGTCATGATCTCACGGTTTGTGGGTTCGAGCCCCGCGTCGGGGTCTGTGCTGACAGCTGGGAGACTGGAGCCTGCTTCAGATTCTGGGTCTCCCTCTCTCTCTCTGCCCCTCCCCTGCTCATGCTCTGTCTCTCTCGGTCTCAAAAACAAAACAAACATTAAAAAAAATTAAAATCCATGTCATGGAGATGAAAAAAAGATAATTTCTTTTGTTTAATGTGTATTTATTATTTTGAGAGAGAGAGAGAGATGCAAGCAGGGGAAGAGCAGAGAGAGAGGGACACACAGAATCCGAAACAGGCTCCAGGCTCTGAGTTGTCAGCACAGAGCCCAATGCTGGGGCTCGAGCCCACGGACTGCAAGATCACGACCTGAGGTGAAGTTGGACGCTCAACCAACTGAGCCACCCAGGCGCCCCCTGAAAAAAGATAATTTCTAAAGATAGTTCTCTGACTCTATACCTAACCGGGATAAATCCTAAGAGTAAAAAGAACTGCAAAGAAAGATCTTGAACTTTACTCAGTAGGCTTCATGCTGGTGATGGCATAAATAGAAGGTCTCCAGTGTACATTATGGGAAAGAACAAAGTAGGAGATGTATGGATGGCATAGGGTTACAGACAGACATGGGGAAAAGCAAGGATAAAGACAGAGGTCAAAAGAGATACAGCAAAATGGCAAAACGTTAGCCATAGGTAAATATTGTGAAAGGTATACACCTGTTCGTTGTGCCATTATAAATGGTTTTAAACCTTTATACAGTTTCATGGATTGGATGGAGTGTCTGGGTGGCTCAGTGGGTGAATTCAGCATCCGACTCTTGATTTCAGCTCAGGTCATGATCTCACAGTTCGTGGGATCAAGCCCCAAGTTGGGCTCTGTGCTGACAGCACGGAGCCTGCTTGGGATTCTCTCTCTCTCTCTCTCTGTCTCTCTCTCTCTCTGCCCCTTACTCGCTCATGTGCCCATGTGTACTCTCTTTCCCTGTCAAAATAAACATTTTTAATGTGTTTATTTTTGAAAGACAGAGAGAGAGAGAGAGAGCAGGTGAGCAGGGGAAGAGTGAAGAGAGAGGGAGACAGAGGATCCAAAGCAGACTCTGTGCTGATGGCAGTGAGCCCGACACAGGGCTCAAATTCATGAACTGAGAGATCATGACCTGAGCTAAAGTCGGATGCCTAACTGACTGACCCACCCAGGCACCTTTAAATAAACTTATTTTTTTTAAGTTTCAGGGATTGAAAATTCCTCAGAGATTGAAATCCCATCTTCTCATCTTTCAGAAACATCCAAAGATTCCCTATCAAACTCCAAAACTTTGTTTCTGATCATGCGTGGCAAGAGAAATAACAGTATCTTAGATACTTAAGAGACCAGATCTGTGGGCAACCCATATTTAAATCAATCACTAAACAGCACTGACTCAACAAGAGGTTACTTGTGCAGTACACAGCCCTGCACTCAGCCCCTGAGCTGGTGCTGCAGCCTAGAGATGAGCCGCCCTCATCTCCGACGGACCCCAGGCACCGACCCACGCCTCTGCAGGTTTCCTTCACTCCACACCCCAGCGAGGGCCGCCAGCCTCTCTAGCAGCCTCTCCTTCCCCACCCCGAATCCATTCCTGCCGGTTCTAACAGACCCTAGCAGAGAAAGCCACACTGATGCCCTTCCCACCCCGCAGCTGTCTGTGTGACCTGATTTTGCAAAGAGCTTAGTCTGTGCTCAAACGCCCACCCTCCTGCTCGATCGCATGGAATCTCGTGGCATCATGTCCCGTGGTTTTCGTTCTTCACGATTAACACACACAGAACAGCGACCCCACGGAAAGCGCGCTCTACAAGAGCTCTAACGCTGTCCGCTTACGTTCAAAAGGCCATGCAAGCCACGCCTCCACAGGGTGGCCCTTTCCACCCCAAACGCAGCGAGCTTGGTCTTCCTGGACTATCCTTCTTCCCCAGAAACTCGACTCCCTCTCCTGCACGTGTATCATGGTGGTGAAGTCCGGTACCTGCGTCTACCTCGCGAAGGGCATCGCGGCACCCCACCACCCAGGCGGTTTTGACTGGCACGACTGCAGAACCTGAGCATCGTCTCAAACACCGGCCACCTGCAAAGCCCGCATCGCACAGCTTCCAGCTCGGGCCTACAACCCCAGAGCGACGCCCCTCCCCTGAAACGCTCAGGCCGGGGGAACTGCTTTCGCCTCTCTGAGCCAATCTGCGGCCGTGGCCAGGAGCCCTCAGGCCACGCCCTGGGGCCCTGCAGACATCAACGGAGCCCTCTCGCAGGGGCGGGACTCGAACTCCTGAAGATGTGGTCATGAAGCCAGAGTCCGCTCGCTTCCAGCTCAACGGCTTTACCACGCTGTCCTCTTGAGCCATCTCTCGGCCCACTCCCCCTGGGAACACCCTCCTGTCACATCCCCTCTTCCAGTGCGGCGCCCAGAACGGCGCTCAGTACTTCGGGTACAAAGTACTTCTCGTTATTCAGGATGAGGAAAACGCTGTCCCTTCATAAATTATGATCAAGGACATCCTGCCGTTTCTTCTCCGTAAACCAGACGAGGCTTTTGATCTACCACGGGCTCTCACCGGAGAGGAGGTTTCTCTTCCTGCCTGATTTACTTATGAAAAATATTCAATTATGCTCCCGGTTTAATTCACTTAGTAATGAAAAGCAAATGAGCCCGGCCGGCCTGTTTGATTTGTCTTGGAAGGAGAGAAACTGCTTTGCAAGAACAAACAAAGTTAAATTAAAATGAACGACTCTCCTCACTCTGGAAATCGAAATTCTCCACAAAGCACTTCTCGATGCCCTAGAACACGGGGCCGAGCCCAACTAGAGACAGCACGCCTCCTGACTGTCCCCTGGGGCCAGCGGCCACGTGCTGGGCCCGCGAGGGTGCGTGGACACACATCCCAACTCACTCATGCACGCGGCTTTGTGTTTCACGGACCACGAAGCAGGCGGTAAACACGTGCAGGACGCGGCCCCGTCGACGGGCGTCTCGCTTACCATTTTTGCAGATGGGGCAGCACTGGTCAGGCTCGTACACGGGGTCCACACACTCCGTCTGTGGACACGCGGACACTGTGCACAGCACCTCTCCGTTGGCTTCGCAGCGGCACCGCTCACACGGAGACACCTGGAACACAAGCCCACGGTTGGGTCAGACCTCCCTCCTGTCCTCCTTACCATACAGACTCGTGTCTTCCTTCCCCCCAGACTTCCTTGGAAGACCCCCCACCCCGCCATGGTTTAAGAATGTAAAAAATTATCCAGAGGCGCCTATGAGACTCAGTCGGTTAAGCGCCCGACTCCTTGGTTTCGGCTCAGGTCGGGATCTCAAGGTTGGTGAGTTCAAGCCCCGAGCTGGGCTCTGCAATGACAGTGTGGAGCCTGCTTGGGATTCTCTCTCCCTCCCTCTCTCTCTCTCTCTCTTTGTTGCTGGCTCTCTGCTCCACTCCCACTTGGATGCTTTGTCTCTCTCAAAACAAACAAATTTTTTTTTTTAAGTTAAAAAAAGAAGTATGCAGCCCAGTGGTTTGCAAAGTGGGAACAAAACCAGAGTGCCAGAGCAGAGACCGGCTCCTTTGGGGGCACCTGGCCTGTCCCTCTCAACCCTGTGCGGAGAGGCCGTGACTTAGTGACCCACACCTTGTGCCTTTTTACCAGCTTTCTTCTGAAGACAGGTCTTTCTTTCCACGTTGAACGGACGATTCACCTTATCGAATTCTTGCCTCATCGTCATGCAAGTGAGCCGCGGTCCCCCACCCCTGCCACGTGCCACCCGGCTAGCCTGGGACACTCCCATGTTTGCACGGAGTAGACAGGAAGGGGAAGGGGCAAGAAGAGGAGGGACCTGGCCCGGCCCGGAGCTGTGTGGATATGACCTCACTTGACCCCCACGGCAGCACTAGGTGCCCGCTCCTGCACCACGGCCCCCCGTGCTGATCAGGAGGCTGAGGCTCAGGTGACAGGCAGTTGGCCAAGGACGGACCTTGTGTGAGAGCCCAGGTGGTCCCCCCTCCAGTCTCCTGCCCCAGGGCTCTCCGTCCATCACCCAGGGCAGCTGCGGCCCTCTCTGTGCTGGGCTGGCGCTTGCCTCGCTGTACTTGTGGCCACTGGCCCAAATTCCTCCTTCTGGATCATTCCAATCAAGCACAATAGCATTCCTGGAAAGGCTGCACGCCCCCAGCTCCCCATCCCGCCATAGCCACAGCCCACACCGTGATGGATTTTTTTCCTGGAAATCCCCGACACGGGGATCCGTCACCTGGGTTGACCCAGGACAAAGCAGAAACAGCAGATGCAGACTCAGCAGGGGGATGCAGACGCAGATGCGACGTGGAAACGTGCCTTAAAGGATCGTGGAGCGGGAAGGTGACACACTCACGGAGCGTCCCGGGGCGGGGGCCCCAGGTGACCGACCGTGCTGCACCCACCACCCAGCCGGCGCACGTGACGTGGACAATGCTAACGATGCTCACGGATGCACCTCTGTCTATCCAATGCCAGAAATAAAAGCTCAAATCTCCACCCAATGGCCTGGTTGGTGCACAAAGCAAACACTCAGTTCGTATTTAAGGTTTTTTTAATGTTTATTTATCTATTTAAAGAAAGCACAAGCGTGCATGAACGGGGGCGGGGCAGGGAGAGAGGGAGAGAGAGAGGATCCCAAGCAGGCTCCGTGCTGTCAGCGCACAGCCCGACGCAGGGCTCGATCTCATGAACCGTGAGGTCGTGACCTGAGCCGAAGTCAAGAGTAGGACGCTCAACCGACTGAGCCACCCAGGTGCCCCTGTATTTCTATTTAAAGGCTTTTCTCGTGCACTAGACAGACCACAGCCAGCCTGGTTGGAAGTCACGGGACATCTGTGTGAGCAGGAGTGTAAGTATGCATATGTGTGAGTGTGTGTGAGTGTATGAGTGAGTGTGGGTGTGGGTATGTGTGTATGTGTGTGTGTATGAGTGTGTGTATGAGTGGGTGTGAGTGTGCGGGTGTGGAGGTGTGTGTGAGTGTATGAGTGAGTGTGGGTGTATGGGCGTGTGTGTGTATACGAGTGAGTGTGGGGGTGGGTGTGGGTGAGAGTGTGTGTATGTATGAGTGTATGAGTGTGTGTACGAGTGAGTGTGTGTGTATGAGTGAGTGTGTGTGTGTACGAGTGTGTGTATGAGTGTGGGGGTGTGGAGGTGTGTGTGAGCGTATGAGTGAGCGTGGGTGTAAGACTGCGTGTGTATATAAGTGAGTGAGTGTGGGGGTGGGTGAGAGTGTATGAGTATGTGTGAATGTATGAGTGTGTGTACGAGTGAGTGTGTGTGCACGAGTGAATGTGGGGTGTGTGCATACGAGTGTGTGTGTACGAGTATGTATGTGAGGGGTGTGTGTGTATGAGTGTGTGTGTGCGCAAGTGTGTGGGGTGTGTGTGTATGGGTATGTGTGTGTATGAGTGAGTGTGTGTGTACAAGTGAGTGTATGTGGGGTGCGTGTGTATGAATGAGTGTGTGTGTGTATGAGTGTGTGTGTATGAGTGTGGGGTGTGTGTGTGTGTATGAGTGAGTGGGGGTGGGTGTAAGTGAGAGTGTGTGTATGTGTGAATGTATGAGTGTGTGTGAGTGTACAAGTGAGTGTGTATGTGGGGTGTGTGTGTACAAGTGTGTATGTGGAGGTGTGTGTAC
Source organism: Prionailurus bengalensis (assembly GCF_016509475.1). Taxonomy (NCBI): domain Eukaryota; kingdom Metazoa; phylum Chordata; class Mammalia; order Carnivora; family Felidae; genus Prionailurus; species Prionailurus bengalensis. The sequence continues at coordinate 63,760,063 of NC_057348.1, read as the reverse complement.
AAGTGAGTGTGTGTGTTTATGAGTGTGTGTGTATGAGTGAGTGTCGGGGGTGTGGAGGTGTGTGTGAGTGTATGAGTGAGTGTGGGTGTGAGAGTTTGTGTGTATATGAGTGAGTGTGTATATGAGTGAGTGTGGGGGTGGGTGAGAGTGTGTATGAGTGTGTGTACGAATGAGTGTGTGTGCACGAGTGAGTGTGGGGTGTGTGTGTGTACGAGTGAGTGTGTGGGGGATGAAACCTCAGAGCCGCCAGGACACAATCTGACCTGGGCTGCACGACAGCCCTGGAAGCCACAACCAGTCTGGCAACAACATAAGGGCACGTTTTCCAGGAGGCTGTTGGCACCACAAGGCCCTCTTGTACGAGGACGGACTTTGCTCTTTGCTACGGCTGCTGTCCTCGTGACTTTCGGTCTCCCACTAATTCCCCTTTCAGCCGGTAGCATCCTCCCATCAAGGGTAGATTTACTCAGCCAGCGGGATGAGAGAAGGGTCTGGCGTTTTAAAAGCAGAGACCTTGAGTTGCAAGAGACAGGTCACGGTTCATCGCCTGTTGGAGCCGTCAGCAGGAGGGCTGGGACGAAAGCCATAAGAAAGCAAACAGGGTGGAGTAGACAGTGGGGAGCCAGGCTCACTGCCCCCAGAAGCGGCCAGGACGGTCCCATCTTAAGGGCAGGATAGTCCGAGAGGAACAAGAGGGTCAGGAATCACGGGGGCCTGTCCTCAAGAGACGGGCCCGACCTGGGCCCCACGGCCACCCAGGCTGCGCTGCGGGGATGCAGGACACAGCCCATTTGGTTCGGGAATTTAAAAGAAGGGGAGATCAAGCCTCCCGTCTGTCCCCAAGGAGAGCTCCGTGAAAGACCACCAAGGTGCAAATGAGGGTCACAGAGGCTGCAGGACCGGAGCCAGCCTTCCCGCACAAGGGAGCACACCCCGGGCGAGGCAGGTCTGGAAGTGAAGTATTTCTTCCTGCTCCTCGTTCCACAACCTCACTGGGTCCCCAGTGTCCCCACGCCTGAGCCCATGGTTGCCCACAGCCTGGGCTGCTACTTTCCTTTTGATTGATTGACTGATTGACTGATTGATTTTTAAGTGTATTTATTTATTGTGAGAGAGAGAGAAAGCACGAGCAGGGGGAGGGGTGGAGACAGAGGGAGAGAGAGAGAGAATCCCAAGTAGGCTCTGCATGGTCAGCACAGAGCGCACAGAGCCTGACGCGGGGCTCGACCTCATGAACCATGAGATCATGACCTGGGCTGAAGTCAGACCCCCAACCGACTGAGCCCCCCAGGCGCCCGATTGCAACTTTATCAAAAATTTAACTGAGTTTTGCTATCACAGAATACTTAGAAATCCTGGCTCGACTCCTGGGAGATTCGCTCGTGTCTCAAACATATGAGTTGAGGCTCAGAGGCAGGATCACCGGAAGCGAGTGGGTCACACTCAGGCCTCACCTCCTACACTGCTTGCCCTTCCCAAGCCCCAGGCCGAGGTTTGCACAGGGGGCACAACCCCCCCGAGCCCCACACAGAGCCAGGCTGGCCAGAGCAGATGGCCAAGCCCCACCGGCGCCCCCAGGGGACCCTGTGCCCACTGCTGTCCCACCTGGGTCAAGAGCCCCTGCACGCCGTTTGAGTCAGAGCTCCCCATGCAACCCCAGTCCCTGGGACCCTGCCCGGGACTGGGGTCACCTCACGGGACTGGGGTCACCTCACAGAACTCTCCAGCATCCCACAGATGTCCTGCTGGGCCCCTCCACCCTTCTCTGGGTGTGTGGCCCTGATCACTGATGCTCAGACTTCACGGCACCGACGGCCCGGCCCGCCTCGACCCTGCACACTGACGTACTGACAGCTCCCAGGCCTCAACCGACCGAGTCCGTTGCTTTGCATGTTGATGCCTCACTAGCACAGTCTTGCCACCCAAGAAAGGCTCCCCGTTGTACGAACTCCACCTGTTCTAGCCCCAGCTCGCACGTCCTCCTCTAGGAAGGACAGCACAGGAGGACCAGGCCTCTCCTCTCATTACACCTGTCACAGCGCTCAGGTGGCCCAGGAAAGGTTGCTAAGTTGCAAACCACAAAAACCCACCTGCCCGCGTGAACTCAGCAGCCAGGAGCAGAAGATGCAGCCACACAAGTTCAGGGTCACCGGGTCATGGAGGAAGGGTGTGACGGGACCCAGCTGGACTCAGACCAGCTGTTCTCCCTACTGCCAGTCCCACCAGCACCCCCCACCCATACAAAGACACGGCCCCGCCTCTGCACCCCCCCAAATGCGGGCACCGCCTTGCCTCTGCACCCCCCCACCCACACACGGGTACCGCCCCGCCTCTGCACCCCCCAACCCAAACCAGGCACCGCCCCGCCTCTGCAACCCCCACCCACACGCAGGCACCGCCGGGGGGGTCCATCGTATCCTAATGAGAGCACCTCTGCTCAGGATCCTTTGTGCTGGAAACACGGGACCCTCCACCGACAGAGAAGGGGACAGGCTGCCAAGAAGACCGGAAGCTACAGCCCATGATCCCAAGAACCTCAACACTGGGCTTGGCTCAGCAGTCATCGGGGCCCATCGGGCATTCTGGGTGACAGTGACCCTCTTTCTGGCTCATCTCACCGTGCCACATGCACGGTTGGCCCCTCCCCCACCCCTCCACTAGCAGGAGCGGGCGGCTGATCCCACCATCTGGAGGAGGTTCGCCTGCCCCGTGATGCCCCTACATTCCAAGCAGCCGTTCTGACTCTAGCTGCCAAGTCTGAGCACCCCCAAAGCTGCAGTGTCCCCACCTGCCATCCCCTGTTCTCTGTCCCACTGCAGAAACCATAAGTCAGCCCACCCAGTGCATGACTGCATCTGCGACCCACAACACAGACTGCCAAGGCACGCTTAGGAGTCAAAGGTGGCAACCCTTTCTCCCCTTCCAAAGTTGTCCTTGCCCGGAAAGACAATTCGCCAGGCCCAATCTAACTTTAAAACAACAGTACCTCTACTTAGCAAATCACAACCTACATACGGTATCACATGCCTTGTGACAGAAATACCCTTCTTTGCAACATAACGGGTTACAAATCCGAGAGAATCCCAAGCAGGCTCCGTGTTCGGCTCAGAGCCTGATGCAGGGCTCTATCCCATAACCCTGTGATCATGACCTGAGCTGAAATCAAGAGCTGGATGCTTAAACGACTGAGCCACCCAGGAGCCCCATGAACACATGCAATTTAGACGCATCGCCTATAAGAACATGTGGGCATTTGAGAAAAGTCTCCATCCTCAAGGCAGCCGATATGTGCCAGGAGTGGACAGAACATGAGTTGGATAAGGACAACAGGAACTGGGCTTGAGACTAAAGATGAGCTCTGTGGCATTCCTTCATTTGTCCGAGCCCTGAACCCAGATGGACCAATACCATTTCCACCATTTTCCTGGAAGGTAAGAGCACACGTGAGAGCTGGGAGTAGTTTAGAAGACTGTTAGCCGGCTATGCACCCTGGGGCCGGCCTCAGATCCAGGTTCTCCAGTCTGGGAATGCCGTCCTGGCTTCCTCGGCCAACACTGCTCACGCAAATGACACGTCTCAAAGTGGATCTAAGAAACTTACCCTGACACCTGAAGCAGAGCAAGGAGGGACGGATCTGTCTGAGCACGTTCTCAACAAAGCGACCATAAATACAACGTGCACAGCAGAGGCTCCAGAGAGAGATTAACTTGAGACTAACTGATAATTAGTTAGACCCTCGTAATGCTCAGTAATGACACACGTGTCTGCGTCACACGTACACGGGCACGAAGGACGGTGAACTAAAGACTGAACCTATTTCTATACAAGCAAGTAGGAACAGGAACCATGATTTATAGGTGGGACAATTCTTACAGACGAAATGATGCCGACACAAGTGGATAGTGCTTCAGTCAAGTGCCCTGTACATAAAGATCTAGACCAGACGGGTACAGAAGTGGAGTGGAGAACTTCTGTGCGAGTTGTGCATAAGCAGCCGTGTATTTTAGCGCATGTATCTTACGTTAATGAACTCGGTGCCAGTTAGGCGCTGATCTGTACGAAGCGCTGCCTTGTATGATCTGTAACTGCGATTATAACCACTGTAACCACAAGAAGGACCAGGATCCGAAATATTGCAGAAAGCACATTGATTATGAATCTTGGTCCTGCCCGTGTCCCAAATCGCTTCCCACTCTGGGAGGCAGAAACTCACTTCAGGCCCGTCCTCCTACTCCTGCCCGCACGGCAGATTCGTTCACCATTCACTGGCAGGCACCTATTTTCCTCAAATCTGGCCTAAATGCATCCTCCTGTTCCGTGCTGCCAAAGAGAGCCACTGGCTGGGTGAGAGGCAGACAGTGCTGTGTGTCACCTGAATCCCGTTGCCTGGATGGCGACCACTGCTATATTGCAATCTGGAACTTTCTACCGCGACTGCTAGAGAAGGTGCCACGAAACCCCACTGCCACCAAATAAATGCACTGGCTCCTGGTGGTCAGGGAGCAACTCTGGGCTAAACGCAGATGCTTCCTTAGGAGCAGACAAATGGGAGGCAGCAGCCTCCCTGAACGATTTCCCATGTTTTCCTACATGGAATTAATTTCAACACAGAGAAGACAGAGAAGCTGAGCTGAGTATAGATCTTTCTCATTGAAAGCCATTCAACGTCAAATAACCTCTTCTCCCCACTTCTTTGTTTCCTCGTCAGCAGAGATCCTCCAGTAATAACCCCCAAACTTCTGGGTTCTGCAATGACGCAAAGTGAGATTAACATGAAAACAAAGAGGGACGCTGAAATCTGATTTCCCTCTACTTTCCTCTCTCCCGGTCCTTCCCGTCCTTCAACACCCCTTGAATTCTTCCAGGAGCGCTGGCCTGGAGCAGAGTCTCTGGTATCAAGAACCCCAATCCCAGGCTGCTGGTGAGTAATCAACTCATTCCAGGGTGACTCAAGAGCAGGGCAGTGTCCCCATCACATCTGGGATTGTTACGGTAACGGAGCCGGTGCAAATATCCAGGCTCACTAGATACTGACTGAGTCAACAAAGTGACGGTTAGGGGTGCCTGAGTGGCTCAGTCAGTTAAGCGTCCGACTCTTGATTTCAACTCCGGTCATGATCTCACAGATCATGAGTTCGAGCCCTAGGTCAGGCTCTGTGCTGAAGTACCAGGGATTCTCTCTCTCCCTCTCTCTGCCCCTCCTCTGCTTGCTCTCTCTTTCTCAAAAAAAAATAAATAAACTTTAAAAATTTCAAGAAAGAGCTGAAATGAACTTGGACAGCACATTATGAAAAGCATAAAAAAAAAAAATCTACAGCGTTGCCTCAGGAAGAGTCGGTCGGCGCCTTATGAACAGGCACTCAGGGATCAGACACCCACACCCGAGAACAAGGAAATAAAGGTGAATCTCTCTACAGAGAGGGATCAAGATTCGCATTCCACATTTAATCCACTAATGGAAGAGAAGACACAGTCACTAGAATGAGTTGAACACTAAGGCAGTGACTTTACAGAAGGGATCCCAGGGCTTGTAAAGGAATGTTTGGAAACCAAAAGACAAAGTGCATGGCCGGAGCTGAGAAAACACAGCCTCCAGATTCTGGAGCGATCAAGTCCCAGACTTAGGGCCCAGATGTCACACCACACTCTTCCTCTTGCATATTTTCTTACCGTTCTCTTCTCTTGCCTTTAAATAGCTACGATTTGTGCCGAGTAGCTGGGGATCCAGGCCCCCTTACTCACCCAAGGGACAAACTTCTTTTCAAATCCAACTATGGAAGATGTAAGATCTGGACATGTCCAACCTGCAGATTTGGGGCGATGTACACACAGGTCCTGGGGCTGCGACACCAGGTCCCATCGCCAGCCCCTCAGGCTCCCTGCCCTCTGGACTCCTGCACTCTCAAGGGGAGGTATGAAGAAAATCCCACCACTCACCCCATGCTCAGTCTGGCTAGGGAGCTAGGGCATAAACACACGGGAGAGAAGGTAACAGAATAGCAGACAGTGCCAGATGCTAAGTGAGCTGGGTGCATATTAAGAATTTTTAAGGCAGGGACGCCGGGGGGCTCAGTCGGTTTAAGCGTCTGACTCTTGACTTTGGCTCAGGTCATGATCTCACAGTTCACAAGTTCGAGCCCTGCATCGGGCTCTGGGCTGAAAATGCAGGGTCTGCTTGGGTTCTCTCCCTCCCTCTCTCTCTCTTTCTCTCTGCCCCTCGCCCACTTGCGTGGTCTCGCTCTCAAAATAAACGAACTTAAAAAAAAAAAGAATTTTCCAGGCAAAGTTGTGGGTTTTGGCTGGAACGAGAGCGAAGAGAGAAAACTCCAATATGCAGAGGATGCCATAGGGACAAGGTGCCCTTCCCAACGTCCTAAGGCCAACGGGAGCTTTCCAGCGCGTCTTAGGAAGAATGAAAGTAGAGGAGGATGTCTTTCAAGAGGGAGAAATCCTCAGATGCTGAGTAATTACCCAGAAGAGATGAGATTCCTAAGACCTCAAAGGACAGAGATACCCCTAAGACACTTCGCAACTGAACTGATACAGAACCACATTTTCCACCATCGGCAGGTGCGGGGAGCCCCGGAGCGGAAGGAATCATCCTAAAACTAAGGAGCGTTACTTCTTCAGCGTTTGCACACCTGAGTTCTGTTTGCACATCCTGACCCTGTCACAGAATTTATCTGACGACCCTGATGAATTCAGCAACAAGTTGCCAGAGGCACCAACTAAAAACTTTGCTGGGGATGACCGGCAGCTTCCCCAAAGTCACTGTCACATTTTTGTCACCAGATGGCGAAAGCGTCCTTTCCAGCTGCCGAGCTTGCTTTCAAAGTGCCAGGCAGCCACACTTGTTAACGTGTGATGCACTCGGAGGGAAATCACAAAGTCCCCTTCTATTTAAACCACCGGGTCTTATTAGCTTCCGATTGCCGGGAGCTGTGTTATTTGGGAGCTGGAGAAAAATGCTGGAGCACTGCTTTTCAACTCTGCTTCCCCCCCACCCCCCGGAGTGAAACACACCCCCGAGTCTGGTGAATTGCCAAGAACCTCCGGGGAAGCAGCCTGAACTGGGAGTCTGGTTGGACCACCGCGCCTCTCCTGTACAAGCCTCATGCATGCGTCCCGGGCCTCTCCAGGTCTCCCTGCAAGAAGCCAGGAGATGCTATGCAGGGCACAGCTTTCTTTCCACAGTCCCCTCGAAGCAGATCTCTCCCCAAGGCTACGTCAGGTCGCTTACCTGAAACCGTCTTATTAAACTAGGCAAGGCACCTGCGAAGCTCCATTTCCACACGGGAAAACAGCAGGGTCCTTCAGGGACACCGATGCACCTGCCTGCCAGCCTGCATCCTCCAGGCCTTCCATCGGTCAGGACCAGCACAGAGCGCTCGGACCTGCGTGCCCCTCTGCCCTGCCTTCTGTTCCCCAAAGTGAAATGGGCTTGATCCTTGGCCACCTTCCAGCCTCCAACACAAGCCACTGGCCACCCAGCGACAGAACACTGCTGCTCCCCAGGCCCTGCAGGAGAGATTATTTTTGTTGTTGTTGTTCTCTTTGTCTTTCCACTCTCTGTCAGAGAACGGATTTGCACACAAAGGGACTTAATTAAGAACTGTCCCCAGAAGCTGTCAGCTTTTCAGTGAGGGGAAGAAAACCACCCCGCCCACCACAGGACAGACTAACAGTACAACAGTCTGACACCCCAACGCCACATCAGAGAGTGGCTTTTCCTTCTTCGTGGTTTAGCTTGTGGCAAGACTGTCTAATCACATCCTTCAAATCCCCTCGTGACGGATTCCCTCAGATTAACACACATGACGAGGGAACTCACTTAAGAGAAGGGAAAAAAATGCTGGCCATGTTTACGTGGTGCATTCTGCTTGGTGGCAAACAGCTGAGTAGCTTGGCTAGAAGAACACTGAACATTCTGGAATGTTCTGACCTGACAGATCACACGGTCAGATGAGATGCGAAAAAGACCATGCGGGCTTCCTGTCACTGAGTGTGTGTTTGGGTCCCCCCAAAATTGAAGTTGGAGCCTTAACCCCCCCAGTGGGATGGGAGCTGAGGTCAGGAGGGTGGGGCCCCAAGGTTTGATTCCTGTGCTTCAAGTACAAGGAAGAGCCTGGCGATCGCGGTCAGCTTTCTCCCCATCCTATGAGGACCTGGGGAGAAGATGGCTATCTTGAGCCTCAACAGAACCAGACCTTGCTGGCACCATGATGTCGGACTCCCAGCCTCCAGAACTGTGAGAAGTAAATGTCTGTAAACTTCTGCAGTGGGGGCAGACATGTGCCCACAGTGGGCCAGCCCCTGGCCCCCAGACCCTGGCCCACTGCACACAGAGCAGGGCAGGGAGAGAGGAGAGCCCGTGATCACAGGCAGCCAGACCGGGACCCCCACTGCTGGGATACTGGGTCTGCACAGAGCCCCTCTCCTCTGACCCTGGGAGCAGGGTGCCATTGAGATTTGGGGGGGGTTGGTTTACATTAATAGATGCTCTGCTCATTCAGATTCCTAAACTAAGCCCTAAATGGAAAGGACACATTGCCAACTGGGCACTGCCAGCCTGGGGCCAGACTGGGGCGGTAAGGGCCCCAGGGAAAGATGTTGTTAAAGCCAAACTTCACTGTTTTAAAAATGGGAAAATCTATAGCCTCTTGTGTTAGAATAAAGAGTGAAACATAAGTAATCCCTGGAGAGAAAGAAACAGGGCTTGTTCCTCATTTTATACCTAAATGACTAAAATGAAAAATCTCTCAAAGATGGGGCGCCTGTGGGGGACTCAGCCGGTTGAACGTCTGACTCTTGATTTCGGCTCAGGTCATGATCTCATAGTTTGTGAGTTCAAGCCCTGCGTGGGGCTCCGTGCTGACAGCATGGAGCCTGCTTGGGATTCTCTCTCTCTCTCCCTCTCTCTCTCTCTCTCTCTCTTCCCCTCTCCAGCTTGTGCTTTCTCTCTCTAAATAAATCAACACTGAAAAAAAAAAGCCTTCCAAGGAGTAGGCTTTTAAAAGGTGGGTATGAGGGCGGGATGTGGGATTGGTTCTCTCTGAAGGATCACAAATTCAAAATTTTTTCAGGGGCCCGTCGCGTAAGAAAACAAGGTGGTGAACCAGGTGCATGATAGCGAGTGGTGGGGACTAGGGCACGCTAGGAAACTTAACACGCTGAGGCACCCATAGGCACATCTCATCCTAACAACACACACACACACACACCAGAAGAAAACAGAACCATGCCACTCTGTGTTGGCATTCTTCCTTCGAGACGGCAGGAATAAGGCTCGTCCTCGGCAGGGAGGAACAAAGACGACCCAAGAAGCACGTCTGTCTCCTCTGCCCAGAGCTGGCCAGGCTCCAGGAACAGGGCCCACGCTTCCCAGCTATCAGGTGGCCACGCAGACACTCGTCTGGACGACATGTGAGGTCAGAGTCTGACTGTCCTGAAGCTCCGTTCCGTGCACAGCAGTTGCCGATTCCCGGGAAGGTGCTGGACCGCGGCCCAAGCCCAGGGCTCACGCCGTTGGCCCCGCGCTCCTTTCCAAAGCTGAGCCTCTTCCAGAGCGTCCTGGAATTACAACAGGACGCTGCCAGCCTGTTCTTCTCCAGATAGGGAAGTCCCTGTCCGCGGTGGAGAAGACACGACAGGGCTCACTCACAAAGACATCCTCTTGGCTCTTAGGTCCCTGAGAGCCGACCCTGGCAGTCACCAGGTGCAAGATGAGCTTTCTTCCTTGGCTTCCTGGAGGGCATGGGGACCAGAGGGGATCTCCGCCCTCAGCTGGAGGTGACGTGAGCCGAGTTGATCCCTCAGGCTGCCTGCGTCCCTGGCTCTTCACAGGCCCAGGGGAAGCCAGTGGCCTTGTCTGATTTCTTTCTCTTCCAGTCTACCCACCCCTGAAATGTCTGCATGCGTGACATGGCTAAGCCACCAGCGGGTCAAAGAACACGTGTGCAGGGCATCCTGGCTACTGAGGACTCCCTGCCCCGTGGCTGTGGGGACAGAGATGCCCCCGTGACAACCTGTCCACTGGCCCAGGGCCGAGTGTCGCTCAGAATATAACCATCAATGATTCAAGAGGGGGACCAGGAGCCCAGCTATAGCTTCTGATACCTTCACGGGAATTAATAAGTAAGAGTCGTGGCTTGTTTGAAACTAAGTTTGTGTTTTCTCTGCCCTAAGCCTCCTAATGAGATACTGAAGGACTGCTTTCAAAAGTCACACGACATTCAAAAGTAAAATATGAGAAGTTGTTTTTAAAGCTGAACAAGGGAGATACATTTGTGTAGCATGTCAACCTTTGAGGAAAGCAAAAAGGCAAAGCGGGAGGACCAATCGTTCTGGTACACTTTGGTAGATACATTACTATTTATTTCTGAGCTGCCTCACGGACAATAGGTACCGAGAGCCAAGAAGGAGGGGCATATCATCTTGAAGTGATCTGAAGTTTAAAAAAAATTTTTTTCCCAATGTTTTTATTTTTGAGAGACAGAGAAGCAGAGAAAGAGCGGGGGAGGCAGAGAGAGAGAGAGGAGACACAGAATCTGAAGCAGGCTCCAGGCTCCAAGCTGTCAGTACAAAGCCCGACGCCGGACTCGAACTCACGAACCCGTAAGATCATGACCTGAGCTGAAGTCAGACGCTTAACCAACTGAGCCACCCAGGTGCCCTGAAACGATCTGAATTTTATTACAGGAGGGGCAGGAATGATCACCCACAGGCAAAGGGAGCTTGGTGGCGTCTGTGATCAGCAGTCCTGGAAAGCAGGAGGGCCTGTGCAACTGCTTACCTATGGCATGATTTGGCCTAAAGCTGAGCTAGCTGCACCCCACCCCCTGCCCTGGTAATAACTTTTTTCCAAGAACATTTACCAGTTGTATCTGATGGCATTTCCTGTTTGTTTAAGGATAAAGTTGGAACTCAAAATCCCTATCTGTAGTCCAGGTGTTCAATTCTAGCACTCCGGACGTTGGTTATCAGGGGCCGTTCTCCACCCTGTAGGATTTTGGCAGCATGTCTGGCCTCCACTCATTGGATGTCAGTAGCATCCCACCCCACCCCAGTTTTGACCACCAAAAACGTCTGCACCCATTGAACAAGTCCCCACAGGGGCAACATGACCCTCAGCTGAGAACCACTGGTCTATGCTTCAGTGAACAGTAACTTTTCTTCCATTCCTTCTTGACTCTGTGACTTGGCTTCCCAGGTCATGTTCTCCTTCCTGAGTTTCATCCTTTACACTGCATTTTGAAGTTCCCTTACTTATGGTTCGTTTGGTGGCGTGCTCTATTTTTGTTTAAAAGTATCTTCATTCGGCCTCCTTCCTGAAGGATAGTTTTGCTGGATACGTAAATTGGATTAACTCTTCTTTTCTCTTTGTTCTTTAAACACGTTCTTCTACTGTTTGGGGTCTTTCTACCAGTGATAAGAAGTCAGCTGTCAGCCTGGTTACTGCTATTTTGAAGGTAAAGTCTGTTTTCTCTAGATGCTCTTAAAATCTTTTGCCTTCAGTGCTCTGCAGTCACACTATGATATGGCTACAGGTGAATGTATTTTTGTTTATCTTTCTTTTTTTAAATATTTTTTAATGTTTATTTATTTTTGAGAGAGACAGAATCGAGCAGGAGAGGGGGAGAGACAGAGGGAGACACAGAATCTGAAGCAGGCTCCAGGCTCTGAGCTGTCAGCACAGAGCCAGATGCAGGGCTGGAACCCAGGAACCTCAAGATCATGACCTGATCCGAAGTCAGATGCTTAACCAACTGAACCACCCAGGTGCTCCTGTTTACCTTTCTTTAAATTCCTAGGGATTCATTAATTGGAAAATCAAGGTCTTTCAACTAGAATGTCTGGCATTCCATCCCTTCATTTTTCCTGTATTTTCTACTACCTCTTCCAGAATTCTGATCTGATCCATGTTAACTCTTCTCTGTTCTCCATGTAACAAAGCATCTCCTTCCTATGTTCCATCCGTGTGTCCATATTTCACTCTGGGTGACTTCTCCAAATCTTTCTGCTAGTTCGTTGAATTAGCTTATAACCTGTACCTGATGTAAAGCCGAACCCTCCCATTGATTATCAATTCAAACTATTATATACTGCTGTATACAAGTTCTACCTGATTCTTCTTCAAAACCAATCAGTATTGGGAATATACTTGTTTTGTCTACCTATGCATTTTATTTCAACATAGAGTTTTTGCATATTAAATAGTCTCATTTTTATTCCAACATCTGGGTCTCACTGGATTACTTTAGTCTCAGCAAACTCTTGCTTACGATGCCCCTTCTTGTGTGTAATTTTAATTTTGCTGTCACATTCTTTGGAACGCTACTTGTGGGATTCTTTGCGGCCCCGGGGGGAGGGTGCATTCCTCCTGGGGACATTTGTTTCTATCAGACACCTGTCGGCATTGCCAGCCAGGGATGCCCCCCACCCCACCCCACCCCGCCCCTCGCCTTTAAGCACAAATACCCCACCTGGATTTCCTGGACCATCCAGGTAAGCAGCTTCATGCTCGTAAGACAGCACACACACTAGATACAGCAAATGTTCAGAGAAAACCTGTCAGCTCAACTCAGCCCTGAGGCCCATCCAGGGGGGCCTGTCTGCACTCCTCCTTTGCAGGACATGCTTTTTGGGGGAGCATGGTCTTACGAGATACACCCCAGTGTGACGTTCTCTCTCCCTGGGGCCATGGGCTTGTCAGGTACCCCAGCCTCGATCCCAGGCATCAGACGATGCTCTCAGATGGTCACCACTGCAAGGCTGACTTTCCTGTCTGGATTTTACCTCTAGGGATTAATTTTTCTCAATTTTTTTTTCCCCATTTCAGCTATGCTTTTAAGAAGATGAGTGGGTTTTTTTTTTAATGTATGTTTGTTTATTTATTTATTTATTTATTTATTTTTAGCGTTTATTTATTTTTGAGACAGAGAGAGACAAAGCATGAATGGGGGAGGGCCAGAGAGAGGGAGACACAGAATCTGAAACAGGCTCCAGGCTCTGAGCTGTCAGCACAGAGCCCGACGCGGGGCTCGAACTCACGGACCGCGAGATCATGCCCTGGGCCAAAGTCGGCCGCTTAACCGACTGAGCCACCCAGGCGCCCCTAATGTTTATTTATTTTTGAGAGAGAGAGAGAGAGAGAGAGACAGAGAGACAGAGAGACAGAGCACGAGTGGGCGAGGGGCAGAGAGAGAGGGAGACACAGAATCCAAAGCAGGTTCCAGGCTCTGAGCCGTCAGCACAGAGCCGGACGTGGGGCTCGAACCCACAAACTGCGAGATCATGATCTGAGCAAAGTCGGGCGCTCAACCGACTGAGCCACGCAGGCACCCCAAGATATGTTTTCTATGATATCTGGGATTTCACGAGTTTTGTTAAGTGCTGGGTTTTCGGGCTATTAGTTTTCTCTTTTCCCGGGCAAAGGGTGGTCTCACCATGTTTAAAGCAAAATCCTTTCCGCCATAACCAGAGATTATGGCACAGAGCCACACGGCTTCTTAATTTTCCATCCCTATGCTTCTCCATGGGCCTCGGGCTTCTGAGAGAACTCACAGGGCCATGGACAGATGCCTGACATCATCCTTTTCTGCAGATTCGAAAGGCACTCCGTGTCCTGGCCGCACCCCAGTGCCCGACAGAAATAGAATGAGAAGTGAAATCCAGCTGGCAGGATCTCAGGCTTGGAACAGAAACAGCAAAAAAAGGATTTCCAGCTATGTGGTCAGAAGCATACCACAAAGGATGGCTGTAGGGCACACAGGCTAGGTGGAAAAGCATCATCTTCCACCCAAACTCACAATTGTGCTCTTTGAGACAAACTCTTCTCCTCTTCCCCCTAGAAACCTGTCCCAGGCTTGCCCTGTCATTTAAAAACAAACCTTCGACAAGAGTTTAGATGGGCAGCTTCCAGCTGGGTGCCTTGCAGAGCCCCATGATTCTTCTCACAGCACATCACACACCTTGTGGTCACTGCCTGCGACGCTGGGGTCACTGCCCGTTTACTGGGGGCACTTCAAGGTTTGGCGTTATGTCTCCAGGATCGTGTCCAAAGCCTGGCAAATATTTACCCCCCAAAATATATTTAAAAATGTTTTCTTTTGAGGTTTGTTTTTGAAAGAGAGACAGACTGTGAGTGGGGGAGGGGCAGAGAGAGAGAGGGAGACACAAAATCCGGAACAGCCTCCAGGCTCTGAGCTGTCGGCACAGAGTCTGACATGGGGCTCGAACTCACAAAGTGTGAGATCGTGGCCTGAGCCGAAGTCGGACGCTTAACCAACTGACCACCCAGGCACCCGCAAAAAAATATTTTTGAATTAAAAAATGCAAGAAGAAATTCTTGTTGGGATTGATCAGATTTGGAGATACCTTCCACCAAAGGAAATATTTATGGGAAAACCCCGGAGAGGCCCTCCCTAATGCTGAACCTCCACAGTCCGTCTTCCCAGGGACTAAAAACCCTCCAGGGGGGTAGTCACCTCCCACAAGAGACACGCTCACCAGGGAAGCCCCCAGAAACCACATTCACCTGGCTGCAGGCTTATTCTCTCTCTCTGTCTCTTTTTTTTTTTAGTTTGTTCAGAGCTTTGTAGGTTCAAATTGCCTTCACGTATATCTCATTTACTTCTCATAAACTGAGAGATAAGCAGGATACTCTTTACTTTGGACCACTGGAAAGTAGGAGGCTCTGAGAATTGTTCAGGGGTACGAGAATGAAACAGAACAAGGGCTCACACAGACATCTTTAGAGGGTTAAGTGCTCCGTCCTAGAGGACGCTGAGACCCTCCACTCACACTGAAGGAGGCGGACACTCAAGATGTCCTAGTCGGAAGGACACAGATAACTTATTTTGTTCTAGATGGCCTGAGTCAAACCCACAAAGATAACCCCTTGGCCAAGTTGGCCCAGCACTGGACACAAATGTGGGGCAGGTGTCCCAAACCTGTTCGAGCTTTCCCTTCTCCACGTACCTGGGATTCTCGTGGTCACACACAAGATGCCACTTCATGACCATATGGTCACAGGCATAAGATGGCATAGTTGGAAGGGCAACAGTCTAGGACTCAGATCCTGGTTCCATCATTTACTAGCTCCATAACTTGGATCAAGTCACTTAACCATGTTGAATCTTAAAGGTCAACACTTGGCCACATCTGAAAGTTTCAGAGAAAGCATATGGACTTCCCCCTTTAAAACAATTGTTACTCTTAGGGCGCCTGGGTGGCTCAGTCAGCTGAGCGTCTGACTTCAGCTCAGGTCATGATCTCGCAGTTCATGAGTTTGAGCCCCACCCCGGGCTCTGTGCTGACAGCTCAGTGCCTGGAGCCTGCTTTGGATTCTGTGTCTCCCTCTCTCTCTCTCTCTCTCTCTGCCCTTCCCCTGCTAGTGCTCTGTCTCCCTCTCTCTCAAAAATAAATAAGCATTAAAAAAATTTTAAAACAAACTGCTACTGTTTAAATGGCTTTGGGCAAGAAAGGCAGAAACCTACAGGTCCAGAATTGAGAAAATCTTACTCAGAACCCAAGCAAACTCAGGCTTAGCAACAACACAAGCATCCGGCCGACTAGAGAACATTAGCTTTACGCAGCTTGATTCACTGTACTTTGCAAAGGTAAATAATAATAGTATTGTTTTATGTTAAGTAACATCAACTGGAAGAACGGAAATAAATACCATGCAACTGAAAAATATGATGAATGTGTCTGTCTCCTGGCACCTTTTCATAATTGCAATAGAGATCTACTTGGAGCTTTTGATTCCAGATTTCATGGAGGAAGTTTTTTCAATACTAAACTTCTGGAAAGGAGACTCTGCAGCAGGGTTAATCATGGGTCAGACACTGACGCCCTGGGAGAGCCTGGGCTCCCCGGCAGCCCCACATCCCCGTGCCTGCGGATCTCTGTCCAGCTGCCTCTGGTTCAACAGGCCTCTCACTCTGAAAAACAGGCGAGCAAGCAGTACTTATTAATAATGCAGCGTCTCTTTTTCTTCAAAGACTTCCACAATTGCTAATCAGAGTTCCTGATCACTACGAGAGCCACCGCAGATAGGCGAAACTGGCATCACACGACCCAGAAGCCAAGACTCGAGCAGTGTTCATGTTCCTGGAGGGCCTTATCCACAGGCGGGGGTTGTATAAATTGCTTAGACGCTACAAAGCACCGGGACAATCTTGCAGACCCCCGCTTCTAACCTCACAGTCCCCCAGGGCATCAGGAGACCCCGTGAGGGGAACAACTTAATTTTGCGGCTCAAACTGCAATCGTTTTCTGTTGGTAAACTCCAAATCTGACCTGCTGCCTGCCTTTCTGCCTGGTAGTCATCGGGGCAGATCTGAAACTGCTCCAGGGAGCCCCCACCGGAGAGCCGCTCATTAGTTGTGTCTGGCTCACAGATCTACTGCCATAAACAGTACAGTAGGTCCTAACAGCGCTCGGAATGGAATAGGCACAGAACGACAGTGGTTTAGGTGGTCTGCCTGCCTGGCTATGCTTCTCGGGCAGTGAGTTTATCACCAATCACCCCTGTACCTTCTTTGTAAATTCTTTCTTCAATCATACTTGCTAGGGAGGCTTCCCCTGGCCACAGTCCTTGTATCTCCTTGGGCTCGTCCATGTGAGGTCAACTCTGGCCTCCGACACCTGTTATGGCTATGTTACAGCCTGGACTGTGCCCTCCCTCCCAAATTCTCAGGTTCAGGTGCCAACCCCCAGTACCTCCAACTGTGACCGTATTTCGAGGCAAAATCTTTACAGAGGCAATTAAGTTAAAATGAGGTCATCCAGGTGGGCCCCAATCTAATATGACCTGTGTGAGGAGACTGGACGCAGATGCACACAGAGCGTGAACTTGGTGAGGACACAGGGAGAAGACGGCCATCTACAATACCAAGGAGAGAGGCCTCCGAAGAAACCAACCCTGCCCCCACCTTGATCTCGGACGCCCAGCCTCCAGAACCGTGAAGCAATAAATCTCTATGGTTTAAGCTGCCTGGTCTGTGGTCCTTTATGACGGCAACGCCAGCAAATGAGCATGTCCCCAGGAAGCAGAGAACACGTGAAAATGCCATTCGTTTAAAAAAAAAAAAATAAATACAAACCAGCAGACCAGGCTTCCTTCTCCAAAGTTGGATACCTGCTTGTGTAAGTTGAAGAACAGGCCACTTGGTGGAATTTGAGAGGCAGTGGAGAAAACTCCACCAGCAACTACATTTTTACATGGCTACACAAATTAAGTTGGAAACATCCCTAGAGACATGAGAATGTTACTCTAGTCATTACCAGCGTAAGGGGATTTCGTGGGTGCGGCGAGTGAGGTCTTCCGCTGACATCTGGCCGAGATTATCAGCCAGGCTGCGAAGAAAAGGGATTGTGATGGCGTCTGTAGGGAGCAGGGAGAGGAGGGAAAAGACGAAACTGTGAAAATTGGGCAAAGAGCCACGTGCCCAAGAAAGAGCAGCCCAGGAAGACGGAGGGAAGCCGCCTCGCAGGGGCCAGATGCACAGCATCACAGGCACCAGGCAGGATCTGTTTCCCAGACAGATGCCCAGAGTGAGCCCCCAGCCTTCATCACTACCTCCCTCTCTCTGGAGAAGCACCGAGCAGACGCCTCAGACGCCCGTGTGCCTCCCGGGAAGGAGGCCCAGCACTGGCCTCCCTTTCCCCTCCTTCCTTGCTGCGGTGACCAGCATTCCAAGCAAGACACACACGGACCACAACCCCCGTTTCCTTAACCTTTTCTTGGGAGAAGAGCAAAGCGCTTCAGACAGAACGTGCTCTCCTTTTCCACTGCTCGCACACGGTGCTGTGCAAACTACAGACCACACTAGCGGAGCTCTCGCTGAAAGCCGAGAACCTCCAGAGCAGAGAGGTGGAGAGTGGTCGTGCCCGGGCACTCGGCACCGCAGCTGGGCGTAACTGCAACCCCTAGTCACAGAAACGAGCATGACTTACACATCGTGCAGAATGAAATCATTAGGGGGTTGTACGTGTTAGGGGAGCAAGCGCGTCACCGAACGTGTAGAAGCTTTGCAACATTCATGCACGTGTCCATCCTGGCAGCCGCTGATGACTGGATGAAAGTTGAGAATGAAGTACCACTTGGAGACGAGAGATGTACTTAACACTCAAAAGAGAGGTTCACGGGTACCTTAATTCTTCCCAAGATTATCATCTCTCCAATCTCCCGTTTGTTGCCAACATCCCCCATCTCCAGAGGCTGCAACACGTTCTGCTTCCTGACTACCGATTTTTGAATCACATAAGAGTCCCCTCCACCCCCAACCCCTCCCCGGCTCGCAAAGGCAGCTCCGTGGCACCCAGCACTTAGCGATGAATTACTGCAACACAAGTTTGAATTCTTCTCTCTGTCTGTCATCTCAGGCAGATGACTGGCCACCCTGTGATGTGTCTGGGATTTTTAGATCGAAATGCAGCTGACTTCGTGAGACTCTTTTAGGAAATGACTATAAAACAAGATACAATGCAACCAACAAATGCAATCGATAAAAACTAACGACTTGCCTTTGTTCTTATAACCCTGAGAGATTTTTCTCATGAGCCTAAAACTCAAGAGAATTTTGTTGGGCCCATGCCTACAGCCCCGGCCCAGGCCAACATGGAAGGTACCTCTGGGTAGGGAAGATACCTCTTCCCAGGGTGGATACCTACCTCTGGGTAGGGAAGGTACCTCTGGGTAGGTACCTGGGAAGGTACCTGGGTTTTGCCAGGACCTTTGTTTCAGCACCAACACACCTGGGGAGACGTGTGCCCGGCTTCCCACTAGCAAGGGAGCCTTGTGAGGGCAGGGCGCCTACCTAACTCCTGGTGTATGGTCAGGGTCTGGTTCATAGGAGTTTCTCGACAAAGTTGTCTTTGTTTCTTCGAAGGGCTGGAGTGAACAACTGTGCTAAACAGGCTGGCCTGGGGATGCATCCTGGGCATGAGGCCGTTAGAGCTCCAACCAGCCTTAGCTAACAGATGAGGAAAACAACCCCAGAGGAAAGATGCGATTTGTCCTTGTCGTGCTGGTTAGTGGCAAGGCCAGGATGGACACCTGTTTTCCTACTCTAAATCCCAGCACTCCTTCCACACTTGCTACCTCATCTACAGATAGGTCCTTCCTGGCTTTCTATTTCTACCACACCAGGGATTGATTCTTCAAATTCCTTAGGGGCCATCATATCCTGGGCATATCCTGAATGTGTGGATCTCCGAGGCTGGGCTCCGGGGGCCTCCAGCAGGATTCCTTCCCCCCTGCCTTCCCTCCCTGCTCAGTGCTGGGGGCTGCAAGCCCCAGGACGCCCCCTGTCACCCAGGAAACCCTCTCTCTGCCCAGTCAACAGGCCACGTGTCCAGACAGGCCTCCCTTGGGGGGTCTGGATGAAGATCTGTGCAGTTCTGCCCAGGCCACGGAGCGGGGGGGGGGAGAGACAGGGCTGTTAGAGTTCCCCAAGGGACCAGCACGTGCAAGGGGCCAGCATCTCCATCCAAACCTGTGCCCCAGCGGGGCTGGGCTTCTGTTTCACATAGCAGCATGTAAGGGGAAAAGCAGACAATGTGCATTAGCACAGCTCGGCCTGACTCATGAGTCTGCTTCTTAACGGCAACCTTGTCTTCACTCTGTTATTTAAATATTCTGTGCCTCAGTTTCCTCTTCCCCATCAACCGGAGATCACAGGTAAGCATCTGTTTCATAGTATGTAATGACGTTTAACCAAGTTAACACACGGGAAAAACGCGGCCTGCAGCCTGACGCACAGTAGGCGCTCAGGAGACGGCCAGTGCTGTGTACACTGTTACTAGTATGCCCCTAAAATAATAATAATGATGATGATAATAATAACAATAATAATAACCCTAAACCGCACTTTCTGGTTTTTGCCATCCACTGTGTTTTGGCATCCAATGAGCAAGCATTTTCTTTTCCTTTTGAGGACATTTGCGTGATACTCCACCCCATAATCTGGGGAGATGGCTTATTTATAGGAATGGTCTCCCTTAATTAGCTATTAGCAGAAGACTATACCCCAAATGGCACGCCGAATTACCCCGTGTTTGGAAACAGGTTGAGCATTTCAGCGGCCACGCTTTTTAAATTAGAAGCAGCGGATTACCAGGGACAGCACAGCCAGTTAGTGCTGGGGGGGGGGGGGGCGGCCGTCCCCTCAATGCCGTGGGCCTCACCCTCTCCAAACCGTTTCACAGCGAAGACCCGAGGAATTAATGTGGATCGGCCACTTTGCCTTAAAGATTACCTCCGCTCTGAAAAGACAGATCGTGTTGAGGGGACGCGAGCACAGCGCTGTCCGCCTCTGGGAACCAGAACGCGCCTCTTCTTCAAAGTGGGGGCGCCTAGCGCGCGGGGAGGTTTCACCCCGCGGCGGGAGGTGCAAAGTGGCCCCGGCGGGCGCTCGCCTCTTACCACGAACTCCTCCAGAGTCTGGTAGGTCTTGCCCCGGAACTCGCAGTAGTTCTTCCTCTCCTTGCACTGCGGACAGCACTGGCTCGTGTCGACGTGGATGCAGCGCGGGTGCAGCCGCGGGCACTCGGGCTGCGCGCACAGCGGCCCCTCCTCGGTGCACAGGCACGGGCAGGCCGAGGGGCCCGGCGCGAACTTCTCCCCGATGGCGTACACGAAGCCGCTCTCGTCCACGCAGCCCTTTCCGCGGTAGTCCGGGTACGCGTACTCCTCCGGCGGTTCCGGCGTGGGCGCCAGGTCCGGGCCGGCCGCGTCCTGGGCGGCGGCGGCAGCGGCGGCCGGGGGCTCCCCCTGCGGGGTGTCCCCGCGGGCCCGGCCCTGCAGGTCCCCGGCCTTGGCGCCCCCGCCCTGGGCGGCCCAGGCCTGCTTCTGCTTGCTCCACGCCTCCCGGCCGGCGAGCCCGCGGCCGCCCTTGCTCTTCCAGTCCCGGCCGCCGCCGCCCTCGTCCCTCGCGGGGCGCCCGAGCTCGCTCACCCGCCCCGGGCCGTCCCGAGACGCGTGCTCGCGCTTCTCCTGGCCCGGCTGCTCCGGCGCCTGGGCCAGCTTCTCCAGCGGGATGCTCGGACTGCACAGAGCCACCATCAGGCAGCAGGTGACCAGGAGGGAACTGGACAGCGCGCCAACTGCCATCGCAGTGCAGCTGGGCATCCCCTACCACGTCCCGGCGGGCGGGCGGGCGGGGAGCGCGGCCGAGGGGCGAGTCGCATTCACAGCCCGGGGGCGCGCCGCCGCCAGCCGGGAGCCGCCGTCCCTGCGGAGAGAACAGCAGCACAGCTGAGCCCCGCGGCCCGCGCGCGCCCGGCCCCCACCCGGCCCCGCGCCGCCCGGCCCCGGCAGCGCTCTAGAGGAACGAGCCGCGCGGCGCGGGCGGGGGCAGCATGCCCAGCGTCGGGGCCCCGCCGGCCCCCCAGACCTCACAGATGGGGCACGCGGACGTGGCGGCGGGGTCCCCGAGAGACGCCGGCCGGCGGCGTTTCTCCCGCGGCCGCGGCTAGCGGTGGGGACGGCCCTGGGCGGGTGGCGGAGCCTCGGCTGCCGGAATGCAGCGAGCCGGTCCCGCGCCCCCCTGCGAAACTCGGATGGAGCCACATAATCCGGGAGCCCGGGGTGTGCCCCCTGGGGTGCCAGCCACGCGGTCTCAAAGGTTACTCAATGGAGAATTCTGCAGTGGAGTTGGGCACGGGAGACCGTGCGGGAGGATATGGGGGGACCCCCCTGGCTCTCCTTAGGGCCTTTGGGGAACGGGGAGGGAGGGGGTTAACAGAGCTCCCAGGACCCCGTGATTCATTTCCCAACAACTTTTTAAATGCCTGCTGGACAGGGAGCAGAAGCCACATCCCCGCCCTCCTCCCCTGGCCCAGAAGCTCGAGAGGATGTCCCTGATCGTCCCCGGCGGCGGGCTCGGGGGTCCCGGAGGCTTCGGCTCCCCCACGGGTCCCCCCGCGCCCTGCCAGCCGCTCAGCGACTCGGAGCGTTGGCTAGAGATCCCCGAGCGGGCCGCAGCGCTGGGTTCTTGATCGCTTTCACCCGGGGGGGGGGGGGGGTGAGGGAGTCGTAGCGGTGGAGCCCGAAGTGCCCAGGCAGCAGCACCAAGCAGTGCGTTGGGGGAGCTGGGGGTGCAGGGCGGGAGCGAGTCCCTTTCACTCTCCCCATCTCCCAAAGCCTCTCTGGATCCCAAAGTTTCTGCCGCCCAAAGGGGCCACGAGAACCCTAGACGCGCCGCAGGGTGCGGGCAACCCAGCCTCTCCCCACCTCGCCGTCCATCCTCCACCCCTCCACCCGGCGCGCTCCAGGGGGCCTTTACCCCGCCCCCTCCCACCGCCCAAACCCCCCTCCAGGAGACCTGGAACGACCGTGCTCTGTGCTCACTCCCAGCCCCGGCTCGATGGACCGCAGCCCAGGGCGAGCCACCAGATTACAAACTTGGGGTCGGGGGTTCGGGAAGATGGGGTCCTCCCGAGCAGCCAGAGGGCGGATTGGTGCCCCGGGCGCGTCCCGGCGCGCTGGGCGTCGACACCCCACATGCACCCTAGGGCCCCGGGGGCAGGCGCGCAGCCTACATACATGAGCGCAGGGCGCGGGCCGGACGCCGGGCTCGCGGCGGGCTCCGGGGCGGCAGCGGCGGGCGCGGTCCCGGGGCGCCGGCGCCCATCCTCCTGCCGGCGGGGGAGCCGCGCGGGGCGCAGCGCGGTGAGGGCAGCCCCACCTGCGCGCTCCGCCCGGCGCGTGCACCCGGCTAGGGCGGCTCCGCGGGCTTGCCCGGCGCGCTGCCCAACTCGCGTCCGCGCCCGCGCCGCCCTCCGCCGCTCCGCCCCGGGTCTCGTCCCCGCGGCTCCGCCGCCGAGCGCGCCCTGGGGCCGCCGGACTCGGCCTCGCCTTCTCCAGCCGCGGGGCGCGGGGAGGTCGCCACGCCAGGTGACCGGAGGCCGGGCCGCCGCGGCGCGTCGGAGGGAGCCAGGAGAAGCCCGAGCGCGGCGGGCGGGCGGCCGGGCGAGTGGCACCGGGCCGGCCAGGGAGCCCGCGCGCCCGCCTCCCGCCGCCTCCCGCCTCGCGCGCTCCCCGCTCCCTCCTCGGCAGCCCCCGCTTTCTCGCCAGGCGTCGCTGCGGCGGCCTGGCGCCGCGGGGAGTCGGGGACCTCCCGCCCCCTCGCTCCCGCGCCCGGCAGCGCGACCCACCTGTCAGTCCCCCGCGCGGCCGCCTGCCCACCCTGGCTGCCGTTCTCCTGCCTCGTCACTCACTCTCCACTGCGCCTTTCATCCGCGCCTTTTTCTTTCCTTGATTCTTTTCTTCAATTTCTTCCTTCCTAATTACCTCCCCCCCCCCCCCAGGCCTTCCTGCCTGTGGACAGCTTGGTTTGGCCCCTGTTGAAAACCCCCTAAAGTGTTCGATTTGGAATTCGAAGGCCGCGTTAGCTTAGCCGACTGTCGCGAGTTATTTTCCTCTTTACATGCGGAGACACAGAGGTGTATAGACGGGTGAGAGTAAGAAACGCATAAAAATCCGGACAGCGTCCCTTCTGAATCTCTGCCAACCTCTCTCCCGCCCCTCAGTGTCCCTTTCCCTGCTCGCTCTCTGTCCGCCACAAGTAGAAACGTCTCGGGTTAATTTTGTAAGGATGCTCAACTGCTAAGCAGAGAGCCCCGTGCGGTGCAGGGTTGGATTTGCTCTTTGATCCTGGGCACCGGATAGTAATGTTACTTTTCTTGGATAAAGGGGAAAAAAGGTACCTGTTCAAATTAACTCCAAAAATGGAATTTTTGTAAGGCTGTGCATTCCCCGGGCCAGGTCACCAGAGAATCCCTGAGAACGCTCTGGTGCAGAACACCCCTCTTCCCCGCCAAGGTCAGGCTCTGAGGGGTGGGAGAGGGGAGGAGGACACTGAGACAAATTCCTGTTCTCCCACACCAGATGAACATGGAGTGCCACAAAGGACAGGGGGCCACAGGAAGCCTGGGGGCACGCCGCTTCCCCTTAACCACACAAACAAAAACAAAACAAAACTAAACTAACAACCAAAAAAAAAAAAAAAAAAAAAGAACAGAAAAGAAAACCCAACAACCCAAACCCAAAAAACAAAACAAAAAATAAATAAAAATTAAAAACCACTTCCAAAATGATTTGAGCCTTTCTGCCTTAGAGTTCCTAACGTCCCTTCTTCCTGTCACCTCACCTGGAGAGGCAGGTCACATTGTCCCAGGCTAATTCTTCTTCAGTCTTTAACTATCACATTTGTTTTGCCAACTGCTGTCATGTGGTTGCACTGGGGGTGGTCCTAGGTACAGGTGACTAATAATAAAATCCTACAAGTATGTGCCCAAGATTCTACTTCTAGCTGAAAAATTGGTTGGGGGTCCGATTGAGGGAATCATGATGTCTCTATATCGATCCCGCCTCAATCAGTGTTCTCCTGGAATCAGAAAGCCTTTGTCCCAGCCTCCTGGGCACAGTGGAGAGCCACAATTATGAGACAGTGAGGCTCGCAGGAAGAAGCCTGACAAAATTAGGAGCTAATTGTGCGACCCAGCATCCAAACCACTTTCTGTCAGATGCTCTCAGAGGTGGTGGGATGGAATGAAGGGGGGGGGGGAGGAGGAAGCAGTTTTAGAAGGATTTCTGCCCTTAGTGAAGAAAAACAATACCCGTGCAGCCTTGATTAGCTGAGAAATTCAAGGAAGTACTGGGACTTTGCAGGCTTCAGAAGAATTTATTGCATTGGCAATAAATTGTTCAGTTCCTTCCTTTCTTCCTCCTTCCCTCCCTCCCTTCCTTCCTTCCTTCCTTCCTACCTCCCTCCTTCCCTCCCTCCCTTCCTTCCTTCCTTCCCTCCTTCCTTTCTCCTTTTCTATTCTTTCTTTCCTTCTGTTTTTGTCTACTGTCTCCTCAGGCTACAGATTAAGAGGCAGCAGCAGACAGATCACTTGGTGTCTCAGGAGCTTGCTTTTCCCATCTTCAAAAGGAAGAAAAGAAAATCTGCAAATGGATAGGAAGCCTGGCGTGCTCTGGGACTGTGGCATATTTCTGCCCCCAGTATGTTCCTTCCGTCTTTCCTTCTGGGTGCTGGAGTTAAACCCATCGGCAGAAGCACAGCCTTGCTTACTTAGCAGTGAGTCTGAGAGTAAGTGCCCATCCATTCTGAGCAACAGACAGAGGAGATTGGTTCCAGGCCAAGGTCAAGGTTGACTCTTTAGTTGTCTCTTCTATTTTGATTTTTTTAAGTTTATTTATTTATTTTGAGAGAGAGAGAATCCCAGGCAGGTTCCTGCCAGCACAGAGTCTGACACAGGGCTAGAACTCAGGAACCACAAGTTCATGACCTCAGCCGAAATCAAGAGTGGGACACCTAACCAACGGAGCCACCCAGGCGCCCCGTCTCTTCTGTGCTAAATAAGAATATGATACAGTTTTATATGTCTATAATGAAAATTACCTTCCTCTCCAGGCAAGACTCAGTTTGTGTCTCTGTGACAGACCTTGTGGCAGCTGACTTTCTCACAGCTCTTGGGTGGCTGTACCCTCTTCCTAAATGAGGGGCTCATTTGAGCCATATTTGGGTCATATTTCTGTGCTTAGTCTGGGACCTATGTGGCCTACGTGGAGGAAGGAAAGAAGGAAGGAAGGAAGGAAGGAAGGAAGGAAGGAAGGAAGGAAGGACAGGAGGAAGGGAGGGAGAGAGAGAGAGGAAGAAAGAAAGGAGGGAGGGAGAAAGAGAAGAAAGAAAGAAAGAAAGAAAGAAAGAAAGAAAGAAAGAAAGAGAAAAGAGAGAGAGAGGAGGGTAGGAGGGAGGAGGAAGGAAGGAAGGAAAGGAGGAGAGAGGGAGGTTGGAAGACAAGGAGGTTGAGACCAAGGGAGGAAAACGCCAGAAGAAACACACTCCTCCCTCATACAATGCTGGGCATGGTCACACTGCATCATTAACACCTATACAGTACCCCCAGTCCCGGGGAAACCATTATTGTTTTCCATTTTGCCAATGGGAAGCCACAGAGGTCCTGAGTTCACTAAGGTCCTGAGTTCACTAAGGTCCTGAGTTCACTAAGGTCGCAGCCAACTCGGCTCAAGCCAAGTTAAGGTGGGAACCTCAGTCTCTAATGGGTTCTCTTGTCCCGGCGCAGCACCACTGGTGGCCTCCAAGGAGGCCTCTGTGGGTCACTTAGTGCTAAGTACTTAGCACACCGCTTCTCCCCAGCCCCCTACTCAGCCACTCCTGAGATGTAATCACTGGGCCCTACAACCCCAAGGACATGGAAGGGACTAAACCAGACTGTGCGCCCTTGAGGCCAGTTCCTGGCCCTCCCGAGTGTCTCATGCTTTAGAATTATGACGGGAACTCAGATGACATCTGCCAAGGAATCAGGGCACAGATTGGTGAGTGCCTAACTGAAAGGGGGTAACTTGATGAAGTGTCTCCAACCTGGAGCAAGAGTGGTGAGGATCAGGCTCGTCTTGGGGGGACAGACAGGACAAGAAACAGGTGCGTGGGGATGGGGGACACATCCGAGGTTCCAGTCGGATGTCAAGTCGAGGAGATGGTCCTCGAAAAGAGGGACAAAGCCACCTTCTGGAATGGGGGTGGCCAGGTGTCTGTGTCTTGAGAGTGGATAAGAGACTGCGTGAAATACGATACGGGAAGAGGTTTAGGATGACTTCACACAAGGCCAGGGCCTGTGGGGACTGGAGATCACCAGCACAGAGGGGGCAAGTGCCCTGTGCATTTTCTCTGCTGGGGATGCAGGCCCCGGAGCCTGCTCCAGATGTGGGCGGTGCACCCAGCCCTTGCCAGGGGAGGAACTGCGGAGCAGGGTCCTGGGACGGATAGCCTTCGTCAAGCTCAAGTCTGGCCCAGGCCACAGGGCGGGCTGTGACTGCAACACTGTTTACCAAAAATGCAGAGCCCTCACTGTCTCCCACTGATTGCCGGGGGCCCCATACTCAAGCGTTTCCTTTCATTTCGCACAAATCCTGGGCACAGCTGCCTTTGACTTGAATTCTGGACTCTGGCCAGCAAAGAGGAGGAACGATAAAACTGTCACCTTTCAAGGGTTCGAAGGAGTAAAAGCTACTTCCCCAGGCCGTCGAGGGTGAGCAGGACCTTTTCGGTCCAGACAGAAAGGTGACTACTAGTAACTCAGCTTAAGGAGTGGGGGAAGCCACCTTTGGTCCTCTGCTGGCTTTTTAAGGGTGTGCACAGAGCAAGCCTGGTGGTGAAGGGAGCCACTAATTAAAGCTCTGCTCTGGATTGGGCTACCGGTCAGCTCCTGCTTACCCTTTGATACATGCCTGGGGTTGAGAGTTACTGCTCCTGGGGCCAGCCTGTGGCACAGACCGCTCGATCACGCTGCACTTCGGAGACTCACCCTTCTGCTGTCGTGCCAAAAGTCAGGAGCATCTGTTCAGAGAATCGAGTGAATGACTCACAGATTTTCTTCTAAAATCAGGGGCAAAACCTGAAAGGAGGCTTCCAGGGATCCGGTATTAATACACGCTAAAGTCGTGCACTGCATTAACATCGCACACCGTAGACACCTTGACCACTGAGACGGTTTCAGAAACAATCGTTATGAAACGGGGGCCCATCAGCGGGTATTGGTCTAAGGAGGAAGTTGATGGCAGGTGCTGGGTGCCTTATGCGGACTCTGGGCAGGATTTCCTTGGGGTTCATCCCAAGAATCTGGAATCCAGTCTGGAGCACTTCTGATACAGGGTATGTTTTCTTTCTTTCTTTCTTTCTTTCTTTTTTCATGTTTATTTATCTTGAGAGAGAGAGAGAGAAAGAACAGGGGAGGGGCAGAGAGAGGAGGAGACAGAATCCCAAGCTGACAGCACAGAGCCCGGCATGGGGCTCAATCTTACGAACTGTGAGATCATGACCTGAGCCAAAATCAAGAGTTCGAGGCTTAATTGACTGAGCCACCCAGGTGCCCCCAGGATATGTTTTCTCATGACTGCTTCTCTGGCCCATGGTCCTCCGCGGAGTCAAGCATCAGGCCCGGACATGGCACATCCAGAGGCCTGGCACTACTTATACTCTGTTCCCAGCACCCCCAAAGCGGGCTGTGCAGACATGCCTGGCTGGGCTGATAGCCGAATGAGGGGAAGGGTGTTTCCATACAGACTGAGAACACAAATGGGCGGTACTTGTGTCTTTGGTGGAGAGTCAGGCAATGCATCTCCCTGGGATGACTTCTCTCCCAGGCCCCAAGCTGCTTGGTTTCTGGAACCTTCCATGGTATACCAAGGGGACTTTGAAATCCTCTGGAGCATCTCAGCATTCTCCCTGAGGTGACGGCAACCCTACAGGCGTTAGTTCTGAAGATGGCCGGTCAGGGACACTCCTTGGGCTCAGACATGAGCAAGTGATTGGTGACAATACTGACCCCATTCGCATGAGCCTCCTGGTCCCCAGACGGCTTCTGCGCAGACACTGAACATGGGCCCGCCCGGGCGTCTGGGCCTTAGATGGACACAGCATGAGTGAATCATAAATCTCAGCTCAAAGTGGAAGGGACAGGCTGTTCAGGAAATGGCCATCGGTTGGCACTTAAACCAGGAGAAACCGAGGACCAAGGGAAGTGTGGAAAGCGCGTGATGGGCGCCCGACACTGCCCTGGCACACTCCCAGGCACACCTGAACAGGTTTCCTCCCCACACAGAAACTTCGGTGGAACCCACCTGTACGGGATCCACCTGCCAGACTGGGGCAGACACCAGCAAACTGCCCAAGGAGCCTCCTCCAACAGTCTTTTCTTCCCTCCCAAATCTACCCCCCTCAGCATTCGTAAGATGATGCTACACATACCTGTTCAATCGTGTCTCTCCCCTCCCATGCTCCAGCGTCATTACCACGAGTCGCTTGTGTATTTCTAGCGCCGAGCTCCAGGGGCATCGGTGGCTCGTGGCCGAGGCGTGGCGACTGTTTATCGAGTGAATTAACAAAAAAATGCAAAGGACAGGACACCAAGTGCTCTTTGTGATCTTTGCCTCCATCCCCTTCTACTGCCCCTCCCCCATGCCGGGCTGGATCCTGAAAACAGCCAGGCGCCTGCGTGCTCCCTTAGAGGCCTCCTGACTTTTCTGTGCCCTTCGCTGGGCTCTCCCAGGCACCCACTCTTCTTCCTCTCACCCAGGAGCATGCAAGTTTAGGTTTTATCTCCAGCTGTGAAAAGACGCTCCTTCCTTTTAGCGCCAAGCTCCAGGAGGCCTGGGATGTCCCCACAGCCCTGGGCCAAGAGGAATTTTTTTCCATTGCTCTGCCTATGCCTTCTGCATCCTGGTCATACCTTAACTCTCTTACAATATTCAGGAAAGAAATCTGTTGAGGGTTGGATGGAGGGTTGAGGGATTCAACACCTGGTCCCTACCGCGGGTCAGTGGAGAGTGACTGAGGTGTCCCCCGGGACTGGGCATTAGGCACAGGGTCCCTGGCACACGCTTGAGGCATTGGTCTTCAGAATCAAGCCATCAGCCTTCTTTGTCTTATTCTTTACATCCAGTTGTTCAGTTTGGCCCCTGAGTCTGCTGGTGCTCCTTTGGTCTCCCTGGAAATGAACTCCCCAGCTAACGTGTGTTTCATCTAGAGATTGGGTGAGTGCCACTTGGAGGTTCTGTCGTCAAGCTTGGGACTTTCAGCACACCGTTGCTTGTTTGCTTCAGGTTGAAACCCATCCACTAATCGGTATTCTTGGATAAAGCTTTCTAACGATTGCAAAGCCACTGTAGGGGCCAACGGCAGCCTGCCCCCAAACGTGCCACTTGGACAGAAGTTACATAAGAGCCCGTCTATGGAAGGACTCTGAGACCCCCGTCTCCCCCGGGAAGCAAGAAATAAATCTCTCACGTGAAAGGCACTGCCTCCTGTACCAGGAGGTACAGGGACATCCTCATCACCACACACAGGAAGTTTAGAGCCAAGAAGGCTGTAAAACTAACCCTTGTTACTTTTTATGAATGGATTACCCCAGCCCAATTTCTGGTTAGAATTCCTCACTCACTGAAGCTCTCAAAGGTAAGTTGTCTGTGTTCAGTCAACTCCTCGCAGACATATGGTCTCCTTGTCTAAAAGGTATCAAAAGCGCCTGCCTCAGTCGTTTCTTTAGGTCGTGACTTAGACACACGTGATAAAAATTCTGATTTCCTCTCCTGCTATTGTGTCTCATGTAAATTTCATTCTTAGTCCATCCAGATGACCTTGAAAGGTAGAGGAAGAATTTTTCCTTCCTTTCCTTCAATCTATATTTCCATGCAAATCGGAAATATGCATTTCTTCCTCGGGTCCCAGAGGTATTGTCACTGTTCATCCATTTGAAGTTTACTTATTTGTGCTGATTATTGGAGATTGTAGGCAGGTACAGATACTTCCATGCTATAGATTTATAACTATTTGCCACCCATCCAGTGTCTCCCTGCCCCCCTCTTTTTTTTTTTTTTTTTTTTTTTTTTTTACTGGCAACTAACACTAACCTGATTTTCCTGCAGAGAACCAAGCCCTACTCCCTTCTCAGCCACCTGCTTCTCAAGCAGAGCTGGGCAGCACAGTCCCTGGTCCACAGTGGGAGGCCAGGAGTGCTCGTGCGGTCCCAGTGAGGACCATGACAGTCATGCTTGAACCATCTGAAAACAAAAGCTTTTCTCTTTCCCACCGGACTTGAGTCTTATAACCATCAAGGCCGGATCTCCCAGGTGCTTCACAAGCCATAGATTCGACCTGACACAGAGACAGCACCGAAGAAAATCAAAGCAAGAAAAGAAGACAAAGGAAGTCCTGAAAATGTCACGCGAGGTCCTCACAACCTGGAGAAGGCTCCACCTGATGTCTCCAGTCGCCAAGGCCAACGTCTCCCTCTTTTGCCCCCAGGGGGATTTGAGTTGGAGTTTTCTATCACTGGCAAATTCAAAAGCCCTGATAAATCAAATGGTTCACGGACTGGATTCACTGATATCCCAATTCAGACAGCAGCCCCAAACATATCTGCAGACCCCCAAAACCCACCACAATGGTTAGACTGTACATGGCTTCAGTCCTGCCCTCAGCATCCTCAAAAGTGCCCCCTCACTTGGAAATTAAGCCCCCGCTTCCTTTAGCACAAGAATGCCTTTCATGCTGTTCCAGCAAATCGGTCTCTGTGTGCTCAGAGGCAGAATTGTTCCTGAATTGTGCAAAGAGTCCCCCTTGCCAGCTCCACTAGATTTTTTTTCTGGCAGCCCCAGCATCCAATCAAGATTTCTGGATCTCTTCCAATTATAACACCATTTAGAAATACTCAGCATTTCCCAGCCTTGAATAATGTATTGATCCCTTTAAAAGGAGAAAATATTCTCACAGACCCCCGATGTTTACTTACATTCTCTTTATTGTAATTCTACTTAAATATATGCAAACGTAAAACACTACAGACTCTTAGGCTTACAGCTTTTAAGCAAGTATAAAAATGAATTTACAGATCAGATATAAAAGAAACTACAAAACCAATGAAATGGAAATGAACCACCTTTGGTGAAGGGGACAGACAGACGAGAGGGCCCTCCTGAAGTCCCATAGCTGATCACAGTGTGGGAGGCTCGTGTCCCTGGTTAGTCCTGTTCTTCTGAGCTCAGCATCAGGACAAGACTCGGGCATGGTGGGGTCTGGATTCTCCAGCATTTTTCTCTATTCAGATTGCTTCAAAGCTTCATTAGCATGACTTCTTGCAAAGTCACTGGCCTCCACTCAACACAGCTAACACATTGACGTACAAAGGCTCGTTGTTGTTCTTTATTAAGTCTGTGAGTATCAGAGTTGCGCCAAGCATGGTATCAGCCTAATCATCAACATAAGTGAACCACGCGCGGGACATGAAATCACATTACGCTCCTCCATAAGGTGGTCATCGAGGGTCTCGAACGTACACTGTGGTTTCTAACCAACTTTATTGAGGAACTGTTTATACACAATGCGTGGCAGGGATTTTATTTACTCTGATGAATGTTGACAAGTGTATATACATGGGTGACCACCATACCAATCAAGATATATATTGTTACTGTGGCTCCTGGGTGGCTCTGTCTTTTAAGCATCCCACATCAGCTTTGGCTCAGGTCATGATCTCACGGTTTGTGAGTTCAAGCCCTGCTTTGGGGCTCTCTGCTCTCAGCGAGAGCAGCATAGAGCCCACTTGAATTTTCTGTCTCCCTCTCTCTCTCTGCCCCTCCGCAGCTTATGTTCTCTCTCTGTGGCGTTCTCTCTCTCTCTCAAAAATAGACATAAAAAAAGATATACATCGTTACCGCTCAGTTCCTGCTCAGGGGTCCCTTCTCTGACCGCTAACCCCTTCCTTAACATCGGCAGGCCCGGGAAAACTGCTTTCCTTCTGCTAGGTTAGGACTTCCCATACATGGCATCCTGTGGTACCATAGAGCCTTCTGGATCTGGATCTTTCACTCACTCTGATGTTTTTGAGATGTTAACGTGTGTTATGTGCACTGGGAAACCCTTCATTCTTCTTGGTGAGTAGTTTTCTGCTGTCTGCTGTCTGGCTTTACCATAGTTTGCTTTTCTTTTCCTTTTTTTAAATTTATATTCGTGTTAGTTAACATACAGTGTAGTCTGGGCTTCAGGAGTAGAACTCAGTGATTCATCTCTTACATATGGCACTGGGTACTTATCCCGAAAAGTGCCCTCCTTAATGCCCATCACCCATTTAACCCACCCCCAAGCCCCCACTCCAACACCCTTCAGCTTGTTCTCTGTATTTAAGAGTCTCTCATGGTTTGCCTCCCTCTCTGTTTTTATCTTATTTTTCCTTCCCTTCCCCATTCATCTACTAAGGGATGTTTGGGTTGTTTCTGGCACTTAGGATAATAACCCATATGATCATTCTTGTACAAGTCTTCTTTGAATATTTGTTTCCATTTTTCTGAGAAGGAGAATTGATGAACCTGTTTTTATTTGATTACTGTTAATCGGGTTAAGTTCACTTATTCTGATCATTATTTGTTATATTCTTCGAGATTTTCTAAGCAAAAATTATATGGGCTTCAAATAAAGCCAGCTTTAATTATTCTTCAGTCCTTATTAGTTTTTATCTCTTAATGACTCACTACATTCTTTGGGGATCACCAAAAATGTGGAAGAAAAGACTCAGAGCTTTATCTCCGATCATACATGGGAAGCATTCAAAATAACATGATTAAATGCAGTCCTGGCTATAGGTTTTATATCTGATGTCCTTTATTGGCTTGAAGAAATTCCTTTCTATTTTTTCTTTGCTGATTGTTTTTATGATGAACAAGTGTTGAATTTTGTCCATCTGTTCTGCATCTGTTAACCTGATCATAAGATTTTCTCTTAATGTGTGAATTACACGGATGGAGTTTTGGATGTTGAACAAATGTTGCATTCCTGGGATGAACCCCATTAGGTCATGATGCCGGATCCAATCTGCTAATATTTAATGAGGACTTTTATGTTTGCAGGCACGAGAAATATTAGTCGGTAATTTTTTTTTCTTGTAAGATCTCTATCAGGTTTTGCTCTTAGGCTGGCTTCACAGAAGAAACTGTGACACAGTTTCTCATCCTCTCTGTTCTGAAAGAGCTTAACGTGATGTCTTCATTAAGTGTTTGATGTAACTCACCAGGGAAGCCATCCACGCCTGGAAGTTTTGGGAGGAGGTCGTCAGGAGGACGTGACTGCAGGCTGACCCGAGAGCCAGAACTGGGCAATCAGCAGCTCCTCACCCGCCCTGTTCTGGGAACGTGAGCCCCACTTGCCTTCCCTGCTCCCAGAATCTGCCCCAAGGACATAGCCTTAACAGTGATGTGGGTCCAGTGACTGAGCCCAGTTAATGCCTCTGTAGAAGCTTTCAGATGTGGGGGTGTGGCGGAAAGGCCCCCATCTCGCAGCACCCCATGCTAGCCTTCTGCGTAAGTTCCCTGGCTTATGACACCTGCTGCTTCCCCATCCCGGGCGGCCGCCCGTCTTCATCTCTCTCTGCCCTCCGGGGACGGGGCCGGTTTCAGATGTCACCCAGGAAGCTCCCGAGGCTGTGAACCAACACTTGTGAGTAGGTTTTTAATTATAAATTACCTTTTAAAAACAAATATATAACAATTCAGATCTTCTAGTTTGCGCCACTCTGGTTAAGATATTTTCAAGGAATTTGGTCATTCTATTTAAGCTGGCAAATTATTTTGGCATGGTGTTGCTCACGATGTGCCTTTGTCATTCTTCTAATACCTGGAAAATCCAATCCGTAGTTGTCACAACAATTTCATCCTTCTCACGTGTGTTTTCTTTCTGTTCTCTTGAAATTTCATCAATCTTTCGAAAACACGAAAGTTGGGCTCCATTGATAGGCTCTATAATTTGTTTTCTATTTCCCTGCATATATGTTGCTCTCTTTTCTTCCTAGTGTTTTTATACTGGAAGCTTAGATAATTGATTTTCTATTAAAGTATAACTATTTAAAGGGGCTCTTGGGTGGCTCAGTCAGTTAAGCCTCTGACTTTGGCTCAGGTCATGATCTCCCAGTTCGTGGGTTTGAGCCCCGTGTTGGGCTCTGTGCCGACAGCTCAGAGCCTGGAGCCTGCTTCAGATTCTGTGTCTCTTCTCTCTGCCCCTCCCTCGCTTGCTCTCTGTCTCTCAAATATAAATAAACATTAAAAAATATTTGTAACTATTTAAAGCTCTTAATTTTACTTTAAAAAACATTATACCTACATCCTATAAATGTCTTGTCATCATTCAGTTCCAAGTGTTTCCTAATTTTTCTGGGGATTTTGCGGACCCATTTCTTACTTAAAGTCTGCTGCAAATTTTCCAAATATTTGGATTTTTAAAACCTATTTTATAATTACCAATACAGAATTTTAATTGGATTGCAATGTCAGAGAATGTAGTATTTACTATTTGAGTCCTTTGAAATGTACCAAAGCCTTGTTTCATGGCCCAGCATGATCTCTCTTGCTCAATATCCATTGAGGCCTGGAAAACATTTTGCATCCTGCAGATATCAGGCGTAGTGTTTTACAAATGCCAATTATGTTGATAATATTATTCCTATCTTCTATATTCTTAGTGAGTTTTTGTTTGCAAAAATACTCTGTCATTTACGGGGCACTAAAATCTCCAACGAGGACTGTGTTTGCTGTTAACACTTGGCAGTTGTGTCCATTTTTGCCTCATCTATTTCCGAATTGTTATATATTTTCATACACATTTATAACTTCTTGATTGTTCGCCCTTTCTGTCATCACGCAGAGATTCTCCTCCTATCGGGTGTCAACCCAAAAGAGGCTGTGAAGCAACCCAAACGGGTTTATTTGGGGTCTTAGGGATTGCAATCAGGGAGACACAGAGTTGACCCAAATTGAGACTGTGCTCCGAATTCCAAGTGGGGAATGCAGGCTTACAAAGGCAAAAACAACAACAACAACAAAAAAACCCCCACAAGGTTACATAACTTGTTTTGAAAGAATTATGATTGGTGCTGGCAGAATTAAACTGACAATCTAATACATGATGGGCTATTTAGCTAACAGATGCTGCATTATCTCTGTTTCAGTCCAGGGTGGAAGGATGTGTTCCCAGAGGTGGGCCAGGTGCAACTGACAAGTTGCAATTAACACAAGTCAAAAGTTCATGGTGTTTGGGTAATTGAAACAGGAGACCTGCCCGAGACCAGGCTTCTTCCATACCCTCTGGACACAAATTTGCCTGACTCTTAGCAAAGCTTGCTTCCCTTGGGAATCTTCTTTCTTGTGGACAGTACTCCTGGTCTGAAATTCTATTTTGTCTGATACAGTCACATCAATCTGCTGATGCTTACTGCTGGTCCAGTCTTTTTCTCTTCTTTCAATCTTTCTCCACACCTTTGTATTTAACATTCATCTCTTGGAAACAGCGTAACAGTGGGCAAGGCCAACCTGGCCATCCCCAGACTTGAGCATCTGGTCCTTCTTGAATGCCTTTTAAATGAAAATCTCTGCCTTTTACTGAAAGGGTTTAGTGCATTTTCATTTACTGTAATTGTTGATATGATCAGGTTTACAGCTACCATCTTGGTATTTGTTTTGTATTTGTCTCTTATGTTTTCATTCCTTTGTTCCTCCCTGTGTTTTTCTGGATTGATTGGTTTTTTTTTAATTATTATTATATCATTACATGTCTTTTATGGGCTGGTTTTAGCTAAATGTCAGTATTACTTGGTCACAGTTGCCCCAGGGATTATAATAGGTGCCCTTAACTTTATCACAGTCTGCCTTGATTAATGTTATAGCATTTCATATGTAGTGCAAGAACTTTACAGCATTATAATTCCATGTACACCCCACCCCATTCTTCATGCTACTGTGGTTATATAGCTTACTTCTACCTGTGTTATAAACCCCAAAAAAGTACAGTTATTATTTTTTTACTTTGACTAGTCATAAAATGTTTTTAAATGAGAAAAGAAAAAACCCAAAGTAATATTTCTATTTACTTACATCCTTACTCTTTCCAGTTCTCTTAATTTCTTTCTATAGATACCACTTTCCACTTGGTATCCTGTTTGTTTCCAACCTGAAACATGTCAAGTAGTTGGTCTTCCAGCAAAGCGACAAAATCAGCCTTCATTTATTGGAGCCGTTGACTTTATTATCAAAGATTCTTACTGCTGGATGTTGAAGTGTAGGGTGATAGCTTTTCATTTTCCACAGGACTTTAAAGTTTCAATACTTTTGACATTCCGTTGTTTTGAGTGAGAAGTCCAGTGTTTTTTGAGATAATTTTTTTAAGTGTTTATGTATTTCTGAGAGAGAGAGAGAGAGAGAGCGCACAAGGAGGGGAAGGCAGAGAGAGGGAGGCAGCACAGAGCCCAATGTGGGGCTTGAACTCACAAACTGTGAGATCATGACCTGAGCCAAAGTTGGAAGCTCAAATGACGGAGCCCCCTGGGTGTCCCAAGAAGTCCAACATTTAAAAAACAACAACAACAACAACATTGTTTCCCTGGATCTATTCTGGATTTTTCTTTGGCTTCATTTAAGATTTTCTATGTATCATTAGTTTTAAGCCATTTAGGTAGGCTGTTACTAGTTATCCTTTCATTTGTATTGATCCTGATTAAATT
Source organism: Prionailurus bengalensis (assembly GCF_016509475.1). Taxonomy (NCBI): domain Eukaryota; kingdom Metazoa; phylum Chordata; class Mammalia; order Carnivora; family Felidae; genus Prionailurus; species Prionailurus bengalensis. The sequence continues at coordinate 63,722,989 of NC_057348.1, read as the reverse complement.
CACGGGGCTTTCTGTATATCTGGGTTGCTGTTTTTGATAAAGTTTGACAACATTTTGGCCAACATTTAAAAAAAATTATTCTTCCTTCTTGGCCTGTCTCTCCCTCCTGTTCTTCTACTGGGGCTCCAATCACACACATTTCAAATGCTTGACAACCCACGTCACTGGGGCACTCTTCATTTTTCTTTAAATTATTTTTTCCCCAGGTTTACTGAGATTTAACTGACATACAACATCATATTCATTTTGGGTGTACAGCATGATGATTTGATATATGTATGTATTGGAAAATGATTACCACAATGAATTTAGTTAACATTCATCACTTTGTATAGTTGCAGATATTTTTCTCGTGATGTGAATTTTTAAGATCTACTCACTTAGCAACTTTAAAATATACCATATAGTGTCATTGACTGTGGCCACCACACTGTACATGACATGCCCAGAACTTCCTTACCTTATAGGTTTGTCCCGGGAAGTCTGTACGTTTTGATCACACACCTTCACCCATGTCACCTGCCTGCAACTCTCTGCCTCTTGTGACACGAATCCCTTCTATGTGCCTATACACTTGGCGTTTTTAGATTCTACATATGAGTGAAACACAGTGTTTGTGTTTCTCTGTGTGACTTATTTCACTCAGCAGAATACCCTCAATGTGCAACTCTTTAGTCACAAACGGCAGAGTTTCCTTCTCTTTCCATGGCTGAACAATAATCCATTTGTGTATATAAACCACATATTCTTTTCTTTTAATATAATTTATGATCAGATTGGTTTCCATACAACACCCAGTGCTCACCCCAATAAGTGCCCTCCTCCCTGCCCATCACCCACTTTCCCCTCTCCCCCACCCCCATCTACCCTTGTAAACCACATATTCTTTATTCACCTGCTAGTAGATAACTTAGGTTGTCTCTTTGTCTTGGCCATTGTAAATGATGCTGCAATGAACATCGGGGTGCATGTATCACTTCAACATAGTGACTGTTTCCTTCCACCGTGTGTGTAGAAGTAGAACAGCAGAGCAAGCTCCACACTGTTTTCTGTAGTGATGGTACCAATTTACGTTTCCACCAGCAGTGCACACGGTTCCTTTCTCTCCACATCTTCGCCAGCATTTCTCATCTCTGAGCTTTTTGATAATAGCCATTCTAATGGGTGTGAGGTGATATCTTGTTGTGGTTTTTACTTGCATTGCCCTGATGATTGGTAATGTTGACACCGTTTTGTTTCTTGTTGACCATCTGTGTGTCTTCATTGAAAAAATTTCTGTTCAGTTTCCCTGCCCATTTTTAAAAATTTTCTTTCTTTCTTCTTTCTTTCTTTCTTTCTTTCTTTCTTCCTGTCTTTCTTTCTTTCCTTCTTTCTTTCTCTTTCTTTCTTTCTTTCTTTCTTTCTTTCTTTCTTTCTTTTCTTTCTATTGTTGATTTATTATTTTCTTTTAAATATTTATTTTTAAGATAGAGAGATAGAGAGTGAATGGGGAAGGGGCAGAGAGAGGAGGAGACAGAGAATCCCAAGCAGGCTCCATGTTGTCAATGAGAAGCCCAACACGAGGGTCAATCTCACGAACTGTGAGATTGAGCTGAATATGCAGCTTGATCTCATGAAGTGCAAAACATGGCCTGAGCTGAAGTCAAGAGTTGGACGCTTAACTGACTGAGTCAGCCAGGTGCCTCTGTTTTTTTGTTTTAGAGAGAAAAAGAGAGTGTGTGAGCAAGGGAGAGGGGCAGAGGGAGAAAGGGAGAGAATCTTAAGCTGGTTCCACACTGTCAGCATGACGCCTGACTCAGGGCTCAATCCCAGGACCCAGGAATCATGACCTGAGCTGAAATCAAGAGTTGGCCGCTCAACTGACTGAGCCACCCAGGAGCTCCCCATTTTTTTTTTAAAGTTTATTTATTTTGAGAGAGAGAGAGTAAAAAAAAGAGTGAAAAAAGAGAGAGCAAGAAGAGAGGAGGGGCAGAGAGAGGGAGAGAGAGAATCCCAAGCAGTCTCTGTATTGTCAGCACAGAGCCCCAAGCAGGGCTTGAACTCACAAACCATGAGATCATGACCTGAGCCAAAATCAACAGTTGGACGCTTAACTGAACCACTGAGGCACCCCTTATTTTATTTTATTTTTATTTCTTTAAGTAATCTCTACAACCAACACATGGCTCGAACTCACGACCTTGAGATCAAGAGTTGCATAGTCTACCAACTGAGCAGATCATGCACCCCTATGATCATACTATTTTTATGTTTAATTTTGGTAATGTGATGTATTACATTGTTTGATCTGCATATCTTGAACCATCTTTGCATCCCTGGAATAAACCCCACTTGATCATTGTGTGTGATCCTTTTAATGTATTATTATATTTGGTTTGCTAATATTTTGTTGAGGGTTTTTGTACCTATGCTTATCAGGGATGCTGGCCTGTAATGTGTGTGTGTGTGTGTGTGTGTGTGTGTGTGTGTGTGGTGTCCTTGTTTGGTTTTGGTATCAGGTTAACACTGGCCTCATAAAATAAATTTGGAGGTGTTCCCTCCTTATATATCTTTTAGAAGAGTTTGCAAAATTCTTCTTTAAATGTTTGGTAGAATTCACCAGTGAAGCCATCTGGTCCTGGACATTTTTTTTTTTTTTTTGATTACTGATTCAATATCCTTACTCATTATTGATCTGTTCAAATTTTCTATTTTTTCATGATTCAGTATTGGTAAGTTAGATGTTTCTAGGATTTATCCATTTCTTGTAGGTTGTCCAATTGATTGGTTGTCTAATTGTTCATAGTATTATTTGTATTTCTGTTGTATCTATTGTGATGTCTCCTCTTTCATTTCTGATTTTATTTGAGTCATCTCTCTTTTCCTTGATGTGTCTAGCTAAAGTTTTTTCTGTTTTGTCTATCTTTTAAAAAAACCAGCTCTTAGTTTCATTGATCTTTTGTAGTGTCTTTTTAGTCTCTACTTCATTTATTTTCTCTATTCAATTAAAAAATATTTCCCCAGCCTATAATTCAATTTGGATGATTTATATTAACTTTTCTTCCAATTCATTTTTCATTTTTTCTCTGTGTCTAATCTGCTGTTAATACTATACAGTTAAGAGTTTATTTCTGATAGTGCATGATTTGGTTCTATGATGTCATTTATGTAGTTTTTTTTAATTCCTCCTAAGAGTCTTCATCTCTACTCTTTTCTTATACTTAAAAAATATATTCATTTAATAGTTATTTTAAAGTACTTACCTGCTGGGGCACCTATGTGGCTCAGTTGGTTAAGCGTCTGACTTTGGCTCAGGTCATGATCTCTTGGCTCATGAGTTTGAGCCTCACCTTGGGCTCTGTGCTGACAGCTCAGAATCTGGAGCCTGCTTCAGGTTCTGTCTCTGTCTCTGTCTGCCCTTTCCCTGCCTGTGCTCTGCCTTTCTCTCTTTCTCTTTCAAAAAATAAATTAAAAAAACATAAAGTACTTACCTGTTGATTTTAAAATCTGAGCCATCTGCTGACTTCATTTCTGTTGATTGATACTTCTCCAGAGTGTGGTTCGTGGTCATTTATTTCATTGCATATTTATTTATTATGGCATGCTGATGTGCTGAACATTTTCTAAGAGAATAATATATGCTGGAAAAAAGTATACTTCTATGCGTAGACAGATGCAGTTTAGATATAGGCAAATATTGATACACATACAGATATAGATATATTCTCTTTATTTTAGGCAACTATTTTGTCTAGTTTGGCAACTAGAATATTTGGACTGATCAGTGTGATCTAATCATGAGTTGAACTGGTCAGATGGAGTTTCTACCTGTAATAGCAAGTCAAGCACCAAGAGCTACTTCATTGATCAGCTTGGCCTCCAAGTTCCTGAAACACCAAGGGGTGTCTACCTTCGATTTGAACACAAGTGGACTTGGGTTGATGTTTGCATCTTTGTTTAAATTCAGCTCATCTGCCACTTCAGATTTTGGAGGGGAGTCCAGGCTTCTTCCTCTTGCTGTGCTCCAGGGCTCTGGAGTCACACAGGAAGGCGGCCACACCTCAAAGATGTGAGACTGCCAAACTGCAGTGTCTCACATCTGGAACACCCCGAGACTTCCAGCCATAGAAACTGAGGCCAGGAGGCTGAGGTCCAGATGCTGCAGGAGTGAGACTCACAGACGGAGATCTCATGGTCTCTTTCTGCTCTCTAACCTCACCCTCACCCCCTACCACACTCAGCAAAATTCATGGGTCACAGAATTAGGGTGGAAAGGACTGCCTTTGCCCTTGTGTCTTCCCAAGATTCCGGGGTGGTATGCCAGCCCAGCGGTGTATCGGCACATTTCATGGTTTCCTCTTACCCTAGCATGCTTTCTCCAGTTGAGTTATACCCCCACCGTTCCTGCCACCAAGCTCAGTAGTGATAGGAAAGGGTGCTACAGTCCTGGATCACCAAGACAGGCTTGTCCTTCTAGACTTTCATTCTGTCAGGTTTCTTTACATCCACAGTGCCTCTAGGAAGTTGCCTTTGCCTTTTTGTTGGTGCAATGGGTGTGATTTTCTTTTTAACATCCTTCTGAATACTAACTGGAAGTGGAACCTGCTTATATGATTTAAAAAAAATATTAGAACAGTGAAACCACAATTTTAAATCTATGAAACAGGTACAAATATGTCAAAGCTTATGTCCCAAGACACTCTGGCCCAAATTTGGCAAAAAAATATTTTAGTCAATGACAGCCTTTGGGACGTGAGCTTCCTAAGGGACATGACCTCACCCTGTAAGCCTCTACATAGAACATCAAGACAGTCAGTAGCCAGCGGTCCTATTTAATACAGAAAACTGAATTCCAGGTCCTAGGAACAGGATGAGAGTCTAACATTAAAAAGTAAGACTTCTTGGATACTAACCCTTTATCCCATATGTTATTTGCAAATATCTTTTCCCATTCCGTAGGTTGTCTTTTAGTTTTGTTTGTTTCCTTCACTGTGAAGAAGCTTTTTATCAAACTCAACACCCAAAAAACAAATCATCCAGTGAAGAAATGGGCAAAAGACATGAATAGACACTTTCCCAAAGAAGACATCCAGATGGCCAACAGACTCATGAAAAGATGCTCAACATCACTCATCATCAAGGAAATACAAATCAAAACCACAATGAGATACCACCTCACACCTGTCAGAGTGGCTAACATTAACAACACAGGAAACGACAGATGCCGGCGAGGATGCAAAGGAAGGGGAACCCTCGTGCACTATTGGTGGGAATGCAAATTTGTGTAGCCACTCTGGAAAACAGTGTAGAGGGTCCTCAAGAAATTGAAAATAGAACTACCCTATGACCCAGCAGTTGCACTCTAGGTATTTATCCAAAGGATCCAAAAAGGTAGATTCAAAGGAGCACATGCACCCCAATGTTTATAGCAGCACTATCAACAATAGCCAAAGTATGGAAGGAGCCCAAATGGCCATCAATGGATGAATGCATAAAGAATATGTGCTATATATGTGTTATACGTATATATGTATGTGTGCATATATATATTATAAACACACACACACACACACACACACACACTAGAATACTACTTGCCGATTAAAAAGAACATCTTGCCCTTTGCAAAAGTGTGGTTGGAACTAGAGTGTATTATGCTAAGTGAAATAAGTCAGGCAGAAAAAGACAAAAACCACATGATTTCACTCATATGTGGAATTTAAGAAACAAAACAGATGAACATAGGGGAAGGGAAAGAAAAATAAGATAAAAACAGAGAGGGAGGCAAACCATAAGAGACTCTGAAACACAGAGAACAAACTGAGGGCTTCTGGAGGCGGGGGTGGGGGTGATGGGCTAAATGGATGATGGACATTTAGGAGGGTGCTTGTTGGGATGACCACTGGGTGTTGCATGTAAGTGATGAATTACCGGGTTCTACTCCTGAGACCAGTACTATACTCTATGTTAACTAACCTGAATTTAAATAAATCAATTTTTTTTTAAAGTAAGGCTTCTTATCCTGGACCCTTTCCACTTGGGATTGCCAGAAAAAAGGCATAAATACCTCAGAAGACATACTTCTACTAAAAATATTGTGTGTTGTTTAATCAGAAATTCAAATTTAACTGAGAATCCTGCATTTTTATTTGCCAAACCTACAACCCTATTTCTATTTCTATTGCATAATACCGACTCTTTATGTTAGCAGTTTCTACAAGAAGACGTGATCATGAAACTCTTCCCCTTTTTTTTCCAAATCAAAAGGTAAAAACAACCAAATGACTTTTTGACCTTCTTTCTTCTGTGTGAACAAAGTTTTGCTGATAGAGATTTTTGACATCCAGTGAAATCACTTACGATCCTGGGATTTGTAGAAAGGATTGTAGCAAATGTTTTAGGGAAGTAACATCTCTTTCATTCCACTGTAATTTCCTTGAGGGAAGGGACACACTCGTTTTAATGATATTAACAATGATACGAAGGGCATTTAATACCAAAAAAATATGTTCATTTGAGGACATTTGGAAAATTATAACCTTGCCTTAGAAAATACATTTAAAACAATTCACCACCCAAGAGAGGCTCTTTTTACATTCTGATAGATTCTTTTTACTCTTTATATAAATATAAGAAGTGTGTGTGTGTGTGTGTGAGTGTGTGTGTGCAATATTTGTAGATTCACTCTGCCTCAGCCTTAAGCTGCCAGCCTATACCCCTACACATAGTTACAGAAATAGCCTGAAAAGATCACTTTAAACGCTGACTACATACATGTTTAAACATACATTTGCATTCCGAAGCCCTAACATGCCATTCTTCTCTTTGTCCTGGTAAACCAGACTCCTGGCTTCTCTGAGTGATGCGTGCGATCGTAGATCTCCCAGTTAGAATCTCCCGGTTTCCCTTTGCTGAATGCCCATCTGTTCCCGTAACAGCAGCTAATTGCTTGCTTGCTTTTTTGTTTTGTTTTGTTTTTGTAGCTTTGAGTCCAGGGAGTATTTGGCTTTCCTTCCCCTTGTCACTTGCTGGCAGATGGAAAAGCTGTTCCCACCCCACGCCAGAGTGGGCAAGGGCCATCTTGAGTGGTGGCCGTTCATTGCTAAAGGACCTATAAAACTGACCCAAACATGGAAGATATCTTGGAATTCTTAGAGGTAGGGCTAGGCCATCTCCGTGGCCTAGAAATAGCTTTTGATGCCTCTTTATTGGAAGATGAATCTTACCTGCAGCAAGTTTACTGCAGTGACAGATAAGAACCCTCAGGGACTCTGTGGTCATCTGTGCAGTTAGTATATGTGGCCTTCCTGATGGTTGGTACACGGAATATTTCTGTTGTACTATGTTGCGTAAAGTTAAGGGGCGACTGGGTGGCTCAGTCGGTGAAGCGTCTGACTCGTGATTTTGGCTCAGGTCACGATCTCACGGTTGGTGGGTTCCAGCCCCGCGTTGGGCTCCGCACTAGCAGCCACAGAGCCTGCTTGAGATTCTTTCCCTCCCTTCCCTGCCTGTGTTCTCTCTCTCTCTCTCTCTCTCTCTTTCTCTCTCAAAATACTTAAATAAACACTTAAAATTTTTTAAAAAGTTAATACGTTTATGTGACAGGTGACTGGGGATATTCCTTTGCTTTGCAAACACCCACCATGAGGCAGCCAGTCTACCGAGAGATCATGGAGAGGGGGCAGGGGTTGGTCTGTGAGCTCCCTGCCCCAGCGGTCGGTTCCTGTGGCAGATCCCGACCCAGACGGGTCCGTGCTTTGTAAGCCATGGATGTGGGCAGGCTCCACCTCTCACCCCTGCAGATCCCGGCTGGCCCCCGTCCGTGGTGGTAGCTCTGTGCTGCCTGGAGTGTGGCCAGCGTAGGAGAGCAGAGGTCCTGCTGAAACTCGGGCACCTCACAGGCCTCATCTAGATAGCGGGGTCAGGAAGAAGCAGCATTCAGCGGGCCACGCTGCTGCCCAGACGCCGTCTTCGCACTTCCCTTCTGCCTTCCCCAGTGGTCCTCACCTCCACCCTGGACTCCTGCACCGATGGGAGCCTTGCTTTTATTTCAAAGTCCATTCCAGGTTTCTGCTTGCATTTAACCACATTCAGGGCAACAGTGAGGTGATCGAAGGGGATGGTTTTGAAAGCTAATTAACGTGGGTTTGCACCGGCCTCCCTCACTTCCCCAGGTTGGATGTTCTGAGCCTCAGTTTCTCACTATTTACAAGACAGAGTCAGTAATGTCCACTTCAGACAGGTGGGCGTCTGGGTTCAGGGCTTCCTGAGTATGTTTTCTCCTGCAAGGAAAGCCCCCACAGGGGGATGCTTTCTATCCTCCTTTTAATTGGCCCTGGAAATCTGTCTTAAGCACTGGGGATTTTTGTTCACAGAACTCCTGATTAATTTCACTGCCAGCTCTGATCCGGGGGCCCCCCTCCCCTCTCCGGTCGGGCAGCCCCCCAGTGCATTCTGCATAGACTGTTCTTTCCCAGTGGAATCGGGGAACCCCTCTAGTTGATGTTGACCTGAGGCTCTTGGGTTTGAAGCACCAAATAGGTGCCATCTTTTTCACGAAGCCTTCTCCAACCGCCCAGCCGTGGATAGCTGTTTCCCTGTGTCACACTTTTCCGCGCCCAGTTCTGTCATCATAAAGTGCTCCTGGCGTGTGATGTTGCTTGTTGAGTGAATGTTTACCCGAGGAGCTTGTCCTTTCCCCCTTACAGAGTAAACCCTGTGAGATCAGAATCTTTATCTGCCTCGTCTTTATTTCTTTCACAGACCCTGGAAAACTGCCATGTGGTGCAGAAGATTCACAGCAAATGGTTTTTAGGAAATTGATTCATTTATTAAAACATAAAGTGCTTGCCCACACAGTCTCCCAAGATCTTTTGCCATTTTATGTCCTTAAAAGTCCATCCTTATTGATAAAGCTTCTTCTCTGGTCTCTAGCGAAAAAATTTTCAGTAAATTATGGCATACTCAAAGCATATTTAAAATGGTAATGCCATTTTACTGATTACATGGAAAGCCTTGCATTCTAAGAGAAAAGGTCGATTGGGGAAGACGGCATTATTACACATGTGTATGCATGTCAATCCAGAAGAGCATAAGCCAATAGGTTAATGGTGGTTCCTTATAGAATATGGGACTCTATGTGACTTTTTTCATGTTTTTTAAATCTGTGTTTCCTATTCTCCTATGATGACCATATTAGAGATTATTTATTTATTTATTTATTTAAAAAAATTTTTTTTAAACGTTTTTATTTATTTTTGAGACAGGGAGAGACAGAGCATGAACAGGGGAGGGTCAGAGAGAGGGAGACACAGAATCTGAAACAGGCTCCAGGCTCTGAGCTGTCAGCACAGAGCCCAACGCGGGGCTCGAACTCACGGACCGTGAGATCATGACCTGAGCCGAAGTCGGCCACTTAACCGACTGAGCCACCCAGGTGCCCCAAGAATTTATTAAGAAAAAAAGAAACATATGAAATGCCACAGCTAAAATGAAAAAAAATGGAAATGCCATAATTTGGGGACATCCATCCGGTTTTCAAGGTGTGAGGCACTGTTGCTTTGAGGGGCCTGGTAAGCCTTGGGTACAGCCACAGTTGGCTTTGCTCACAGCGGGTTGGACTCTTATTTTTAGTTTTTTTTTTTTTTTTTTTTTTTTTACATTTTTAAATGTTTATTTATTTTTGAGAGAGAGAAAGTGTAAGCGGGGTAGGAGCAGAGAGAGGAGGACCGAGGATCTAAAACAGGCTCTGCACTGACAGCAGAGAGCCCGACACGGGGTTTGAACTCATGAACTGTGAGATCATGACCTGAGCCAAAGTCAGACACTCAACCTACTGAGCCACCCAGGTACCCCTGGACTTTTGTTAGTTAGTTAGATAGATTTTTTAAAATGTTTACTTATTATTGAGAGAGAGAGAGAGAGACAGAGCATGAGCAGGGGAGGGACAGAGAGAGAGGGAGACACAGAACCCAAAGCAGGCTCCAGGCTCCGAGCTGTCAGCACAGAGCCTGACACAGGGCTCGAACCCACAAACCAAGAGATCACGACCTGAGCTGAAGTTGGATGCTTAACCTACTGGGCCACCCAGGCGCCCCAGGACTCCTGTTTTTAAAGCTGTACCTTCTCAAGGACAGTCTCCAACCTGCAAGACTTTTCTCAGTTGAAGTAAAGCCCTGCAAAGGAGGGCTGTCGTCTGCTTAAATGCTGTACCAACATACAAGGAAAATTATGAATACCAATCCATACCAAATTTAATATTGTGAGCAAGGAAAACTCTGACCTTTGAAAATCTATAGAAGTCAACAATTTATGAGCCCTACGTGTTTTTCAGTGTAAAACACAGTTGGCGTGAGACAAACAAAAGCGTTGCATTTTCCAAGCAGAAAATATCCAGGTAACTGCTGGAACGGTGCTTATTAGAATGCCATTTTCCAGAAATCTCTATCATTTTGTTGCCACCTCCGACTGTGCCCCTGTGACGTCCCCTTCCAAGGGGGCTTGGTGCAGAGCAGAACAGCTATCGACAATCATGAGCTCCGGGTCAGAGATCAGACGCACGTTTACACAACTTTTATCCTCTATAATTTACATAACCAAGGGCTATAACTATTTAATACTTGGTTTTAATTAAAACCTGTATTATGGGCGCGACTGGGTGGCTCAGTTGGTTAAATGTCCGACTCGTGGTTTCCGCTCAGGTCATGATGTCACGGTTTCGTGAGTTCGAGCCCCTGTGCGGGTCAGGCTCTGCGCGGACACTATGGAGCCTGCTTGGGATTCTCTGTCTCCCTCTCTCCCTGCTCCTCCCCTGCTCACATGCTCTCTCTCTCTCTCTCTCTCTCTCTTTCAGAATGAATAAATAATTTTTTAATTAAAAAATAAAAACTGTATTCTGGACTATTTGAGACCCTACTCCCCTAAATATAAGTAGATGCCTTGGAATCGTCATTAACAAGACCATGTGGGGAGGTCTGTGCTTCCGTTCGTTGATTTTCCAGGAAAAGAATGTGTGTGGGAACAACCCAGAGTCTTCAGATTGGTAAAATGCCTCACGATTTGCCTTCCCTTCTAAATTTTAATTTAGAAGATAGAGGCATACCTTGGAGATATTATCGGTATGGTTCCAAACCACTGCAATAAAGCAAGTATTGCAAGAAAGCAAGTCAACTGAATCTTTTGTTTTCCCAGTGCATATAGAAGCTGTGTTTACACTCTACTATAACCTATTAAGTGTGCACTAGCACTGTATCTAAAAAACGTACCCGCCTGGGGCACCTGGGTGGTTCAGTCTGTTAAGCGCCCAATGTTGCTCAGGCCATGATCTCACAGTTGGTGAGTTCGAGCCCTGCGTCGGGCTCTGTGCTGACAGCTCAGAGCCTGGAGCCTGCTTCAGATTCTGTGTCTCCCTCTCTCTCTGCCCCTCCCCAACTCACACTCTGTCTCTCTCTCTCTCAAAAATAAATAAACATTAAAAAAATTAAAAAGAAAAAAAAATAAACGTACATGCCTTAGTTCAAAATCCTTTGTTTCCGAAAAATACTAACCATCATGTGAGCTTTCAGCGATCTGTAATCACTGATCACGGATCGCCATAACAAATAGACTGATAATGAAAAAGGTTGCAATGATGTGAGAATTACCAAAAGGTGACACAGAGACACGAGTGAGCAAATGTTGGGAAAATGGCACCAATAGACTTGCCACAAACCTTCAATGTGTAAAAGCCCACAATGTCGGTTTAGCACAATAAAGCAAAGCGCAATAAAACAAGGTGTGCCCATAAATGCTCACCTGTCCCCTCTCCTCGTTTTAATTCCTGTAGTTATTCTTACTTGGCCCATTGATGCGGGACATAAATGCAGCAGCTCTACTCTTTGCTTTAAACCTTGTTTCGCAGATGAGGAAATTCACCCAGGACATAGTGCGGTTTCTCCTTGGTCCCACAAAGGGCCACCATCACAGGAACATCCCCCTGGGATGTCCATTCCTATTCTCCAGCAACACAAACAGTAGGTCTTCCCTCAGATTTCCCGGTGACATGCTGCTCTCAAACAGTCAAATGCTTTTAAGAAATTGTTTTATTTTACTATGGATAAAATACTTTACATGAGATCTACAATACATGATGAATTACATCGACTCTCAAATGTCGAGGCAGTTTGCATTCTAGAGGAAAACGAACTTGGTCGTGACGTAAGATCCTTTGTACATATTTTCTGGATGTTATTTGCGAGAATTTATTGAGGATGTATGCATCTAGGTTCGCAAGTGATATTATTATGTGGTTTTCTTTATTGGTACTGTCTTCGTTCTGGTATCAGAGTAAGGCTTGCATCTTAAAATATGTTCTCCCTTTTTGCGCTCTGGATGAATTTGATTCCTTTTGGTATTTTTTTGTCCTTAAGTGTTTGTCCGAATTGGACAATAGAGGCACCTGTTCTGTCAAATTAATTAAAAAAATTTTTTTTTTTACTTTTATTTATTTTTGAGACAGAGAGAGACAGAGCATGAACGGGGGAGGGTCAGAGAGAGAGGGAGACACAGAATCTGAAACAGGCTCCAGGCTCTGAGCTGTCAGCACAGAGCCCTATGTGGGGCTCGAACTCAGACTGCAAGATCATGACCTGAGCCGAAGTTGGTCGCCCAACCGACTGAGACACCCAGGCGCCCCAAATTAATTTCTTTAATAGGTATAAGACAATTTGGACTATTCTTTTATGTTTTTATTATTTTTTTTAAGTTTATTTATTTTTAAATTTGTTTTTAATGTTTATTTATTTTTGAAAGAGTGAGCGAGAAAGAGAGCGAGGGTGACAGAGAATCCCAAGCAGGCTCTGCACTGACAGCAGAGAGCCCAATGCAGGGTTCAGTCTCACGAACCGTGAGATCATGACCTGAGCTGAAATCAAGACGCTTAACCAACTGAGCCACCCAGGTGCCCCTCAGACAACTCTTTTAAAGAATTTCGATTCCTGGCTAGAGAGTTGTTTGTACTTTTCCCTTATTACCCCTTTAAGGTATATGGAGTCTGTACAGTGATGTCACCACTCTTACTCCTAATGTCTATATTTCTTTCATATTGTTTTTATTGCTCAATCTGATTAGATGTTTTATAATTTTATTGATTTTTCTCAAAGAACCAGTTTTTTGTTTCACCATTTTTTTTCCCTATTGCTTTTCTATTTAAATTTAATTGACTTTGGTTCTTATTTTCTTCCTCCTCCTTCCTTTGGATTTAATTTTGTCTTCATTTCCTGTTTTCTCAAAATGACCATTAAGATAGATAACTGAGTTGAGACTACCCTTCCCCTGTAATATAAGCATTTGATGTTATAAATTTTCCCATAAGTGCTGATTTAGCTGCATTCCACAAATTTTGATGTGTTGTGGTTTTATTTTTGTTACATTAAAAATATTTCCTATTAATTATCTTGTTATGGGTTAAGTATTTTGTTTAATTTCCGAATATTTGGGGGGTTTTCCAGATACATTTGTCTGTTTGTTTCCATTCTATTCCCACTCTGATCCAAGAACATTTTTAGTATAATTTCAATATCTTCAATTTGTTAAGAGTTGGGGTGTTTTTTGGCCAGGAATAAGTCTATTTTGGTGATTGTACTATAGGCACTTAAATCCATGGTTGGAAGTGTTCCATAAATATCAATTAGGTCCAATTGGTAGATAGTGTTTTTCAGTTCCTCTATATCTACACACTTTCTATTATATTGATTATTGAGAAAGGAGTGTAGAAGTCTCCAATTATAATTGTGGATTTCTATATTTCTTCTTTCATTTTGTATATTTTGAAGCATAGTTGCTATGAGGGAAATTATGCAATGACCCTCTTTATCCCTGGCCATACTACCTGTTTTAAAGTTAATATTCATATAGAAGCTCCATTTTTAAATTTGAATAATGTATCTTTTTATGTCCTTTAACTTTTACCCATCTATGTCTGTTTATGTATGTATGTATGTACATAGGTATGTATGTATGTAATCTCTATTCCCAACATGGGGCTTAGACTCATGATCCCAAGATCAAAGAGTCATATGCTGTACTGACTGAGCCAGCCAGGTGCCTCTATGTCTTTATGTTTAAAGTGGATCTCTCATAGATATCAAATATTTGGGTCTTCCTATTCTATCCATTCTGGTCATCTCTTCTTATAAATGCTGTGTTTAGATCATTTATATTTAATGTGGTTTTCGATATGGTTGCATTAGGATCTATTATCTTGCTAATCATTTTTCTTTGTTCTGTCTCTTTATAATTTTTTCCTCTTTTTTCCCTTTTTGTGCATTAATTTAGTATTTTTTTAAAGATTTTATTTGTCAGTAATCTCTACACCCAATGTGGGGTTCAAACTTATAAACTCTAGATCAAGAGATGCATGCTACACTGACCGAGCCAGCTAGGTGCCCTTAATTATTTTTTTAGGGTTCCCTTTTATACCCACTTTTGGATTATAATTTGGTCCTCTTTTTTAATATGTAGTTTTGGGTGGTTTGAGGGGAGATTTAGATTATACATCGTGAATTAATCACATCCAAGCTTCTAATATTATACCACCTTTTCTGAAACGTAAAGATATCTCAACTGAATTCATCCAATTTCTTCCTCCCGTTATTTGTGATGTTTTGTCATACATTTTACTTTTAACATATGCTATAAACGTAGAATGTGTTGTTCCTATGTTGGTTTTTCACAACGAATCATATTTTAAAGCAATTAAAACTAAGAAAAAATAACTATGTACCTTCAAAGGTAACACGCTCATTTCTTTGTGCCACATTTCTTCCTAACATCCTGTACCCGTGTCTGAACAGCTTTTTACCAATTCTTACAGTGCAAGTCCACTGTTAATGGCTTCCCAAAGCTTTTGCTCACCTGAACAAGTCTTTATTTTGCCTTTTATTAAAAGCTATTTTCAGTAGGTATAGAATTCTGTGTTCACCATTTTTGCATTTAGTACTTTAAGTGTGTCCTTTACTACCCTTTCATTGGAAAGGTTTCTGGTGAGAAGTCTGTCTTCCAGATTTTATCTTGCAATCTCGGCTCTCTGATAGGTTCAAGAACAAGTCTGATTTTGTAGATTATCCAATTTTTTTCCCTTGGAGGCAGGTTTGGAGTAATGTTTCCCAGCTTCCTAGATCTTAATTGGAAACCAGAAACAAGGCCTTTTAATTGAACCTTTCGTGTCCTTTTCTTCTTGGAGGGCTCCTTGAATTATTTCATTGGTGGTTGTCTTGGCTTTGTTTTCTTGGTTATCTTTTTCTGGAACTACTTTTACTGGGAGCTTCTGTCTTGAACCTAAAATTCTTACCTTTTATATTTCCCATTTTTTAGTCTTTCAAATAATTTTTCACAGACTTCTTTGACCTTTGTACATTCTGCTATTCAGCTTTATATTCGTGCTATCATATCTTCAATGCTTATGAATTCTTTACTTGTTGCTGAATGCAATATATATGACATAAATATATGGTGTATATATATGTCAAATGTGTATTTACATATAATTCATATTTATTAAGAATTACATATACGATTTATATTCTTCTGTATTAAGAATTCTTGGGTTCCTGGGTGGCTCTGTTGGTTAAGTGTCGACTTTGGCTTAAGTCATGATCTCACGGTTCGTGGGTTCGAGCCCCACATCAGGCTCTGTCTCTCTCTCAAAAATAAATAAACATTAAAAAATTTTAAAAAAGAGAATTCTTACATATTAAGAATTATGTATGTATCTATAATTCTTATTTATTAAGAATTCTTATTTACTAAGAATTATATACAATTAATAATAGATCAGTATATGTAGGAATATATAGTACATATAATATATAATGTATGTATGAGATAATATCTCATATATAATAATCACATGAACCTCTTAATTGTATAAATTATTTAAATTATTTAAAGAATACTGAAGAATACTTTCTTAAGTTTATTTATTTATTGTGAGAGAGAGAGAGAAAGAGCATGAGCAGGGAAGGGGCAGAGAGAGAGAATCCCAAGCAAGCTCTGTGATGTTGAGTGGGACACTTAACCTACTGAACAACCCAGGCGCCCCAATTTTTGTTTTGTTTTACTTTTCTTCTGCCAGCATGGTCTCTATTTCCTCCGAATTGTTTTTTTTTTCTCTCTATTATTTCAAATAGGAAGCCTCTCTTTTCCCTGATCAGAGCTTTCTTCAGATATATGATAATACATGGCTATCTTCTCATAATTAAGAGTAGGGGATTGAAAAGCTAATTGGAAGCTCTGAAATGAGTAGGGCTCATTAGTTTTGACCTCAACTAGTTAGAGCTGTTTGTGAGGGTAATTACTGACACTATCTTTAGGCCTTTCCTATTGGGTTAGTTGAATTACCCCGGAGGAGAGTATTTCCATCTCCTGCGAGGGGGCAAGGCCTTATTTCCATTAGTTATTCTGGGAGCTCCTTGTGCGAAGTGGGGGGTGGGTTCTCTGATCCCACAGTCAGCCTGTAGGGTCACTGGGCTCTCCCCTAGTGGTGAGCACAGCCCCTGCCCTCCAGTTGAGCTAGAAATTACCCACTGCCTTTCCAGGGTCCTAGCAGGTGCCCAGCTATGTAGAGAATGGGAACGTCCATGCTGCACTGGTTTTGTTTCACATCTTGCCTTCACACAGTTGTAGAATTCCCCTCCTGCTCCCCCTCCCTCCCCTCCTCCTCCCCCTCCCTCCCCTCCTCCTCCCCTTCCCTCCCCTCCTCCTCCCCTTCCCTCCCCTCCTCCTCCCCTTCCCTCCCCTCCTCCTCCCCTCCTCTCTTCCCTTCCTCCCCCTCCTGCCTTCCTCTCCCCCTCCTCCTTCTCCCTCCCTCCCCCTCCCTTCCTCCCCCTGCCTTCCTCCCCTTCCCACCTTCCTCTTCCTCCTCCTATACCCCCTTCTTCCTCCTCCTCCTTTTAATTTAAAAACGTTATTTTTTTATTCTGAATAACACAACCTTTGTAAGTGTAAAGACACTCTGCCACAGGAAGCTGTTTTCCTGGGGTCATCACCAAGAGGGAGGGAGGGAGGCCTGGCGGATTCAGGAGCATGCACAGGAAGCCGTGGACACACACAGGGGTTACACTTTCACTCCCACCTGCAGCAAACACACATACAAACACCACAAGGCCGTGTGCGCGAGATGGGGGACGCACAGACGGTGACTCTGACTGAAGTCCCTTGGTTTCCAGAATTGTTTCCCTAGGCTACTCTCCTCATATTTTCTTCCATTGGCCAATTTATCTGTGCATTTTGTGAGCATTTCTGTGACTTATTTACTGTACCCACCTTACGTCTATAACTGATACGTTGTTTGGCATATTGAATTGCTGAAAATCACTGAAGTTCTATATGACATTGCAGGGGGCGGGGTGGGGGGAGGCCTAAAACACTGAAAGAAACAATCCCCGTGGCAGGGCTCTGGACAATAACCAATGACTCATGGTGCTTCTGTAAACGCCAAAAAACAAAAGACAAAAACAAACAAACAAAAAACCTTTTCAAATCTGAAATTAAATATTCATATATTTTCCGTGTTAGTAGCAGTTATAAATCCTCTGTAAGCTTACTTAACTGTGTGTTGTTGGCACCAATCTTGACCAGAATCTCATAAAATACATGAGCTCACCAGTTCCATACATATGATAATTTTTATCTGATGGATTTCTGGCAAATACTTTTCAAATGCAGGTTAACTTGATTTTCGATTCATGTTTTATAAATAAGTTAATGAGGTGGACGCATGATTTGCAAATGCTTGGAGCATTCCAAGAAACAGACTCATCCTCGTTTTTTTCCAGAGAAATACTGAAATGCATACTTATGAAGTAGGAGAGTGATATCAAAAACCCCCACAAATTACTTAACATGACCTCTGAATTGCATCTGGTGAATCCTTAAGTGTGCAAACATGTGACAGCTGTATGGAAAGGCACTGCACCTGCAACCCCAGCCCTCACTCCCCCTACCCCCACCCCAGGCACTGGGTCCCGTACTCCCATCTTCCCTTTTTAAAAACAAAAATGTTTTTAATGTTTATTCACTTTTTGAGAGAGACAAGAGCACAAGCAGGGGAGGGGCAGAGAGAGAGAGAGATTGAGAGAGAGAGAGAGAGAGAGAATCCAAAGCTGGCTCCAGGCTGTCAGCACAGAGCCCGACGTGGGGCTCGAACTCATGGACCTTGAGATCCTGAACTGAGCTGTGGTTGGATGTTTAACCGACGGAGCCACCCAGGTGCCCCTCGTTCACTTCGCTGTCCCCGCAGCATGTCAGTGACTTCAGACGACTGGGCATCACGCCAGCAAACTTCCTGTGTCTCTCTGAATGCTGTCCATCGATGGCGATCTCATGGCGCTGCGTGGGGGTGCCTGTCGTAACTGCACTCCTGCGCCAGGTTTTCAGGGCTCTGCAGGGCTCCGCAGGGGTAGGTGTTGTGTTCGGAGCATAACTCTGTCTCTGGTGTGGGGGCTGGGGCGGGGGCGGGTACTTGCCCTCTGCTGATTCCTTGCACCTGCTGAGTCTGGGGTGTCCCGGGTCCTGGTTCGGGATGCAGAGCTGGGTCTGTACTAGGTCCTCTGTTCAGCTGCAGGACTGACTTGCCAAGTGGGACACCAGACAGAGGACGGCTCCCCTCAGGAGGACAGAGGAGGACGGCTCCCCTAAGGAGGACGGCTGGCTCCCCTAAGGAGGATGGCTGGCTCCCTAAGGAAGACAGATGGTTCCCCTAAGGAGGACTGATGGCTCCCCTAAGGAGGATGGAGAAGGACGGCTCCCCTAAGGAGGATGGCTCCCCTAAGGAGGATGGAGGAGGATGACTCCTCTAAGGAGGATGGCTCCTCTAAGGAGGATGGAGGAGGATGACTCCTCTAAGGAGGATGGCTCCTCTAAGGAGGACGGAGGAGGACGGCTCCCCTAAGGAGGATGGCTGACTCCCCTAAGGAGGACTGATGGCTCCCCTAAGGAGGATGGAGAAGGACAGCTCCCCTAAGGAGGACGGCTGGCTCCCCTAAGGAGGACAGACGGCTCCCCTAAGGATGGAGGACAGCTCCCCTAAGCTGGCCTTGAGGACCAGCACAGGGACTCTTCAAACCTGCCAGGCCAGCTGGCCAGCGTGGAACCATCTTCTGGTCAATGTCCTACTGCGGCCCCATGTCGTGAACAGTCCTTGTGGTGAAGGTCTCAGATGCTGTGGTCTGGTGGTCATCCCTGAGCGTGGGTGGGGGAGGACCCCTCCGGCCTTCGGCTGGAGGAAGCAACTGGAGTCTGTCCATCCAGCACATCAGCAGGGACCCCCTTCTGGCTGGGTATCCAGAGCTACTCCATTGGGATTGGAGGTCCCTGGGGGGGGGGTGACTGACCCTACCCCACGTCCGCCCACGGGGGAGATGGGTCACTGCGGAGGAGCTCGAGGCTCTCTGCCTCCCTCCTCTATGTTTAGCCCCATCACTATAGTAGGTCCAGTTAGGGACGGAGGAAGGTATCACTTTCAGGACTTTGCATGTAAATCAAACCCATTTCCTACTTGCCTCCAGGCTAGAGACTCCCTTCCTTCAGGTCTGCTGCGCCCGCTCCCACCTCACCAACTCCCCCTTAGCTTAGCAGACCTCCTGTTCTTGTCCCTTCCCCTTGTCCCACTTTCCTGTGAGTTTATGTCTCTTTTCAAATTAACCTTTATTTTTAAAGTGTATCTGGGGCGCCTGGGTGGCTCAGTCAGTGAAGCCACTAACTCTTGATTTCTGTTCAGGTCGTGATCTCTGGGTTGTGAGATCAAGCCCAGTGTTTGGCTCTGTGCTGACAGTGCAGAGCCCGCTTGGTATTCTCCCTCTCTCTCTACCCCTCTCCAACTTGTGCACACGCTTGTTCTCTCTCTCTCTCTCTCTCTCTCTCTCTCTCTCTCTCAATAAATAAACTAAAAAAAAAAAACAACAAAAAAAGGAACCATCAAACTCCCTTCCGAAGTGGCTGCACCATTTTGCATTTGCACTGGCAACACACAAGAGTTCCTGTTGCTCCGCACTCTCGCCAGCACTGGCTGGTGTCCGTGTTCCGGATTTTGGCCGTTCCCATAGCTGTGCAGTGGTGTCTCACTGGGGTTTTAATTTGCATTTCCCTGATGACACGTGGAGCGTCTTCCCCTATGTTTATTTGCCACCCGCGTGTCTTTGGTGAGGTGTCTGTTAAGATTTTCTGACCCACTTTTAATTGAATTGTTTGTTTTCTTATTGCGTTCTAAAACTTTCTTTGTATATTTCGAATAACAGCCTCCTCTCAGATGTGTCTCGTGGAAATATTTTCTCCCCGTCTGTGGTTTGTCTGCCCATTCTTTTGACATTGTCTTGCACAGGGCAGACATTTTAATGAGGTTCAACTTCACGACAGCCTCTTTCACGGATTGTGCGTTCAGAGGAAAACCCTCTAAAGGGCTGACATACAAGAGAGGACATTATAGATTTCTTTCTAAGTCAACATGACTATCCATGAACATGAAAAGAATTCTATTTGAAATATAAAATAATTACATATTAGAAAAGGTACGTGAAGGGGCGCCTGGGTGGCTCAGTCGGTTAAGCTTCTGACTTCAGCTCAGGTCATGATCTTGCGGTGTGTGGGTTCGAGCTCTGTGTCAAGTTCTGTGCTGACAGCTCAGAGCCTGGAACCTGCTTCAGATTCTGTGTCTCCCTCTCTCTCTCTCTCTCTCTGCCCCTCCCCTGCTCGTGCTGTGTCTCTATCTCTCAAAAATAAATAAACATTAAAAAAAATTAAAACTACCCCTTCAAGCCATCAGGACCGCAAGACCCCGCTCATAATTGACTCCAAGACAATGATGGACTTGACCTTCACTGCCTACCTGCATGCTGTACCCACCGACCTCTGTTCCACATTGTCCTTATTTAAACCTGGAAGTTATTTTCAGCACTTTGGAGATACGTTGAGACGTGAACCCACTGTCTTCCCAGTGTTTGCCTCCCTGAAATATCTTCCTTTCCTTTCCTCCACCACCTAATTTCTCTGCCTTTGGATTTTGTGAGCGGTGAGTGGCCGAACCTGGTCTGTCTGGGACCGCGGAGCCAACTGCTCTCACACCCCTGTGCCCTGGCTGCAGTTCTGTGGTTTGAAACCTTGTTTTTCACTGAGAAATCCATACCAGGATTTTTTTTCTTCCTATAGGAGCGTTCTGGTTTCCACAGAATGTTATCTGGAAGGCCCCGTTTTATAGATGGGCTAGCATGAACTGTAAATCGTTTCCCTTCCAAAGCGGAGATGGGAAGTGTCTGCACAGCTGCCATTGTGGCAGTGCCATAAAACGTCCCTGCTCTCTTAATTGTCTTCCTGTCGAGGAAAAGATAAAAGAAAGACATCAAGCACAGATCATCCTTAAATACCTTAGGTGCTTGTGGGAGCTAACAACCTTACTCTCGTTTTTTAACTAGTAAACTCCAGAGCTTATTAGCAGTTCGGATGGGCTTTTGGAACGGTGGGGGTTCAGGGCTGGCGGCCAGGAAGAATTCTGGAGACGTCTTTGCTACAAAAAAGGTGATTTTATTAAAGCACGGGGACAGGACCCGGGGGCAGAAAGAGCTGCACTGGGTTTATGAGGAGTGACTGGTTCTATAGAGGCCTCCAGAAGGACTTCTATGTGCTAAACGGGACTCACAACATCCCTGAGGCCTTCCTGTTGCCAGGCTAAGGCTGTTTTCCCTCCAGGAAGGCATTAACTTCAGGGAGGTAGTGAAAGAGCAGACCTAGGCCGGCCGACTAGTACCTATGTCCCCGACATGGCCTCAGAACGAAGTTCCCGCTCAAACCTCAGACCACGCCTCCTCCCCTTGAGTAACTTATGTTTTCTAAGAAAGCAGGCTACCGATTGATGCATTCTTCCAAAGTCTAAGGGGGGAGTGTGAGAGACATGGAAAGTGTGAGTAGAAGAGGGAGAGCTTCCCTCAGGTAGGGGCCAGAGGCAGGAGCCCTCAACCCTGTCCAGGCTTAGAATGACCTGGGAGCATTTTACCCCTCCTCAAACCAATTAATCAGAGTCTCTGGGGATGGTGTTTGGTGCTAGGTATTTATATAGCACAGCAAGGCTGACAGCCAATGGTTAATAGGTGACCAGTGAGAAACGTTCTGTATACACTGAGGCCAAACATGTTAGAGATCCTCAGACACAGTGGTTCTTAAACTTCAGGTGCATCAGAATCTCCTGGAAGACTTGTTCAAACACAGATTGCTGAGCCCCGCCCCCAGAGTTTCTGATTCAGTGGGTCTATGACCACCAGGCCCAACATTTGCATTTTTAACAAGTTCCAGGTGATGCTGATAATTGCTGATCTGGGACCACACTTGGGCAGCCAATCGGCTGAGGCCACGACCCTTCCCCGGCCAATCGGCTAAGGCCATGATCCCTATAAAACCTTTGTGCTTTTGAAACTCGCTCTCTCTCTCCGGTATCTCACCACTGCGTTGGTGGAGGTAGGGGATTGAGCTCGAGCTAGCTCAAATAAAGGCTCTTTGCTTTTGCATCTGACTCGGCTCCCTGGTGGTCTTTGGGGATCAAGAATTCTGGGCATGACAGTAGGAGGTTCCTGGAGAAATGTTCTGCTCTGTACTCGCCTCAAATATTTGTCAATGGACTGCAGGTTTTCAGGAAATATAATGTCACCTGCCATTTCCTTCTGGCCTGTGTTCCCCACATCACTACGGTGGGGAGGGTGATGCTGGGGCTCCGGGAAACTGAGTCTATAGGTTTCTGGAGATGAGGCTATGGGTAAGATTGCCATTTTTTGTAATTTCCTAAGATATTTGTAAACTGATGGAGACCCACGTCCCATAGGACCATGATCTCTATCAGTTAATCTTTTGTTTTCTTTCCTCTCCTTTGTTCTTGCGCAGCGGGGAGTGTCCGAGTAATATCACACATTTCCCACCTGGGAGGGAGTGGGTGCTCCCTTGTCCCTCAGTTGGCCCTACACTCCCTCATCAGTTCACATTTATTTTGGAAATTATGGTTGGTACAGGAACAAGGAGGAAAACGAGAGTCAGCCACTGTCCTCAGATGGTGTATATCAGCAGGAGTGTGGGACTACTAGATAGAGAAATAGATTTTCACCCAGTGAATGCAGTGATAAGGTTTGGATTTGTTGTCAGAGGTCTGGTCTTATATGGATAGAGGGGCCTAAGGTGGGGACTGTTGGGGCCAAGGCTTGGGAATTCCCAGATCTGTAGATGCCTTTGAACACAGGAGCTCCTCCAAGGCCGTGGCGACAAGTGGAAACAGCACAGTGGCTCACGTATCTGAGGGTTGGGTTGGGCGCATTTCCGAGCAAGCGATTTGCTGGCACTTCGCGCAGCTGAGCAAAGCGTTAATGATCGGGCCTCAGCAAAATCCACAGACGTTTGCAGGACGCACAGTTTTGATGACACCTACAAAGAACATACTTAGATGCAAGCCTATTACCATGTCAGTATTTTGCCTTCTGTCTGTCTGTCTCTCTCTTTTTTTTTTAATATAATTTATTGTCCTATTGGTTTCCATATGACACCCAGTGCTCATCCCAACAGTATTTTGCCTTCTCGCCTACACCTGCTTCACACCAGGGCTGAGATGCAGTTCGTTCAGTGGGCTTGGCTAGGACAGTTGTTTGTGTTGTGGACAGCGTCTGGTCCGACTGATCGCGGTGTCCATTCTAAACTGTCACTGTCTGCTCCACAGCAGGGTTGAAGCCTGTGAATGTTGCCTTTGTGATGCATTTGAATACCTAGGAGAGGGCTTGGAAATGGGTTTGCCCTTGGGAATGCTGGAAAGCTCTTAACGACTTTGCATGATAAAGTAAAGGGAGGAAAAGCTATTAAATGTAAAGAGCAAGCGGTGGGAGCCAGACATGTGGCCTGAATGAGGGCATATAGGGTACCCTGTGCCCACCCCTTGAATGGGGAGATGACCAAATGACTGGTGAGGTTAACTTGTGGCACTGAGATTATTATTGTTTAAACACTATCCAGTGTGTCCAGAGGACATCTAAATGATGAAAAGCATGCAATAATCCAAACACCCCTATTTTCATCACCTGCCTTAAGAGCAGGAGCAGAACCAGGTCCCTGCGAAGTCTGTTTCCCCTTGAACTCCCGTCTCCTTCTTGGTCTGCAACCCCAGGAATGAGTCCTCTATCCCGGACACCATGTATCTTAGTCTTTCTGTATGGCTTTATCTCAGTCCCTCTACATTTTACTTAGGTTAGCATGTTTTGAAATTTTATAGGACAGTGTTACTCTGTGGATATTTTTCAAAGATTGTTTATTTATTTATTTATTTATTTATTTATTTATTTATTTAGGAGGGGATGAGGGGTAGAGAGAGAGAATCCCAATCAGGCTCCACGCTGTCAGCACAGAGCCTGACGCGGGGCTCACACTCACAAACGCTGATATCATGTCCTGAGCTGAAACCAAGAGTCGGTCACTGAACCGAATGAGCCACCCAGGCACCCCAGTCTGTGTGTTTTTGTTTTTTTCTTTCGCTATTTTTTTTTTCCTCCCAGGAAGCATCCACTGTCGTAAAATGTAATCATTCAGTTTTAGTCCTTCCCCACAATTTTGTTGTATGAAAATACCAAACATCATTCCTCCAGATTCTCCTGTGGTGGGACATTTTGTTTATTTCCACTTTTTTGTTTTTCTTTCCTATGACCATCAACTATGAATGGTATTGTGCTGTCCCCTGTTGCCCACACGCAAGAGGTTCTCTAAGGTGTACAATTGGGAAGGAAAACGCTAGATCATGGGATAGGCAAGAAATGGTCCCAATGACCGACCGTGGCTGTCAACTTGCTTTGTTCTGTGTCTCCCTCCATCACTAGGGGTTATAAATGGCTTCATCATGGCTTCATTCGTACTGAATTCTAATAAAGTTGAGTTTATCTTCCCATGTATATTTTTTTGTCATTTATGTTTTCTCCCCACTGAAATAGCTATCTAAGTAGTTTGCTCAGTTTCTTTTTGGTTGTTGTTCTGATTATTACTGAGTTTCAAGCTTTTCTAATATGTGTTTCCTATGGTCCTTTGTTGATTACAGATGTGGCAATATCTTTACCAAATTCTGGGTTCAACTTTTCACTCTTTGGGGTTTTTTTAAAACTTTTTAGTAAAAGATCTTAATTGTAATGTAGTCCATGCATCAAATTCTTTTTCTAACCTTTTGAAGCAATTATGGATTCATTGGAAGTTACAGATACAGTACAGGTAGGTCCCCATGTACCTTTCCCACAGTTGTTCCAATGGTTACATTTTATGTAACTGTAGAAAAATATCAAACCCTGGGAGCTAACATTGACGTAGTGTGTGGTTCTCTGCCATTTTATCACATTGTAGATTTATGTAACAACCACAGTGAAGACAGACGCTCCTGCTGTTCCTTTACAGTCAGAGAAACACCCCCGCTTCCTGCAACTAACCCTCACCTTGACAACTACTAATTCTTTTCTTTAAATTTTTTTTTTCTAAAAATGTTTATTTATTTTTGAGAGATAGAGACAGAGCACGAGTGGGAGAAGGGCAGAGAGAGAGAGAGGGAGACACAGAATCCAAAGCAGGCTCCAGGTTCTGAGCTGTCAGCACGGAGACTGACACAGGGCTCGAACCCACAAACCCCGAGATCATGACTTGAGCCCAAGTCAGACGTTTAACTGACTGAGCCACCCAAGCGCTCTTAATCTTAAACCATTTTTAAGGGTGCAGTTCTCTGGTATTAAGCATGGGCATTTACTGTAACTGTGACTATATTATTAATATATTTAAACAAACAGCTTTTTGTGTCAGTGAGTCTGTTTGTTTCTATTTCTCTAATTTCTGCTCTGACCTACTTCTGTTCATTTCCTTTTACTTTCCTTAGGCTGTTCTCCTGTTCTTTTTCGGGTTCCTAAGTTAGATGCTTCACCTTTTTTGGCAGGCTTTCTTTTACCTGTAATGCAAGCATTAATGACTCTGAGTGTTCCTTCACAGTTCATTGGGTAGGGATTAATGTTCATTATTTTTCAAATATAAACATTTTCAAATTACTTTTTGATTTCTTCTTTGACTTATGAATCAGTGAATACAGTATTCAAAATGTTCCAATGTGTATGTAGTTTTTATCTGTTATTGATTTCTAACTTAATAGTAGTTTCTTTTCTTTTTAATTTTATTGTTTTTTTAATTTACATCCAAATTAGTTAGCATATAGTGCAACAATGATTTCAGGAGTAGATTCATTAATGCCCCTTACCCATTTAGCCCACCCCCCTCCCCCATCCCAGTAACCCTCTGTTTGTTCTCCATATTTATGAGTCTCTTATGTTTTGTCCCCCTCCCTGTTTTATATTATTTTTGCTTCCCATCCCTTATGTTCATCTGTTTTGTCTTTTAAAGTCATCATATGAGTGAAGTCATACAATATTTGTCTTTCTCTGACTGACTAATTTCAGTTAGCATAATACCCTCCAGTTCCATCCACGTAGTTGCAAATGGCAAGATTTCATTCTTTTTGATCACCAAGTAATACTCCACTGTATATATATGCCACATCTTCTTTATCCATTGTTGGTGGATATCCATCCATTGATGGACATTTGGGCTTTTTCCATACTGTGGCTATTGTTGATAGTGCTGCTATAAACATGGGGATGCATGTGCCCCTTCAAAATAGCACCCCTATATCCTGTGGGTAAATGCCTAGTAGTGCAATTGCTGGGTTGTAGGGTAGTTCTATTTTTAGTTTTTTGAGGAAGCTCCATACTGTTTTCCAGAGTGGCTGCACCAGCTTGCCTTCCCACCAACAGTGCAAAAGAGATCCTCTTCCTCCGCATCCTCGCCAACATCTGTTGTTGCCTGAGTTGTTAATGTGAGCCATTCTGACAGGTGTAAGGTGGTATCTCATTGTGGTTTTGATTTGTATTTCCCTGATTATGAGTAATGTGGAGCATTTTTTCATGTGTCAGTTGGCCATCTGGATGTCTTCTTTGGAGAAGTGTCTATTCAAGTCTTTTGCCCATTTCTTCGCTGGATTATTTGTTTTTTGGGCATTGAGTTTGATAAGTTTTTTTTTTTATAGATTTTGGATACTGACCCTTTATCTGATATGTCATTTGCAAATATCTTCTCCCATTCTGTCGGTTGCCTTTTAGTTTTGCTGATTGTTTCCTTCGCTATGCAGAAGCTTTTTATTTTGATGAGGTCCCGGTAGTTCATTTTTGCTTTTGTTTCCCTTTCCTCTGGAGATGTGTTGAGTAAGAAGTTGCTATGGCCAAGGTCAAAGAGGTTTTTGCCTGCTTTCTCCTCAAAGATTTTGATGGCTTTCTGTCTTACATTTAGGTCTTTCATCCATTTTGAGTTTATTTTTGTGTATGGTGTAAGAAAATGGTCCAGGTTCATTCATCTGCATGTCGCTGTCCAGTTTTCCCAGCACCACTTGCTGAGGAGACTGTCTTTCTTCCATTGGATATTCTTTCCTGCTTTGTCAAAGATTAGTTGGCCATACGTTTGTGGGTCCATTTCTGGGTTCTCTATTCTGTTCCATTGATCCGAGTGTCTGTTCTTGTGCCAGTACCATACTGTCTTGATGATTACAGCTTTGTACTACAGCTTGAAGTCCGGGATTGTGATGCCTCCACCTGCTTTGGTTTTCTTGTTCAAGATTGCTTTGGATATTTGGGGTCTTTTCTGGTTCCATACAAATTTTAGGGTTCTTCGCTCTAGCTCTGTGAGGAATACTGGTGTTATTTTGATAGGGATTGCATTGAATATATGGATTGCTTTGGGTAGTATTGACATTTTAACAATATTTGTTCTTCCTATCCAGGAGCATGGAATCTTTTTCCATTTTTTTGTGTCTTCTTCAATTTCTTTCATAAGTTTTCTATAGTTTTCAGTGTATAGATTTTTCACATGTTTGGTTAGATTTATTCCTAGGTACTTTATGGTTTTTGGTGCAACTGTAAATGGGATCGATTCCTTGATGTCTCTTTCTGTCACTTCATCATTGATGTATAGGAATGCAACTGATTTCTGTGCGTTGATTTTATATCCTGCAACTTTGCTGAATTCATGAATCAATTCTAGCAGTTTTCTGGTGGGATCTTTTGGGTTTTCCATATAGAGTATCATGTCATCTGCGAAGAGTGAAGGTTTGACCTCCTCCTGGCTGATTTGGATGCCTTTTATTTCTTTGTGTTGTCTGATTGCAGAGGCTAAGACTTCCAATACTATGTTGAATAACAGTGGTGAGAGTGGACATCCCTGTCTTGTTCCTGACCTTAGGGGGAAACCTCTCCGTTTTTCCCCATTGAGGATGATATTAGCGTTGGGTCGTTCATATATGGCTTTTATGATCTCGAGGTATGATCCTTCTATCCCTACTTTCTTGAAGGTTTTTATCAAGAAGGATACTGTATTTTGTCAGATGCTTTCTCTGCATCTAGTGAGAGGATCATATGGTTCTTGTCCTTTCTTTTATTGATGTGATGAATCATGTTAATTGTTTTGCAGATATTGAACCAGCCCTGCCTCCCAGGTCTAAATCCCACTTGGTCATGGTGAATATATTTTTCATGTATTGTTGGGTCTGGTTGGCTAATATGTTGTGGAGGTTTTTTGCATCTATGTTCATCAGGGAAAGTTGTCTATAGTTCTCCTTGTTAGTGGGGTCTCTGTCTGGTTTTGGAGTCAAGGTAATGCTGGCTTCATGGAAGGAGTTTGGAAGTTTTCCTTCCAGCTCTATTTTGGAACAGGTTCAGGAGAATAGGTGTTACCTTTTCCTTAAATGTTTGGCAGAATTCCCCTGGAAAGCCATCAGGCCCTGGACTCTTGTTTTTTTTGGGAGATTTTTGATTACTAATTCAGTTTCCTTCCTGGTTATGGGTCTGTTCAAATTTTCTATTTCTTCCTGTTTCAGTTTTGGTAGTGTATATATTTCTAGGAATTTGTCCATTTCTTCTAGAATGCCCATTTTGTTGGCATATAATTGCTCATAATATTCTCTTACTATTGTTTTTATTTCTGCTGTGTTGGTTGTTATGTCTCCTCTTTCATTCTTGATTTTATTTATTTGGGTCCTTTCCTTTTTCTTTTTGATCAAACTTGCTAGTGGTTTATCAACTTTGTTAATTCTTCCAAAGAACCAGCTTCTGGTTTCATTGATCTGTTCTACTGTTTTTTTGTTTGTTTGTTTGTTTGTTTGTTTTTTTGGTTTCGATAGCATTAATTTCTGCTCTAATCTTTATTATTTCCTGTCTTCTTCTGGTTTTGGGTTTTATTTGCTGTTCTTTTTCCAGCTCCTTAAGGTGTAAGGTTAGGTTGTGTATCTGAGATCTTTCTTCCTTCTTTAGGAAGGCCTTCATTGCTATATACTTTCCTCTTATGACTGCCTTTGCTGTGTCCCAGAGGTTTTGGGTTGTGGTGTTATCATTTTCATTGACTTCCATATACTTCTTAATTTCCTTTTTAACTTCTTGGTTAGTCCATTCATTCTTTAGTAGGATGTTCTTCAGTCTCCAAGTACTTGTTACCTTTCCAAATTTTTTTCTTGTGGTTGATGTCGAGTTTCATGGAGTTGTGGTCTGAAAATATGCACAGAATGATCTCAATCTTTTTGTACTTACTTAGGACCAATTTATGTCCCAGTATATGGTCTGTTCTGGAGAACGTTCCATGTGCACTGGAGAAGAATGTATATTTTGCTGCTTTAGGATGAAATGTTCTGAATATATCTGTTAAGCTCATCTGGTCCAGTGTGTCATTCAAAGCCATTGTTTCCTTGTTGATTTTTTGTTTACATGATCTGTCCATTGTTGTGAGTGGGGTGTTGAAGTCTCCTATTATTATGGTATTACTATTGGTGAGTTTATGTTTGTGATTAGTTGACATATTTGGGTGCTCTCACATTTGGTGCATAAATGTTTACAATTGTTAGGTCTTCTTGGTGAATGGACCCCTTAATTATCATATAACGCCCTTCTTCGTCTCTTGATACAGTCTTTATTTTAAAGTCTAGATTGTCTGATACAAGTGTGGCTGCTCCGGCTTTCTTTTGTTCACCATTATCATGATAGATGGTTCTCCATCCCTTACTTTCAGTTTGAAGGTGTCTTTAGGTCTACAGCAGGTCTCTTGTAAATAGCATATAGATGGATCTTGTTTTCTTATCCACTCTGTTACCCTGTGTCTTTTGATTGGAGCATTGAGTCCACTGATGTTTAGAGTGAGTACTGAAAGATATGAATTCATTGCCATTATGTTGCTTGTAGAGTTGGGAGTTTCCGGTGGTGTTCTCTGGTCCTTTCTAATCTTTGTTGCTTTTGGTATTTATTTATTTATTTATGTATTTATTTATATTTCATCTTTTCTCCCCTCAGAGACCCCACTTAAAATTTCTTGCAGGGCTGGTTTAGTGGTCACAAACTCCTTTAATTTTTGTTTGTCTGGGAAACATTTTATCTCTTCTTCTATTTTGAATGACAGCCTTGCTGGATAAAGAATTCTTGGCTGCATATTTTTCTGATTCAGCACACTGAATATATCCTGTCACTACTTTCTGGCCTACTAAGTTTCTGTGGATAGGTCTGCTGCAAATCTGATCTGTCTTCCCTTGTAGGTTAGGGACTTTTTTTTCCCTTGCTGCTTTCATGATTCTCTCCTTGAGTGTTTTGTGAATTTGACTATGGTATGCCTTGTTGATAGTCGGTTTTTGTTGAATCTAATGGGGGTCCTCTGTGCTTCCTGGATTTTGATGTCTGTGTCTTTCCCGAGGTTAAGAAAGTTTTCTGCTATGATTTGCTCACATAACCCTTCTGCCTCTATTTGTCTCTCTTCCTCTCCTGGGACCCCTATGATTCTGATGTTGTTCCTTTTAATGAGTCACTGATTTCTCTAATTCTTAAATCGTCCTCTTTTGCCTTAATCTCCCTCTTTTTTTCTGCTTCATTATTCTCCATAAGTTTGTCCTGTATATCACTGATTCTCTGTTGTGTCTCATGCACCCTTGTCACCGCGGCATCCATCTGTGATTGCAGCTCGGTTATAGCATTTTTTATTTCATCCTGACTAGTTTTTACTTCTTTTATCCCCACAGAAAGGGATTCTAATCTATTTTTGACTCCAGCTAGTATTCTTATTATCGTGATTCTAAATTCTTGTTCATCTTGACATCTTGACGTCTTGCTTGTATCTGTATTAGTTAAATCCCTGGATGTCGTTCTTCCTGCTCTTTCTTTTGGGATGAATTCCTTTGTTTTGTCATTTTTTTTTTTTACGTTTTATTTATTTTTGAGACAGAGAGAGACAGAGCATGAACAGGGGAGGGTCAGAGAGAGAGGGAGACACAGAATCTGAAACAGGCTCCAGACTCTGAGCTGTCAGCACAGAGCCCAATGCGGGGCTCGGACTCACGGACTGCGAGATCGTGACCTGAGCCGAAGTCGGACGCCCAACTGACTGAGCCACCTAGGCATCCCTGTTTTGTCATTTTGAAAAGAGAAAAGAATTAATGAGGAAAAAAAATTATAATTAAAATATTAAAATTAAAAACATATTAAAACTAAAAAATTAAAAGCACACACACACACACACAAAATCGAATAAATGATGCTAGATCCTAGGTGTGTTCTGGTCTGGCTGTTGAAAGTGGCTTGATAGATTAGAGAAAAAAGGGGAGGGAGGCAAAAAGGAAATCATTTGAAAATTTGAAAAAATGATTACACTGAAGTAGACTAAAATGAAATGATGGAAGTAAAATAGAATATTTTTTATTTATTTTTTTAAAATAGAATTTTAAAAATGTACACAAAAGAATATAGAATATAGAAAAATTAAAGAAAAGTATTTTTAATAAGTTAAAAATAAAATTTTTTTTCTCTTTCTATATTCAAGTAAAAGAAAAGAAATGAAAAAGAAAGAAAGAAATGGTTTGAAAATTTGAAAACATGAATACACTGTAGTAGACTAAAAAAATGATGGAAGTGAAATAGAATTTGAAAAAATTTACACAAAAATATAGTAAAAAAATTAAAGAAAAATATTTTTAACAAAAATTGAAAATAAAAATGAATTTTTTCTCTTTGTGTATTCAAGAAAAAGAAAAACAAGAGAGAAAAAAGAAAAAGGAAAAAGAAGAAAGAAAAGAAATTGTTTGAAAATTTGTAAAAGTGAATATACTGTAGTAGAATAAAATAAAATGATGGAAGTAAAATAGAATTTGAAAAAATTTACACAAAAGTAAAGAATATAGTAAAAAATTTTAATGAAAAATATTTTTAATAAAAATTACAAATAAAAATGAATTTTTTCTCTTCCTGTATTCAAGAAAAAAGAGGTGAGAAAGAGGGAAAAAAAGAAAAAAAATTGAATAGGTGGACCTGCTAACAGACTGAAATACTACTGAAATTACTTTGTTTTCCCCTAAAAGTCAGACTATGTAATGCTTTTATAGTCCATAAACTAAGTAGGCGGTGAGACCAGTTCTTGAAGAGTGAGGCTGGCCCAATTGGGTGGGGCTCGGTGTAACAGCTCCGCTCGCCACTAGATGGCGCTCCCAGCCTTCTGGGGTGGATTGCTGCAGTGTTCCTAGGTGCGTATGCGCATGCGCGGTAGCGGTGAATATGGCGCCACCCAGCTACCCAGTCTGTTTTCCGGATCGGCAATCGTGCACCCGTTCTCTGTCTTCAGCTTTCATCCACTCCTTGCTTCTTCACTGTCCGTGACCAAGCCCCAGGCAGTACCTCTGTCCCGAGTTCTGTCTCAGATGCGGCTGTTTTCCCTGGCCCCCTAATTCCAAAGGACTGCGGCTTTGACCCAATCCTCCCCTCTGCGGGAGGGTCTCGCTGAGCAATGGCCAGGTGCCGGCTGTACCCAGGAACATTTGCGGGTCCACGCTGCTGCTGATGACCAGAGACTACGGCCAGGTGCCAGCCCGCCCCAGAAAAAGTTCACGAGATTGTGTAGCAGCAGCATTTCAGGGATTTTGGAAAATCACAACACACATCTGGCACCAGGCTTCACCTTTAACGAGCTTGTTGCATCACCAGCGAGTGTGGCCGCCCTCTGGGGTCTGCTGGGACCGGGTGGCCTCAACAGTCTCCACCAAATGGCTTTCCAGCAGTGGAACCGCTTTTCCCCGTGTGGCCCGAGAACCTCCCGGACCCCACTCTGTTCCTGGGGATTCGCCCTTCCCACCAGGGCACCGCCAGGTATGGAGCTGCGGAGTTGCAGCCTTTGAGCTCCCCTTGTTTATTACAGTCTTAATGGAATTTAAACCCTCTCCTTTCTCCTTTCTCTTTCTCCCTTTTTAGTTCAGTCCCTGCGGCCATTTCCAATTTTCCACTTTCTCTCCAGCTGCTTTTGGGGAGGGGTGCTTTTCCCCTCCTCCCCCCTACCCCTGGCTCCATCCTCTCTGCACCCACAAAAGCGGCTCCCTGCCCTCCGTGGCTTCTCTCTCCCCAAGTTCACCTCTCCGCGCCGCATACCTGCTGAATTTTGTGGTTCAGGTTGTGCAAATTGTTGTGTTAATCCTCATATCAGTTTTCTAGGTGTGCAGGATGGTTTAGTGTTGGTCTGGCTGTATTTCACAGATGCGAGATACACAAAACACTTCCATGCTGTTCCACCATCTTGGCGCCCTACTCCCTAACTGTAGCTTCTTATATATCTATGATTTGTATTTTGTATCTATGGCAAATTTGTACCTATGATTCAAAGCTTTGAAATGTGTTGTAGGGGCGGTATGCCTGGATGGTTCAGTTGGTTACATGTCTGACTTCGGCTCAGGTCATGATCTCACAGTCTGTGACTTCAAGCCCCATGTCGGGCTCTGTGCTGACAGCTCAGAGCCTGGAGCCTGCTTTGGGTTCTGTGTCTCCCTCTCTTTCTCTGCCCCTCTCCTGTTCACGCTCTGTTTCTCTCTCCCTCTCAAAAATAAATAAACATTTCCTAAAAATTAAAAAGAAATGTGTCAAAGTGGCAGATAAGGAATGAGCATTCTTCCACGGTTCGATGTGTTCATTACGTCAGGTTGGTTCTCCTTTAGATCTTCTGTGGCCTTAAATGTTTCCTTTTTTGTGCTTGGTCTCTTATGACTAGATAAGGTATGCCAAAACCTCCAATTACAGCAGCCCTGGTTGGGGCACCTGCGGGGCTCAGTCAGTTAAGCCTCTCACTCTTTGTTTGGGCTCAGGTCATGATCTCATGGTTCATGAGTTTGAGCCCCGCATCAGGCTCTGCGCTGACAGTGTGGAGCCTGCTTGGGATTCTCTCTTGTCCTCTCTCTGCCCTTCCCCCACTCAAAATAAATAAATAAACTTAAAAAAATGATCAAAGAAAAGATCGTCCCTTTTTTGCATTAAGGTTCAGCCTACCTCTCACCTCACTGTTTTCGTGTAAATATTTATAAATCTTTTTCAAAGTTGAAAGCATTTTATGGGGGATCCCTGTAAAACCACCACCTAAACGTTTCAGGTGACAGTTTGCTCTCCCTTTCTCCATATGTTAATCCAGCTTATTCTTTTGACATATTTCAAAGTAAACGGTGGTATCCTTCCCTTTCCCTTTAATATTTCGGCATGCATAACTTTAACAAAAATTGCTTATGCTTTAACGTTTTTTTGGCGGTAAAAGTTACTTACAATAAACACACATTTAAAAACAATTTTTTTAATGTTTATTTAGTTTTGAGAGAGAGAGAGAGAGAGAGAACAGAGTGCGAGCAGGGGAGGGGCACAGAGAGAGGGAGACAGAATCCGAAGCAGGCTCCAAGCTCTGAGCTGTCAGCGCAGAGCCTGACATGGGGCTCGAACTCACGAACTGTGAGATCATGACCGGAGCCGAAGTCGAATGCTGCCAGGCGCCCCTAAACTGCATACATTTTAAATATATCTTCTGGTATGTTTCACAGAATGCACACACCTGTGTAACCAAAATCTCTACAAATATACAGGCCGTCACCCCTACTTAATGTCTCTCCCTGGTAGATCCCTGCCTACCCCAAGACAGCTATCTCTCTAATTTTTTTTTTTCTAGCATAGATTAGTTTTTCCTACTTTTAACTCTTTTAGATGTAATCATACAGCATCCTTTATTTTAAGGCTTCCTTGATACAGTGTAGTGATTTCAATATTTATCCATGTCGTTGTGTGTTTCTTTCTTTTTATTGCTTTTATGTACAAATGAAATACATTTCCCTTGTACATATGGATGCAACATAGATATTTTATTTATTTCCCTGTGGGTGGAATCATGGGCTGTTTACACATCTTGGATTATTGTGTGAATAAAGCTACTAAGAACATTCTAGTACAATCTTTTTTTTTTTTTTTTGGCGGACATACCTGGGAGCAGAATTATTGGAATACACACACACACACACACACACACACAGCAGCCAGTGGTTTGTTTTTTTTTTTTCAGAGTAGTTGCACCATTTTGTATTTCAGTCAGCAATGGATGACAATCCTAGCGTTCCATGCCCTTGCCAACATTAGATATTTTCTCGTCTTTTTAAATCTTAGTATTGTGGTGGGTATGTTGTGATGAATAATACTAGTTTTTATCATTGTTTCCTGGATGATTAATGATGGAGAACAATGTTTTATATGCATCTGGGACATATGGGCATATATTTTCCTCTTTGAAATGGCTACTCAAAGCTTTCATTCATTTTTTTTATTGGCTATTTTCTTTCATTATTGTGTTGTAAGCTTACTTTATAAGGGGTGCATATAATCCTCTGTCAGATATATTTTTTGCTAAAATATCCTCCCAGGATCTGGCTGAACCTATTCTTTTTCTTAAATTATATCTTTTGATGAGCATTAAAAAAATTTTCATGAAGTCTGTTTTTTCAATTTTTCTCTTATTGGTCAAGCTTACTTTTGATTTATATAACTTGGGGCTATAATATTTGGTGAATTCACAATCAACTATTTGATTATTTTTGGTGAAGTGTACTTTTTAATAAGTATATAGTAACCTTATTTGTCTCTTTTTTTTTTTTAATTTTTTTTTTCAACATTTATTTATTTTTGGGACAGAGAGAGACAGAGCATGAACGGGGGAGGGGCAGAGAGAGAGGGAGACACAGAATCGGAAACAAGCTCCAGGCTCTGAGCTATCAGCCCAGAGCCTGACGCGGGACTCTAACTTATGGATGGCGAGATCATGACCTGGCTGAAGTCGGACGCTTAACCGACTGCGCCACCCAGGCGCCCCAATAGTAACCTTATTTGTCTCTTGAAATGTTCTCTGCCACACCTCTTTCCCTATGTAATAATGATTTTTCCATGTAATAATGATAATCATAGTTTTGGTCAATATAGCTAGCAATCTTTTTCTACCATTGCATTTTGATCTCTCCGGATTTTTAAATCTTGCATGAAAATCTGTCACTTAATAAGAATCATTAATTTTTTACACTAATTTTAATTCTGATATATTTGAATTTCTTTCTATCATTTTGTGCTTAACTCTTTGTCCTTTAGACTGGATATTAGTCTTTTTTAAGGACTAATATTTAATATTAATCAGCATTTTTATGGTTTTCATGAACAAAATATGATTTTCATGTGGATGACTTAACTTGGGTCATTTTCTTTCCAATTTCTGTGCTATTTTTGTTCAGTATTTTGGTTTTACCTTGTTTTGTTTGACTCCACGAATTGAACAGAAGTATTACTGCTCTAGTTAGTAGATTATGGTACTAATGTGTTATTAAAATAGTTACTCATGCTGTTTTCTTATTTATCTGACTTTTCAGTTCGGGTTATTGGTCCCTATTGGGAATGTTGTTAGAAGTTACTTAAGTATTTCTTGGTAGGAAACTCTTTTTTTTTTCCCCCAGTAAAACACCTTTATTCCTGTAGCTGATTTTAAGAATCATTGTGCTTCTGGGGCGCCTGGGTGACTCAATCAGTTAAGTGTCCCACTTCAGCTCAGGTCATGATCTCACAGTTCGTGGGTTCGAGCCCCACGTTGGGCTCTGTGCTGAAGGCTCAGAGCCTGGAGCCTGGTTCTGATTCTGTGTCTCCCTCTCTCTCTGCCCTTTCCCCACTTGTGCTCTGTCTCCTGTCTCAAAAATAAATAATAAAAAAACATTAAGAAAAAGATTCATTGTGTTTATGATTCTGAGGATTGGTGTTTTTCAGCCATTCTTAAAAATTCTCAACCATTACCATAACCAATATTACCTCTTGCCCAACCCTTTTACAGTCTCTTTCTTGGATTCTTATTAATAATCTTCTGTATGTATCAAGCTCTTCTTTATGTTTTTTATGTTGCCTATGTTTCTAAATATTTTATACTCTTCTCTCTATGCTGCATTCTAAATAATTTTTCATACTTTGTATTCTTATTTACTAATTTCATCTTTAGCTGTATCTAATCAGATCCAAATATGTCACTGAGTCTCCAGTTTTAATAGTTATTTCCTAGGGGCGCCTGGGTGGCCCAGTTGGTTAAGCGTCTGACTTTAGCTCAGGTTACCATCCCACAGTTTGTGGGTTTGAGCCCTGTGTCAGGCTCCAAGCTGACAGCTCAGAGCCTGGAGCCTGCTTCAGATTCTGTGTCTCACTCTCTCTCTGCCCCTCCCCTGCTCACACTCTGCTCTCCCCTCCCCCATCTCTCTCTCAAAAATAAACATTAAAACAATCAAAAATTTTATTTCCTCAATTTTGAAAAGTTCTATTATTTCTTTATTTTCCTCTAAATCTATCTGTTCCCTTGCTCCTTGCTTATATTTCAGAATACTCCTTCTCTCTTGCGACACTTGCTAAGCATAACCTATGTTCTGTCTCTATTCATTCTGATAACTTCATTGTGAGACTCTTCTTGGTTGGTCTTATTCATACTGCTTGTTTCTTTAAATGTTTTTTTACCATTTATATTATTTATTTATTTTTATTTTGTTATTATTTATTTATTATTTTCATTATTTATTTATTGTTTCTCTGAATGATTATCTTTGAGAGAAGCCATTTGTGGAAATTTATCGCTGATGGGGGCTGAAATGATTTTCCTTCAGAGATTTCCTTTTGCTGTTGATATATGATACCATCGACTAAAGACTATATTAAGTTAAATTTTTCCTTTGAGGTTTCTCAGGCAACGGTGGTAGCACAGATTTAGTCTACAAACTCTAGTTAGGTTTGATGAGGGAGATTTAAAAAAAAAATTTCTTCACCCAGATTTTAGCTACAAACAAACATGTTTCCTAGTGTTTTGTCGATTTTTCAGCATTTTTCCCCCCATCGACCCTCAACCTGAGGGTGTGATGCTCAACCTGAGGGTGTGAACCTCCAAACGGGTCATGTTTAGACTCCCAGCTGTGAGCCTGTCCTCACTTTGAACACCTGATCCTTACAGAGATACTTTTCAGAACAAGCCTGTTTAAATGAAAATTCTTCATGTTGCTAAGACATAAACTCCTCCGCCCTTCCTAAAACGTCTTTAGGACAGTCGGTTTTCTAGCTATTTTAATTTTTTTGTTTTGTGCCTATGTGTAACCTGAGATTCTTTCTATCAGTGTAGCAGACAAGAGAGGACATTTGTAGAATTTGTAGACAATTGATACATTACATTCATCGTTTCAGTGGAAATAGTAGTTTAGACCGAGAGATAACCTCAACAATGTAAGAACACGTGAAAAGATGCTCAACATCACTCATCATCAAAATGCAAATGAAAACCACAATGCGGTACCACCTCACACCTGTCAGAATGGCTAAAACCAACTACACAAGAAACAACAGGGGTTGGCGAGGATGTGGAGAAAAAGGAACCCTCGAGCACTGATGGTGGGAATGCAAACTGGTGAAGCCACTCTGGAAAAGAGTATGGAGGGTCCTGAAACAGTTTAACTATTCTAGGATCCAGTAACTGCCCCACTGGGTATTGCCCAAAGAATAGGAAAACACTGATTTAAAGGGATATATGCACCCCAATTTTTATGGCAACATTAGCTGCAATAGTCAAATCATGGAGGCAGCCCAAGTGTCCATCAATAGATGAACGGATACACAGATGTGATGTATATATATATTGATATAGATTGATATATATACATATATCGATATAGATCGATATATATATATATATATATGTAATGGAATATTAGTCTTAGGAAAGAATGGAATATTAGTCTTAGGAAAGAATGAAACCATGCGACAGCATGGGTGTATCTGGAGAGTATAATGCTAAGCAAAATAAGCCAGTCAGAGAAAGACAAATGCTGTATGATTTCACTCATATGTGGAATTAAAAAAAAAACAAACACAAAGCAAATGAGCAAGGAAAGAGAGAGAGAAACCAAGAAATAGACTCTTAACTATAGAGAACACATAGATGGTCGTCAGAAAAGAGGTGGGTAGGGGGATGGGTAAAACAGGTGATAGAGATTGAGGAGTGCACTTGCCATGATGAGCACTGGGTGTTGTATGGAATTGTTGAATCACTATACCGTATAATTGAAACTAATACAACACTGTAGGTTATCTACACTGGAATTAAAAAAAAGAAGTGTGATCTCTGAGAAATTGTCAAAAATGTTGTGAAGAGTTTTGACTGTTATAGGCTATGAATTATGTACAATAAAACTTCTCTTTTGGGGCGCCTGGGTGCCTCAGTTGGTTAAGCATCCAACTCTTCATTTCGGCTAAGGTTATGATCTCGTGGTTCGTGAGTTTGAGCCCCGCGTCGGGCTCTGCCCTGACAGCATGAAGCCTGCTTGGGATTCTCTCTCTCCCCCCGCTCTCTCTCTGCCCCTCCCCACCTCGTGCTCACTCTCTCTGTCTCTCTCTCTCTCTCAAAATAAATAAACTTAAAAAAATACTTTTTCATGAAGTAGGGACCCCATCAGACTTTTGACAAAAATTAAAAAAAAAAATCATTTCTTCAATGTCAAGTTTAACTTTCTCTCTTTTCTTTGGATTTACGTCCCCATGGAATATCTCCTGCAAGTGTTAGGTTTTCTTCTAGACTACTTCTCTATTGAAACCAACTGTGACACTTTAGAAGACATTGTTTTTCTTTAACTCCTTGTTTTCCTTTAACTCCTTGTTTTCCTTGATCTCATGGGTACCACATTTCATGACAATGATCATCAGATGAAAAGCCCAGCAGGGATTGTTGGATGGGTTGAGATTGAGTTTGTCATTGAGCCGTCTTTCTGTCTTCTGTGGATTTGAAAAAGGGCGGCCCCTTTATGCAACTCAGCATAATTGTATTTCAAAATAATTTTCTGAACACGAGCATATCATGGACAGTAATTCCTGGGGTAAAGAACAAACTAAAGGAAATAATTACTTTCAAGAATGAAAACATAATTTAGTGTTAAATAGTTCACGTCCGAACATTTGTTTGGATCTTTATTATAAATTGCAGTGTGTTCCATAAATGCTCGATTCGATTTAATTCAGATACTAATTTGGCCTTTTTACCAAGCCTGCTGTTAATTGCTTTAGGAGAACCAAATGCCTGCCATCAAAAAGAAAATATAAGCAATCAGGCACTGTGTGAGCATAGCAGGTGCAGGAAACAAAAAATAATAGATGATTCCCACCCCTGAGCTCCTTCCTGCAAAGACAGACTTGGTGATGGTGCAGTTATCTGTGTGGCTCGGCTTTGTCGCTGCTGTGCCCAGCTCAGGAGCAGATTTGCTTAATTGGGATCATGTATCGATTGTCTTAAACCCCGCCTCTGGAGAAAGCACTAATGCTACAGGCAAATAAAATAACATATGTGAAAGTGATTTTAAAAACTAGTCACTCATTATGCAAATGTAAATTATTATTGTAATTATTACTTTCAAAACCGTTTTTGTTCCTGAACTCTGTCTCCAGACTCTTCTTTGTAACATCCACATTTAAAACCCAACGGTTGAAATTGAGTAATTGAACTGTGTTACGGTTTCTGGTCATTGACCACACCACAGTTTTTTGGTTCACATTTTCATGGTAATAGAATCGCCACTTAAAGCAATAATAGTTGTTTTTAACTGCAGAAAAATTCTGTAATTATTCTCTGCTCTGTCGTAAAAGCAGCCAGTAGATAATATTGCGGTGGGGCTTCTGCTTTGGTTTCTTCTTGTCCTCCAAAGGTCATAGCCTGGGTTGCGTACTTAGATTCTACTTCAAGTAATAGATTCTGAGGAAATTATAGGACACGTGGAGAGAGGTTTACGGGTCAAAGATTTGTGGGAAAACAGTTTTGTGTATCACAAAACTGTTCATAATAGCAAAGTATCAGAAGCAACCTCTTTATCTGGTTTATATAGATTGAATAAAACTTGATGTATCCATATGGTAGAATATTATACGGTGATCCAAATATTTATGGGGAATTTTTATGAGATTATATACATGGTATGATTTTCAGTGAAATAGTGGCAGTCGGGATTATTCATATGTTAGGATTTCAATTTCGTATAAAAGTTTGGCAAAAATACTGGGTGGAATGCATATAAAGATATTTCAGTGGTTCCCTGGCGATATGTAGGTGATTTAAGATTTTTTTACACTTTTTGATTTTTCCTAAATTGTAAACAATGATGGCTTTTTTTTTTTAATCATGAGGACAAAAGATTAATGTTTTATTAAACATGCAAAGACTGTCCTTTAAGACAGGCATCAAACAACTACCCCCAAATCTAGCTGGCAACCCGAATTTGTAAAACTGTGGTTGGGACACAGCCACACTCACTCGCTGATATATCTTCCGATAAGGCTTCGCGCACAACTGCAGGGCTGAGTGGGTGCGGCTGAGACCACGTGGTCCGCAAAGCCCAAAGTATTTACCACCTGGACCTTTGCTGGGGAAGTGTGTTGTTCCCAGTTCTATGTTGTCATCTTGCTATTAATCTCTCCCAGCCACTCTCATGGCCACGTCTGAGAAACCGTCAGCCAGAACCACTGCCCGAACTCTTAACTTATTCAAAGCAGGGGCTCTTCTCCATGCACGTCTCACTGTCAACTTGTCAGGAGCCCAGATCACACTGCTGCTCTGTCACCTCTCAGGGCTTTCTGAAAGCTTGGACACCAGGAGCGCACAGCTGGTAGCCATGACTGTTTCTTATGGTCTTACATTTGCCACTGTGTGGTTGACATTGTGTCTGGAATTGCTGTCAATGCTTCTGCTGGTACCGAAGCTGATGCGGACCCATTTACCTCCCCCCCATCCCCCAGGCTATCATTTCCCCACAGCAGCCACTACGTTGACTTCCCCACGTCCTGATGAGTTGTATGAGCTTCTTCAGTTCTCTTGAAGCCCTTACGCACACTTTTGGGGGCCCAGCCTATCTTGAGACAACCCCACTTGTGTGTCCTTGACTGTACTCCCTACTCATGGGCAGTGGGAAAGAAAATTGATTTTCCCATTCACAAGGAATGCGCGCAGATAGTCCCTGTCCTTTAGTTTAAAAAAAAATTAAAAATAAAAACGTCAAAGCCACAAACCAAAAAGCAAAGTTCATGCCATCACCCACCTACATAGTTCAAGCATGTTTCAAGAACTTTCTATACATTATTTGTTTTAATTGTCCTGAAAAATCTGGTAAGTTTGAGGCAATATTATGGATTTCCTCACTTGCTGGTGATAAATCAAATCTCTGAATGTTAACATCGTTAAGTCAAGAGCTTACCTTCACAGAGATTCACGTCTCACATGAATGAGCTCAGGGCTGCAGCCTGAGAGGGGCCTCTCCCGGCCTGCCTTCCTGCCTCACGAGCTCATCTTTCTGGAGCAAAGATCTCTGTGTTCTGTGTGACTCTGGCTCCGTCCTTAACAACCAGGAACCCTGACCTTTCCCATTTGACTTATGCAAGCTTGTGTTTAACGCGTGTCCAGAAGTTCCCATTTCATTCCACATGGACCTTCTTGGGTCTCTCATGGCCACGGGTCCCTACTGTTAAGTTCTTACATCAGATTTTTATAACTGGCATTCGGTTGAATACTTTGGATATTGACTCGTTGATTAGGATGTGATGAGGCTGTCACTCTATTTCAGACTGAGTTTTGAATGTTGTGTCTTTCCAACTCAAACCCATACAGCCTGGGAAGGGAGGTGTTGCTGGGGCCTTTGTCTTCTCTTGCGGGCATCAGTTCTGAAGGGTTCTTGTCTTATCAGAGCCCCTCCTGCCAGTACATAGTTCCATTAGAATTTTGCTTACGCACTCATGATCCTCCAAGATGTTGCATTATAGTTATTATTCATCAGGTAAAATGGAGCTGAGCACATATATTTTTTAAAGTGTTTATTTTTAAGAGAGAGACAGAGAGACAGAGAGACAGAGAGAGAGAGGGAGACACAGAATCCAAAGCAAGCTCCATGCTCCCAGCTGTCACACAGAGCCCGACCCGGGGCTCGAACTCACGAACCGTGAGATCATGACCTGAGTCGAAGCTGGACATTCAACCGACTGAGCCACCCAGGGGCCCCAAATATATTTTGAGCTTTGTCAATGTTATTCGAAGAAGATTCAGAGGAAGCTATCAGAAGAACGTGGAAAAGGCTCAGAAGAGCTCAGTAACACCCCACCAGGCAGCCTAAGCTAACGCCAATGCCCGAGGAAGACGTGTGGTGTGACAAGTTGTAGCTGCTGAGTCTCGGGTCCTCTTATGGTGGCTGTTCCTTCCACCCAGCCCTTCAGATACCAAGAAAGTTTCCTTCCCCAAGGACAGCAGACTTTTTAAGCACCCTAACCACAGCCAACACTATCACAGATCTCCCTTGGGAAGAGAATAGAAACACCACTGAATATGTATTTTATTTCCAGATTGAATGCAATTCACTCACCTACACTCCTAAGCCATTAATCACATTTATGTGAATTTTTTTCTTCGTCTTCTTCTTTTTTTTTTTCCTGCAAGAAGGGATATGGCTGCATCCATCTTTTAAAGTCAGCCTTCATAAATCTGAACATGGACATCATGTTCAGAGACAAACGTCCCGACTACCATGCAGAGTGGAGGCATCATTTATCCGGAGTCAAGGGAACACCAGATCGCCTGCTGTTTGCCGTGCCTGCAGTGGGCGAGATCTCATATACCTCCTTCTCGAGCACTGAGCTGAAGTCATGTTTTTGTCACATTAGTCACTCACTCTTTTAGGCTATTTTCTGCCTACCTGCCCCCACCATAGGCATGGCCCTCTTTAAGAAGGCACATCGGGGTCTGTGGACTGCACCATGCAGGGGCCTTCTCTGTGTGCACTTCCATTGCAATGTGTAACTAACCAAGGGTTCCTTTCTGAGGTTCGCGTCGGGAGAGGGCTGGGTGGTCTGTTCAGCCTCAGATGGAACAGATGGAGGGGTGTGGCCCCTGGGGGAAAAGAAAAACTAGTTATTCCTTGAGGGGAAGGCTCCTTCCCCGGAAGGAACCAGTCTAGGATGTCATTTTATTATCCCTGACTTAACCATTTTAAACTTTGTGGAATAAAAATATTGTTGGTGGGGTTATTGACATTTTTAGGAAGGTGGTGTGGCTGGACTCGACACAGAAGGCTGGCTGAGATGGGCATATGATGGCAATATGAGCTGTGACTGGAGTACTCACTGAGCACAGGGCCTGGCCCTTGAACATCGCCCATGAGTCACTCAGTATTGTCAGAACCCTAAAACTGACCGAGCTTAAGGGAGGTTGAGTTAACTCAACTCTTGACAAGAAGAATTTTATATGGCAGACACCAGTTTGTGTGCAATGAGGAATAAACTGGTCAAGGGATGCCATTTTCTTATGAAATGCAATGTTGGTGCCTTCACTCTTTGAAGACAGTGGGCCACTTGGGGAAGCTTGTGAGACCAGAAAGCTGCTTCTGGAGTTCAGAACTGAGCTGGTTTTATTGGCTGAGCTCACTTGATGCTTCCACATTCAACCGTATGTTTTTGTCCAGCCCCAGGGTACCCTCAGCTACACGGCCAAGCACCTCCTCCCATAGAAAGAGAGAGGCGTGATATCTACAAAGTCTGCTTTCCTGGCCCTGCATTTCCCATGCTTTTGTTGC
Source organism: Prionailurus bengalensis (assembly GCF_016509475.1). NCBI lineage: Eukaryota > Metazoa > Chordata > Mammalia > Carnivora > Felidae > Prionailurus > Prionailurus bengalensis. Next base: position 63,678,000 of record NC_057348.1, on the reverse strand, counting down.
TAACCCACCTGGCTTAAAAAAATATATTTTGAGAGCAAGAGAAAGCATGAGAGGGGAAGGGCAGAGGAAGAGGGAGAGAGCTCATGCTAAGCACAGAGCCCAATGCGGGGCTTGATCTCACGACTGCAATGTCATGCCCTGAGCCAGTATCAAGAGTAGGACGCTTAACCAACTGAGCCACCCAGGCGTCCCTCACCCACCTGCCTTTTAATGGATCTCTATTCCTAACTAAATTCAGTAACATCTCAGTCAGGTATTGTTGTTTTCTTTGGACTCAGTTTCATTATATGACTGTGTAGTTGCCCTGATCTCCTATAATTTCACTTACAGTAATTCTCAAATGACAGTCTTAGGACATGTTAAAGATCACCAAGTGGGGGGATAGGCAGGGGAAAGGTTTACGGCTGCCTCAAATTAGAAGCTTCTTCCATAGCATAGAGGGAAAAATGCACACCTGGGTTCTTCACTCCTCCAACCCAAGCAAAGTTTAAAATGTGTGCATATTGTCTTCTCTGTTATTTAATTTTTCTTTCTATACTGCCTCTTGTTTCTTAGTTCCTAAGTTCCTCCCACTCAAATCTTTTCTCTTATATCCTGATTATTCCAGCTGTCCCTCAGATCCTTAGCTTCTAAAATTATTTCTTCCTCTTTCTTTAGGAATTTTTAGGAAGGTGGTGTGGCTGGACTTGACAAGGAAGGCTGGCTGAGATGGGCATATGATGACAATGTGAGCTGTGACTCGAGTACTCACTGAGCTCAGAGCTTGGCTCTTGGAATTGTTCCTTCCCTTAATAGAATATTAGAAAAAAAAGGTCAGTTTGATAGTGATGACATAAGGTAAGCATAGGGTAAGTTCAAGTTGATCAGCTATATTCAACCTAAGATTTAATGGGAAAGATACAGACAGTGGGCCAGTGGAAGGGCTGACGAGGTAGATTTAGAAAGTGCGATTTTTTTGATTACTTGGTAAATTGTTATTAATACACTTCTCGCTGTGTACTAACATGAGGTGATGCAATGGATCTTGTAAAAACTAAAAAAACTGTTCATGTTCAACATCATAGGGGGGGTCCCACCTAGTGCAGTAAGACAAGAATAGGAAATAAAAGGCTTGCAATTGGAAAGGAAGAAACAAAAGTGTCTTTATTCTTAGCTTATCGGATTGTCTACATAGAATTGATCAAAAAGTTCTTTTTATAGCAAGGTGGGAGGATACAAGGATAATGCATCCAAATAAATTAATTTTCTATATACTGGCAATGAACAATTGGGATTTGAAATACAAAATACGATGGTACCCACAATAGAAATATTTAGGATTAGGTCTTACAAAATATGTACAGGATATATATGCAGAAATCTTCAAAACTCTGATGAAAGAAATCAAATAAGATCTAAGTAAGTGGATAAATATCTGATGTTCACAGATTGGAAGACTCAGGATTAACATGCCAGTTGTTCCAGACTTGATCTATAGAGTCAATGCTATCATAATTAAAATTCCATGAAGCTATTTTGCAGATATTGACAAACAAAAATGAAGGTTTATTGGAAGATACAAAAAGCCTGTAATAGCCAATGCATGACCGAATAAGAACAGAGTCAAAGGATTGATACTACTTGACTTAAACACTTACTATAAAGCTACAATAATTAATACGGAGTAGACAGATAGATCAATGAGCAGAATAGAGGGCCTCAAAACAAACATACATAAATACAGTCAACATATCTTTGATAAGGGAGCAAAAGCAATACAATGGAGTAAAGGCAGTGTTTTCAACAAATGGTGCTGGAATAACGGGACCCCCGTGAATCTGCACATAGACCTTACACTTCTCAAAAGCTAGCTGAGAATGGGATCATATATCTATATGGAAAATGCAAAACCGTAATATATCAAGAACACACAGGAGAAAATCTATGTGGTCTTGGGCTTGGTGATGAGCATTTGTTTTGTGTGTGTATGTGTGTGTGTGTGTGTGTGTGTGTTAGAGTTTATTTATTTTGAAAAAGAAAGAGTGTGAGCAGGGGAGCGGCATAGAGAGAGGGAGAGAGAGAATCCCAAGCAGGCTCCAGTGTGGAGCCCCATGTGGGACTTGATCCCATGAGATCTTGAGATCGTGACCTGAGCTGAGACCAAGAGTCAGACACTTAATTGACTGAGCCACCCAGGTGCCCCTGTGTGTGTGGTTTTTTTCATAAATAAGATGAAAAGCACAATCCACAAAGACAGTATGGTTGGTTGGATGCTATTAACATTGAGAACTTCAGTTCTATGAAAAAACACTTTCTAAAAGAATGAAAAGGCAAGCCACTGTTGGGGTGAAAATATTTGCAAAACACATATATGGTAATGTCTTGTAGCCAAAATATATAAAAAGTTCTTAAAAACTCAGCAACAAGAAATCAAATAACCTACTTAAATAATGGACAAAAAAACTTGAGCAGACATCTAACCAAAGACAACATATAGATGACAAATAACCATAAGAAGAGATGCTCAAAATCAATTGTCCTTGGAGAATTGCAAGGTAAAATACCACTATGATACCACCCCCACTCAGTAGAATAGCTAAAACCCAAAAAAACTGACAACACCAAATGTTATTTAGGATGTGGAGCAACAGGAACTCTCATTCATTTCTGGCGGAAAAGCACATGGTGTGGCTACTTGGCAAGACAGTTTTGCAGTTTCTTACCCAGCTAAACATAGCTTTCCCGTACAAGCCAGCAGTCACACCCAGATGTTTATCCAAGTGACCTGAACACTTACGTTCATGCAAAAACTTAAATGAGAATGTTTATAGCAACTTTAGTTATAATCACCTAAAACTGGAGATAGTCAAGATGTCTTCCAGTAGGAGAATGGGTAAAAAATCAGTTTTCCCTCCATACAGTAGAATATAATGCAGCAAAAAAAGAGAATTAGCTGTCAGGCAATTAAAAGACATGGATGAATCCTAAATGCACATTGCTCAGTAAAAAGAAAAGCCAATCTGGAAAGCTTCATGCTACATGACTGAAATATACAACATTAAGGAATCAAAAGTATAGAGGCAGTAAACAGATCAGTGGTTGTTTGAGATATTCGAGCAAGTGAAAGTGGGGGAAAATGGGGGAAGGTGAGAAGGAAAGTGTTGACTAGATGGAACACTGGGGATGGTGGCACTATTCTGCCTGATACTGTAATGGTGGGTACATGACGTTATGCCTTGTGAAACTTACAGGTATGTACAGCACGATGAGTGACCCGTAATATATGAAAAAAATCAAACAATCACTTAGAAGGTCAGGGAACGCAGGACTGATGCAGAATCCCACAAAGCAATCTAATTGTATTACAAATGCATGAAACCATCTGACTGAAGGAGGAAGGAGAACAAGGGGCTGACCTGTTATTTTGGAAATGAATGGGGTCCGTAAGACTAGAGGCAAGAGTAATTTTATATAAGCATCATACTCTAGTGGCTAAGGTTGTTGCTCACAGGGGTATGCTTTAATAATCCTGATCCTGTTACATATGTATGCTGGAATTAAATAAGTAGTAATGGGACGGTAGATGGTTGGAGCCAGCTGTCTCTCTGTTGGAGTTGGTGTTACAGGGAAGCAAGGAGAAGGGGCCAGAATGATCCATGGATTAGATGTTGTAATGGATCAAAGGTGAAGACATCAGTAGGAGCTCAAAGTTTAGATTATAGATACAATAGTTCTATGGAGAAATATTTATAGATATGTGTGTATAGATCTATGTATATATGTGGGTTTGTACAGACACAGCTCTGTCAGCTGAGTGGGGCTAGAAGCAGCAACAGCCCAGTTGAAGTGAACACACCTAACACCTGAATCCTGGCTTCTAAATACCGTTCTCCAATAAAAGGAAGCAAGGATCCTGGGAGAAATGGCTAATTCCAGGATTGGAGAAGGAAATACATAAAATGAGTCAGAATTGTCTTGTTGGCTCAGAAAGTTGGGAAGTGCTCAGAACAAAATAAAACAACAACACACACAAAGCAAAAGCAAACCAATTAAACCCCAACACAATGAAAACATTTCAAAGGGACACAAGAGACAACCAAAAATCAATAGTGAAAGCTGGAAAATTTGAGCAAACAAAAACATAAAATAGTATTGGATTATAATCAAAAGCATGAAATAAACATCCAGCAACCCACACTTACATAAATGATTGAATAAAGAAATAAGTGAGGGTGAGCAGTCCAATCTTCTGTATAGAAGGATTTCTAAAACTTTATGTTGTTTCTCTGCTCTCAAACAGGTGCAATGTAACTCCTCGCTTCTTTTTTTTTTAATTTTTTTTAACGTTTATTTATTTTTGAGACAGAGAGAGACAGAGCATGAATGGGGGAGGGTCAGAGAGAGGGAGACACAGAATCTGAAACAGGCTCCAGGCTCTGAGCCGTCAGCACAGAGCCTGACGCGGGGCTCGAACTCATGGACCGCGAGATCGTGACCTGAGCCGAAGTCGGCCGCTCAACCGACTGAGCCACCCAGGCGCCCCTCTCGCTTCTTAAATGTAGGTTGTACATAGTGACTTCCTTCTTCCAAAGAGCACACTGGGAAAAGGGGTGAAAATTGTAAATCCTAAGTGGAGAAACCTGAGAAACAGTTATCTAGAGCCCCAGTGGTAGCTCGTGTTGCTAACGTGCACCCTTGATATCATGGGATGGAGATAGCAACTTACCTCTGTGGTCTTCCTCCCCAAAGCCCACATCTCCAGTATAATCATGATCACACAGCTGAGGAGCCCAAGGAGACAGGACAACCAACCCTGGTACCCTGATTAGGGCACTAGAACAGAAAAAAAGACATTAAATAAAAATCAAAGGGGCGCCTGGGTGGCTCAGTCGGTTGAGTGTCCGACTTCGGTTCAGGTCATGATCTCACGGTCTGTGAGTTCGAGCCCCATGTCGGGCTCTTTGCTGACGGCTTAGAGCCTGGAGCCTGCTTCCGATTCTGTGTCTTCCTCTCTCTCTGACCCTCCCCCGTTCATGCTCTGTCTCTCTCTGTCTCAAAAATAAACGTTAAAAAAATTAAAAAAAAAATCAAAGAAATCAGCTCATTGCAAGAAGTGTACCAGAGTTATGCACAAAATATTAGACTATTAGTTATTATTAATATAGTATTATACTATTGACTATTATACTATTAATAATATCCTCTACTATTATAAAGTAATAGAATATATATACTCTACTGTTATTATAATATTATACTGTAAATTATACAATTTTTACAGTTTTTCTGTAAATCTAAAACTGTTCTAAAATGAAAAGATTTTTTTTTTTAAACAACTAAGAGTCGTTTCACGAAAGTTTCAGCTAAACCACCTTGGATCTGCAGCCTTTTTAGAAAATGATTTGTACTGTCCACACTGAGGTGACTTGGAATGAATTGGAGCATGAGCAGGGACCTGGCCAACCTGTCATCTTGTAGGGAAGGTAGAAAAGAAGCCATCATGGATCCCTTTATCACAGGCATTAGTAGCATTGGCATATTTAATGGAAACCTTTTGGGAGGGTCTGCCCTCCCAAATCCTAAATCTCTTTAGGCTTCTTCTTTTTCTCTTTCGTGTTAATACAGGTGTATCTGCAGTGAGTGGTGGCTAAAATAAAGGAACTTTGCAGATACTGGAATCCCTGCCAAAGTCTAGAGAGATATTTCATGAGACTTACACACTCCCATCAGGTATTAGCCCTGGGCTTTTTGGGAATGTTCTTCTCCAACCCAGTAATGGGACAATCCACAGACTGCTAGTTTTGGGTGGGCTCAGAAGGAAAGACAGCTTTGGGGGCAGGTCCAGGCCATGCTATGAGCATTCCTGCCCTATAGTCCTGTGGATTTAATGGCGCTCAACTAGAAAAATCTATAGTAATTAAGACTGCCTTCAGGGCCCCTGGCCATCCCTAAAAGGAGAATCACAGGGAAGATCCTGAGGGGTAGAGCAGAGCCATGCCTTCCTCTGTGGACAGTTGTACCCCTTTTAATAGTTCGCTTCTTGCTTGCTAGTGAGATCTGGGAGAGATTACCACTTGCTATGAGGTAGACTATAAGACTTGAGGTTTCCATGATGAACTGGTCAATATCCAATCACAAAACTATAGGCTGAAGAGTACAGCAGCAATATATTTTAAAATGGAGTGGTATATACATACAATCAGGCAGACCTAGAAGGCATTGACAGTCTGAATGAGAAGGCGACTAAGACTTTTATTCTTTCTTAACCTTCTCTCAGCCCAAATCTATGGCCTCAAGGGAAATTCTCTTTGGCCAGTTACCAAGGAGGAACAAAATCTCAGTCCTGGTTTTCAAAAGATGCTGTGGAAATATACTGGCATCAGCCTGAAGTGAATTGCTGTCCCCAGTAAAACCCCACTCAGGAATGTCCCTGAAAATTAGTGGTGATGGGCAATCCTTCCAAAATATAGGACTTCCGGAAGTAATGTCAAGCTCTTCATTTGGAATGGAAGAAGAAATGGCCAGAGATGTAGATATAACTTAATCATGGAAAGTGACCTCTGGTTTGGACAGTTAATCAAGTATTTGGAATTCATTGGGGTGGTGATTTCCAGCACCAACAACCAATTCTCCAGATACCAATTGGGTGTCCAACAGTTCGGGTCAACTCTGACGCTACCTGGAGTTAGCGTCAGGTTTCACGGATTTAAGAGACTGGTCCCATAAGACTGTCTTCCCTTCAGACACCAGCTGCGAGTCCTGGGCCCACATACTTATAAACTGACTGGCTAGAAATTGAGGGTTGCCATGAGCCTCTCCTCAGGTATGAGAATTTTAGAACGGTTCATAGAACTTGGAGAAACACTTTACTTACATTTGCTGGTTATTATAAAGGATATGTTCAGGAGCGACCAGATGGAAGAGACGCATAGGGTATGGGGGAGGTGTGGAGCTTCCCTGCCCTCGCTGTTCCTGTTCGAGCCACCCTCCTAGACACCCTCCCAGCCTGTCCATATGTTCGCCAACCCAGAGGCTCTCCAAATCTCATTGTTCAAGACTGTTTATAGAGTCCAATCTTAACTCCCCCACCTCCTTTCCTGAGGTAAGAGGTGGGGCTGAGAGTTCCAGCCTTCTGATCACTTTGCCCTCTGGTGACCAGCCCCATCCCGAGGCTGTCCAGAGACTCTGCCCTAAAGCAATTCATCGGCATAAAGTGGTATGATCTCCAAGACCTCAGGATAAATCAGACACTCCTCTGCTCAGAAAACTCCTGGAGTTTTAGGAGCTCTGTGCCAGGAAGCAAGGACAAGAACAAATATATTATTACACCGCAATTAGCGAGAAGGAATTTTAGGGAGACGGGAGTTTGGGACTGTTGCAATGGAGGGAGAGGTGAGGATGTTTGTGTCTCATACAAATGTTCAAGAAGGTCATATGCTACAGGAAAAGTTCTTGGCAATGGAAGTGATCAAGAAAATCCATCCTGTGGATATGAGCCAGCTGCTGTCTGCAGCCACATGGCACTTGCTCACTGGCCCATGTGTAGTAGCCATCGTGCCGGAAGTGGGGGCTCTGCTTGGGGTCAACTTACGGACCGAGGCTGATCTCACGAATGCCATGCTGGGCCAACATTGGGCTCCTCTGGATTCTTCCAGAAGGATGCCAGTTCCCTCAGAACAGAGATTATGCTCACATTATAAGCTTCCTAGAATGGATTGGGAGACACAGCGATTTCACTTCCCTGGTGTAGATTTGTTTTGTGTGCTCAGAATGCTTCTATCAGCTGCACTGGTTTTGATACTTGCTCTATCATCTAGGAACAACTAGCCTGATAAATTCATGTTACATGTCCATTGATGGTTTAGGTACTGTTGGAGATAGCCACCCATCAGATTGGATTGCTATTCTATAGGATGGGGTATATGATGGGTCAGGGCCAGCATGCGGATAACTTTGACAGGGTCTTTGCCTCCTGTCCCTCCAACCCTGACATCTGTTGATCTAGAGATCTTGGTTTCCAAGGAAGGAATGCTTGCATCTGGGGATACCACATCAGTTCCTTTCAGTTGGAAACCGAGAGGGCCACTTGGCTAGTTGTGGTTCCTTGGGATTTTGAACCAATTGGCACATGGGATTCCTGAACTCTTTGGGATGATTGATCCTGATTATCAAGGGGATACTGGGTTGCTACTCACAGTGAGAGTAGGGGTTATCCAGCTAGAAACTAGGGGATTTTCTTACTTAGAGTGCCTTTTAGTAATTCCAGGTTCAATGGTAGGAGTCATATACCAAGGTAATGACTCCGTAAAGTGAGGACCATTAAGCACTCTGCCAGGGGAAGAATGTGAATCAGTCAAAGTGCTAATTGAGGGCAAGAGGGCCCAGTAATGGGTGTGAGTGAGAGAAGTGATAAAGATTAATGACTGCCTCTTGACCAGTTAGAGAAAAGGGGAGTGAACCAGTTGTAGATTCTTGCTGTGTGCACAACAGCCTGACCCCTGTTCCACACGAGCCGTATTGGTGGTGGTTCAGAGGTTATCAGACCCAGTAGAGTCACAGCCACACGTCAGCAGGAGAACTGCAGATCCATGGGCTCCTGGATTTGGAATGGATGTGATAAGCAAGGGGAGAGGGTGAGAGCCTTGTCCTTGGACTGTTGTTGGTTCTAGACGCATGGAAGCATGCTGTTGTTCCTCAATGGTAAGTGGGTGAGAACAGAGTCTCACCCTCAATGGTAAGTGGCTGAGTAGCAGAGTCAAAGGGCTGTGCTGGTCCTGAGCTTGGCTCTGCGACAGAGTGAAGGAAACTTCATTAAAAATGGAGTCAAGAAGCCCTGAAGGGGGCGCTCTCACACAGGTTCCACCCCTTGCCTCCCGCATTGCCAGCAGGAGGAAGGAAAGTCATTCCCACCTTGACAACGGAGGACACTGTTCACATAGGAATTTTATCTCCTGTGTTCAAGAAAGAGAAGGAAGAATCTCTCCCTGCTCCAGCAACACCACACTAACAGCCCCTTCCAGCCAACGAGAAACTGTCACAACCTCCAACTCTTGTTCTTCTCTGGTGCACTTTTGTTCAAAACAGGCCTCCCCAGTTTCCTCCTGAAACCTAATAAAAGCTGACCTTCCCTTTGACTCTTTGGACTTGCCTGTGTCTTGCCAAAGTTTGCCTGTCGCGAATTGCAATTCCTCTGCTCTTCTCAAACTACTTTTTCTAGTAAAATAACTGGCTGCTGGGGCGCCTGGCTGGCTCGGTCGGTGAAGCCTGTGACTCCTGATCTCGAGGTCGTGAGTTTGAGCCCTGTACTGGGCATGGAGCTTACTTTAAAAAAAAAATGTCATGAATCAAAGGTGTCCTTGGGTTAAAAATAAATAAATGGCTATTATATTTTTAAGGTTGATGCCTCTTTGAGATTGTCATCTCATCTTTCTTCTTCTTTGCTCTGTTTCACAGGGGATGCTCCTCTATGCAGGCTGAACAATCGGGCTCTTGTGTCAGCTGCCTCCCAGCAGGGTTGGGTCAGTAGGAGGCACTGAAGGGAGCAAAGGGGAAAGGAAAGGAGAGCAGACAGACCCACTGGGATGCCTCTAGCTGCTGGGCTCTGGAAACCCTCTTCCTTTTCCCCCTCTGTCTAGGGCTCATTGATGGCTTCCTGATACGGCCAATCTCTGGCTTCATTGTCTGCCTTTGTCTTCTCAGGTCTCCCATGTCTGAGGAACCCACTCCCTGAATTCAGTTGTCTCCCTTTCAGATACCACAGGGGGCTCTGGGTTCCCGGTTGGACCTCCTTCATGGGTGTGCACCCCATGCAGGTGCACAGGGTCCTGCTCTTTTAAGGGCCCTCTGCTCGTTTCGGTGCTATCACCAGATTGAGACATTTCGCTTTGACCTGGGCCGCACAGATAACGTGGCCAGGCTTGCTGACTAACACACACAGCAACTCAGAACTACTGGCGGTCCAAGCCCAGAGCGGGGTCTTGTCCTTGACAGGACTGCCTGTCTAGGGCTCTAGACACGGGGTGGGATGTTCACTCAGACACGTAGACTGAAGGGCAACCTCTAGCTCCATCAAGGAGAGAAGCAATGCTGTTGGGAGAAAGTGCCATAAAACATAATGACGGAGGCGGTGAGGTAAGATTATAAACAAGATCGTGAATGACAAAGTCAGAAGCCGGGAGAACTGGCTGTCCATTGTCGAGGACTCAGTAGTCTGCTGTGACACCATGAGCAGGGTTGGGGTCCCAGTTTCGGGGGGCCTGAAAGCCCCAAATGGCCCATCCAGGTTCACACATTTTGTGCCCAGACGGTTTTCCTTTCTCAAGACCCGGTTTCCCTTCATAACACATTAATGCTGTTATTGGGTCATCTTGGAGACCCAGACAGTTTCTTCATTTTGTAGCCCATGTGTCCTAGATATCATGAAAGAAGGCACCCATGCCAAGAAAATTTCGTTAACAAATTCAGTCTTTTGCAAGTAGAAGTCCAGCACGGCTGCCGTCCCCAAGAGACTGCATTCTGAACCGAAAGCCATCTTGCCCCATTGAGTCTTTGAAGGAGGTTCCTATCCAGAAGATTATGAGGTTTATAAACCCCTAATGGAGGGAACGGATGCAAGCCTTTGCATCTTGTTTATAAGGACAATCACTGCCAACGTTTATATAAGGCACGCTATGGTTCGGGTAGCGTGTTAAGCACGTGTATCTCTGGCGACGTCCATGAAAAACACCGTGAGATAACGATTATTGGTGTGCTCATTTCACTGCTGAGAAAACTGGGGCTTGGGAAATTTAAATACTGGTTCAAAGTTGCATAGGTAAGGACTGTTAAAGTTGGGGTTCACGTGTAGCCAGTCTGCCTGCAGGGACTTGGCCTCCTTGTGCAACGGGAAACTAAATTCTGGCTCCATTAACGCACCTAATTATATTGAAGATGCTTAAGAAGGCTATTCATGCTGTCATTGCTTGGCTGGAACCAGTCCTTCCATGTAACCATGGGACGGCACCCTCTTCTCTGCAATCATGTTGCCCTGGGAAATGGCCCACCATTCCAGTGTTTAGAACATTGGGTCTGGTCACTGACTTGCTGGCCTGCCCCCTCCATCATTCCTGTGTCTCTTGAAAAAAAAAAAAAAAGTAATGCTGTATTTCTGATGTCAGCATTTAGAGTTATGCCTCACACTTAAAGTGCCTAACACACATCAGGGGCTAGGTGTGGATGAAGGGGTGGATGAAGGAGTATGGATAATTCTAGAATCGGATTTGGGAGATCAGGGGGAGGTACAAACCTGGCCACTCCATCTCGCTGTTCTTCTGATGCGTAACTTCTGCCCACCTCACCTTCTGTGGCCTCTCTGCTGTCATGGTAACTGCTGATACTCTCTTGTTATCCTCCCCTTGCCAAGTGCTTGGCAATTTGCAGTTTTTATGAACATGGCTAAATGGAAATTCTTGTCTTCCCGTAGACCTTTCTTCTTCTTTTTTGCTAGTCTTGACAACTCCTCCAGAAATCGAGAAGTCCATCAGGGGGATTTAGGGAATGTCCAAAGCCTCTCCAGCCAGCAGAGCCCATATCATACTTCTCAAGGAAATTTTAATTTCTGCCTTCAAGGAAGCCCTTGGATTTGTAGAGTTCGGCAGAGAGAGTCTTTGTTGATGCTGGAAGAACATAGATATTTGGTAATTCTTCTGTGTTCCTGCCCCTGCTTCAGGATAAAACTTTTTATTTTGCGCATTTCTCCTCCCAGCTCCTGCCAAGTTAGCATCTTTTTTTTTTTTTTTTTTTTTTTTTTTTGACTTAGGAAGAGCTGGGAGCCAGGAAAAGGTACCAGTTTTATTTAGGTAGTGCAATATTTTATTTCTATCTTCAAAGCTGTTTTTACAGCTTCTGCTTTTCTCATTCTCCTCCAGCCAAGCCATGGTGAGGAGACGGTTCTACAGAAGCAACTCTTTTTTGCTTTCCTTTCTGACTCATAGGGTAATGTGATTAGTCATAAAAGAAAAAGACGAGACTCCATCAAATTCACATTGTGATCAAGCACAAATGTCGCGCGTACAGGGCAATATGGTAGTGTTGTGATGCGAAGCAACACAAAACCTCTCCTATGAAATAAAATGAAAAGCCCAACAAGCTCTGGTTAGGTCCCAGCTCTGACATTCTCTAGATACAGAATCTTGGAAAAGTTCCTTTTGTTCTCTGAGTCATATTTCCTTTTTTTTTTTTATGAAATGGAGGTGATAGGGAGTTGTGCTATCATTTAATGAAAAAAACCAAAAGCCTACGTAAAGCATCTATAATAGTGTCTGGCAAATAGTAGGTGTTCAACTCTTTTCCAATTTTCTCCATTGGAAACTGGATATCAAGTGTTTTATAGAGTGGAACCCATATGTCATCCTTTCCCGGGATCCTAACCAACCAGCTGTTCTACCACTGCCTGGAACCCCCAGTGGTCACCCACCCCCTTCCTTGGAGCCTGGTCTAAGCCCTCGTCTGAGTCACTTCCCTCCATGGATCCTATTCTAAGTCCTTAGAAAGGTTGGAAGAGAGAGTGACATAGAATAGAGGCGGCCTGAAGTTTTGGGTTTTCTTTGTCTATTGCTTCGTTTCCTTGCCCCATGCCCCCCGATCAGAAAGGCCAGCGTGGCTGACAGGCTATGTCATAGCTCCTAAAGATCCCCACCTCCTGGGTCTCACTCCTGTTGTCTTCCCACCTTGAAGGTAGGTAGGGTCCGCGGCTTGCTTTTCTCCAATACGGCAACGGTGACGTCCTTTCATGATTACGTGCGGTGAGATCGTGTGTCTTTCTAGAAGACTCTATGGTACCCTCACATAGCAGCATTCAAACTAATTGCTTGTTCACAACCACTCAGCAGAACAGAGCCCCTTTGGAGCCTGACCTCAGTTTGGTGTGAGCCTTTCACACGTGGGATACTGCGAGACGGAGACCATGCGCACAGGCTTGGCCTGAACCAAGGTGCGCCTCCTCGCCCTTAGCTCTGGCTTCATTCCTTCGCCTGCTCATTCCTTGTCTCCAGCTTTGGACCCCAGTTAACTGATGCTTTCAAAGCTGACTTACAGCTTTACCTGAAGACTCCTGACCCGCTTTCTGACTTTTCATTGAGCACTTCTTGGACAGACTGTCTGGAATTCAGAACTCCTTGGCTTGACCATCTACTGCCCTCTTAGTGATCTGTTGCATGGGCTGCCTCAGTGGACCTGACCTAGCATTGCCCACCTGCGTTCCTGTACTGCAAGAATAGAAATATCGTAGTTGTTTCTTTCTTTTTTCGTTTTTGAACAAAAAGGTACAAGAAAAAACGCTGGTTCTTCCCCCCTTTCCTAAACCAGTAGAGGGAATTTTATCCTCATTAATCATCATGTTGGCTTTGCCACTGCCTATTAAGGTCATTTGGATGCCGGCATCCAGTAAATTTGCTAATTATCCTGGCTTTTGTCCACTTCAAAAAATGATGAATGCGTTGCCGAAATAGTCATCCATATCAATGATACGTTTGTAGGACAAATCTGGACAAAAGGTAGAGTCTTACTCTCTGATATAGTTGGAGAAAAAACAACCCACATATTTTCTTCACAGAAGGTAAAGTAAATACAAGGAGAGTATTTGTTGTAACATTTCAGAAGAGATCTTAAGAGACATTTAAGACTCTACAACTACACTGATTCATTTCCTTCATGGTTCCTTTTACGTCATAGCATATACAACATGCGAGTGTGTTGGATGAAAACTTTTGTCAAATGTGGGCCACGCTTAATTACCATGGGCTCTCCTTTAGCATCGTATGATTCTAAAGCCCAGAATTCACCTCAAATGTTGATGTTCCGGAGGGAGATGCCCAGTTTGCTCTCCGAAAACAAGGGAGTGAGGCAGAAAAGTCCGGCGTCTCCTTGCTGCCTCCCGCTGTGTCTCGAAGCCCCAGCAGAAGATGCCATGACCACACATCACTGTGCCTCGTGGGTTCTTCGTCTGTCTCAGGATCTTTGTGGAGTGCTGGCAATTACAGGCATGCATTTTACTGTACCAGAAACGTGTGCCCGCAGCCCCCGATGGAGACTCCCACCTTCTCCACGGCAGCCCACCAGGCAGTAATAACTCTCAGTCTTAGTCCAGGGCTACATTCAAACTGACCACGAAGGAGAAAATGCTATAGCTTTTTCTGTTTGTTTGAAACCTTTTCCTTGAGTCATGGATTTTTAAGAAACACTTTTCCCCTCGACTGTTGTGTTTTCAAAAGGATTGGCGGTGGTCTTTGATGTGTTGTGACCGTGTGTCCGCTTTGAACTGAGTGGTGGTAATTGTGGTTCCCTTTTAAAGGAGGCATTTCACCAGGCACCCTGCTGGCTACACATTTTCATTATCACCCACCATGTCTTTATAGTGCAGGTAGTAGTATTTCTCTTTGAAACATGAGGAAACTGAGGCTCAGAAAAGTTAAGTGCTCAGAAACGTGACTTCCCAGTCCCGCCCCCACCCCCCAAAAAAAAACAAGAAAAAGAAAAAGAGAAGAGAAGAACATCGGTTTTCAAACAGGGAGGCTCACACATATTTCGGTGAGCAGAGTAAGCTCAAATTGTAAGTGAGGTTTGGCACAGCCTATAAAAATGCTCACATCAATTTAAAAACACGACACCAGGATTGCATACTTACTGAATAGAAAGGTATATATACTCAATACGAATTAGTCAGGTGGTAACTTAAACTGCTGTCTAGTGAATAAGAGTATAAAAACTGAACTTATATGGGTGCCTGGGTGGCTCAGTTGGTTAAGTGCCCGACTCTTGATTTCAGCTCAGGTCATGATGCCAGGGTCGTGGGATCGAGCCCCATGTCGGGCTCTGTGCTTAGTGTGGAGGCTGCTTGAGATTCTTTCTCTCCCTCTCTCTCTGCCCCTCTCTTGCCTGTGCATGCTCCCTCCCTCTCTCTCTCTCTCTCAAAATAAATAAATGAACTCAAAAAAAACTACACTTATAAAGATGTAAGTATGTTGCTTAATTCTGAGCAGGCTTGAAATCTGATCCTTGCTCCCTTCTGGTACCTTTTTTCTTTGAACAAGTGTATATGAAAACTGTAGGAAAATGCACACATTCATGTATATGCAGGAGGCAGATCTGACAAGTGTTCAGATTCCAGAAGTCTTCTGCTTGATTCAGGCATGTAGATAGATCCCACCCACCCTTCTCAGCCAAGGTGGAACCTGTCCTGTTTTGTACATTCTTCAGGAAAGAGAAAGAGTTATTCCCTCACCAGGCATCCCAAGATTTCTTCTGCCAGAGATTTTTTTCTCCCTAAAACAAATCTATTTCACAGTCGCAAGTAAAAGCTGGCTGTGCTTCCCCAGAAGCTTCTTGTTGAAGTCAAATTCCTTTCAATGCTGGGGCTGGTTGATTTATTGGCCCCTATTCTTCACTCCTCGCTGTATCCACACGTTTTGCCTTTGTTGCTTTGGTAATCCTACCACAAAGGCAAAATGGACTTCCTCATCCATCAGCCATGGGCTGTGTCTTGTTGCCTGGTTTTGGCCACTGGGGTAGGAGCTGATGGTACCTAGGGCTTCCATTGGGTGAATTCCCTTGAGCTTCTGTCATTGATCTGGAAGTACAGAGTCCTGTAGCCTGTTGGTGCTGTGTGGAGGAGGAAGGACATGTGGAAGGGAGTTGCCCCTGCAATACCCTAACACGTGAGCAAGAGATAGACGCTTTGACTTATTAGCCACTGAGATTCTGAGGTTGTCTGTTACGCAGCCAGAGGTGACTGTTATAGATCCCTCCCAGCACTTCCCGGGATCCAGACCCTACTGATTCTTTTGCTTCACCCCCACCACTTGTCCCCCAGTGACTTCCCCAATGACTTCCAAAGGCTGGCATCTCCTTGAGTGCTACATGTCAGCTCCTGTTGTTTTTCTGTTGGCCGGAGTGCCTATGATGATTGGTCTCAGCCTTTGGTCTGCCTACAACTCCAAGAGAAGGTAATGCCCACAAGGATAGGGAGGCTGGCTTTGGGAGCTGGAGGGCTCTGCATGGTGGGTACAGACCAGCTAAGCCTGAGTGCATATAACCATTCTAACCTCAGTTTTCTCATCTGGAAAATCTGGACAATGGTATCTTGCAGGGTTCTTATGAATATTACGCTCATATAGATCGCTTGTTACACTAGGTCAACCCGCTCAGTAAGATGAGCTAATGTGAAACATTTCTCCTTTTTATGTGAGGTCCATATAAGAGTACTTTACCGAGGGCGCCGGGTGGCTTTGTCGGTTGAGCGTCCGACTTCAGCTCGGGTTATGATGTCACAGTTTGTGGGTTTGAGCCCTGCATCGGTCTCTGTGCTGATGGCTCAGAGCCTGGAGCCTGCTCCGGGTTGTGTGTCTCCCTCTTTCTCTGCCCCTCCCCTGCTCACGCTCTGCCTCTGTCTCTCTCAAAAATAAACTTAAAAAAAAAATCTTTTAAAAAATGTTGATTTCACTTACTCCGTCTCTTTCTGCCCCTCCCCCACTCACACTCTGTCTCTCTCAAAAATAAACAAACATAAAAAAAATTTGTTTAAGTTACTTTATCTTAGGAATTACTTATTCCCATCTCCCAGGCTTCTGTCTCCCTGTTGCCCAAAAAGGAAGCTCACTTTACTGAACCGAGATTAGGAAGACCTCACACTCTCTGAGGGGGAAAATATTTCTCGTTCAATGCCGGTTGGTGCATAACAGGGATCACATCTCTCTTCTAGTGACTTGAACTCCCCTCCTGGATTACCACCGCTTGCTGCCTTCATCTGCTGACCCAAACTTTCTGAATCACCCTCCACTATCCATGTCCCGTTTCAACACCCCACCCGCGGCCCTCCGATGGTGCATTCTGTTTACTTCTTATAACCAGGAACATTCAATATTCTTGCATGTTTCTTTCAACAGAACATGATGGACATGATTATTCATATGGAGGAGTAAACAAAGTCAGCTTGTTTCCTTCTGGGGACCAGTAACCCTAGAAGCTATTAATTTAGACTGGCAAATAGGAGTTTGAAAAGCATTTCCCTTTTTAATGATGCATTCCTTGTAATTCTATTGTGTTACATTTGGGATATAACGAGAGAGTCCTCTTGTGGCTAATTGAACACCTGTTGTAGGATGGAAAGATCTTTTTTTGTTGTTGTGCTCTAACCACGAGTGCATTAATTACGTTGCTTTTTTAAAGAGGAAAAAAAATCAGGCTGAACACGTTTCACAAGAATTAAAGAAAAGCAAGTGAAATGTAGGTTGCATGTAGTGCTGTGCTGTTTACACATTTTCAGAAG
Source organism: Prionailurus bengalensis (assembly GCF_016509475.1). Taxonomy (NCBI): domain Eukaryota; kingdom Metazoa; phylum Chordata; class Mammalia; order Carnivora; family Felidae; genus Prionailurus; species Prionailurus bengalensis. The sequence continues at coordinate 63,660,719 of NC_057348.1, read as the reverse complement.
CACCAGATTAAAATTGGAATGAAGGTCATCATTCACACACACTGCATTTACTTCTGACAATTTTTGTAGTCCTTTGGTGCCTATTTCTTTGTGCAAGTTAAGGAAATAACTTTGTTTTCCGTAACTTTTTGATAGCTTTGAAGCAAGTAATTAACTATTAGGGATTTGTACTTCTAAAGAAGCATAATGTACAAAGAAGGAAAGAGTTCCCATTTGGAAGTCAAGGAAATGTGCGTTTGGGAAACTTACGACGCGTGTGAAATTTAGAAATGTCTTCTCTGTGTCTCTGTTTCCTCAACTGTAAAACAGAAATCATAACAGAGACAGCAAAAAGAAGTGGTGAGATTAAATGCCGTCTCCCAAACATATTGGGTCCTGACAGTGGAATAATATTTCTTTGTTTAAAAACATGATGGAGCTCTTTTCCTCATCATGGGGGGGCGGCGGGGTACAGACCCAGTTGAGGTTGTTGCTGTCGACCTGGATCTGGTGTAGACACCATCTACTAGTTCACTGTGTGGCTCTGACAGTCACCTGCTCTCTGCAGTCTCAGGCTGGTCATCTGTGGACGGGAGTTATTATTACACAAAATTTTAGAGTTATAGAGTAGGAGAGTATATCAGAGGGCATAATTATCAATTGGCTTCATAGCATTCCTTTTCTCGTGGACAGCTTTATTGAGATAAAAATTATACACCCCAAAGTTCACCTACCTAGAACAAGTAATGCTTCTTGGAATATTTACTGAGAACTCATCTCTGTAATCTATTTTAAAATTGGGTTGTCTTTATTATTGAGTTGTAAGAGCTCTAAGTATTCTGGATATACATTCTTTATCAGATATCATTTGTGAATATTTTATCCCATTTCCTTCCTTCCTTCCTTCCTCCCTCCCTCCCTTCCTTCCTTCCTTCCTTCCTTCCTTCCTTTCTATCTTTCTTTCCCTTTCTTCTTTCTTTCTTTCTTTCTTTCTTTCTTTCTTTCTTTCTTTCTTTAACACTGGACAGATAAAAGTAACACAGGTTCTATCGCTGTAGGATATTAGGAGTCACTTGCTACTAATACAGTAAAACCCTAAAAGAAGCTTCCATTTTCTTAATTTGCTCTGCCATGCTACCCCTCTTTCTGCACAAGCTGTTAGCTGACATTTATCGCAGATAACCAAACTCACTGTCTCTGGTGTAACTGTAGTTTGGAGAAACTACCGGAAGGAAGGGTGTGTGGCTTGGGAGTCAGGCAAACACGGATTGTTTCTGTGTAATTTGCAAACCACTTGTCTTTCCTGGGCCTTGGTTCCTGTTTCTGGAAACCGGGAAAATAACGCCATCCTTACACGGATACTAAGCTTAGAGGAGATGGTATATATAAAAGGGTGTGTATAAAAGCACAAGACAGGGGCGCCTGGGGGGCTCAGTCGGCTAAGCATCCGATTCTTGATGTCAGCTCAGATCATGGTCTCCTGGTTTGTGGGATCAAGCCCTGCATTGGGCTCTGCAAGGACAGTGTGGAGCCTGCTGGGGATTCTCTCTCTCCCTCTCTGTCTGCTCCTCCCCCCTTGCGTGTGCACTCTCTCTCTCTCTCTCAGAATAAATAAACATTAAGAAAAATAAAAGCACAAGACAAAGACGCAGTGGATATAAATAGATGGCTGCTTTTTTTCCTTTCTTACTTGGTTCAAGGGCTATGAATATAAACAAAATAGAAGAGTTTCAGTTCCCAGGAAACCCACATTGACAAATATCCACCATATAAGCCTAGGTTTCAGGGGGAGGTCAGGTGTGTCCAGTGGGTGGGTGAAGAAATGAGTGAAATGGTTATACTCTCATATAAATCATTACAGAAATAAATATTCATTTCATAAAGGCAATTAAGCAATTTGGCTTCCTTAGAGTTGTACATTCAATGGCATGAAGCTGACATTTTTGTCTCTTCCTACATTGTCATGGCTTTAGTTTCTCGGGGCTCGCTGAAAAGGGAACTTTCAGTGACTGGGGGAAGAGATCCTTCTGTGGACTTGAAATTCTGTCTTTGGCACAGGATGCGGGTTTCTAGGTGATAATGTGAGATGGCCTCGCGTGCTCCCCATGGCCATGCATCTGCCTCTCCCGTCATCTGCTCTTGTAATCAGTACCTACCTGGCTTGTCTGTCCCTGGCCCTATCCTGTCCACACTCAACACAATGGTCAGAATGGCCTGCTCACAAGACACAGCTACACGCCCTTCCCCAGGACCCCTTTTCCCATCTCTTCCTGGTTAATTCCTACTTCTTTCTCCAGGACCCACCTGCTCCGATCAAATGAAGCCTCTCCTGATGCCTCTTATCCATGTGTCCATTATAGCTTTTCAATCACTTGTGTGTGTAGATTCTTCTCCCTTAAATTATCAGTTCCCCAGAGGCTGAAAATCACTCGTTACTCCCCGTGTCTCTGGTGGGCGCACCCCAACGGAGTGTGTGGCTCCTAACACACATTTGGTTTGGGTGTATTGAATCCAGTAATTAACTCCCACCAAGGACAGCGTGAGTAGCTGTCAGGCCAACCGCTCAGAATGCTGCTGTCCAGGGAGGGACTCTCGCCAGCCTGCTGGGTCCCTTGGTCTATTTTAGACGCCGCAAACAACAGAGTAATTTGGCAGTCCGAGGATAATTTTCCACCAAAGAGTCTTCTAATTCTTCCTTTCTGCTTTCCTGTAAACATTTGCACTTGCTGACACAACTTCTACTTAGCATTTATTTCTCTTTTTAGCGAATTAGGCTCGTTATTGCCTCATTTGCATACAAGGCTCCCTGCTTAAGAAGGGTTCACAAATCACAATAATTAATACTTTCTCGCACTCGATATCACCTATCTCCAAAGCAATTTAAATTTATTAACTAAGGCAGCTAATTGGTAAACAAGTATAAGCCACCGCCACCGTGACAGAGAGTGGGGAATGGAGATATGGAGGTTCGAAGTGATTTGTCTAAGCCATTCAGCAAATGAATTGCAGAGAGAGTTTGCACTAGCCAGTGATTGGCTCCCAGCCCTGCATCTAGACTGCTGGCAATGTCCGTGGGCACGAGCAATGGAGGGCAATTAGCTATGCAAATCAGGTAATTACATACATAAATACTCCTCGCCTCACGCCACGTCTCTTGGCCGGGGACAGCCCGGTTAAAGCCAGGTCTTGAAGGACTGTATTCACAAACTCAGCAGGACTTTGAGCTCAACCTCGGTGGGAGAAGAAACTATTATCCAGTGAATCTTGTCTGCCACTTGGGTTGTGTAAGGAGATATCTGAATTCTCCAGTTCAGTATGGTCTGCAATGAAACTCTCCTGCCATGTGGATAGGGCATGTTCTGTCTCCTTGAGAAAAAGGTAAGTTAATCACATCATCATTAATTCAAGGAAGACATTTGTCAAGATGTTCTGCAATGGGCGTTTGGGAGAAAAGGTGGTGAAAAAGACACCGTCTCTTCCCTTGTGAGAATTATCCAGGGGAGCATCTGTGTTCCGGATGTTTCTATGTGTGTGTAACTCTTATATTCTCCCAGGAACACTCTGTGTGTGTGTGTGGGGGGGGGGGGTTGATTGGTTTTGTTTATAAATGGAAGCTGGGAAAGGTGAGGAGACTTGCCCAGCATTGAAGAAGGTGGGAGTGAGTGCCTTCAGATTTACACTCAGTCTGTGTGACTTCAGATCTCATGTATCGTAGCGCGTTTACTCGGGGACAGAGCAAAGTGCACAAATCAAAAGTGATAAACTTTTGCAAAGTGAAATCACCTAAGCAACCGACATTGGATTAAACCTCACTCGTTAATAATCAGAAGGACCGTTTTGAGCACTTGCTGTGAGATAGTTGCTGCTCTAGAGACTGTATCCTCTTCCTTTCTTTTTTTTTTAATGTTTATTTATTTTTGAGAGAGAGAGAGAGAGAGAGAGAGAGAGAGAGAGAGAGGGTGTGTGTGTGCAAGAGGAGCAGAGAGAGAGGGAGACACAGGATCCCAAGCAGGCTCTGCGCTAACAACAGATAACCTGATGCGGGCTCAAACTCAAGAACCACGAGATCATGACCCGAGCCGAAATCGGATGCTTAACCGACTGAGCCACCCAGGTGCCCCTAGAGACTGTAGCCTGTGAATCACCATCTTACAATGAGGGCATGCAGGCCAAGAGAACAGCATAGCTCATACTGGGTGGAGCACAGAGGACCGTGAACTCCTGTCTGCTCAGCCAGTGCTCACGTCTTGTGCTACACTTCGCTTTCCTATTCCTCTACTAGTCTGTCATTTTAGAGACTCCCAGCTGTGTTCAGAGTGTAACTCATATTTTGGGTTCATTTTGATCTTCTCGGGGGCTCCAGGAGGCCGGCTCCTTGCTTACGGGTGATGGGCACATCTGGGGTGAGCCATCACGCTGCACGTGGGGGATCTGGACACTGTGTGAGGAGCCTTGATGGCCCGTGGTGCCTGTTGTGAGACGTGGAAGGTACACACACAGGGTATATTGGGAGACACAGAGAGGCAGGGAGATGAGCCAAGAGGGAGAGGCTGAAATTAAAATATAAACAGCACTGCTCAAATGCATTCATTCTGCTCGGTGCATGCCAGGGAAGGCGGGGGCGGGGGGCGATGCAGTTAGAGTGGACCACTTCCATGCCTTTAGGCAGTCTTGAATGAGGGAAGGTCGCATGACACACGGGGACACGGTCTGACTGCGTGCTCTCTCAGCAACCCTCCCTGGGCTTTGGTGTCCTGACTCCAAAGCTCTAGAAGTTTCCACAAGATGACCTTGACTTCCGGCCTTGAAGATCCTGTAATTTTGTCTCGTGGTGAGTGGGTGAGTGTTGAGATTAGCAGGGCCATAGATAACAGCTGCCGGGGTCGCTCCCGCCTGCGCCCGGATCCCAGCTCTGCAAAAATTGGGGCAGCGATAGTAACGTCCATACAGTGTCGTTGTGAGTTGAAAGAAGGAATATCTGGGGAACTTCCAGAACGATGGCTGGCACCTCACGAGGCTCTGTGAGAGTGTGCGCTGTTAATGGACTCGTGGAAGGTGTCTGCCAGGAGGGCAGGGCTGTGAGCCTTCACAGCTGCGTTCCAGGGCGTGACCTGTGGTTGGTTCCTGGCACGTGCTGGTGGAGGCTGAAGGGTTCGTTGAAGAAAAGATACAGGGGCGCCTGGGTGGCTCAGTGGGTTGAGTGTCTGACTTTGGCTCAGGTCACGATCTCACAGGTTCGAGCCCTGCGTCGGGCTCTGTGCTGACAGTGTGGAGCCTGCTGCAGATTCTCTGTCTCCCTCTCTCTCTCTGTCCCTACCTCCTGCCCCCCTCAAAAATAAACATTAAAAAATTTTTTTTAATAAAAAAAAAAGGAAAGATGCAGAGAGCAAGGCTTAATCTCAGGGCTCTGTTAATGTTGCTGCCATGACCCCCTCATCTCCTCTATTTATTCCTTTGAGCATAGATGTAAAGAAAGACCCAGATCTTTTCCGTGACTTCTCTTAAGCTTGAAGTCACCGTATATATGTCGCTTTCCTGCGACACGTGGGCCTGACTTCTCGGTAAGCATAATTCCGAACTAATTAGAATCGGGTCTCCTATTTTAGGCTTACGTGGATGTGCTCCCTGCTTCTCCCTGGCATTTATGAATGAACACGTCTTCCCACATCCACACTGTAGACTGGGAAGGAGGAAGGTGGCTGGGGTGAGCCATGATGAGGGCCTTATCAGGAAGGGGCCGCACCGAGCAGGCGGGAGGGAAGAGGGTTCCGAGGACCAGAGTGTCTCTTTGCAATATTTGCTTCTGGTGTGGGTGTTACATCTGTGGTCCTAAATAGGGATGCTGGGGGGTGGGGTGGGGTGTTGGCTTAAAAGTGGAAATCAGGAGGTGCTTTTCAGCATTCCTGCCAGCATGCTGTTCCTGTCTCAATGAGGTCTGGAGTGAATCTGATGCGTGTTCTGGGAATAATGTTAAAAACATAAAGTCCAGAAAGCAATCACATTTAAATAAAATCACGGCTACCCAGAAATAAATACGAGGAAGCAAATGTTACTCTCAGTGAGAACATCAGACTGCTTCATCTCTCGCAGTGGAGAACAGACCATCTTCTTTGATGTATCTTTGGCAGATTAATTTTTTTTATTAAGAAGATAAATAGTACACAATCAACACTCCAATGTGGATAATGTTGAAAGCAGCCGATTAATCTGAAATGAGAGAATTGCACCCAAATGAACTTACCCTGCAAGGAGGGCCTCATGTATCATGAAGAAAGAATCAGATTAAAATGGGCAAGCTTTGTAATAAAACTAAAGCAGCAGGCATCTGGGAATTCAGCCAAGGAGATGCTTGTGGCTCCAGTTTTTCATGAGGAAAAAAATAGAATTTTAGGGTGTCCTGGGATAGGTGTTTTTGTTAGGTGGTACTCTATTGGTGGATGACAATGAGATTTCATAAAGATACGGACGTTTGTACTATTTGTATTTATTTGCAAAGTTTTGAAATTTATTAAGATATATATATATATATATATATTTAGAGAGAGAGACAGAGAGAGAGCGAGCATGTTTGCTAGTTTTTCTGAGGGATGGTGTGCATGCTGGGGGCTTAATAGAACATTCTGAAAGTGTGAGAGATGACAAATAACTCAGTATGAACTAGTTTTGAGTAGGACCATCTTGGATGACGTGTACCATCTTGGCTGTATTAGATATTCGGTATAGGCGTTTTAAAAAACTAAACATAACAGATATTATTCATGAAGCAGTCAGTGTATGCTCTGATTTAAAAACTTACCTGGGGGCGCCTGGGTGGCACGGAGTTGGTTAAGCATCTGACTTCAACTCAGGTCATGATCTTACCACTCATGGGTTCTAGTCCCACGTCGGGCTCTGTGCTGACAGCTCGGAGCCTGGAGCCAGCTTCAGATTCTGTGTCTCCCTCTCTCTTGCCCCTCCCCTGCTCATGCTCTGTCTCTTTCTCTCAAAAATAAATAAGCATTAAAATAAAAACTTACCTGTATTCTCCTTTTCCACTATTAAAAATGTATCCCTTGTCCCAATGATGGACATGCCTAATTTTTTCATGCTTTCCTTTGTCTTTACCTCCCCACATACATTGTTTTTGTTTATTTCATATAAATATCATCACACTGTAAACAGACTTTACATTAAAAAATATCAATTTAGGGCACCTGGGTGGCTCAGTTGGTTAAGCATCTGACTCTTGATTTCAGCTCAGGTCATTATCAAATGGTTTGTAGGATTGAGCCCTGCATAGGCTCTATGATGGGCAAGGAGCTTGCTTGGGATTCTCTCTCTCTCTCTCTCTCTCTGCCTCCCCCCCCCACCCCCACACATGTGTTCTTGCTCTCTCTCAAAATAAATACACTTGAAAGAATATCAATTTAATATAAATTAGTAAATTCCATGACACTGTGCATTTTGGACACCTTTCTAGTCATTGCAGTAAACTGAGTGAGTCATAAACCAAAGTTTAATGAATGATTCTTCTGCTATTGGACTTTCTTCCTAATTTCCTCTCTCATAGAGCAGTGTCTCCTCACCTGTGTGCATGTCTGTTTCTGTAGATGAGTTTTACGTTGGAGCGGCCAGAAAACTTTCTCAGGCAGGTGTGTTTTATAAAACATTTTTACGGTTTTAGCAAAGGCTCTACCAATTACTGGGCAGCCAGGAAGGTGGCCTTCTTCTGGAAACACATCCAGCACACTGTTGTCTGGCATCAGGTCCCTAGGAATGGACCACTGGGATTGGGTTGGATTGGAATGGCACGGCATGAGAGCCAAGGAAACGGCGACAGGGAATTAGGTAGAAGGCAATGGTGATGGTGAGGAGGATGAGTTTTATTCTCTTTCTCCAGAGCCACGCCAGCCCTCTCTTGGCGTGTGGCAGGCTTGTGTGCTGGGTGGGTGTTTAGTCTGGGCCAATCAGGGCCATCCAGTGCCCCAGCCTTAGTGGTTGGTTGGGGAGTGGACTCATGGTTTGAGATGGTCCTAACAGAGTGAAGCGGAAGACATTGTTAGGAGGGCTATGAAGAGACACTCGTGGTTTCCCTAGATGGAACATAAGAAGCCCCAGCATACTGACAGCCATCTTTCTGGAAGCTAGGGCAGCACCTGCAAGGGTCTGGGGCCCATGGAATCCCAGAGAAGCAGCCAAGGGTGTCAAGAAGACTATGCATGAAGCCTACAGACCCTCAAACTTCTCAGTTACCAGCTGGATAAAACTCTCCTATGATGTAGGATAGTTGAGGTACTTTTTCTTTCTTCCATCTGAACAGATCGCAATGACTTAGGATTCTGGGTTATGCTGGGATGAGAAGGGGAGGGAGCCACCAGTATGGAAAAAGATCAGGAGCAGGAGTTATAGGAGAGCAGGCAGGAGCTACGCAGGACAGAGAAACAGAAGAGTAAGAGCATTCTGTGGGTCTGGTCTCATGATCGATCTCTTTTAAGAGACGAAAGCTCAGATGAGTTAATTTGTGAATCAGTCCAGTTTGGAGCATTAGGTAGGGAAGTCAGAATTGAGCTGAGATCTGGCTGATCCAGCGCTTTCCCCCCCCTCCCTATTTTATTTTTGTCTTATCACCCTTCACAGAAAACCCAAATAGGGCCAGCTCTGAGGTATGATATAGAAGATTCCTCTGTGATGGGTGGGTTCACACCCTGAATATTCCGTAAGGACTTTCTCTTTCACTGCCAACATTGGAAAGTTTGTAGCCAGAAACAAATGAAAGTTGGACTTCATCTGTTCAGGGACCTGATTCGGCTAGGCATTGGGGATTTGGTACACACGTATAAACATGGCTGAGTCACATTCATTTGCACGGATCTTGTCTTGCCTTTTGAGTTCCAAACTATAAACAGCCTCATAAGGAGGAACACGATGGACAAATGTTCGATCTAATGCAATGCAAGCTTGCTAAATACTTTATGGGGGAAAAAAACGGAATTTTATATTCTTTCATGGGACCCAGTGGAAACTCTGGGGTGGGCTCCGTGGCCTTGACATCAGTGGGATGTCAGTGGGATTTTTGGGGAGGAAAAAAATCTTCATTGCATATTTCAATTGTATCACTATTGTTGACATACAATTATCGACTTGGATTGACTCATTAAAGAGAGTTGAGATTGGGGCCCCCGGGTGGATCAGTTGGCTAAGCATCTGACTTCAGCTCACATCATGATCTCGCGGTTCGTGAGCTCGAGCCCCACATCAGGCTCTGTGTTGACAGTGTGGAGCCTACTTCAGATCCTCTGTCCCTCTCTCTCTCGGACCCTTCATGACTTGTGCTTTCCTTCTCTCTTCAAATAAATAAATAAACTTAAAAAATGTTTAAAGAGAGTTGAGAAATTTTCCCTGTTGTCAGTTTCAACCCCTACTCGATGGATGAGTCACCCATGAGGCAAGGGGTCAGGAGAAGTAGACTCCCTGAGTAACGTGGGGGGTTAGCTAAACAAACTTGAAATATTTGTATGTATGATTAAGAGGGCAGAAAAGGAACCAAGAACAATTTAGCATTTATGATGTGCCAGTCACAGTGCAAAAGGATTTATAGGCATTACCTCACTGTGTCCTCACAATAATCTCATAAAGAAAGCGATGTAATCACCATTTTCCAGATGAGGAAAAGGAGCTTCTGAGAAGACAAACAATACAGCTAAGGAACGACCACATTGGATTTAAACTCCCATATCTGGATCTAAAGCCACTGCCCATGCCTCTTACGTCAGGAAAACCTTGGACATAAATCTAGTTCTTGAGATTTCAAAACATGGAATCTTTAGTTAACAAATAGAAATTAAAGAGTACACAATAGAAGAAAATGATGTACCAACAATATATTTCGGCAAAGTGGAGCTCATATTATTAAAATATTTGTGGTATTCAACTCATAACACTTAGAAAATCAATTCCTAATTTTAGCATTGATAAAAAAAAAAGGCCGTATTATTGTGTCCAAAACATAATTACAAATCAACCACAAAACATTCAGAGTGAAGGTGGGAAGGAACAAGGGCATACAAATATTTGAGTGTTCTAATTTTTCCTTTGTGAGGTAGGAATAATGCACCTACTTTTTAGGTGATTTAACAAAGGCCTCGTACATTCCCGATCCATAGTTTTCAGAATATCGAGCAATTTTTTTAAATGTTTATTTATTTTAGAGAAATAGAGAGAGAGAGAGAAAATGAGTGGGAGAGGGACAGAGAGAGGGGAACAGAGGGTTCAAAACAGGCTCTGTGCTGTTAGTGGGGCTTGAACTCACGAACTGTGAGATCATGACCTGAGCCGAAGTCAGATGCTTAACCAACTGAGCCACCCAGGCGCCCCCCGCATATTGAGCATCTTAGTATCTGAGTGGTGATGTGGCTCTATTGCAAGATTTTAAATAAAACAAGCCGTGGGGGCTAGGTCCTACAAAATAAACTTAAAATAAACTGAAGCGAATCTCAAAAGCCACCTATAAAACCATCATTTTATTTTAGTAATCCATCTTAATTATGGTTTTTCAATAAGCAGGATGTGTTGGGACTAAAGTTTAAAAAATTCAGCTAAGAAAAACTCTAAAAGTCACCAGCAGGGTGCCAGGCTTGCTCAGTCGGTTGAGCGTCCGACTCGGCTCAGGTCATGATCAATCGTTTTGTGAGTTCTAGACCTGCGTCGGACTTGGAGCCTGGAGCCTGCTTCAGATCCTGTGTCTCCCTCTCTCTCTGCCCTCCCCTGCTCATGCTCTGTCTCTTAAAAAAATAAACACTAAAAAAATTTTTTAAAAAAGTCACCAGCAATCGGAACCTTTACAAATAAAAAATAAAAGGGATTCTAGTAATAATCTGAACCTCAACCTATTTCCTCTTGGATCCCACACCTGATCAGCAGCTAGCCAAAGAGTTGGGGGCAGACCCAAGCTGCTGTCCGTGTTGACCACGGACTGCGGGGGGCTGAGGCGGCTTCCCTGTGATTCCAGGGCAGTGACCGTTGGGGTCCTGCCAGTGAGGTGTTTGATCCCTCCCCTCTTTGCTGTTGTGGGGCCAGACTCCGCTCCAGGCAGACAGGAAGAGCCTTCCTTGTCTCTGTGTTAGGCACAGGACCCGCCTGGGCCCGAAGAGCGTACATGGCTGGACCTGGGGGGTAATCATCTGTGCAGCCTCTGCCCCCTGAGCCGTGGGCCGAGGCATCATCCTGACGCTCCATGCCCCCAGGAGCCCACGGTCCTGTGGGTTTATATCCACCAACCTCCCTGTCTCATCCATTCTGCACCAATGGAGTCTGGGGCCAGGTGGGAATGCAAATATCTGAAGGACTAGCCAGCTGGGCAGCTGCAGACGGCGAGCTTTGGAGGTATAAACGGGTTTTCTTCGGGGTCTCCTGAAGTGCCAGCCATAAGCCCTGCCACGCACCTTCCTTTCAGGACCTGCCCTGGCCGCTTCCTCGCTCATTGCAGAGACAGGGAAGAGACTAGAAGCAGAGCCAGGCGCGGGCCTGGTGCCCAGCAGAGCTGTCCCAGGAGAACCGACGAAGGATGATGGACAGAGGGCAGGGAGATGTGAATTTACACAGCGTTGCTAGAGAGAAATGCAATCCAGCGCAGCCTGGACGGAGGAGGGGAGCCCTCCCAGAAACAGGCTTGTCCTCGTGGAAAGTGCCAGGCCTTGCCTGGGTGGCACCTGGCTGCCTGTGGCAATGGCCTGAGCAGAGTTTGAAACAGCTGACATCTGGGCTTAGCCAACAGACACACTGATTGAATTTGTCTGGATGTCGATGGCACTGTAGCATCTTTGAGATTCTCCCCAGGTGATGCTAATGCCTAGCCAAGGTGGAGAGAGCCAACAGGACCCTCAACATGATGCCATGGTTCCTGGATATTCTTCACGTCTACTTGATTAGAGATCGCGTCTGGGTGCCACAAAGGCACGACGCATTGAATAGATGAACCAAAAGGAAATGTTCCGGGTGGCAGCCAGAGCTGATGTTCAAGGTCTCACACTGAGCAGGTCAGGGGGCCCGTCCTTCCACTGCGTGGGAGAAGGACCTTTCTTAGGGCCGACAGCAGCCAGACGCACACGGGGTCGCGGTGAGAATAGAACACGCCAGTCCCTCTGCTGAGGGCTAACCGCTGGCCATGGTGCTTAGGAAAGAACATCAGAGACTCACGTTATAAACTGTGAGGAAAGGAAGAGCAATCGGGTCTGGGGGTTAGAAGTAGTTGTAGACGGGGCACCTGGGGGGCTCAGTCGGTTAAGCATGTGACTCTTGATTTTGGCTCAGGTCATGATGGCAAGGTCGTGGGATCGAGCCCCCCATCTGCTCTGCACTGAGCACAGAGCCTGGTTGGGGTTCTCTCTCCCCCTCTCTCTGCCCCTCTACCCCTTCGCGAGCTCTCTGTCTCTAAGATAATGGTTAAAAACAATAATAATTTCTGACAGACAGAAATTGGCGTTTTCCTTCAGAATCCATCCGGGAGGAAAGGGCCTGTGATCCTCTTCCCCTCTTTCAGGGCGGTGTCCCGAGCAACTCTGGCGTTTCCTGGCAGGTAGTCGGGAGCAAACAGCTGGGTCCCTGCCTTCTTTCACTAGAGCAGCCCGGCTTTGTACTTTGTACTGTTCTATAGACTGGGGTTTTGAATCAGATTTTTTTTTTTTTTTTTAGGGAAAAAAATGCTGAAGTGCTGGGGGGAAAAAAAAAAGGCAGCTGAGAAGCCATGGCCTTAATGTTAAATACATACCGTGATCATTCCAAAGAGTGGGCCTATTGGCCCTAGACCAGTCCTTTATTTGTCATCCCTTATTAAATCACACGGTCCTAGGGGCGCCTGGGTGGCGCAGTCGGTTAAGCATCCGACTTCCGCCAGGTCATGATCTCGCGGTCCGTGAGTTCGAGCCCCGCGTCGGGCTCTGGGCTGATGGCTCAGAGCCTGGAGCCTGTTTCCGATTCTGTGTCTCCCTCTCTCTCTGCCCCTCCCCCGTTCACGCTCTGTCTCTCTCTGTCCCAAAAATAAATAAACATTGAAAAAAAAAATCACACGGTCCTTGTGCTCTCGCTAGATAGACAAGCGGGGCTGGGGTCACCCCATCCTGTTTGCTGGGCTCCAAGGGCAAAGCAAGTTACAAAGACGGACTTTTGACACAGTTACTTCTGGCCAAGTATGTGGCCTGCTGTACATAACAACACGGGTTTCAACTCTCTGGGTCCACTTCCACTTGGGGTTTTTGACTGGGGGTGGGTGGCGCTCCTAATCTTCATTTTGCTAGAGAGTCAACTTATTTTTACGACGCATACGAAATCCATTTTCAAATACTGTTTTGTAAGCTAACGATTTGGGCCCCAAAATAATACAGGGAAAAAAAAAAGGCATGAACGCAAGCCTCTTAGTTAATATTTACGGATAACACAATGGGAATGTGCGCATCAAGCTCCCAGCCCCCCCAAAAGGACATGCAAATGAAATGAATTTGTTTATGTAAACAATAAGAGACAGATGAAGGCGACTGGGCTTTCTTCTTGCACTACATCAGCTTTTCTAAATTGGTAGGTAGTTCACACTCCAGCAAGGAAACAGGGGCTGCAAACTTCTGAGCGAAGGCGGAGGGGTTAGCAGCTCCCAGCGTTTGAATCAGGACGAGGGGAAATGGGGACAGGGGCACATCCGAGAAAGGGTGCACACACGAGTGCTGGGCTCAGGCGTGCATGGTCACATGCACGGTCACACACCCGCGTACCCTAGCTGGGCAACAGGAGATATTCAGCATGAAAGCAGGGGGCTGAGCCCTGGGTGAACAGGCATGGCTGTATCCAGTTCTTTCCTTCCTTGGCTGGAACTTAGTATCTCATTTAAGCCTCTCTGAAGCCTTACAGTGGCTTTTAGAGACCAGAAGTGAAGCTCATCATCTGTGCTGGCTCCTGTTGGTTTGTTTTTTAAAATAAAAAACAAAAACAAACAAAACAAACAAAAACAAAAAACCTCCAAAAAAACAAAACAAAACAAAACAAAACAAAACAAACAAACAAACCGAAAAAATGTTCCCTGAACAATAATGGCTCTACACCCCAGAGGGGGCCCCACTTGGCTGAAAAAAGAATCATGTTGGTCCCATGCCTGGGAATCTGGATGAATCAATCCATCTGGAGGGGTCTCAAGGATCTGATTAAAGTTTTGGGTGTGTAAGCAGGTTTAGAGGCACAGCTATATGGTTTTCATAGCTGTGTTGAAAATGTTGGAGGTTGCGATATTTGATTCTAATTTTATGCTGCATAATATGCTCCGCTGAGGATTCTTCGAAGACTAATGAACCAGCACAAATAAGTTATTTCACATAGGTTAACGCCGCAAAGGATAAGAATTATCTTTCTTGTTTTTCTAACCTTTAATTTGAATCTCTGTTGTGATTGTATTAATTCAAGTATTTTTTGTAACTCTTATCGCCTCTTTTTCAACAGTTGTCTTCATGTTACCTTATTTTTTAAAAAAATGTATATTTAGGGGCGCCTGGGTGGCTCAGTCGGTTGGGCGGCCGACTTCAGCTCAGGTCACGATCTCGCGGTCCGTGAGTTTGAGCCCCGCGTTGGGCTCTGGGCTGATGGCTCAGAGCCTGGAGCCTGCTTCCGATTCTGTGTCTCCCTCTCTCTCTGCCCTTCCCCCGTTCATGCTCTGTCTCTCTCTGTCTCAAAAAAAAAAATAAACGTTAAAAAAAATTAAAAAAAATGTATATTTAGTTATGTATATGTATATATGAGTTATGCTTTATAAAGAACAGCTTTGATGATTCGAGTTTTAGCAAAAAAAGAAAAGAGGAAAAAAAAAAAAAAGAAACCTGAAAAGGTAATTAGCAAACTCACAGATATCTGCATCAAAAAGTAGACTTGGCCTTAAGAGGTCTGACAAGGCAGAAGGCTGCTTTCTCTGGGTGTCCCCCAGAAGCCTGAACACCCTCCCTGGGCTTCAAGATTCCTCCTTGCCTCCTTCCTTCCCTGCCTCCCGCTCACTTTGTCTTGCTCCCAATGTTTTCTTGTTTTCATGCACTGGGCTGCCCCAGACTCAGACTTAAGCAGCCTCTCAGTTGAAACGATTAATGGGCTCATTGTAGAGTTTGTGTCCCAATTTTCAACGACTGAAGGAAGAAAGAGACTTCTGCAGCCTGCGCTCACAGTGTGTTCCTGTGGCAGGTCAAGGACGGCCTGGCCGGCAGGTCTGGAGGGATGGTGTCCATATGCAGCCACGGGAGCCAGTCTCTAAGGGATGTGGATGCGAACCGAACTGTGGATGACAGACTGTGCCCAGAGGACACACGAGTCAGATAAATGTTTTCCAAGAGCCTAGTGTTGAGTTAACAACATTCACTTGTAATGTAAGAGTTGCAGAAGAAGGGTAAGGAGAGAAGCCTTGAAGTGTGAAATTTTAGTAGAAAATTTCCCCCACTCACTCTCTGTCTGTCTTTCGCTCTCTAAAAAAAACAAAACAAAACAAAAAACAAAAAACCAAACATTTAAATAAATAAATAAATAAATAAATAAAGGACAGGATGGATACCATGGAAGATCTACTGGGAGACATAGAGGAAAAAGTGAGAAAATTAAACAAAAGAAATTGGAAATAAAAACATGTTGAGGGGCACCTGGGAAGCTCAGTCGTTAAGCACGTGACTCTTGATCTCAGCTCAGGTCTTGATCTCAGGGTCATGAGTTCAAGCCCCATGTTGGGTTCCATGCTGGGCATGAAGCCTTCTTTTTGTCTGTCGAGCATGAGTGGGGAAGGAGCAGAGAGAGAGGGAGATGCAGGATCCGAAGCAGGCTCCAGGCTCCGAGCTGTCAGCACAGAGCCCGATGCGGGGCTCAACCCACGAACGGCGAGATCACGACCTGAGCCGAAGTCGGATGCTTAACTGACGGAACCCCCAGGCACCCTTGGGCAAGAAGCCTTCTCAAAAAAAATTGATATACAGGAAGAATAGAGAGAAAGTGAAAAACATAGTACAGAAGGAAAGGTGATCCAACACGTATACAATGGATTTGCCAAAGAACAAAACCAAACCAATAAAACGGAAAAATATTTAAAGGCAATTGAAGAAATATTGAGATTGCAGCTTATGCCCTGAAAATTATACCAGATGCCAAGCAAAACTTTACCTAAAATGCTAAAGATTCAGGCATAGAATAGTGATGTTAGTGGAACTCATGTATAAATAAATACTTGGAGGGCAAGTATTTATAAATAAATACTTGGGTGGTTCAGTTGGTTAAGAGTCCAACTTTGGCTCAGGTCATGATCTCGCAGCATGTGAGTTCGAGCCCCACATTGGGCTCTGTGCTGACAGCTCCGAGCCTGGAGCCTGCTTCAGATTCTGTGTCTCCCTCTCCCTCTGCCCCTCCACTGCTCACTCTCTGACTCTCTCTGTCTTTCAATAATAAATAAACGTTAAAAAAAATAATAAAATAAATAAATACTTGGGTATTCACACAAAAAAGAGCAAGTCATTTATAATGGAAAACAAAATCAGTCCCAGACTCTCCACAGCAACATGCAACGCATTCAGTGCAAGATGGTAAAGTTACACCAATATATGTGCAAGGAAAGAAACAACGAGGCACGTATTTTAAATTCAGCAGTTGTTCCTCTAGAGTAAAGGCTACAAAACAGGACTTTTCAACATTCAAGGACTCAGGGACTACTTTTTCTTGAGAAACTTTCAGGAAGACACTGTTGAGCCACCTAAAACATTCTTGGAAAAACTATGGTAAAAAACTGGCAGTGGGTACTGAACACAGTTACTAGCTGATGAGGACGAAAGTTGTCGATAGTGACCACAGAGAATGGAGACATCGTATAACACTACAGGGAAGTTGAAACAGGATGGGAGGTACAAGGTGGGCAGGATGCTCTCTGATCACCTCACCTTACAAAGCGAGAGTGGAAGGAAAACTATGAGTTTACAAATCTTCCAATAAAAGGTTAGTGTAGGGGACAGTACATAGGGGAACTCTAAGAAAGAGAATACGGTTAAACTGGATGGGACAGAAGACCATGACGGGAGAAGGCGAAAGGGGGTAAGCCAGCTTTATCATGGCTCATGGTTAGAAGTAATGCAAACAGGGAAACCTGGGTGGCTCAGGCGGTTAAGCATCCAACTCTTGATTTCAGCTCAGGTCATGATCTCATGGTTTGTGAGTTTGAGCCCCGTGTTGGGCTGTGTGCTGGCAGCACGGAGCCTGCTTAGGATTCTCTCTCTCCCTCTCTCTCTGCACTTTCTATGCTCGCACTGTATCCTTTCTCAGAATAGATAAACAAAACATTAAAAAATATATAGTTACAAAAAGAATAGAAACACCAAATAATCAGAGGTAAGGAGAGCATATCACTTATAGTTACACAGGTAAACACTAGGCAAAAATTATAGGACCTCACGACACACACACACACACACACACACACACACACACACCTGAGGCACATAATAAAAGACTTAAGGTAAAAACCCCAGAGAATAACATTAAAAGACATGAGAACTTTAGAACCTGCATATGTGCCATGTGTAAAAATGTAAACAGGCTTAGCTCACAAGAGGAAAAGGAATAAAACTTTTTCATGTTGGTTCACAAAACAACAGGCAACTCTGTGCTGAATGTAAGAGTCATAGACCCAAAAGGATTCCAAAGCTTAGCAATGACATGCTATTCAAAGACAAGGAAAATGAAGCAAAGGTAGAGAAAGGACAATTCATGATGTTACATCTGATGAAATGGGCTCCAATGAGAAATTTTTACACAAGACAAAGAAGGACACTTAATCATGTTAAAGGACACAATTGCCAATGAATAGATCATCAAGTGTCTGTAAGGCGAAAGGTAGATTACAGCCTTTTAAAAAGCAGATGTTCTGAGAGATTAGATGAGAAACAGAAATTCACTAGGAGTAGGAGAAATTAATTCACTTTTGTCAGTAGAAAAGGATTGGAATCACCCCAAATAAGTGAAACTGTGGGATTCCAAAACACTGTAATTAACAAGGCTTATCTGATTGGTATTTATTAAAATATGTGCACTGAAAACAATATATCTCCTTTTCATAAGTGCCTCTGTAACATTCACAAAATTCGACCATACATTAAATGCAGAATATGACTAGGAACTCATTGTAAAAATCAGAAGCCAACCAAATTTTTTCCTCCTGGAACTTGAAGTAAACTCACTTATCTCCTTGGTCAAAGAGGAAACAAGCACAAGTAGAAATTATATGCCGGGGAGGAAAAACTAATAATGAGAACAAAACGCAAACCGTGGGTCTAGAGCTGAAGACTACTGACAGAAAAGCTTAGCCTTAAATACTTCCACCAACAAAACACAGGACAAAAAAACAAAGACGAAATGTCTGACCAGAAGATTCGGGACAGAATGAAAAAAAGGAAAGAAAAGGAAGGAATTACTAGAAATAAAAGCAGAAAACAATGAGGTATAGGATGGAAAATGCTGAATTAAATACATCTAGAGTTGATTTGTGATAAGGACAAGAAGATGAACAATTTACCGATGTGGTCAGGAAAATGCTCAGAATTAGAAATGAAGACAACATCACCACAAAAGAGTAAGTCTATGGAATGATGCGTTTACTTTGCTCAATCCCATTTATTTGTAGCCCTGGGGGGTGGAAATGAACATAATCGCGTGAACATCTCTACATGTTCTGAAAAGCCATTGGGAAACAATTTTGAAAAGTCTGGAAGCAATCAACTTAGTAAATTAAAATAGGTAGATCCCTGGATGGCAGGATTAGAATGTATCTGCTTCAGCCCAGATCCTGGATTCTGGCATCATTTCTGTAAGAGCCATGAACCATGTAGTGAAGGTAACTGTCAGCTTCTATTATTTTATGCTGTGTTGGAGATACTAGCAAAAATATTTAACAAAGAGAAAAACGGATGTAGAAAAATTAAACAGAAATTAAGGTAGGTGCTTTGTGAAACTTATTTGAATGAAACCCAGGAGAACCAACTGGAAAAGAAAAACAGATAATCCAAGAATTCAGGCTTATTATAAATAAATCAATAGCTTTCGTAAGTAGACCCCACACCCAATTAACGCATATTAATAGAAAAAACATGCTATTTACCACAATAATGGATAGATTATTGTAATCTATGTAATCTATCCATGTAAGTAAGTACTTAGGAATTGACTCTACACAAAATGTGCAAGACCAATGAGAAGAGAACCATAAAACATTTAAAAAGATAAAAAATAAAATAACTATAACTTTGAAATATAACTAATACTTTGAAAAGGATACTTGAAAAATAGAAATATCTACTATTTTGTGGATGGGAAGTTCAACTTGATAAAGGTATCCGTTCAAATATAAATGAACATTAAAAATTAAAAAAATAAATGTATCAGTTATATCTAAGTCAAGTTATAAATTTAACGAATTATAAATAACATCAATTACAAATTCTATGTCATATGGTTATGAATTGTAAATAAAATGTCAGTAAGTTCTCTTTTGATGTGAATTATATAAGATGTTTAAAATTATATTGAAAAAGAAATTTAAACAAACTAGACAGGGATGGAAAATCGATGCAGGTAGATGAGTCGTAACAGATTATTAAATACTTCTGTAGAAACATAGCAATTAAACTAGCATAGCACTGGTCTACTAATATGTGGGCTAAAGAAAAGATCAAAATGCATTATACATATATATAGTTAACATAAATTAAAGTTGGTGTCTCGAATCAGTGGGGACAAATAAGGACTATTCAATAAATATTATTGATAAAATGAGGCTAGCCATCTGGAAAGAAATTAATTTGGATTGCCATCTCACACTGAACAGCTGGAAAGATTCTATGTGGGTCAAAGACTTAAATATAATTAATTGAAATTAGAATTTATTTATAAACTTTCAGTGGAGAAGTTCTTTTAAGCATAATTTTAAATCCCCAAACCACGAAAAGACAGTCTCGAAAACTCTAGTACATTAAAGGCAGGAATCACAACCATAAGACATGTACTTGGCAAAAACAAATAAACTAGGCATAGTCAAAATGCAAAGGATTGGGGAGAAATGTTCCTATTCGTATCACAAATAGCTGATTTACTTGGTATATAAAGAGATACATCAGATAATGTGGTTAAGCTCCCTCAAACTCTTGTCGGATTGGCAAAAACAAAAAACAAATGGAAAATTTGTTAATATTCTCAATTAGTAGCCTGTAGACAACTGAGAATCACATATATTGCTAGTAGAGCTATGATCTGAAAAATTTCTATAGGAGAATATTCTACCAATATCGATCCAAATTACCAATGCTTATACCTTTTGGCCCACTGATGCTACATATAGGAATTTATCCTCTGAATATATTTACACATTAAAAAAAACAGTGTATGGGGGCGCCTGGGTGGCGCAGTCGGTTAAGCATCCGACTTCAGCCAGGTCACGATCTCGCGGTCCGTGAGTTCGAGCCCCGCGTCAGGCTCTGGGCTGATGGCTCAGAGCCTGGAGCCTGTTTCCGATTCTGTGTCTCCCTCTCTCTCTGCCCCTCCCCCGTTCATGCTCTGTCTCTCTCTGTCCCAAAAATAAATAAACGTTGAAAAAAAAATTAAAAAAAAAACAGTGTATGATTGTATTATTCATTGCAACATCTCTTTTAAATTTTTTTTAATGTTTATATTTATTTTTGAGACAGAGAGAGACAGAGAATAAGTGGGGGAGGGGCAGATCGAGAGGGAGACACAGTCTCCAGGCAGTCTCCAGGCTCTGAGCTGTCAGCACAGAGCCTGAAGTGGGGCTCGAACTTGTCAACTGTGGGATCATGACCTGAGCCGAAGTCGGACGCTTAAGCAACTGAGCCACCCAGGCGCCCCTGCAACATTGCTTTTAATAGCAAAACAAAAAATCCTGCATTTTCATTACAACAGAATGGAAAAATTAATTTGGATCCTTTTTTCCCCTATAAAAAGAAAGGAACTCTCCGTGTAGTAAGTGGAAATTTCTCCAGCGTGTGCAGTTAAGTTAATAAACCAAGATGCAGCAAGTTGGGGATCACATGCTACCCTTTGTGTCAAAAAAGCTGGAAACTGAGGTGACATCGTAATTTTTGTTTGTACGTTCATGATGTATATCTACAAGGATATACAAGAAAGAGTAATGGTGGTTAGCGGTTGGTCACCTCGTTGAAGGTGAAATGGATGATAATTTTATCAATACCAAGCAGAAGCACTGGCGACATTTCTCACTCCTCTCTTGGACTATTTGGTTTTGAACCACTTGAATATGTTCTTTCCAAAAATCGAGTGACTACTGTGAATATAAAAGTTACTATATGTCTTTGTATCTGGCTGCAGGGGAACCGTTCTGGATGGATCCCAGTGCGATTCGGTGATGAGTTTTTCCTTGTATGTTAATTTCTTAATAACTAATTATGCTTGAGAGCTCAATATCAATGATTTTAAAACAGTTGGCCTTGAACAACGTGGGGGGTTGGAGGTGCTGACTACTCCCTCCACCCATGCAGCTGAAAATCCACATAGAAGTTTTGAATCTCCAAAAACTTAAGTACTTATAGCCTAATGTTGACTGTAAGCCTTACTGATAACATACACAGTCTAGTAACACATATTTTGTATATGTATCACGTACTGTATTCTCATAATAAAGGAAGCTCAAGCAAAGAAGAGGTTACCAAGAAAATCATAAGGAAGAGAAAATACATTTACAGTGCTGTGCTGGATTTATTGAAAAAAATAATCCTTGTATAAGTGGATCCGTGCAGTTTTGTTTAAGAGTCGACTGTAGTTTAAATAGCAACGAAAATTGCTCTTTAGGAAATATGGCAAGAACTGTGTTATAAGTGCACATCGTTTATAGCACTGATATTATATGGGATAGATTATGGAATCAGTGTGGTTATAGGTTGTTTATGGTCTTATTAAATTTGAGATAGGAAAATTTATTGTTTGATTATATTTCTGGTTGACATTAATTAAAATTTTTTTTCAATGTTTATTTATTTATTTTTTTGGGGACAGAGAGAGACAGAGCACGAATTGGGGAGGGGCAGAGAGAGAGGGAGACACAGAATCGGAAACAGGCTCCAGGCTCTGAGCCATCAGCCCAGAGCCTGACGCGGGGCTCGAACTCACGGACCGCGAGATCGTGACCTGGCTGAAGTCGGATGCTTAACCGACTGCGCCACCCAGGCGCCCCTGGTTGACGTTAATTAGAGTGACCCCTGACCTACAAATAGAGATTCTTTTTACATTACATTACATTACATTACATTACATTACATTACATTACGGGGCTCCTGGGTGGCTCCGTCGGTTAAGCTTCTGATTTCAGCTCAGATCATGATCTCTCGGTTCATGAGTTCGAGCCCCACCTTGGGCTCTGTGCTGACAGCTCAGAGCCTGGAGCCTGTTTTCGATTCTGTGTCTCCCTCTCTCTCTGCCCCTCCCCTGCTCACACTGTGTCTTTCTCTCTCAAAAATAAACATTAAAATGTTTGCAATTAAAAAATTTTAGTTTGTATTTTTTTATTTTGTATTTTTTAAAGTTTTTACTTAAATTCCAGTTAGTTAACATACAGTGTCGTCTTAGCTTCAGGGGTACAATGTCGTGACTCAACACACACAGCCCCCCGGTGCCCATCACAAGCGCACCCCTAGGCTCCCATGGCTGAGCTGAGGTTTGTGGCAGCACCAGACACAGTGAGAAAAGACGTGTGCGCAGCTGGACAACCCAGGTGTCCCGTGGGGACACAGGTGTGGTG
This sequence comes from Prionailurus bengalensis, assembly GCF_016509475.1. Classification (NCBI taxonomy): domain Eukaryota; kingdom Metazoa; phylum Chordata; class Mammalia; order Carnivora; family Felidae; genus Prionailurus; species Prionailurus bengalensis. The sequence goes on along the minus strand of NC_057348.1, from coordinate 63,637,954 downwards.
CACCCATCACCGGTTCAACGGTCTGTGTGGACTCGCCGCCTAAGTCCAGGCAACGTTTTCCAATTTTCCTCGCTTTTGCTCTTTGATCCACGGTTCGTGTAAGGATGTGTTCTTTCATTTGCTCGTGGTTTCGGAGACCCCCATTCCCTTCTGACCTTGATTTCTCCCTCGATGCCACTGTGGTTGGAGAGCACGCTTTGTGTGATCTCTGTTCTTTCACATTTACGGATCCTTGTGTTTAGGTCTCGCAGAGGGTCCATGCTGGAGAATGTTCCAGGTGTGTCTGAGAGGCGCATCCCCCCGGCTGTTGCTGGGTGGGGTGTTCTGTAGACATCCGCCAGGTCTCCTTGGTTTACGGTGTGGTTCAGCCTTCTCCCTTCTTGTCCACTTGTGATTTATCATTTCTATGTGTCTGCCTCAAGAAATGATGGCATAGAAGAATCTAGCATTTCTACGATATTTGAAAAATAAGCCGTTGTGTATCACTGAGCCTTATCCCACCAGGAACCCTTTAAAAGACCAAACTGAAAGTATCAGGACTTTGGAAATACGGCATAACGTAGAAATTAGGCCGCCGAAATGGAAAAGCATCTGAAAATATGAATGTATGTTGTTTCTCTCAGTGTAGGATGGGTGTTTCCGGACTGTCCACTCCCCTGTTAGATAAAATAATGAGTTGTGCGTCAGTTTCACGGGTTCTATTGCTTTTTCCTTGTCCACCAGGCTTTTCTGTAGGAAATAACCCAGAACAGTTTTGGTTGATTTACACTCTCTCACAGATGCTTGCTGTTGTCTTTCCTCAGATAGCTGTGATTTTCACAACGGAGAATTCTATGTGGAGAGATGAATTCTGGAATGTTTGCAGCAGAGACATGATGCAGTCACCAAAACCCGTTTTCCTTTCTTCTCTGGCTTGCTTCCAGACTGGTGGTCTGCTAATTTTGCATCTCAGGGTCCCTTGACGCTTCGACAAATTGTTGGTGACCTTACGAATGCTTTTGTGTGCATGCCTTCTGTGCGTTGGTATTTGCTGCATGAGAAATTAGAGACATTTAAAATAGTTTATTTTAAAATAACAAAGATACCATGTTAACATAAGTAAACATAAATAACATATTTCTCTTGAAAAATAACTATATACCCCCCCCCCCAAAGAAAAGATGAGAAAAGTGGCATTAAATGTTTGGGAACCTCTGTAATGTCTAACTTAACATGGTGTAGCTGAGTTCACACACCTGTGTCTATATTCAATCTGTTGCAATCTGTTGTTTTGGCTGAAGTATATGGAAAAGAAATATGACTTCACACAGATACATAGTCGCCAAATGGAGTAGCAGTTTGATCAGCTTCTCGTTGTAGACATTAACTGTTGCTAAAATTATAGATATTCTTATTTGATTCTATAGTAAATCTGGACAAGAAGTAATTTCTTCTTTTTTTAAATGTTTATTTATTTTTTAGAGAGAGAGAGAGAGAGAGAGAGCGAGCATGGGAGGGGCAGAGAGAGGGAGACACAGAATCCTAAGCAGGCTCCAGGCTCTGAGCTGTCAGCACAGAGCTGGACATGGGGCTTGAACTCGTGCACAGTGAGATTATGACCTGAGCCAAAGATGCTTAACCAACTGAGCCACCCAGGTGCCCCAAGAAGTAATTTCTTAAAGGGTAAAAGTTAGTTGCAATCAGTTCCACATACAAGGATGCATTAAAATCCTTTTGTCTATCTTGTACTTTGGATAAATTTTTCATCCATGCATGATTTTTGGTGCATGAAGTATTGATCATTTGAAGAGAATTGGTTCACTTGTTTCTACAAATCTTCCTTTAACTGTTAGAAATGTAAAAGGCCCAAGGGGCGTACATTTTCACCAACCGCACAGTGTAAGAAAGGAGGAAACTCTAAATTTGTGGGGCTACGAGGCATGAAGAATAATGGACTGTAGACATTCTTCCCCCAAAACAAAATCGGGAGCTGATTAAGGAAACTCTCCCAATCCTGGGGAGGTAGATACCTCACGGGCTTGTGAGCACTGGTTCCCCACATGCTGACGGAGAGCACACTGGGTGCCCGGTGCCTGGTCTCCCCCGCATATTGCACATGTGTGACGATCACATAACAGACTTGGTCTTCAAGTTATCAAACCCTTTGGGAGCCGTCTGTACCTGAAGGTGGATGAACATGTACCAGACGTTGTGATGTTTGAGCTGGTTGTGGTACTGAGACGGGAACTGAACTCAGTATCTTCTGTGGGGTAAGAGTGAACGCTTCTTCATAGGAGAAAGAGAATGGAACGGATGTCCAGGCACAAGAAGAGTTGACTGTGGCAGAGACTGTTCTGGATTCCTCACATCCCGTTTCCTTTCCCCCCGAGTACAGAGTTGGGCTCCATTTTGGAATATTTCTTATAGTTACATGGGGTTATGTAGGAACTGACTGTGTGAAAGGGTTGCCATGAGGCCAGAAACATTAATATTGGCCCATTCTTTTTTAATTTATTTTTTTGTTTTAAAATTCATTTTTTGACTTTGAGAGAGACAGAGACAGTGTGAGTGGGGGAGGGGGAGAGAGAGGGAGAGAGAGAGAGAGAATCCCAAGCAGGATCTGCATGACATGGGGCTCAAACTCACAAACCATGATCATGACTGGAGCCGAAATCAAGAGTTGGACACTTAACCGGCTGAGCCACCCAGGTGCCCCAATATTGTGCCTTTCTTGAGTGAAATGGTATTCTGTTGTGTGAAATAACAGATTTATCTATTGTTGTTATGGTAACACTAGTCTTACTTAGCTAATATAATAGTATTCCCCTTTATTAAAAAAAAAAGTTTATTTAATTTGAGAAAGAGCAGGGAGGGGCAGAGAGAAAGAGAGAGAGAATCCCAAGCAGTCTCTGCACTGACAGATGCGGGGCTTGAACCCATGAACCGTGAGATCATGACCTGAGCCGTCATCAAGAGTCGGATGCTTAACCCACTGAGCCATCCCCGTATCCTGGTGTTCCATTTTTTGAAGCTTATGATCTGCTTATTTCATAGTTTCTGTGAGCCATAGGGTGGCTGATTTGATAGCAGTTCAGTGAAACATGTCGTGGGGAAGTGTTTGATTACTAGCCCAGTGCCACCCAGAGTAGGACACAGCAGCTGAAAGCCTAGTGAAAATATCTTTATTAGATTGTGATGGTGTCAGAGGAATGCTCATGATTCCATAAAAATCATCCAAAGGAAAGAACATTTGCAGCTATAACATCATCAAAAATAACGACCTTTTCTAGAAAAGACACTAGGGCTATCTACATTCAGTAACTTCAGAAATATAAGCTGCTTTCTGTTTCCCCGTTTGGTCATCTCATAATTTTGAGCCTATGTGATTTCTGTATGTTTGCTCAATCCTTATGCATGGGGGGTTGATCATATCCAATAATATCACCTTAAATCCAGTGAGGACTATCCCTTAGCATTAAGAGTCCGGGGACGATTTACTTCTATGGGTGCCCTTTGAGCTGAATCAGTATCTCTATTACAACAGGCGTCTCTGGTTAGATTTTACTTTTTTTGAGAGAGAGAGAGAGAGAGAGAGAGAGAGAGAGAGAGAAATCACATAACAGGACAGAGGGGCAGAGGGAGACAGAGAATCTTAAGCAGGCTCCATGCTCAGTGCAGAGCCAGATGGGGGGCTTGAACCCATGACCTTGGGATCATGACCTGAGCCAAAATCGAGAGTCAGACACTCAACCAACTGAGCCACCCAACTGCCCCTCTACTTAGATTTTGAAGTCAACTCTTAGAAATGAATTGGTCACTCTAACCATAAAGTGTCAAATTTAATAATCTATGTATAGAAAATCATCTGAAATAATCCAGTGATTGGTGTTTAGGCATGTGAGGAAAATTCTCTACTTGAAAGTATTTCATAAAGGAAAACAAGGCTATCAAGTGGCTGTTATTGATTTTCGATTTGATTAGAGAGTACTTTATGTACCAGATAAATAAACAGAAAAAGAAGGTCTTGAAAGGGAGACCTCAACTAACTAACTAAATTGGATTTGGAAGCAATTAAAGAGTAGAATTAAGCTTGCAGAAAGGTTAATCAGTAATACTTAAGATAAAATTGAGAAACAGTGGATCAAAACAATTTTAGAAAATAAAATGAAATCGAAAATAGAATAATGTAACTTAATGTAGGAAAGAAGGGGGCTCCTGATGACAATGAATGAAGCAAATGGTAATACTGTATATTATGAAAGGTAAACCAGGAGAAAACAAATAAGAAAGCCTCCAGCATTTCCTAATAAGAGGATGTATCCTTGGGGGGCCTGGGTGGCTCAGTCAGTTAAGCATCCAACTCTTGATTTTGGTCAGGTCATGATCTCACATTCGTGAGTTCAAACCCTGGGTTGGGGCTCTGCTCTGAGAGCATAAGCCTGCTTGGGATTCTCTCTCTCCCTCCCTCTCTTCCACTCTCTCTGCCATTTCCATGTTCATGCACACATGCACATTATCTCTCTCTCTCTCTGTCTCTCTCCCTCTCTCTCCCCCACCAACATAAATAAATAAATCAAAAAAAAAAAAAGAAAGAAAACTCATCCATTTCTTCAATGAATGCAAAAATTTTATGTAATGAAGAAACATGCCATCTTCAACAATGAAATGCAGAAGGGATTGTGATATGTCCAAACAATGGAAAATCATAAAGTGATAAATAATGAACGCCCCATACCCCAGGTGTAATTGAGGGAACAGAGCCAGACATAAAGAAATAAGTATTTTGTAATTTTATTCACGTGAAGACATTATCCTTAGGACCAGAGGATTTCTTTATTTTTCCATTTTTGTATGTGAATACTTTTTATCATGTCCTATACTTATGCCTCAATAGGTGGTCTGTGCTAATGTTCTTGACTGTCATCAAAACATCATTACTCACTTGGCTTTTGTTTTTTTCTCCTTATAAACTTCTCAAAAATAGGAGTAGCCTGTGGAAAGTACTGGACTGATGTCAGGAGGATTGAACTGCTAGACTTCTCTCCATCCTACTAGCATTGTGTAATCTTGGGAATATCATGTAGTTTCTTTGGAGATCAGCTTCCTTGTTGGCATGCCAGGTAGTCGTTGACAGATTAAAAGCAATGACGTCCAACTCCTGGGCCAACATAATTGCAACTATATAATTTGATTTAAATAACAGGGGTGCCTGGGTGGCTCAGTCGGTGAGCGTCCGACTTCGGCTCGGGTCATGATCTCACGATTCGTGAGCTCGAGTCCCCACGTCGGGCTCTGTGCTGACAGCTCGGAGCCCGGAGCCTGCTTCGGATTCTGTGTCTCTCTCTCTCTCTCTCTCTGCCCCTCCCCTGGGCAGCTCTGTCTCTCCCTCTCTGAAAAATAAATAAACATTAAAAAAATATAACAGTATAGCACTGTTTTCTTTCCTAATTAGACAGGTGTTAACCTGATCCTTCACTGACTTAACTGCTTCAAAACTTTCGATACGTAGCGGATAGTCTTACAAAGCTCCAGAGCAAATGATGATATGACTATAACCTATCAATAACAAGGAAATGCTTGTTTGCATCAAGCAGATACTGTGAATAGCACACATTTGTAAATATAAACCAGAGTTAACACTGTGGCTGGTGGTCTCTTCCAAACTAAAATGTACACATTCCTGAAGCAAATGGGAACTGTAGCAGCTGTAAACGCTGGACTTGCCAATTTGACAGTTGTTTGGAGACTGCAAATTAGTGGTGCTTGTGCTGTGCTTGGAAGCCATTTTTGCCAAAGAAAATAGGAAGCAATTTTACACGAACATGGATTTTAAAGCAAGTGCATAGGTTTGGAGAGCACGCAGGTCAGAGGTTTGCATCAAACTGACACTTTGGATAACGAGCATCGTGGGGAAACTTGGTGTCACTTGTCTCTTGGAAACTGTGACCAGGCTTTGACCTTAGAGGAGCAAAAAGAAAATTTCTTTTCTAACAAAATTGGGTATATAAGCGTGTGGCGTGGAGAAGCAAGATCTCAAAAAGGGCGAATTCCCCTAGCAGTGGATGAGTTATGTGCTCCTTTTATACCTTTTTAAGACTGTAGGAGTAACAAAGAAAAAAAATCAAATCAAATTCCCATTTCTCAGAGAAAGAGTTATGATTTATTTTTACAAAATTCAAAGCTTTTTGCAGAGTAATTCTCCATTCTGCTTTTCTTTATTTAATATTCAGTCATACGAATTTCCCAGGGCACCTGGGTGGCTCAGTCGGTTGAGCGTCCGACTTCAGCTCAGGTCATGATCTTGCAGTTCGTGGGTTCGAGCCCCGTGTCGGGCTCTGTGCTTATGGCTCAAAGCCTGGAGCCTGCTTTGGATTCTGTGTCTCCCTCTCTCTCAGCCCCTTCCCTGCTCACGCTCTGTCTCTCTCTGTCTTCCAAAAATAAAAACAAACATTAAAAAAACTTTAATCATTTGAATTTCCCTACATCATTACTTTTTTTTTTAAGTTACATTTGGTGATTGCACTTTGTGGGTCCACTCTAGTTTCTTTGATCATGATTCTGTGTTGGAGATTCCACTTTTCACTCTTATTTGCACAAGTGTGGTGAATATATAAATCTCTGCCTGTGTTTTTGATAGTTGTCTTAACATTTTTGCTGGAAACAAAACTATGGACCCAAAGGATGTCCTAACTTTAAGGTTCTGTAAACGTATTTTGAAATTGCTTTCTAGAAAATATTTTATCACTTGTATCCACAACAGTTGTCAACTCTTTATTCATCATTAAGTTCTTATGGATTCATACATTTGAACAATGACATGATTCCTTGACACTCTGACCTTAACATGGACTAGAGGGATTGTCTCTTATATTCTGATTTCCCTCAACTGCCCTCGGGAGGTGAGAAGCCCAGGGATACAAGGTCATGCCAATGCCTGCGGATAAGCAAAGTTTACTGGTCAAAGCACCTTCAAGAATTTGCTTTGGCCAGTTTGGGAATTTGCTCCAAGTAGTGGGGCCTGTCTGCTTCTTTGGAGTGCAAATAATTAGAATCTACTGGTCTACCAGTTGAAATATTTATTTCTCTGGAGATATTTCAAATTTTTGTTTTTTAATGTTTATTTGTTTTTAGAGAGCAAGAGAGACAGAGTGTGAGCTGGGGAGGGGCAGAGAGAGACTCTGGAGACACAGAATTGGAAGCAGGCTCCAGGCTCTGAGCTGTCAGCACAGAGGATCGTTTTTTTTTTTTTTTTCTGGAAGCATTTTGTTTTCCTTGATTGTGTCTTCCTGTCAATTGAGTTCCCAGGACCCTGGCTGGAGCACTGGAAAATCTCATAACATTTGTTGACTGGAGGGATGGCTGTATCACTGAATGCTTACAAGAGTTTTACCCGGGTGAGAGTAGGTACCAGTTGAGGTTCAGGACAGGGAGCCAGTTTATTAGGTCCTTTTAGGCTAGGTTCTTTCCTCCTAAGTTATTTCAACAAAGGAGCATTATCTAATTCATATTCGATTTCATTTTTTCCAACCACTTTTGGGGTTGAATTGATTAGGCCATCAGTCTATAGAAGGGGGTTCAAGACTTGGAATACAAGGAGTAATGTAATTAAAGCATAAAATGGGGACACCTTCATGGGGTTGATAACCTTTAAATATAATTCAATGTAATAAGATACATAATCACTTTTATTTCAGGGGACAGAAGTCATTTTAGCATTCCCAACTAGGAAGGATTTTTCCTCCTCCCCTCATACTTTCTTGGCACCTAAGAGCTATCACTTTGAACCCTTTGTGTCAAATTCTCCCGGGCGCTGATTGTATATCAGACAAGTATTTATTTGCTTTTTTACTCATTGTTTTTGTCTTTTTTAGTTAAAAAAAATGTTTATATTTCATTTTAGTTCATTTATTTTTTTTAAATGTTCATTTATTTTGAGAGAGAAAGAGAGAGAGAGAGAGAGCAGAGGAGGGGCAGAGACAGAGAGAGAGAGAGAGCATCTGAACTGTCAGCACAGAGCCCAAAGCAGGGCTCGAACCAACGGACCATGAGATCATGACCTGAGCCGAAATCAAGAATCAGACGCTTAACCAACTGAGCCACCAGAACGCCCCTTAAAAAATGTTTATGTTTTAAAAATAAATGGCCAGCCAACTGAAAACCTATTCTTTAACTCCAATTTTCTCTTCTTTAAAGTTAAACATAAAGTTACTGATGGACTATTTTATTTATTTATCTATTTTTGACAATTTTAAATGACTCCGCACCCCACAGATTTTCCCTCTATTCCTGCTTATTTCCCAGCTTGTATCAACAGGTCCCGGCCTTACTCCTTTTACCAAGAAATGCAAAATATATTTCCGTCGTGGCTCTTAAGGGCTCCAGTGGTCAAAATGAGGGCAAGAAAGTCTTTAGAATAGCTAATTAAGTTGAATTAAAAGAAATCCCTGCCACTGCTGTTTGATGGGGACAGGAATCCATTCCTATGTTCCTGGTAATCAGATCTGCTGGACGAATCCTTGTATTCATCCTCCTGAGTCTATCCACCTTACGATTTGAATAAAGAACATCCATTCTAATAGAAGACGAAGTGATTTGATGATGAAACATCCTGTGTTCCCACTGGACAGAGGACCACAGTCGCACTGGTGCAGCTGGCATTTGGCAACTGGGGGGCGGAAATCCGTTCTTCTTGCCTGAGAATTCCACCTGTGTGTCAGGTCCTCCCTGTTGGTGGTGCTCCCTCGGTCACCACAGAGGTTACGACTTCCGGGGGGGGGGGGCGTCTTCACACTGAATGGATTTGTGACCTTCAGATTTGGTAGCGCTTGAGCCTGTGGCCCTTTTGTGTTTCTTTTTTTCAACGTTTTTTTATTTATTTTTGGGACAGTGTGTTTCAACTCTTTTATGAGAAACCCCTTTTTGTCGTTCTGAACTTTCAAATAGAGCAACCTATCCACAGACTTATAAAATACGTAGTATTTAGCAGTTTATAATATGTGCGAGGGTCCCTTGCTTCTCTCTTCCCCGTCCTCTTTCTTTCCATTCAAGGGTCTTAATTTTGAACATATTTTTTCCAGATTCCTCTGGAAGCCGATTCTATATCTGAAAAGTACTTATTTAATTGTTGATTGACTGCTTGATTGACTTTGCACATGTATGGTGACTTCCTGCCAGGGCGTCAAGGGCCACTAGTACATCTTGGGGTGAATTAACACGCACCCCTTCTTACCATGTATACATGTGTGGTGCCAGACCTCACTAAGGGATTGGAATTCAGCTCCCGCTCAGCCCCACTGGGTGACCCTCTGTGTACAGGCCACAACCACAACAGGTGCATGTGGCACCCTTGCTCCTGACTCTAACAGACCAGGACTGGACCTTCCTGTCATCAGCGCCCCCACCTCCATCATCTTGCTTGTCCCTGACTGTCACTCCCAGGCCTGGGTCTGATAGACGGGTGACGTTCTCCTGTTAATTTCTGCTGACTTTGGCCCATCCAGCTTCTGTGTTAGTCTTCATGCCTGGATTAGGTTGACCCAGTCTTTTTTGAGTATTTAAACCTAACGTGCACCCAACATTTCATCTTGGAACTTCTCTGCACCCGCTAACAACTCAAAGAAATGCTTCCTTTAAAAATGGCAAGATGTAAGTCCGAAAGCCTGCTGGTATATGGCTTCCAGGAAGTAATTTGTATCGAGTCAAACTTAGCGATGTGCCCAACATAGTCATCTGAGTCATGGATTTTGCCAGGTTTATGGTATAGGTATTAAAATAAAACTCTGTGTTATGCTGCTCAGGTTTAATTTATGACTCATGACCAGAAGTTGCATTGGATGAATGTATGTTAACAAGAGCTCAGCAGATGTTAAAAATAAGTCATCCTTGTAAAATATAAAATTTCCTCTGATCTGGCCCCAAACCCAATTAAGCAGGGTTATATTATGGACAATCAAAAAAAAAAAAAAAAAAAAGAAACACTAAGGGCAGCTGGGTGGCTCAGTCGGTTAAGTGTCAGACTCTTGATTTCGGCTCAGGTCATAATCTCATTCATGGTCGTGGGATTGAGCCCCATGTCGGGCTCCGTGCCGTCTGCACGGAGCCTGCTTGGTATGGTTTGTCTCCCTTTCTCTCTACCCTCCCCTGCTTGCTTTCTCACTCCCAAAATAAATAAACTTAACAAAAAAAGAAAACGAAACACTGAAACTAATATGTGGCTGGAGATCAGTGGATCCTGAAAACAACCTTTGGGAGTATTTGATTCATTTGAACAATAAGTACCATTCACAATTCTCCAGAGTCCAGGCAGTGAAGAGACATACTGTGCCTTGTAAGTTTGCAGTCTTTGGTAGTGGACCAGATGGGATCCACTTAAGTTGCTCTAATACATTTATTTTCCATCATTACAACAGACAATCTCATAGAAACCCAAAATAACGGTGGCCGACATTTACTGCGCACTGATGCTTGCTATGTGGTCTTCCCAAGCTTTTGTATGTATTGGCTCATTTAAGAAGTTCAGACCAGCCATGCCACAAGAAAATTGGGATCTGAAACCCTCTTTTGTAATAATTTTTAGGGGCCACATAATCTCTTTCGGGTCCGTTCCTCAATAATTCCCCTCACCCATTTCCTCTCTTTGAACATGTTCAGAGATGACCTCTAAGGAGTCTGACTGGCTTAGTTAGCTTTGCGATTATTCTTTATGAGTCAGATGTTGTCCTGTGTCCACTCAGCTGTGGTGATATCAGCACGGGTCATGAGGTACAAACATTGCTGGAGGCCATCCCGACATGATTCCAGATGTAGAGAATGGGCTGTCAGGTGCTCAGTTCACATCTGGGGACCGACTGATGAAGGGAGGGGCTTGCAACAGGGAGGTGGGCCTGAGCCCTGTTGGGTTTTGTGGCCAAGATGTGTGCACAGCGAGCGCTGCTGAGAGGCGGGAAGCCAGGGGCGGGAGCGAAGGAGGACGTCTCAGCCCGCTGCCCGGATGCCTTAGCTTCCTGGTGATTCTCCCTGTGAACGTTTCCCAGTATTCTCATCATCGCAGTGGAAGTTCATCCTTCTACACCACAGACAAAATTACCCTCCATTCGTGTAAGTTGAACATGTGGATTTATTGCTAAAAATTCATCCAGCAATCCTATGGCTCCCAGGGCCCGAGTTTGTGGGATACCTGGCACACTGGTAACTGGGAGCCGGTGTTGAGAACTCGGGTGGAACTCAGCCCGGCAGGTGAACCACCTGCATGGTTGCCCAAGAAGGAACGGAGCACAGTCGTGGAAATTTACCAATGGCGACATGGCGCCTGGGGGCTGCTCTCACTGCAGCAAACGAATGCCCTCGCGCACTAAGCCTCCCCTCCTCTTTCCACTGATCGGGCCTTGACATGTTGCACGAGCCCACCAGCCCACCAGCTTTCTGAGAGGCCCTTGTTCTTTCTTTCGTTCTGTCCTTCATTTACGTTCTTTTGTAGAACTTAAATATGCTCTTCTGCATCCTGCTTACCAGCCTGCAGAGTCCTCCTTCCTCATGGAGACTTGTCTTTGTGACTCTTTAGTCTCGGGCAGGTCCCTGAAGGGTTCCCCTGTCCCAGCTGCCGTGGCCAGTCCCTCCTTCTCCTGGCGTCCCCAGCACTGGGGATGTATCAGGTATAGTGCTTACCTGCTGCTCTACAGCTATGCACCTGTCCTTCCCATCTCTACTGTGAACGTCCCATAGATGGTGTCCATGGGGGTTGCTATAACCAAATACCATCAACCAGACAGTTGAAACAGCTGTTTTGGAGGCCAGAAGTCCAAGCAAGGCTCCAGCAGATTTGGTGTCTGGTGAGAACCTTCTGGTTCATAGATGGCCGGCTATTTGCTGTGTCCTGCCATAGTGGTAAAGAGGTAAAGAGCTCTCTGGGGGATCTCTGGGACTCCACCGTCATGACTTAATCACCTCCAAATGCCAGCACCCTGGGGACTGGGTTTCAGCATGTGAGTTTTGAGGGGGCACAAATATTCAGTCTATAGCAGATGGAGGGCATTTTCTTTCCTCTCTGTTTCCTTAGAGAATAGCATCGCCTTCAGCTGCATATAGACTTCATGGTATGTTTTCCATACAGACGCCCAGGTGGTGGGGTGTCCAGACCCATATTGGTACTTCCAGCCCTCCAGCCTCCTTCCTGACTCACCTCGACTGCCCCTGAATTCTGGCCACAGTCAGCCTGCAGATTCTGGACCATGTGAGGATGTCCTAAACACTCTGGGAATACCCTTGTTCAGCCGGTGACACCGTCATGATGATCTACCCACCTTTTAGCTCTGTCAGGGGTGATCAGGTGTCCTGATCTGTCCAGGGCTTCCCTGGTTTCGAGACTAATAGGACCGAAGAAACATTGTGGTTCTGGGGCAAACCCAGACGTGTGTCACCCTCAATTATTATTTTTTTAAGTTAACGTATTTACTTTGAGAGAGAGAGAGAGAGAGAGCATGAGGAGGAGAGGAGCAGAGAGAGAGAGGGAGAGAGAGAATCCCAAACAGGCTCCATGCTGTCAGCGCAGAGCCCGACGTGGTGCTCAAACAAATGAACCGTGACATCATGACCCTAGCCAAAATCAAGAGCCAGACGCTTCATTGACTGAGCTGCTCAGGTGCCCCGGTCACCCTCAGTTATGTTGTGCGTTTTTCCATGGCATGGGCTCCGTCTCCCTCATTTCTAATCTCTGCGAGTAGAGTGGCACTAAGGCAGAGGAAATGCTCAGTGAATGTTTGCAGAAAGAAAGAGTGAATGGATTAATTGCAAAAGGCTGAACATCAGCGAGGAAAAACAAACACACAAACGATGCAAGCTGCTGACTATGGGGGAGGCTTTCCCTGCAGCCCCCAGCGCAGCTGGGGCTGGCGCTGGGACCCAGAGGCATGCATTTCGACGCTAATGACTAGATGGCGGTGTACGATTCCCAGGGAACGGGGAGCATGATGCTGAGTAAGCTGCCCACTTTTGAATCTATTGCATTTTAAGTGGGAAGCCAGAGGACAGAGCAAGATGCTCTGAGGACACAGGCTAAGCCTGCTTCCAGCTCCTAGTTGACTGTGTAACTCACTCCTTGCCTGCTATCGATTTCGTTTATGTCACTCCCAGATTTGTGGCCATATCCTTTCAACAGATAGTTTGCAATTCAGCCGTGGGCCTTGTAACCATAAACATCTCTATTTCATCGTCGATTTTTCCAGCCTCTTGGTTCGGGCTATGGATCCGACAACACAGTGTGTTATGGGAGGGGTTTGAGGATAATGCCTCGCCATGCCTGGACCCATCTGCACAACGGTATGTCATTTCCACCATTTGCCAGATGAACGGTTTGCCGGATTGTCTCCTGGTGCTTGTTCTGTGCAAGAAGCCGTCTTTGGCTGTGTCCCCCTCTCCTGGGATCATCAAACAGTTAAGCGCTCCTGGCCCAGGCCGGATGGGGATCTCAGCCACCCAGATGAGCTGTGGGGGAGCACGGAGCCCTAGGGGCAGGGTCCTAGAGGTGGTGTGGGAGGCAAACATCAGCTCAGGAAAGCACGCGATGAAGTCATGTGTCTGAGGTGCCTGGCGGAGGATGAATCTAGAATGGGGAGATCGGGGGGGGGATTAGGGAAAGAATGTGCAAGTGGGGAGGTGGGGCACGGAAGGTGGGAAGCGGGACCTGGAGAGACTCCCTGAGCTGAAGACAGGAGTCCGAATAGTCGTTCCTCCCAGCCAGGCAGTCAGAGGATGCCAGCTTCAGTTCCGTCTCAAACCCTTTGGCAAACCACCGACTGTCATTAAGCCTCAGTTCCTCAGCTATAAAATGAGGCTGAGAATCATGCATTTCTGGCTGTGCGGGGGATAATTAAATGGCATGATGTGTGCAGGCCGAGGAGCACCAGCTTGGTGGTGTTTGTGTGCCGTGGCTCCTTCAAGAACCTCTTTGGCTGACTTCTCCACTTAGGGGCTTAGAAACGTACTTTGCACCTGCAAAGAGGTTCCTACTGCAAAGCACACCGGTTTCCTGCTCTCGGGGGCCGGCAGCTCAGGAGGCAGGGTAAGAAAAATATGCAATGAAAGCTAACACGTGTGAACCGCCAGTCGCTAAAAGTACAGCTAAAATACCATGGGATTTCAGAGGGAGAGATTTTCTTTTGTGTTCCAGCTGGTGAGGTCCGTGGGGGGTCTCTGGAGAGCTAATAATTGGACCAGGGGTTCTCAACTTGGCCGGCACGGGTGGAACTCTTTGATGTTAAAGATGTCTGCCCCCCACCTCGGCTCCCCCCCCGCCCCGACACCACGGTGGAGGTGGTGTCGTGGGCCAAAGAAACAGGGCTCCCACATGGCTCTGTGGCCCGCTGGGAATGACAACATGGGTTGGGCCACATGGAAAAGAGGCAGGAAAAGGGCTCTGGTGGGACTTTGAGGGCATTCACAGCCAAGAGCTAGTGGCTGGGTTTGGGTGCAGGTAACTGGCAGTTAGGGAGAAGGACGTGTAGGTCGGGGCCAGACTTCGGCCTCTGTGAAAGTTGTGCAAAGGGGTGTGAATACCCACTGGTGGTCTTTGAGCAGGGGAGTCATCTCTTAGACCCCAACCTTTAGAAAGTCCCACCTGGAAGCAGAGAGTACATTTTCGAGGCTTTGGCCATGTTGCAGGTGAGGCACGAAGAAGGTATTAGTGGGGGGTGGATGCAGGAACCAGAGGTCCTTTTGCAGAAGCGGTTTGGACAAGCTCTTACTTGTCCATTCAAATCACAGATTTCAACTGTAGCTTAGCCAGCCTTCGGCAGGCTGGGGGCCTCTGCATGCTTAGAATAGCACAAAGTGATCATCTCACAGTTCTGAGGTTAAAAGCCTGAAATAGGTCTTACCTGACTCACATCAAGGTGTTGGCAGGGCCACATTCCTTCCGGAGGTTCCTAGGGGAGCCTGGTTGCCTTCCTTTCCCCAGCTTCCAGAAGCTGACTCCACCTTCAAAGTCAGCAATGGCTGCTTGAGTGCTTCTCATGCTGGGTCACTCTGAGGCTGACTCTTCTGTCTCTCCCCTTCCCACTTAAAGGATCCTTGAATTACACTGGCCCCACCAGGATAACGCTGGATCATCTTGTCCCACGGTCAACTGATAGGCAACCTTAATTCCATCTGCTATCAAGCTTCACCCTTGCCAGGCTACATGATTCACAGGCTCCACAGGTTAGGAAGGGGTTATCTTTGGTGATGGTGGCAGGGAGGGCAGGCATTATTCTGCCTCCCACATACAGTACCGAGGGAAGTCAGATAAACAGATAAACAAAAGAAGCAAAATATATGCATTGCTGTGCACATATGCATCTATGTACACCCATAATTTTACACTGAGGAATGTGACAGTCACCAGTAGCAGAGAAGATGTGATGGAGAATAAAATCGAGACCCAGAGACAGTCAGTCTACTGGAAGAGATGATAGCCATGTCGAGGACAGAGGAGAAATCTGTTCCCAGGATGGAGGCAGAACCTTCCACCTCATGGTGTTGCCCAGGGCATGGCTTGGGAAGCCAGAACTTCTCATGTGAGCACTCCTGGGCAATCAACTTAGACTCTCTGCTCCTCCAGTTTCTCGTCTCTGGAAAAATAGACTAATGATTTATCTATACACGATTGTTTTGAGGACTGAATGATGTAGCATGTTTTACAAAACAGCTAGTGTCTCTGCTGACTCCCCAATACCCAGACTAAGAGCTTCTGCACAGAGAAGGTCGTCAGTAAATACTTGCCGAATAAAAGAATTCATATTGATTTTTCTGCTGGCTCAACAGGGATATTACTTTTGGATATTTTTCAGTGTATTTTCACGTTCTGACTTTTTTTGTTTTGTTTTTGTGTTTTGGGCCCGGGAGACTTCACGCTCATTAGAGAGAAGACATACCTGTTAAATCAATGAACTAGTTTCTCCAGTTTGACTGTCAAGTAGATTTTTTGTTTGTGTGAACCTATATCAGGATAGTCCGATTGTAAATCGGGCTTTGGGGGGGACACACAAGAGCTGTGGTACAAGGAGGGAGAGAGGAGTTCTTGAGGCCGCCGAGCATCCAAGAATGGGAGCTGGAGGCTGCATAGCACAGCGCCCCTTGCCGAAGTACAGAGTGTTGCACCCGAGCTGCAAGAGAGTGAGCCTTGCTGCTTCCCAGCGGGAGGTGGAGGGGGTGCAGTGCAGGCTCTGGGCCTCCGGGCCCACCCCTGAAGCTGTGCAAGGTGGCAGGGAGGAAGGGGACAAGCCCCTTCTGAAAGCCTCGTTTTTCATCCACTACTTGGGATTGTGCCTCGGCAGGTGGATGGGTTTTAGAGACAGAGAGATTGATGGCACAGATGATACAGCCATTCGGATCGAAGGGGCCTTGGTGCAAGTGCCCGATGCGGGCAGTTCAGGGCAACACTCCTCAAACTTGAGGGAACATCCGCATCTCCCTGAGCGTGCTCCAAACCCTTTAATACGCAGATGGTTGCGCCCCGCGCAGTTTCTGAATCTGGGTGGGGTGGAAGAATTCGCTCTTCTGACAGCTTCTCAGATGCTGCTGGGGCTGGTGTTCTGGCAACCACTTCTGGGAGCCGATGCCGTGAGTGAACACTGCAGGGAACCGTTGGCACTTCTGGCAGCAGCTGGTGTCCCTTCAGATCCCTTGGCTTCCCGTGTCAGCCAAAGGACCTGGAAGTCCTCATGTGCTTCATCAGACGTGCTGAGAATGCCGTGGCCCAGCCAGCCTTGGGCTTAGGATTAAGGGGACTCCGCAGGCACAGGGTTTGAGGGTGGATCCTGCAGGCAGTCATCCCAAGAAGGGACACTGCTCAAGGAGCAGAAAACCAAGTGAGAGGGCATTTTAAGCAAAGAATCTGAGATTTAGCTAAGAAAGGTGTTTCCATTTTGTAAACCGGCCTCAGCTTCGTGACGGGTACCAAAACGTGTTGAACTTTATGTTTTACACACACTTCCGTAGATGGGAAATTATGTGGACAGTGGGTCATAAATGAAATGTAAAAACAAACATTTTCACTGTACATAGTTTGAGTACACTACCTGTAAATTTGGGGTCTCAATGCTTTTCTTCACTTGTTATCTTCTTCTGCGCCTTTGATTGTAAGCTCTTTGAGGACAGGGGCTTGTCTCGTCTTACTCATCTCAGTGCCCCGTCCAGTTTGGTGCTAAGCGCTCAGCAGATATTTGATAAATGAATACATAAACCAAAGAAGGATCGAAGTGTGGTAGCAATGGCCAACAATGATATGAAGGGGTGTAAAGACACGGTAAACAGTCTTTAATTTTTTTCCCAGTAAAATCAAAGTTACGTAGACAGGGTGATATTATAATGTTAACAGTGAGACCCAGAACTCAGTATGTTCCCAATTTGCAAAGGGAGTACTCTGAGAAAAGCACATCAAATGGAGGCAGTAACTCTGAGAAGGGGGTTTGAGGTCATGTTTATTTTCTTTTTTATGCTCTTCTGTTTTTCCTAAATTCACCTACTTAGTGCTGGCACAGGCTCTTGGAAGAAAAAATGCGATGCAAGTAAGTGCACATGAATATTGGCCAACATGCCCCTATTAAAGAAACATTACTGTAAATGAAAGTTATTGCTTTAAGGAATGTAGCCACGAGAGCCGCAGTGATCAGAGCATGGGAAAGTGGGAATATAATTTAAAGGACCCAGCAAACCGTGGCTGCATTACACGAGCCAACGCCGGGGATGCGAAATAAAAGAGTTCCAAGTGTTGTTCTTGTCAACCGGAGAGGCCCTGCCTCCCCCAGTCCTGGCACGTCAGGGTGCAGGAAGCTGACAATGCGGGTGGGTGTCCAGGGTAATCGTGGAGGGATCACCTCATCCACAGTCATGATCTTCCCATCTCAAACACAGACGGGGTGTCCTCTCTGTGGCTGGTGCGGAGGGAATGGATGTAGCAACTCTTTAGAGACTTCCTCTTGCTTTCCTTACAGAGGCATGGGCACGTTGCAAATATAGATAGGAATGTATGCTATATAGATGTGATACAGATGTACCTATGGCTCTCGATACAGATGCGGATGTGGATGTAGGTACAGATGCGGATGTCGACATAGACGCAGATGAACATGTGAATCTAGATAGAGATGTAGAGAGTACATGCGGGTCTAGATGTGGAGTGCACGAGGGTCTAGATATCCCATGATCTGTCCTGGTGATGCGTCTCCCTCCTCCTCTCCCTGCTCTTGAATTACATTTTTTTTCTGTTTTGCGCAAACGCCATGCTATCTCTTGTCTGCTTGCTTTTTCTTATACTGTTTCCTCCTCCTGGAAGACCCTTCTCTTCGTGTACAGGCCAGCCTCTTCAAGAATGCACGCATGAGTCAGGGAAACTTTCCTATGCTCTTGGAGCAGATGGGGCGGTGCCCTCTTCAGGGTCACGGGTCCTGGCATTTTTCTCTGCCTTGGCACATGTCACATAGGGAGATCATGCCTTTTTGGTTAGGAGGGACGTAGAAGAACATAGTAAAGTATTTCTCGAACCGGGGTCCCAGTGTCTGGACATTGATAACTTCCACCTGATCACAGCCAGGAGATTTTAGTGGCCACATGTGGATTTGTGTTTATGTTGAATAGGTGCCATTGAATTCTTTCACTGTCCCCAGCTGATGGGAGAAGCACGAGGTGGATTAACTCGTGAGTGATGTGCTTTCGCCCGGTGGTGGCCAGATGGCACCATGACACGCCACAGTAATGCATTTCACGGTCGCTGGGATACAGGAAAATGGTAGGAGGCCTGAGTCATGGCAGGTGCTTGGCTCACAGATATACAGTTGCAATTTACTATTCCCAAACCACATCCCTGCCTCATTTACCTATTATATTACCTTGGTGATGTGGTTCGTGTATTACTTGTAGATGTGTTCCATGTGATATTTTCATGGGACCTAAAGGAATTTATACTTGGCGTTACGTCTTTAGATGATGAATATTATTACAAAATGAGTCACGCTTTGAGGAGGAGGCTGTGGGAGAGCCTCTCTTTGCCCGTCAAAGAAACGTTTGGGAAACACAGACCAGGTGGTCGGTCAAGCACGTGGGCTCCGCAATTAAGTGTTCGCCTCTTGATTTTGGCTCAGGTCACGATCTCGCAGTTCATGCGTTCATGTTCTGCATCTGGCTCTGTGCTGAGGGGACAGAACCTGCTTGGGATTCTCTTTCTCTGTCTCTCTGCCCCTCCCCTGCTCTCTCTTTCAAAATACATAAATAAACTTAAAGAAGAAGATTAAATGTGATAATCCCTGTAAAGCGTGTAGTACAGGGAAGTTGCACTGGTTAAAAACTGGTTAAAACGAAATCCATGTGATTATTCCCATTATGAATCAACTTCCAGGTGGGTGCATAGTGTAAACAATTCATTAAGGTACAAGCTTTTTCTTCTCTGTAGTTCTTCAAAAAGAGGCCTCCTGCATAAGGGTTTAGGTGGTTCTTGAGTCAGTCTGGGATGAACCAGAAACTATGTCAACAGCTCTGTCTTTCAACCCTTGGACCTTTCACTGAAGCCACCAGCGCCATCTGGAACCCAAAATGGATTGCAGAATCTCCTTTGCTGCTCATCAGACCCAGTCCTTTTCTTCGAGAAAATGCTTCTTTTGCTTTAGGGGTGGCTGCCCGGTGCGTCCCTAAATCCTAGCTTGACTTAAACCCGTCCCCACCCACACTCTCTGTATTAAGTCAGCGTTTCTCACTGTAGATTTTTGTGTTAATCCCCACATTCACCAGGCCTGTGGGCTCCTACTCGGGGCAGAACGTGTTGTATCAACTTGCTTCCACCAGTGTGCCGCCCAGGGAGTTGTCCTCACCCTATCCTAGTTCCGTGGACAAAGCTTCTAAGTGATGAATGTACGTCCACGAGACCTTTTGCTGTTTTCTGATGCACGGAGCCTCTTGGCACCCAAATGCTATCCAGACTTGTCCAACTTGGAGGTTCCTTCCACTTGTTGACCCCCTGGGAATTTCTAAAGCACTCGTCGGAACCTGCTCTAAAATATATCTTTGTTCCAGGGGACACGTCTTGGGCCAGACTAACTGCCGCCCCCTCTCCAACTGCCCGAAATTTCCTTTAGTGCGAGTCTGACTTGCTCCAAAGTCTGAAAACAGTAAAACTCCTCGCAGAGAAGACCAGTGAGAGGCATCACAGGGGATTAGGGCCTGGACGTGGCCGTGTTCTTTCAGGGTGAGATGCGGAAGCAATTTTTCTGGTGACAGGCTCATCCTCAGCGCAGATGATTGATAGATGACACAGACCTGAACAGTCATCTTAACAAATGGAAGTGCGTGTGAGTTAAACCCATGTGCAGATGTGCAACAGCACTGGGGAATGGGGAAGACAGAAGTGACAATTGAAGACGTAGTGAGGTAGTATTTTGTGCTCCTTCTCTCGGCACAGAGAAAAGTCCAGGAATGTCAATTCTGGGAGAGGGTGTGGAACCGCAAAGGCTCTCACCCGTGGCCGGTGCACTGACCCCCGGAGCCATTTCTCTGGGAAATGAGTGGGTCTTACTTCCTTGAGTAAAATATTCACACACCTGATCACCTGTGACCTCTGGCAGGTTACTTCGCTACCCTGAATTTCAATTTCTACCTTCGAGTCGGAAATCAGTCAACAGACTCTTAAGATTTGCTCTGAAGGCAGTACAGGACATCCACAGAGTGACCGTGCAAGCCGGAGCCAGCAAAGCCATCTTCATGCTCACTCAGGAAAAATATGATTCTTTCGTGACATCTGGGAAATTTTGTGAAAATATTAAAAACGCTCTCACTACAAGGTATTTATCCAAAGGGTACAAAAATGTTGATTCGAAGGGGCACACGCACCCCAGTGTTTCTAGCAGCGCTATCAACAATCGCCAAATTATGGAAAGAGTCTAAATGTCCATCAATTGATGAATGGATAAAGAAGATGTGGTGGATATAGATAGATATAGATGCAGATGTAGATACAGATATAGGTATAGATATAGACATAGATATGCACAATGGACTATTACTCGTAGATGAAAAAGAATCAAATCTTGCCATTTGCAGCAACATGGATGGAACTAGAGTGTATTATGCTAAGCGAAATAAGTCAGGCAGAGAAAGACAAATACCATATGATTTCACTCCTCTGTGGAATTTAAGAAGCGACAGATGAACATTAGGGAAGAGAAGGAAAAATAAGACAAAAACAGTGAGGGAGGCAAACCATAAGAGACTCTTACACACAGAGAACAAACTAAGGATTGCCGGGGGGGGAGGCGGGTAGTGGGGGCGGTTATACGGGGGATGGGCCTTAAGGAAGGCACCTGTTGGGGTGAACGCTGGGTGTTATATGTAAGAGATGAATCACTGGGTTCTACTCCTGAAGCCAAGACTACACTGTACGTTAAGTAACTTGAATTAAGATAAATAAATAAATAAATAAATAAAATTGTGAACTAACTTGAATTAAGATAGATAAATAAATAAATAAATAAATAAATAAATAAAATTGTGAACTAACTTGAATTAAGATAAATAAATAAATACATAAATAAATAAAATTGTGAACTAACTGGAATTAAGATAAATAAATAAATAAATAAAATTGTGAACTAACTGGAATTAAGATAAATAAATAAATAAAAAATTGTTAACTAATTTGAATTAAGATAAATAAAATTGTTAACTAACTTGAATTAAGATAAATAAATAAATAAATAAATAAAATTGTGAACTTGAATTAAGATAAATAAGTAAATACAAAAATTGTTAACTCACTTGAATTAAGATAAGTAAGTAAATAAATAAATAAATAAATAAATAAAATTGTTAACTAACTTGAATTAAGATAAGTAAATAAATAAATAAATAAAATTGTGAACTTGAATTAAGATAAATAAGTAAATACAAAAATTGTTAACTAACTTGAATTAAGATAAATAAATAAATAAATAAATAAAATTGTTAACTAACTTGAATTAAGATAAATAAATAAATAAATAAAATAAATTGTAAAAAATGCTCTCACTGTTGGTTATAAATAATAAAGAACAGTGAAATGAATGTTTTCTAGCATACTGGAATTTAACCATTAAGAACACTGAAAGTGAGTGTTTTCTGTCTTTTTCAAGCATGTGTTAAGAGGGGTTTGGACAGCATTTCCCTCTCCTCTTGGCATAGCTCAGGACAGGGAACGAACATCTTTTCTGGGCCTCAGCAAACTGCCTGTGCTTCCTACGTTTGGGTCAGCTCCCAGCACTTTTTCCTCTGTGCTGGCCGTGTTTCAAGGTACCTCTGCACGCACCTTCGGTGGGAAGACTCTTCCAGGCCTCATTCCTTCCGCGACACCCACAACCTCTTCGTCACAACCACCATCTTGGTTTGTAGGGAGAAGATGCCATAGCTCCCCCCACCCCAGGGGCACATCTGCCAAATGGCAACGTGGTGCATGGTCCCTCCTCTGTTGTCTCTTCCTCCCTCACCCCAGGCTTAACTTTCCCTTCCAGCACCTTCATTGCTCATCACTTGGCCACGCTGTCCCCCTTCCTGAATGATTCTGTCTTCTGGTCACCTGTTTTGGTAGCACGTCAGGCTCATCATCACAGGAGACAAAGGGGCACCACGGGGACTCTTTTCTGTCTCTGCACCCAGGAGGCTGGCTCCTGGCCCCAATGCTGTGTGTGATGTCCAGGCTGACCATAGACAGTTGCACAGGCCTGCAGGAGCAGCCCCCACCCATGTCAGGCTGGAGGCTCAGCCTGTGGGGCTGAGATGTTGGCAGAACAGAAGGAGAATGGAGAATGCATTTATCCTAATGTCCTCATTTTAGAGGGGGAGTCTCGGGGTCAGGGGATTCATGACTGAGGACCCCAGCACCATACCCGGAACAGCGTCAGGAATCCACCACAGAGCAGCCTTTGCTGAATGTGCCCAGTAGGAGGGGCGTTAGGATGGAGGGGGAAATCCAAATTTGCCTCTCGACACCATGTCTGGGGAACCCTTAACGTCCACTCTCGCTGAGACTCCCTTTCTGCGGGCGGTGCCGTTTGGATCCCTGATGAAGGATCAATTACTAAACTTGCCTCACCAGGGAATTTTCTTGCAAGCGTCTTCCACTTTGAGAAAACCTGATTTGGTGGAGTTCCCGGGCTCACACATAGGCATGCACCCTGTTGTAACACTTGCTGGCTGACCATTGCTTTGCCTAAGTCTCTAACTCTTGTTTCTCTCTCTCTCTCTCTCTCTTTGTAAAATGAACAAATCTCTTGTAAAATAGCTAATGCTGACTTACTTTTGATGAGAAGTTAATTATTTAAATTCTGTAAAAAAAGGAGCAAATGTAATCCAACGGAAGATTGGATAGGCTTTGCAACAAATGGTGCTGGTCTAAAATCAAAACAAAACAAAAACAGAAGCCCCCCCAAACCAAAACAAAACAAAACCCCCAAAACCAAACCAAAACAAAACCCAAAAAACTAAAACCAAAACAAAACACATAGTGCTGGAAGATCTGGACATTCACACTCAAAACAGCGACTCAAGACAGAGACCTTAATTTACCCCCCATATTAACTCAGTATAGATGACAGATCTCAACGTCAAATGTGTGTCTCTAAAACTTCGTGATCCATCAAAGAAGAAATTGGCAAGTTAGACTTCATTAATATTAAAACTTCTGCTCAGTGGACGACACTGCTAAGAGCATAAGAACTCAAGCCACAGGATGGTAGAAATTCTTTGCAAAACACATAGCTGCTAGAGAACTGGTGTCCAAAATATCTTTTAAAAAACTCTTAAAACTCGGGGTGCCTGGGTCGCTCAGTCACTTAAGTGGCTGACTCTTGATCTCAGTTCAGGTCTTGGTCTCAAGGTTGTGAGTTCAAGCCCCACGTTGGGCTCCCTGCTGGAGTGGAGGCTACTTCGAAAAAGTTATTAAAAATCTCTTAAAACTCAACAATAAGAAAACAAACTAAAACAACTAAAACAAAGGGGGGGGGCAAAAGATCTGAACAGACATCCCATCAAAGAAGATGACACCATAAGTACAGGAAGAGATCCCCACATCCTATCTCCTTAGGGAAAGACAAATTAAAACAACAATGAGATGCCATCACTGTGCTGTTAGGATGGCCCAGATCTAGAACACTGACAAAGCCAGATGCTGGCAGGAATATGGAGGAACAGTAACTCTCATTCATTGCTGGTGGGAATGCAAAATGGTGGACAGTTTGGTGATTTCTTACAAAATTAAATGTACTCTGACCATAGGATCCAGCAACCTTGCTCCTTGGTATTTACCCAAATGAACTGAAAACGTATGTCCACGCATACCAAAAAAAAAAAAAAATGCACATGGATGTTTATGGCTGCTTTATTCATAATGGCCCAAACTCAGAAGCAACCAAGATGTCCTTCAGTAGGAGAATGGATAATACACTGTGGTACATCCAGACAATGGAATATTATTCGGTGCTTAAAAGAAATGAGCTACCAAGCTACGGAAGGGTGTGGAGGAACCAAAAATGCATATTACTAAGTGAAAGAAGCTGAAGAATCTAACACTCTAGAAAAAGTAAAACTATAGAGACAATAAAAAGATCAGCAGTTGGGGTGCCTGGGTGGCTTAGTCGGTTAAGCGTTCGACTTCGGCTCGGGTCATGATCTCGTGGTCCGTGAGTTTGAGCCCCGCATCGGGCTCTGTGCTGACAGCTCAGAGCTTGGAGTCTGCTTCAGATTCTGTGTCTCCCTCTCTCTCTGCCCCTCCCCTGTTCATGCTCTGTCTCTCTCTGTCTCAAAAATAAATAAACATTAAAAAAAAAAAGATCAGCGGTTACCTGAGTTTGGGGGTTGAGGAGGGAAAAATAGGCAAGCCACAAAGTATTTTTAGGCAGTGATCCTATTCTGTATGATACTGTAATGGGGGATACATGCCCCATCCACCTGTCTAAATAAAGGGCTAACATTTGGGAACATCCGAGAACAGAGTCCCACCTTACTCTCACTCGTGTGTGGCTCCTTCTGAGAGTTTACATTCATGTTTGTGTGGGACACAGATGCTGACCAGTTGGCAAAGACGCTTGGATGACAGAACCCTATTAATAATTCCAATCACTCTTCTCAATTGATCTCCTGTCCACAACTTCCTTAATTATAACTTTTATTAGGTAAGGTTCTCAAGGAAAAGCAAAAGGGAGCAGTTTGCACTTGAACTAGCAAATGTCATGTTGGCAGAGATGATTTATGATGAAAATTTCCAATGGAAATGTCCTCTGCCTATGTAATGCATCACCCAGCGTTGGCCAATTAAACGCTGCGGTTGAAACTCGTGAGGTGAAGAGACACTAAGGCGCCCCATGTATACGTGGGGTGCACCAGTGCACAGTGGTAGGGTGCAAGGGTGGTCATCCGGATGAAGACCCAACAAACATCTATCTGCTGAGGGCTTGGTGAACGTCAGTGATTAGCTAGATACATCCGCTTACATGATCTTGCTTAGGCTTCAGGATAGGTCCGCGAGGGAAATATTACTACTCACGTTTTGTCAGTGAGAATAAAGGCAGGGGACTTCTCCCCCGACCTGTCGTAACTTACCCAAAGCCACATGCCTTCAAACGCAGGTGAAGAGAAGATTCAAGTACTGTTCCTGCCTCTCTTTCAACAGGCAGATATAGGCTTAACTGGCCATATGGGATTTCTTTTCCCCAGATTCTTGACAGGGAACGTAAGCCCCAGCTCCCTGCTATGTGTTTCCTATTCTGTGAAATAGCAAGTGTACGTGTCCACGTTCGTGGACAGCGGTCTGAAGAACATTCCGTGCCCCATTCCTCCAGCTACTTCCAGTTGACTGTTGGCTTCATCCAGAACACCAGAGGATGGCATGGTCTGGACACAGGAAGTGGCTCCTCTCTCACACTGGATAGTTCTTTATTATTATTATTATTTTTTTTAACATTTTTTCACTTTTTTAAAAAAATTTTTTAACGTTTATTTATTTTTGAGACAGAGAGAGATGGAGCATGAACGGGGGAGGGTCAGAGAGAGGGAGACACAGAATCCGAAACAAGCTCTGGGCTCTGAGCTGTCAGTACAGGGGCCCGATGCGGGGCTCGAACTCACGGACCGCGAGATCATGACCCGAGCCGAAGTCGGCGCTCAACCGACTGAGCCACCCAGGCGCCCCAGCATTTTTTCACTTTTGAGAGACAAAGCATGAGCAGGGAGGGGAAGAGAGAGGGGGAGACACAGAATCCAAAGCAGGCTCCAGGCTCCGAGCTGTCAGCACAGAGGGGCTCCAACCCACGAACCGTGAGGTGCCCCTCAAACTGGATAGTTCTATTTGCCCCTTTGCTTTGTATCAGCTGACGGCACTGCAGATCACTGAAATAGGGCACTGCATGGAGCCCGCTGCTAGGTTCACAGTTGAGATATTGTTGAGGATGTTGTTTACTAGGTAACATGGGTTCCATTTGAGTTGTAAGAAGTCAGCTGGAGACTGGTGTCTAGAAGCTGGCAGTTTGGGGCAAGGTGGGAGGTACATGCAGAGAGACTCGGGTGTCCAGATATCTCTTTACAGTTGCTGGGGACGGGGAGGTGGGGGCCACGGCTCCAAAGCAATGTGGTTACTGGAGAGAAATCAAGGAACACTCAGTCATGGAGGGAAATAGAAAGACTTGGGCTCTGAAATTGATGCAGGACTGAGTGGTAAAAAACACAGGGGTTTTGGGGTGTTTGGGTAGCTCCATCGGTTAAGCGTCTGACTTCAGCTCAGGTCATGATCTCACAGATCATGGGTTCGAGCCCAGCATCGGGCTCTGTGCCGACAGCTCAGATTCTGTGTCTCCCTCTCTCTGCCCCTCCCCTGCTCATGCTCTATCTCTCTCTCTCAAAAATAAACATTGAAAAAAAAAACACAAAAACAGATGGGTTTTTCTAAGTCAGACAGCCCGAGGTCAACCCAAGTGACTTGAATTTTCTGAGCTTCAGCTTCCTCTATTACATGGGGATAAATCTCCAATACACAGGACTGTCTTGAGGATTAAATGAGATAATGCACTCGAGGCACCTAGAATGGCTATTGGCACATTGCCGAGGCTCAAAACCATGGTAAGAATCACTGGTAGCACCACGTGGACTTGGCTGGATGTATGAGTCTGGGTACTGGAGCAGACAATCAGAATGCATGTCCGCTTGGGCGGACTCTCCCCTTGGCCTTGGGGGACTACGTCTCCTGAACCGCATTGCAGGTCAGAACATGGTTCCGGATACTTACACACACCTCTTCTAACATGTCCTGCTGCTGCTTCTTGGAACTCCCCCTCAGTCAAGTTCAACTGTGAACAGCAGCCATAGAATGCCATCCCTCGGAGGACAGCAGGCAAGACCTCCGAGAAACTTCTGTGCCTGGTCACAAGTTGCAATTAGAAAAGCCAAAAAGCAAAAAAAAAAAAAAAATCTGGTTCCCTTTGTGGATGTAGCTCCTGACTGCAATAACATTTCTTGGGGGTCCTTGTATTTTTCAGATTACTTCCTCTGCGTGGACTCTCTCTCCTGTTTGTGATTTACCTAAATCTTTCCTAAGCTAGGATCTGGAAAAAGATGTTCCTTTAAATAATTGAATTCCTTTGCCGCAGTACAGTTTCCATTTATTGCCTCAGAAATCTGAACGTATGGATTTTCCTCAGAAGAAAAACTAATTAGTTGGTCTGAGGTTTTTTTTTTTTTTTTTTTTTTTTAATTATGGGCAGTCTCGTTCGAAAAAGAGACCATACAGTAAAAGACATCCTGCTGGAGTGAACTTGAGTGTTCTCTTTCCTTTGTGTCCCCAAGAAAGAAAGAAGGGAATTGGGGTTGAGTAATTGCTTCCTCTTTAACAGCAGCTGCAGAGATAATTTCACGTACATGCTCTCGATTTTGGGTCACAGTCTTCTGCAAAGCACTGATCCTAATTTGCATTTTCTAGAGGAGGAACCAGGTTCCTAAGAGCCACCAATTAGGCTGTGGAGGAACAAGTCTTCAAATCCTTGAAGACAGGTCTGGTTTGATTTAAAAACATGTTCATTTCTATTTATATCTGTCGAAAACAAATTAATACAGGATCCTGTGATGTTATGAAAATTTTCACTCAAACACATTTCTGTGAAGCTTCTGTTGATTGTGGGGCTCAGTGGGGTTTGGGAGAAGTGAAAACTTTACTCTCTGCCTTCCAGATAGCTGCTGTTTCCGCTTGATTGCGATCATTTTCCTGTTTTCAGCAGAACACTAGGCTCAATTACGGGTTTTATGAAACTCTGTAATCATTTTAGTGATCTGAGATGCTGGGGCTCCGCGTCACCTTCCCAGATGCCAGGATACAGTGGTGTTCGGGGTATAGGCTAAGCTGAAGGGGGTGCTCTCCACTGGGGGTCATGTCCATTCAGACAATATTGTGTAGAAGGAGGTCTGTGTGTGTGTGTGTGGGGGGGGGGCTCCACGCATAAGCAGGTCTACATAGGGGGGTCTGTGCATAAGGGTGTGTGTGGGGTGTGTGTGCATGAGGGGTGTCTATGCACAATGAGGTCTGCAGGTGGGTGTCCGTGTGTGAGCAGGTCTTCATGGGGGGTGTCTTTGCATAAGCAGGTCTGCGTTGGGTATCTGTGCATAAGGAGGTCTGCATGGCGGGGGGTGTCTGTGCATAAGCAGGTCTGCATGGAGGGGTCTATGCCTAAAGAGGCTTGCATATGGTGTCTGTGCATAAGGGGGTGTGTTGGGTCTGTGTGTGATGAGGTCTGCTGGGAGGGGTCTGTGCCAAAGCGGGTCTGCATGTGGGGTCTGTGTGCAAGGATATACGTATACAAAGGCAAGTCCGCTTTGTTGGTAGGAGGACCAGAGACTTTTAGAAGCAGAGCAGGGACCCTGTCAAAATTTACCTTGTTGGGGGGGGGGGTCGGCATCAGAATTCAATTTTGGAGAAAACTGGCTGGAAATAAGCATAAGAGTGATTCATTTACATTACATATCAAGAGGAAGATCCCTTACTGAGATCCTGTATCACTAAGGGGCTTCTCCCTGCCCTGAGGGTCGGAGAGGACTTCACTGACACTCAGGAGTGAACGTGAAACTCATGCTCCTTCCCATATGCTCCACTGGGCTAAGTGGTGTGTCTTTGGAGACCTGTCCAGCCCCGGGAGGAGCCAAGGATGCTTAGGACAGCAGGTGTAGTCGGCGGCAGCTCGCACAGTTGCATTGGTAAACTTCAACTCATGGGGGGTGGTGAGGGAGGTGGGTGGGGTGGTTTGAATGCTAGGTGCCACCCTGGATTGCCTAGTGGGGGGAGTTCCCAGTGTGTCACATCACTAATTGCCGGGGGCGCAGACAACAGCTAGAAAGATTCAGCTCTCTGGCAGCTGAGGGCGTCTCCTTGCTGGGCAGACTCATAGGAAGCTCAGCATGGGGACCAGAGTACTTGTCCTTGGAAGTAACATTGACTCCACAGCCCGTACGGGGCTTAGGCCCTAGGAAGGGGAGACTGCAAGTGGGGGCACATCTGCCCCTCCCTGAGATCGCCTCGGAGTCCTTGAGAAGTCTCATTAGCCTCAAGGAAGGGCTTGCTGTTGGAGAACCAGGAACGCATGACTCAGCCTCGTGTGTGGCACCCCTTTCTTGGTCCTTTGGGGGAGGCTGGAGTCCCCTGGAATGTGTTTCTCTGCCCCTGCCATCCGTCCGCCTCCCTACTCCTCAGGCATCCTCAGTGACTTCTATCTCCCGGAGCTGTTCACCTGACTCCAGTTCCCTGCCATCGTCCCATCTCTTCATCTGCCTCCTGCCTGCTGCCAGTGGCTTTCTCAGCTCTGGACTCATTCCCGTTTCTCTGGTCTTGCTGACCTCAGACAGGCCTGCAATTCAGCATGGAAGAGCTTTGAGTTTTTGTTTTTGTTTTTTTTTTTTTAATTCTGTTGAGGGAACAAGAAAACGCACGTGCGCGCCAATGAATTATTTTCCACAAACTTACTGCAATTAGCAAGCAGCTGCTGGGATGATCCTGGGATTTGGAATAATCACATGCATTTGGAGGGATACAGAGATTTCATCCTACTATGCCTTCCTCTTCCCAAACCCTCCTAACTCTGCCCTTGCATCACTGGACAAAGATTGTCAGAACAGATACCCCTCTGCCTGGTTCCCTACTGTACTTGCTAATGACTCTGTTGGAGATACGGACCAAGTACGTGTAAGCCTGTGTCCTTGAACTTGCACGGAACAGACACGGGGGCCTTCCACAGTTACCATGTGACTTAAGAACATTACTCTTCAGGCCCCTGCCCTTCATGTCTGCAACTAAGGAGACTGAGGGCTCAGTCTGCAGCCTTTTAATTTTTTAATGTTTATTTAACTTTGAGAGAGAGAGCAGGAGAGGGGCAGAGAGAGAGGGCAAGGAAGAATCCCAAGGAGGCTCCACTCTGTCAGTGCAGAGCCCGATGCAGGACTCAAACCTCATGAACCATGAGACTGTGACCTGAGCCGAAGTCAGACGCTTAACCAACTGAGCCACCCAGGTGCCCCTGGTCTGCATCCTTTTAACTAGCTCTCAACCAAAAAGCACAGAAAGGTTGACTGTGATTAAGTTTGGACCCTGGGTCTGTTATAATGACTCACTATCCATAAACAGACTGCCGGTCTCCATCGCCCTGAGGCCTGCAGCAGCCCCCCACTCCAGGCCATGCTGGGGCCACTGGGGCTGGTGGTGATGACTGTCTCCACCATCTGTGCCCAATTCTCTTGGCCTGGATGTGTGCATGCTGAGGCCATCCTGTTCATGCAGGTGTTGTCTGTTAGGACCTTCCTTCCCCTTCCCCTCCCCCTCTCTGCTCCAGTCTCACACTCAGGACCAGTGGCACTTTTCCACCTCTAAAATTAATTTCATGTTTGTTGTCCTGCTCAAGGAAGCTGTAAGCATCCACAGTGGCTAATTCTAGGAGCAGAGGGGTGGGAAATCAAACAACATTGTCCTGGTTAAGGAGGTCATAGGGAGGTCATTACACTGCTTTCTGGCCCTGCAGAAAACAGCTGACCAGCATCTAGTTAAAGCATATTCAGGGCTTGGGTTCCGCCAGTGCTCAGGAATTCCTTAGACCCTATTATCAGTGGAATATCTTATCTTGTTCTCCACCCTGCTTTCAGTGTCTGCTCTCCTGTCCTCTTGGGAACACCTTGTTTTGGTCCTCCTGATGGCTGTTGACAATCAGGGAAGGCAGCTACAATGTGTTTAAAATGCTTGCTTTAATTGCTCCCCTTTTCCGGGCCATTGTTTTAGCCCAATGGGTGTGGAAGATTTCCATGCCACGGAAAGGGGAGAAATTTTAACAGTGGCTCTTATTAAAAAGACTGACTGACTACTATCCATTGCTTAAGTAAGTCCCTTAACCACAAAGACATAGGAACAGGTAGAAAAAAGGGTTGAATGGAACCTGTTTGTCCTTCTGGCCCGAGGCACATGAGGGGACTTTGGCTTTGCAACCGTATGTGAGTGCCTCCCGCTGTGGTAACAGCTAGGAGGCTAGGCCTTTTTTCCCATGTGTAGGCCATTCATGGAAGAGATAAGAGAGATATTTGTGCCAGTATCAGTTAGCCCTGTAAATTGCTTTCATGAGCACAAGCAGGACCCATCCCTTAAATATACATTCACTGGATACTGGTCAGCTGTTTTCAGCAGGGCCAGAAAGCAGTTCCCTATAATCTCCTTAACCAGGACCTAGCTATTTGATTTCCCACCGAGAGATGCGGGAGGGGGGTGGGGGTGGGGGTGGGGTGGGGTATAAGGTATAAGGTTGCCTGTAGGCAGTGGGGCCTGTGGAGATCCAGGGGCTCTAATGTGCCAAGTTGTATCCAAGTTGAGTTTGTTGAGTTTGCACTGAGGAGGAAACAAGACAAAACGGAAATAGAAACCCATTGCTGTGGACCGTATTGTGTCCCTTCAAAATGCTTACGTTTAGGCCATAATCCCCAATGTGACCGTATTTGGAGATGGGGCCTTTCCAGAGGTAACTGAGATTAAAAGAACCCAGGGGTGCCTGGGTGCCTCAGTCGGTTAAGCATCTGAGTTGGGCTCAGGTCTGATCTCCCGGTTTGTGAGTTCAAGTCCCACATCAGGCTCTGCTGTCAGTGCTGAGTCCACTCTGATCCTGTCCCCTTTGCTCTGCCCCTCCCCCACTTGCTAGCGCTCTGTCTCTCTCAAGATAAATAAATAAACTTAAAAAAAGATTAAATGAAGCTATAAGTGGGGGAGGCCCTC
Source organism: Prionailurus bengalensis (assembly GCF_016509475.1). NCBI lineage: Eukaryota > Metazoa > Chordata > Mammalia > Carnivora > Felidae > Prionailurus > Prionailurus bengalensis. The sequence continues at coordinate 63,605,712 of NC_057348.1, read as the reverse complement.
ATCCAATGGTACAGGTGACCCTAGAAGAAGAGGAAGAGATGGGGTGTCTGGGGACTCAGTTGGTTAAGCATCCCACTTCAGCTCGGGTCATGATCTCACAGCTCGTGAATTCGAGCCCCACATCGGGCTCTGTGCTGACAGCTCAGAGCCTGGAGCCTGCTTCGGATTCTGTAACTCACTCTCTCTTGGCCCCTCCCCTGCTCATACTCTGTCTCTCTCTCTTTTTCAAAAAAGAAATAAATGTTAAAAAAATTAAAAAAAAAGAGAGAAAGAAATACCAGAAGGGTGCACAGAGAAAGGCCACACGAGGACACGAGAAGGCGGCCATATATTTGCCAAAGAAAGAGGCCTCAGGTGCCTTGATCTTGGACTTCTAGCCCCCAAACTGTGGAATGATCTGTTGTTTTTAAGCCACCTGGTCTGTGGCATTTTTCACAGCAGCCAAGCAAACCCATATACTTCTGGAATGGACCCTTGAGCAGGAGGCATATGCCTGAACCAGCCATCCTAACACCAGAGGACACAAAAGACACAATGCCTGATACACAGTAGATGCTTGAGGGGGGTTGGGGGATGCATATTTGGATGGATGAATGAATTACTTGGACACGAATTGTTCTACAGGTGGAAAGGCTCGCTCCAGGTATCATGTGACATGCTTTCCTTCAAAAAATAAAAGGGTAGTGGGTTTTCTAATTAACACGGTACCTGGTACTTTGTAGATAATCACTACAGGTGAGCTTACTCTGAATATATTCTTTTCTTTTCTGAATATGTACTTTTCTATTTTCCTTTTATTTTTTCAATGTTTATTTATGTATTCTTGGGAGAGAGGGAGAACAAGGAGGGGAGGGGCAGAGAGAGGGGGGACGGGGTCCCAAGCAGGCTCCACGCTGTCAGCCCGGGGGCCAATGTGGGGCTTAAACTCACAACCCGTGAGATCATGACCTGAGCTGAAAGCAAGAGTCAGATGTTCAACCGACTGAACCACCCAGGCGCCCGCCCCACTTTTGTATTTTTCAAAGACAGGCATTTTGTTAGGGCTGCCCTAACAAAATCAAGTTAATGAGTCTGACTCTCCTCACCCATCCCTGTGGGTTTTCTTCAGTTTCTTTGACAGTCAAGACTCAGAAACAGGAAGAAGTGAGTCACATTCTGTGGCTACGAAGGAAAAGCTGAAATCAGAGTCAAGGCACCCTGAAACTTACCCAGGAAGCTGTAAATGCTCACATGAAAATCGCAGCTCCAGTTTGGGAAGACGTGACACGTTGGTGATGTGTGCAGTGCAGATCAGGGAGGAACAGAAGAACGCAAAGGACCCCAGGACCTGGGCCTCTGGGGGGTGACGTGGCAGAAATAGCCCCGGACGTGGATCCCCGGCTTTTGTCTCTTTGTGGATGAGTGTCTGTGAGGGAAGTATTGCCACACCATTAAACCCCAGATAGGAATGCAAATAAAAGTAATTATCTGGCCTATATCCATTTACATTTTCTGCAATTGCCCTGGAAAAGCCAAAATTAAGTATTCTCATTTATGTAGCTTTGGAAAAAGTGATCAGCTTTGAATAAACCATCAATATTTAACCTCCCCGAGGAGGTGATCTATAGCAGGTACAGGGAGCAAGGACAGAATATGGGCTTTGGAGGCAGAGCTGGGCTCCAGTTCTAAGCTCCGGAGAAGCTTGTCGGAGTGCTTTTGGGGAATGTTGGCAAATCACCGAGTCTCCGTTTTCACAACCATAAAATGGAACTGTGACTTTGTTTCTAGCAGCAGAGTAAATTGAGCTAGTTCAAAATCTCTCTAGTTCAAAACACACACAAAGGATACAATATACCAGCAGAAACAAAACCAAAATCCACAGCTGGGCTAGAGAGAAAGAAAGTATTGAGATTCCAGAGATGAGGAAGTTTAAAACCAGAGTCAGGAAGGGTGCCTGGGGGGCTCAGTCAGTTAAGCATCCAACTCTTGGTTTCAGCTCAGGTCGTGATCTCAAGGTTCATGCGGGTTTGAGCCTTGCATCAAGCTTTGTGCTGACAGTATGGAGTCTGCTTGGGATTCTCCCTCTTCCCCTCTTTCCGCCTCTACCCTGCTCAGGCATGCTCTCTCTTTCTATCAAAATAAATACATAAACTTAAAAAAAATTGTTTAAAAACCAGAATCAAGAGCTCACAGGGTGCTGTTGCCAGAGAGGGACCAGCACATGCCCATGGGAATGGGGGCTTGATCTTACAGCTTGTGGAAGGGGACCCATCAAGAGTGGGGCTACCTTGGTGAGAGGTGTCTAAAATGACCCACTGTGCATATGACTCCCTGTACAAAATGGGGACAAAAAAAACTGTACATAATGGGGACCACAATGGATACAAAATTATGTGTGTAATAATATATATATGATGAATGTTATATAATATATAATAATAATTTTATATATGTGTATATAAATTATACACACACACACACACATACATGTATATAAGTTTCATACATATAAATAAATAAAGATCTGCTAATCCGATCCTCGGAAAATTTAAAAAGTCACACAGTAATAAAATTATGTGTGTAATAATATATATATGATGAATGTTATATAATACATAATAATAATTTTACATATGTGTATATAAATTTTATATATATATACACACACATACATATATATAAGTTTCATACATATAAATAAATAAAGATCTGCTAATCCGATCCTGGGATAATTTAAAAATCACAGTAAAGAGTAATATTCTATGTTATTAAGGGCACAAGCATCGAATGTACAGAAAATAAACATGCCACCTTGAGAAACTCTAGGGACTGTGAATCAGTTCAGGGATGGAACTCAACTATATATGTAATATTTGAATTTTCCAATGGAAAAATAAAGTAAAGAAAGAATTTATAAAGGAAGGGAAGAAGAGAGGAACAGGGAAAAAAGGAAAGATCTAAAAGGAAACACGGTATAAGGCTAACATTTAAAAAATCTGTGGGGCACCTGGGTGGCTCAGTTAAGTGCCCGACTTTGGCTCAGGTTATAAGCTCGTGGTTTGTGGGTCCCCGCATCAGGCTCTGCACTGACAATGCAAAACCTGAGTGGGATCCTGTCTCTCCCTCTCTCTCTGCCACTGCCCTGCTCTCACACACACTCTCTCCCTCTGTTTCAAAAAAAAAAAAAAAAAAGCATTAAAAAATATAAAAATAAAAAAATCTGGGTGGTGTAAGCAAGGATTTTTTCCTATTTCTGTAAGTTAAAAATATTTCATATTAAAGGATATTAAATAAATAAATGGAGGTGAATATACCCATTTTTAATAATTATTGTGATTATTATGTATTTTATGAATAATATATAGCATATCATGTGATATATATCCTATCAAGTATTATGTATATACATATAATACTTACATGCTTAGGAGATACATAAATGTGTCCTCTGTGCCAAGTTGAAGACATAATCAGTGCATAATAAACAAGGCTTTCCATTTCATAGTTCGTACAGGAAAACCACGTGTCCTGTGTGTGTTTTCTCTTCTCTCTATGGCTACGGCACTCACAAGACTTCAGGCTCCACATGCATGGGTTTCCATACATCGAGTGATTCTCCTGGACACCAGCTCAGTTCTGACACGGTCTTCCTGCAGCTAGGGTCACACCCTGCGGGTTAAGGGCTCAGTCCCACAAGACTGCCCCCATCCAGTTCAGGCACCAGTTAGTACCAGGTTGTCCTCGTCCTTCTGGTCCATCGGCTATAAATCAGGATTCGCATGACCCCCTGCTGGGGTTCTATAGTTTCTCAGGATGGCTCATAGAGCTCAGGGAACCACTTACTTATGTTTACTGATGTATGACAAAGGATGCAATCAAGGACACAGATGGGGGGCCAGATGGAGGGATATGAAGGGCTGGAAAGGTCTGCAGTTGGGGCACACCACCTTCCTAGCACATAGATGCGTTCACCAGCCCAGAAAGTCCCCAAACTCCACGCTTTTGAGATTTTTACGGAGGCTCCCTCACGCAGACATGATTGGTTCCTGACTCCATTTCCAACCCCTCTCTCCTTGCTGAAGGATGGGGAGTGGGAGAGAAGATGGAAAACTTCTAATCATGGCTTGGTCTTTCTGGTGACAAGCCCCCATTCAGGATCCATCCAAGAGTCACCTCATCAGAACAGAAAACACTACTGTCATCCGGGACAATCCAAGTGACTTAGGAGCTCTGTGCCAGGAACTAGGGCAGAGACCAGGACAAATACAGTAAAACCTTGGATTGTGAGTAACTTGTTCTGTGAGTGTTCCGCAAGACCAACAAATGTTCCCGATACATTTTAACTTGATAAACAAGCAATGTCTTGCAATATGAGTCCTACATTATGCTGAACGTCACCTGGTCACAACTTAGCCAATGGTTCTTGAAATTCACTTGGATCTATGAGCGCTTTGGATGACGAGCACATTCCTGGAACAAATTATGCTCACACACCAAGGTCTTACCGTACCTAAATATTCTTTCACACAGTTTTTTTTCATTGTGTTTAATATATTTTACCCAAATTTGTCTCTCCTTTTCAAGGATTTGAGCTAATGAAACTTAGCAAGAAAGTCCTTAAGAAGACACCACAGTGGACCGGCCAGCATGTGCTCCTGGGGAAGTCCTTCAAGGTGGGGAGGGCAGGTCAGTACCTCAGGGAGTGGTCGTGGGGCTGGAATGTCTGGGGCAGAGACCCAGCTCTCCTGCCTCTTATCCGATGACCTTGGCTCTTCACCTTCCCGTGTTTCTGTTTCTCCTGGGTGAAATACATATATGATGGCATCTACCTCAAAGATTACAGGAAACATTAAACTAGATAATCTATGAAATGCACTTAGAATACTGCCTGGCACACAGTGAGTACCATGTATTATTGGTGACTTTGAAACTCAAACAAGTCCTAAAGTGAACTTATTTCCACGAATTTAGAGGAAAGTTGACAGCTTATGTTTGGAGCTTAATTAACGGTTACTGGTACACGAGGCAGCGCCTGAGGGAAAAGGGACACTTTGCTGTAAAGGTCTTGTCCTTCCTTCACAGTCTTGCTGCTCTGACTTGGTCCTCATATTTGCAGCTGGAGACGCAATGGCGAGACATCACCCCGTGGCTACGGTGCAAATTTAGCTTCTCTTTCAGCCCATCTCACATCACAGTGGGAAATGACCGGCGACACTCTGCTCTGAGCTTCCACATGGGAAAATAATCCCTTTCTCGGAGTCCGGTAGGACAAAGCAGCGACGCACTCAGCACGCCGTAGAGGGCTGTGCCTGGTGGATTCTGGCGTCTTGGTCGACGGTGCTGTATCTGGGGCTCTGCCTCTTCTGTTTCCCTGGATGGGTCTTTACCTCACCTCCCGGATAAGTGCAATGCAACAAAATGAAAGAGAGGGGAAGAAGATTGTAGAGAAGCAGGACAGGAGCCGGTGGTGCTCTTGAGAAGACCCCACACAGCCGAGGAGGACAGGTGGGTGGGAAGCGCTCCTGGGCAGCTCCCCAAGGAATGCTCTGGCAATGACCTTGACCCGTCGCTACAGAGCCTTCTGAGTAGACAGTTCCTCCCGGGCTTGTTCTGTGTCTGTGGTTGATGGGGTGTGCGGGTGAGGGGCGGCCATGGTGGCTGCTTCCGCTTTCCTCCTCAAGTCTCCTTTCCAAATGTCATTGAAAAAGGCCCAAAACCATCGCTCGGAAAGTCCACGAATTCTTTGCCTGCAGAAGGGGCCTGCGTGTCATGGTTGAGTGCAAGATCTAGGTGTGTATAAAATTGATTAGAGCAGCACGGGGGCGACTGGGTGGCTGTCAGGGAAACATCAGACTCTTGATTTCGGCTCAGGTCATGATCTCGTGGTTCGTGAGTTCGAGCCCCGCACTGGGCTTTGTGCTGACAGTGGGGAGTGTGTTTGGGATTCTCTCTCTCCGTCTCTCTCTCTGCCCCTTCCACGCTTGTGCTCTTTCTCTCTCTCAAAATAAATAAACTTAAAAAAATTGAAAAAGAAAGCAGCTCTGAAGACCCCTGAGGGGCTCTCTTCCTCCCCGGGGAAATGCAAGAGGGCTCAGGTCACTTCACTACAGAAGGGATCTTAGCCACTGGTTCCTTTGAAATCACCCAGAAGCGGCCCATAGTTCATGCAGGTGCAGCAGACCTTGCCTGCATCGAAGGTGGGAGGCCTGACTTTTAACAACCACACTGACTCACTCCTAACGTTCTTTGAAAGTCCTTCCTGAATTTTCCAGATTGGCTATCTCCTAAGTTAACCCCCTAAAGACTAGCCCCCTCATTCCCCTCCTGCTGAAGGCATCCCGTCTCCTTATGTCCATTTAGAACAATGTAAAACGCGTCTGAGAGTGAGGTTAACAGTATGAAATGTATCAAAGTCATGTCCAAGGACTGCAGGGCACATTAATTTGCTTTCGTGGGTTTTAACGTGGCAGTTCCCATCAACAGTAATGGGATTAGGAGGTTAAATGCAATGCAATGAACGAAGAAACAGCCATCAAAGCAGGCACAAACAATTCATGTAAGAAAAAAGTTTTCCTAAGAATACACATTAAATGGATACATTAGACTAGAGTTGCCATGGAGGAAGTCTTGTTATTGGCGAACGGGTTCATAAAATCTAAATGCATGCCGGGCCATTACTGGTCACCTCTGCCTTGTGATTGTGGATATGTGAGATGTTCCTGGTGATTCTTGCTAAGGGGAAACTCTTTCTGCCCCAAGGGTGGTTCATTAACAATAACATCTGTTATTCCCACATTACCGGAATGAAACCTTTGTTTTCAGGAGATGAGACCCTAAGCAGGATGATACGGCAAGTAGGTGCAATTTGTGTGTAAGCTCAATTATTTCCAGACGAATCAGCCGCTGACAAAAATTACTTTGGCGATGTGTCAATAAGGATTATTTGTGCCGTTAGGAGCGAAATGAGAAGATAACTTCTAAAAATATACTTTCCCTGAGTGCCTACCTTATAGTATTTTTCAAAAAATAATTGGAACTGCAAAATTAGAGTCCAGAAAAATTGAAATGTCTTTCTCTTGCTCTCTCTCTCTCTCTCTCTCTCTCTCACGTGCTCTTTCAGTTTGCCGGGGCTGCTGTAATAAAACACCACAGGCTAGTTGGCTTAAATAACCTGAATTTATTTTCTCACAGTTCGGAAAGCCAGAAGTCCAAGATCAAGGTGACAGCAGATTTTGTTTCTCCTGAGGCCTGTCTCCTTGGCTTGCAAATGGCTGCCTTTTTGCCGTGTCCTCACGTGGTCTCTTCCTGTGTGTGTGCACATCCTTGGTGTCCCATTGTGTGTCCAAACCTCTGTTTATGAGGACACCAGTCAGACTAGTTTAGGGTTGCCTAATGGCCTCATTTCAACTAATCACCTCTTTCAAGGCCTCATCTCCATACACAGACACATTTTGAGGTACTAGGGGTTAGGACTCTGATTATTAATTTTGGGGGGCACACAATTCATTCTACCATTAGTCTATCTATCTATCTATCTATCTATTATCTATATCTATCATCTATCAGTCTATTATCTATCTATTATCTATACCTATCATCTATCAATCTATCAATCAATTAATCTGTTATCTATCTCTATCATCTATCAATCTATCTGTCAATCAATCTATTATCTATCTATCTATTATCTATCTCTATCATCTATCAATCTATTATCTATCTATCTATCTATCATCTATGTATTTATGTATCTATCTCTATGTATCTATGCATCTATGTATCTACCTATCTATCCATCAATCATCTCTCTATCATCATCTCTCCCTATTATCTATCATCATCCTCTATCCATCTACCTAGTTTTTAAAACTCTCACTTTGAAAGGTGGAGTGCTAAAAATAATTGAAAATTCTTTGGAAAGTAAAATGAATATACATATAAACAAATACATATAAACAGCATATATATATATACATTTTGAGGTGAAGTTTCTTTAACCACTTTCATGGCGATCCTTCCTCCTTCCAGAAGTGGCCATTTCCTGTCTGTAGTACAGAATTGTCACTTCTTCCCTCATGAGACTATTGGGAGTATGAAATAATGTAATGACCATGAGAACACCTAGTCCTAGACAGACAGCCACTGATGCTTGCTAGTTCCTTTACTTTCGTGTGTACCGTCCATTTAGATTAAAACAAAAAGAAAAATCCCCCTATTTTCAAATATAAGTCTCTTTTTCCAGGATGTGGGCACTTTTTAATTTAATTTAATTTAATTTTTTAATTATTTTATTTTATTTTATTTATTTCCTTCTTTCTACCTTTATTTAAGTTTTTATTTGAATTCTAGTTAGCTAATGTATAGTGTTATATTAGTTGCAGGTGTACAATATGGTGATTCAACACTTGCAGACAACACCCAGAGCTCATAACGGCAAGTGCACTCTGTATCTCCATGACCTACTTCCTTCATCCCCACCCACCTCCCCTCTGGTAACCATCAGTGTGCTCTCTATTGTTTAGAGTCTGTTTCTTGGTTTGCATCTCTTTTTTTCCCCTTTGCTTGTTTGATTTGTTTCTTAAATTCCACATATGAGTGAAATCATGTAGTATTTATCTTCCTTTGACTGACTTATTTTGCTTAGCATAATACACTCTAGCTCTATGCACAAACTTGCAAATGGTGAGATTTAATTCATTTTCACAACTAATATTCCATTAAATATATGTAGGTATATATATATATATATATATATATATATATATATATATACGGAAGATGTGAGATATACATATATGCACATATATATGCACATATATATGTGTATACACACACATATATATATACTACTAAATATATGTATGTATGTATGTATATACAGAAGATGTGAGATATACATATATACACATATATATACACATATATATATGTATACACATATATATATGTGCATATATGTATATCTCACATCTTCTTTATACGTTCATCAGTTGATTGATGCTTGGGCTGCTTTCATATCTTGGTAGTTATAAATAATGCTACAGTAAAATAGGGGTGCCTGGATCCCTTTCAGTTGGTGTTCTTGTATTCTTTGGATGAATACCTAGTAGTGCAATTGTTGGATTATAAGGTAGTTCTATTTTTAACTTTTTGAGGAACCTCCATACTGTTTTCCACAGTGACTACACCAGTTTACATTCCCATCAAAAGTGCAAGAGGGTTCCCCTTTCTCCATATCCTCTCCAACACATGTTGCTTCTTGCATTGTTGATTTTGGCCATTCTGACAGGTATGAGGTGGTATCTCCTTGTTGTTTTGATTTGCATTTCCCTAATGATGAGTGATGTGGAGCATCTTTTCATGTGTTAATGGGCCATCTGTATGTCTTCTTTAGAGAAGTGTCTGTTCATGTCTTTTGCTCATTTTTAAGTTGGATTATTTGTCTTTTGGGTGTTGGGTTGTATAAATTCTTTACATATTTTGGATACTAACCCTTTATCAGATATGTCATTTGCAACTATCTTTTGTTCATTGGTTGTTTTGTTGATTATTTCCTTCACTGTGCAGAAGTTTTTTATTTTGATGGAGTCCCAGTAGTTTATTTTTGCTTTTATTTTCCTTGCCTCAGAGGCATATCTAGAAAAGTGTTGCTAAGCTGGTTTCAAAAAGGTTACTGTTTGTGTTCTCTTCTAGGATTTTTATGGTTTCCTATGTTTAGGTCCTCAATCCATTTTGAGTTTATTTTTGTGTACGGTGTAAGAAAGTGGTTCAGTTTCATTCTTTTTTATGCTTCCGTCTAGTTTTCCCAACACCATTTGTTGAAGAGACTGTCTTTTTCCCATTGGTTAGTCTTTCCCATTGGATATTGTCAAAGATTAAATAACTCTAATGTTGTGGGTTTATTTCTGGATCTTCTATTCTGTTCCACTGATCTATGTGTCTGTTTTTGTGCCAGGACCATACTGTCTTGATCACTACAGCTTGTAATACAGCTTGAAGTTGGGAATTGTGATGCCTCCACCTTTGTTTTTCCTTTTCAAGGTTACTTTGACTCTTCAGGGTCTTTTGTGGTTCCAAAAAATTTTCAGGATTGTTTGGTCTAGTTCTGTGAAAAATGCTAATGGTATATGCATAAGGATTGTATTAAATGTGTAGATGGCTTTGGGTAGTATGGACTTTTTAACAATGTTTATTCTTCCAATCCATGAGTATGGAATGTCTTTCCATTTTTTTGTGTCATCTTCGATTTCTTTCATCAGTGTTTTATAGTTTTCAGAGTACAGGTCTTTCATCATTTGGTTAAGTTTATTCCTAGGCATCTTATTGTTTTTGGTGCAATTGTAAATGGGATTGTTTCCTTAATTTCTCTTTCTGCTGCTTCATTATTGCTGTACAGAAATGAAACAGATTTCTGTACATTGATTTTGTGTCCTGGGACTTCACTGCATTTGTTTATCAATTCTAGCAATTTTTTTGGTGGAGTCTTTCAGGTTTCCTATATATAGTGTCATATCATCTGCAAATATTGAAAATTTTACTTCTTCCTTACTGATTTGAGTGACTTTTATTTTTCTTTGCCTGATTGCTGTAGCTAGGACTTACAGTTCTTTGATGAATAAAAGTAATGAGAATGGACATCCTTGTCTTATTCCTGATCTTAGGGGAAAAGCTCTCAGTTTTTCTCCATCAAGGATAATGTTAGCTGTGGGTTTTTCATACATGGCCTTTATCATGCATGTTAAATACGTATTTTGTTGAGAGTTTTTTTTTATATCATGCATAGATGTTATACTTTGTCAAATGCTTCTTCTGCATCTATTGAAATGATCAGATGGTCCTTATCCTTTCTCTTATTGATGTGATGTATCATGTTAGTGGATGCAAATATTGAAGCATCCTTGCAACCCAGAAATAAATCCCACTTGATCATGGTGAATGATTTGTTTTTAACTGTTATTGATTTTCTTGTGCTAGTATTGTGTTGAGAATTTTTACATTTGTGTTCTTCAGGGATATTGGCCTGTAGTTCTCTTTTTTAGTGGTGTCTTTATCTGGTTTTGGTGTCAGGGTAAGTCTGGCCTCATATAATGAATTTGGGAGTTTTACTTCCTTTTCTATTTTTTTTGGAAAAGTTTAAGAAGAATAGGTATTCATTAACCTTTAAATGTTTGGTAAAATTTGCCTGGGAAGCCATCTGGTCCTGGATTTTTGTTTTTTGGGAGTTTTTTGATTACTTATTTAATTTCTTTGATGGCTATTGGTCTGTTTAAATTTTCTATGTCTTCCTGTTTCAGTTAAAAAAATTTTAATGTTTATTTTTGACAGAGAGAGAGAGACAGAGTGTGAGCAAGGGAGGGGCAGAGAGAGAGGGAGACACAGAATCTGAAGCAGGCTCTAGGCACTGAGCTGTCAGTGCAGAGCCTGAGGCAGGGCTCAAACTCACAAACTATGAGATCATGACCTGAGCCGAAGTTGGACACTTAACCAACTGAGCCACCTAGGTGCCCCATTTTCCTGTTTCAGTTTTTTTTTTTTTAATTTTTTTTTTCAACGTTTATTTATTTTTGGGACAGAGAGAGACAGAGCATGAACGGGGGAGGGGCAGAGAGAGAGGGAGACACAGAATCGGAAACAGGCTCCAGGCTCCGAGCCGTCAGCCCAGAGCCCGACGCGGGGCTCGAACTCACGGACCGTGAGATCGTGACCTGGCTGAAGTCGGCCGCTTAACCTACTGCGCCACCCAGGCGCCCCTCCTGTTTCAGTTTTGATAGTTTATATGTTTCTAAGAATTCATCCATCTCTTCTAGATTGCCCAATTTGTTGGCATACAATTTTTCATAATATTCTAAGTGTTTGTATTTATGTGGTGTTATTTCTCCTTTCTTATCTTTTAAAATTTATTTAAGTCTTTTCTTTTTTCTTGTTAAGTCTGGCCAGAGGTTTATCAGTTTTATTATTTTTTTTCAAAGAACCATCTCCTGGCTTTTTTGATCTGTTTTATTGTTTGTTTTGTTTTGTTTTTAGTTTCTATATCATTTATTTCTGCTCTAATCTTTTTTATTTCCTTTATTCTGCTAGTTTTAGGTTTTATTTATTCTTCTTTTTCTAGGTTCCTTAGGTGCAAAGTTAGGTTATTTATTTGAGATTTTTTTATGATTCTTGTGGTAGGCCTGTATTTCTATAGACTTCCTTCTTAGAACTGCTTTTGCTATACCCCAGAAGTTTTGGTATACCCCAAAGGTTTTGGACCTTCATGTTTTAATTTTTTTTTTTGTCTCCATGGACCTTTTTATTTGTCCTTTTATTTCCTGGTTGACCCATTCATTGTTTAGTAACATGTTATTTAATCTCCATGTATTTGTGTCTTCCCAGACTTTTTCTTGAGGTTGACTTCTTGATTCATAGTGTGGTAGTCAGAAAAGATGCCTGGTATAACTTCAGTTTTCTAGAATTTGTTGAGGCTAGTTTTGTGGGCTAACATGTGATCTATTCTGGAGAATGTTCCATGTGCACTTGAAAAGAATGTATTTTCTGCTGTTTTAAGACGGAATGTTCTGAATATATCTGCTAAATCCGTCTCTTTCAGAGCGTCATTCAAAGCTATGGTTTCCTTCTTGATTTTTCTGTTTAAATGATCTATCCATTGATGTAAGTGGGATGTGAAAGTCCCCTACTATTATTGTGTTATTGTCAATTAGTTCCTTTATGTTTGTTATTAACTGTTTTATGTATTTGGTGCTTTCAAGGTGGGGGCATAAATGTTTGCTGTTGTTATATCTTCTTGTTGGATTGTCCTTTTTATTATTAAATAGTGTCTTACTTTGTCTCTTGTTATGGTCTTTGTTTAAAGTCTATTTCATCTGATATAAGAATTGCTACTCTGGCTTTCTTTTGACATCCATTTGCATGATACATGTTTCCCCATCCCCTCACTTTCAATCTGTAGGTGTCATTAGGTCTAAAATGAGTCTCTTGTAGGAGGAATATAGATGGGTCTTTTTTTTTTTTAAATTCATTCTGACACCCTATGACTTTGATTGGAGCATTTAGTTCATTTACGTTCAGAATAATTATTGATAGATCCGTATTTATTGCCATTACTTGTTTTGTGGTTATTTCTGAAGATTTTCTGTGATCCTTTCTTATGATTTTTGTTTTTGTTTTTGCTTTTGTTTCATGTTTTGCTGATTTTCTTAAGAGATATATTTGGATTTCTTTTTTTTTAATGTTTTATTTTTGAGAGAGACAGATGGACAGAGCACAAGCAGGGGAGGGGCAGAGAGAGAGGAAGAGAGAGAGAGAGAGAGGGCGGGGGGGGAGAAACAGAATCTGAAACAAGCTCCAGACTCTGAACTGTCAGCACAGCAGGGCTGGAAATCACAAACCGGGGGATCATGACCTGAGCCAAAGTCAGACGCTCAACCGACTGAGCCATCCAGGCTCCCCTGCATTTCTTTCTCTTTCTCTTTGCATGTTTATTATTGTTTTTTGATATATGTTTTCCATTAGGTTTGTATGTAACCTCTTCTACATATAGCAGTCTGTATTAAGTTGATGGCCATTTAAGATTGAACCCATTCTTACTCCTGTCCTCCCCAAATTTTAAGTATATATTTTTATATTTTATATCCCTTTTTTGTGAGTTCCTTCACTGATTTTTTACAGAAATATTCACTTTTGATGCTTTTGTGTTTCCTACCTCTATACTGTCACTTTTGTTCTCTCCTTTCCACTCAGGGTCCCTTTTAGTATTTCTTGTAAGGCTGGTTTAGTGGTCACGAACTCCTTTAGTTTTGTTTGTCCTGGAAACTCTTTATCTCTCCTTTTTTTCTGAATGATAGCCTTGTTGGATACAGTATTCTTGGCTGCAGACTTTTCCCATTCAGCACTTGGAGTATATCTTGTGGCTTGCCAAGTTTCTGTTGAAGAGTCTCCAGCTAGCCTTATGGGTTTTCCCTTGTAAGTTAATTACTTCTTCTGTCTTGCTACTTTTAAGAATTTTTTCTTTATCACTATATTTTGCAAATTATATGTCTTTTTTTTTTTTTGGTAAATTATATGTCTTGATGTGGTTCTGCTTGTATTGATTTTGATAGGAGTGTCCTGTGCCTCCTGGATCTGGATATCCATTTCCTTCCCCAGATTAGGGACATTTTCAGCTATTATTTCTTCAAATAAATTTTCTAACCCCTTTGTTCTCTCTCCTTCTTCTGGGAACGTCATTACATTTGATGGAGTCACTTATTTTCCTAAGTCTTATTCTCATTTTGCATGCTTCTTTTTTCTCTCTTTTGTTCAGCTTGATTACTTGCCATTACTCTGTCTTCTAGGTCATCATTTCCTTCCTCTGCTTCTTCTATTCTGATGTTCATTCCAGAGACATCATTTCTCATTTCATTTACTGTGCCCCTTATCTCTGCTATAGTATTCCTTATCTCTGTGTTAAAGGTCTCACTCATGTCTCCCACTTTTTTTCTCAAGTCGAGTGAGTATTCTTACGATCCTTGCTTTCAGCACACCATCACACATGTTGCTTATATCTGTTCCCTTTAGATCTCTGGCTGTGGGCTTATCCTGTTCTTTCATTTGGGATAAATCTCTCTGTGGCCTTATTTTGTCTGTATCTCTGTGTATGTTTCTCCGCATTAAGAAAGCCAGCTGTGTCTTCTGCTCTTGAAAGTTGTGGTTTTATGAAGAAGTCCTGTAGTGCCCTGAGTCCAGTGTCCCCCGTCCACCAGCTCCTGCCACTTTCGGAGAGTATCCTGTGTGTGTTACCTAACGTCCCGCTGTTGGGTCTGAGTCACCTTTCCTGTCAGTGAAGTCGTCCGCATTGACTCTCTGCCTGTCTTGGGTTGTGCTTGCTCTCTGGGGTGTTAACGGGGCCCAGGCAGGCCAGCTTTGGTGGGGGACGGAGCTGCGCCCGCCAGGGAACATGGGAGTGTGGCAATGGTGTTAGGAAAATGTGCATGAGACCACTATTCCTCTGCTGGATCCCTCGAAGCAGTGCAGTGGCTGGGGGGGCTTCGTGCTGGGGCTGCAGAGAGGGCAAGGCTGGGCGGCTGGGCCCAGCACATGATGGCGGCTGGGGGTGTGGGGCCCGGCACCGCGGTGGATGTGCATGGCGTGCTGTCGCGGCTATACGCTTGGTGGCCGCGCAGGTGCAGGTGCCTCTTGAAGAAAAGTTGCCCGGAGACCAGAGCTGAGGCAGGGAGCACTCAGAACTCGTCGGTGTGGTGTGCTGCCAGCAGGTTATGTAGCAAGTGTCTGTGCAGGCACGTCCCCTGCAGGTGGCCTTGAGTTTATGCTGGGGACTGGGGGAGGAAAATGGTGACTGCCAGCTCCCTTGTGTTTGAAGAAGTCCCCCAGCATGCTCTGAAATCACCAAGAACAGATCTTGCCCCAGCATCGTATAAACTGTCATTTTTTACGCTGCCTCTCTGCGCAGGCTGCCCTCTCTTTCAGGGTGGTGACCCAGCTGTGGCTCACATTCCCAGCTGGCCCAGGACCGTGTATCAGCTAACTCGGCCAGCTCCAGGCTCCCAGGACCACTGGTTTTACAAACTCAACAGAATTCAGCCCCTCTGGTTTTTAAGGCCAAAGGCTGTGGGGATTAGTCTTCCCTCGAGCTTCCTGGGGTGAGGGCCTCCTGTTTCCCTGCCCTTCCCCCACAGGCAGCTTCCACCCTGCTGTGGGCAGTCTCCCTACACCCTTCTGACCTTCCTTCACTTTCTGATGCAGCTTCCTCTCTATTTTTACTGGTGGAGTTTCTCTGCCAGTCTTTTTTTTTTAATTATTATTTTTTTTAACATTTATTTATTTTTGAGACAGAGAGAGACAGAGCATGAACAGGGGAGGGGCAGAGAGAGAGGGAGGCACAGAATCTGAAACAGGCTCCAGGCTCTGAGCTGTCAGCACAGAGCCCGACGCGGGGCTCGAACTCACGGACTGTGAGATCATGACCTGAGCCGAAGTTGGACGCTTAAGCGACCGAGCCACCCAGGCGCCCCTCTCTGCCAGTCTTCAGATCACTCTCCCTCTCTGGGTGGTTGACTTGGATGTGGACCATGTCTAGCTGGAAACACGGGAGCGGGGTGAGCTCTGGGAACTCCTGTCCCGCCATCTCCCCGAGCTTCCTCCCAAATATAGATTTAAATTTACTTTGTATGGACAAATTTTCAGCTGAAATCTGGCACAAGACAAGGGACTCAAACCGCTGGATTGTACTCGGTCCATTTGTTCTAAGTGAAATTTTAAATCATCATCAGTTAATACCTTGTTCCTTTCTAAATTCTAAATAGCTTTAGAATACATTGAAAAGGTTGCTATATACACGTTTCGGAAATTGTCATTTTTACCCAAGTATAAAGTATAGCTAAATCCCCCCCTAAATTCTGTAACTCAAGGATGACAACTCTTAGCATCCTTCATACTCTTTCTCTTTCTGTACATAATGCACAAACATGTGCCAAAACACAGATTTTAAATAAGTGAAAACATTGGGGCGCCTGGGTAGCTCAGTCAGTTAAGTGTCCGACTCTTGATTTCAGCTCAGGTCACGATCTCACTGTGGTGAGAGTGAGCCCCGAGTGGGGCTCTGTGCTGTCCACAGACTCTCTTTCTCTCTCTCTGCCCCTCCTCACCTCTGTCTCCCAAAATAAATAAATAAACGTTTAAAAAATAAGCAAGTGAAAACATCCAGTACATCCTGGATTACCCAATGATTTTAAATGCTTCAGGTTGTTTCACTAAGAGAGTTGTTACAATGGATCTTGTTCATGAGTTAAGGAAGTGATATTCTGGCCTGGCAGTAGTTTGAAAGAGAAACACACACAAGTGTACTCCAATAATAAAATATTCAGTTAACAACATTTATTGAGCCTTAGTATATGCTAGCAGCTGAAGATAAAACAAAACAAACCATCAATGAGATTGGGTGCCATGAGCCATCAGAGGAGGTGATGTCTTCTGAGCTGGAAGCTGGCTTTCGAAAACTGGGCAGCTGGGGCACCTCGGTGACTCAGTCAGTTAAGCGTCCGACTCTCGATTTCCGCTCAAGTCAGTATCTCACAGTTCTTGAGTGTAAGCCCCATGTCGGGCTCTGTGTCAAAAGTGTGGAGCCTGCTTGGGATTCTCTCTCCCTCTATGCCCCTCCCCACTCTCATTCTCTCTCAAAAATAAATAAATAAACTAAAAAAAGAAAATGGAGAGGACTGCTCTAGGAAACTGGGGGAAGGGCTGGGGGAATGGCAGAGGAAAGAGATCCCAGGGAATGGAGCCCACAGGTGCGGAAACAGCAAGGAGTGCCGTGGACGCCCTGATCTTGCTGGAGCCAGACGGCCGTGGCCAGAGCGGAGCCTGCAGAGGAGGCTGGGATGGTAAGGAAGGTGATGACATGTGAGGGGCAATGATGGCAGGATAGACGGGTTAAGCCAATGGAGATCTCCTCAAAGATACAGACAGGAGAAGGTCAAGGTTGGCTCATAGGTTTCTCACTGTGGGACTTGAGCAAATAGCACGGTGATCTATAGGGACTGACATTAGAGAATTTGGAGGAGTACGTAGATATGGCTTTTGCAGTACTGTCTCCAGAGTGGAGAGCTGAGATCCACGCACGTTACCAGGAGGTACCCTGCGTGCGCTGGAGTGACACTTGCGGAGAAGCATGTGGGGGGCGGGGGGCACAGAAGGTGGGTGGGTGGGGCTGCATCTTTTCACTTAGAAGTGTAGCACCTCCGAGCGCCTAGGGGGCTCAGTCAGTTAAGTGTTGATTCCACTCTTGATTCCACTAAGGTCATGATCTCACAGACGTGGAATTGAGCCCGGCGTCAGGCTCTGTGCTGAGTGTGGAGCCTGCTTGAAGTTTTCTTTCTTCCTCTCTCTCTCTGTGTGTCCCTCTCCTGTGTGTGTGCACTCTCTCTCAAAATAAATAAATAAACCTAAAAAAAAATGAAGTGTAACAACTCACGTGGTGCAGAGGAAATGACAATTTCAGCTTCGTTTGTACTATTGTAAAGCTGTGTGTATGTCAACTGTCAACAGATTCCACAGAATGTTAAATAGAGGGGTAGTATGCCTTTAAAAAATTTTTTTTAAATGTTTACTTATTTTTGAGAGGGAGAGAAAAAGCCTGAGTGGGGGAGAGGCAGAGAGACGGAGACACAGAATCCAAAGCGGGCACCAGGCTCTGAGCTGTTTGCACAGAGCCCAATGAGGGGCTCGAACCCACGAACTGTGAGATCATGACCTGAGTTGAAGTTGGATGCTTAACCGACTGAGCCACCCAAGCACCCCCAGGGTAGTATTTCTTTTCAAAAGAAGCCCCAAACTCCATACTTGTCTCTCTTTTTCCCCACCTCATGGTCATTGTCTAAGATCTTATGCAAGAAAAATTAAGAGAACATAGATAAATTGGAAGAAGAAGGCAATGAATCAAAAGACATAAAAATAAAGAATGGAGGCGTTCCCTTGGTGCAAGGAAATGAATGAAGTGCCAATATGTAAAAAAAGAAATATTTCTCCATCAACTGATGCTCACTGTTGCTAGAAAAACACACCAAATCCTCATTTGACCCTGTCTCCCTGTTAAATTTCTATTTGCCCCTATTTAAAAGAAAAAAGAAAACCAAATTAAATAATTCTAGTATATTCAGAGTTGTGCAACCATCAGCAAAATCAATTTTAGAACATTATCATCATTCCAAAAAGAAACCCCATACCATTCAGCTGTCAGCCCTCAATCCCACCGTCTTCCTAGCCCTCGACAGCCACGAATCTTTTTTTTTCTGTCTCTAAAGATTTGCCTTTTACAGACATTTCATATAAATGGAATCCTCTAATTTGTGCCCCCTTGTGACTTCCATCACTCAGCACAACGTCTTCAAGCTTGACCCATGCTGTAGCACTTGTCAGTAACTCTCTCCTTTTCTGGCCAAACAACATGGTTTAAAAGATATTCGAGTCGTTCCCATGTTTTCCCTATTATGAAGACAGTCGCTATGAACATTTGTGTACAAGTTTTCATGTAGCTGTGTTTTTACTTCTCCTGGGTCCGTGCCAAGTAACGGAATTGTCAGATCAACAGGTAACTCTATGCTCAACACTTTGAGAAAATGGCCACACTGTTTTCCAAAGTGGCTGCAACATTTTATATTCCCATCCGCAGTGTATGAATGTTCTGACTTCTCTGCGTCCTCACAGCCATTGTTCTTGTTTTTTTGCTTGTAGCTATGCGAGTGGGTATGAAATGGTATCCCATTGTGGTTTTGATTTGCAGTTCTTTGATGACTAATGATGTTGAGCACATTTTCTTGTGCCTGTTGGCTATTTGTATATATTATTTGGAGAGCCATCTACACAGATCCTTTGCATATTTTAATTGGGTTATTTGGCTTTATATGATAGAATTTCAAAAATAATTTTATGTATTCTCGATGCAAGCCTTTATCAGACGTATGATTTTCAAATATTTTCAGTTCTGGGAGTTGTCTTATAATCTTCTTGATAACGTCCTTTCAAGTGCAAAGAGTTTTTATTTTGACTATGTACAATTTACCTTTTTTCTTTGGTTGCTTGTGCTTTTGCTGTCATAGCTAAGAAATCTTTGGTGGACCAAGATCATAAAGATTTGTCCCCTCTATTTCCTTCTGAGGATTTGATAGTTTTATGTTAGATCTATGATCCATTTGGGGTTAATTTTTGTATACGGTGGGAGGTAGGGGTTGAACTTTATTCACTTGTACATGGCTGCCCATATTCATGCCCAGGACAGAGTCAGCCACGTCAAATGGACTTGAGGTGAAGACCAAAAGTTTATGGCAATCTTAACAGAGTAAAAAATAAGGACAGATTTTTTTTTTCAAAGTAGGGTGGTGGTGAGTTCCACTTCCAGAGTGGCAACATGACGATATCTTGGCAGACAAAATCCTTAATGAAATTGGTGGGAAGTATAAAAAAATTCAACCATTTGACGTTTCTAGAAATCGTCCTAAGGACGTACGATAACTGAAGAAACAATTATCCAAGAAAACCTACTACAGTTCGGTGACAGCAGTGAGTCTTACTTTTGGACCGTGACTCCTCCCTCCCTTGCCCTCCGGGCTCCTGTAAAAGAAGCTCTAGGGGTGTCTGGGTTGAGCATCTGGCTCTTGATTTCGGCTCAGTTCATGATTCCAGGGTTGTGGGATCGAGCCCTGTGTTGGGCTTGCTCTGAGTGTGCAGTCTTTTTTTTTTTTAATTTTTATTTTTTCAACGTTTATTTATTTTTGGGACAGAGAGAGACAGAGCATGAACGGGAGAGGGGCAGAGAGAGAGGGAGACACAGAATCGGAAACAGGCTCCAGGCTCTGAGCCATCAGCCCAGAGCCCGACGCGGGGCTCGAACTCACGGACCGGGAGATCGTGACCTGGCTGAAGTTGGACGCTTAACCGACTGCGCCACCCAGGCGCCCCTGAGTGTGCAGTCTTCTTAAGATTCTCAAGATTCTCTTTCTCTTTCCCTCTGCCCCTCCCCCCACTTGTGCGCACACGCTCTCGCTCTCTCTTGCTCACTCTCTCTCAAAAAAAAAAAAAAAAAAAGAAAAAAGAAAAAGAAAAAGAAGCTCCACTCCAGCTGGTGCAAGGTGCAGACTAAAGCTGCTGGCTCCTACTCCCCAGTTCCATGTCAAGGGCTATAGTATCTTTCCGGGAGTGGGAGGGGCCGGACACCAGCCTTTCTCATCTGTCCCCTAGCTACTTGTTGCACAAGCTACATTCTGGGCGACCGCAGCTGAGATGTCACAGATTCCTCTTCCACCCCACGGCCACGTGGGGGCTGAGGGTCTATGCCTGCCACGGAGCACTGAGAACCCTCGTTCTCACCTTGGCTCGTTCATAAGGCGCGGGTCTCCAGCCACGAAATGCAGCCCATCTAAGGCAGGTAACCATGGAAAGAGACAGAGAAAACCCTGATAAAACCACTCTCTTCCCAGAGTGACTGTGCATGAGCCTAGGGGTGAACCCTCTGAGAAGCAACTTCAGAGGCTTCCTGCTACCGGAAAAATAAACTTCTTGAAAATAACTCAGCCAGTCAACAAACAAACACCCAATGGTCTTTGGGATTTCCCCCCGGACTTCTCGCCTTCCTCAACGTCTGGTCATTAATCTATTCTACTTATTTTCCTACCACGTCTCAGCCTTTCTCTGCCCTATTAAGGGTCCTGCTTCTCTCCTGTCTTTCATATGACTAGGGTTTTGCTGGGTTTCTGCCTCTGTCCCTCCATCCTTCGCAACCACATGAATTCCTCAAGGACCCTATTCTCTGAGCATTCACGAAGGGGGACCCTCAGTCTACATTGTTCTCTCTCACCTTCGGTCATCTCCTCGCCTGGATTTCCAACCACCTGACAGGCCACATTTGGCCATCTTTCAGGCTCCTTTAATGTAGCAATGTCAAAAACTAGCACACGTTCCTGTAGGAGCATGTATTTCCATTATCCTGATGACCAGACAGCTTACAGTTCATGGACTCCTTCTGCCCAGTGAGTCACCTAAGAACCTTCTATATTCTCTTCCTAAAGAGCCATGTGTTCCATGTTCATGTGTGTGTGTGTGTGTGTGCACGTGTGTGTGTGCACGTGTGTATACTCTAAGGATTTGTGACGAGTTTATAACTTCATATCACACCTCTTTTCAGAAACTTGTGATATCTCTTAGCTGACCACGGCATGAGTCCAGTTTCCTTGGATGAAGACGAAGGCCCTCACCACTGCTGGCAATGTTCCTTTGCAAAATCAAGTCCCACCTCCTTCCTCCACTTTTATAACTCACTGTCTCCTTGAATGATCCTAATCAGCATGTGCCTTCATCACCACATTCCACTGTTTATGCCTTGACAATACTACTCATGCAATATTACCCTCTACTATATCATCTGATAAGGATCCTACTCATCAGAAAGACCACAGGGGACCAAAGAGTCTAGGGAAAAAAAAGACATATATAAAAGAACAATAAACTGAAATCCATGTAACTACTATCAAGGTTAAAATAAGACAGTTGCTACCAACGGTACACCACCCACAGCGTGCTATTCCTACCTCTTCCGGAGAGATATTTTGACATTTTTAGCAAGTAGTCCCTTACCATTTGTAAATACAATTTTATCCCCTGTGCACGAATGTCTAAAGATGTGACGTTTGATCTCCCGTGGTTTTGAAATTCCTATGAATGCAAATCATACACAGATATCCTCCTGACTTGCGTATTTTGCTCGACACGTCTGAGGTTTATCTATGTCGATGCCCACGGTTGTCATTACCAATCTTTTCCTTGCTTTGCAACATTCCATCGTAGAGTATGCCTCAATTTGTTTAATGTACTGTTGAAGGAGATTTAAGCTGTTTCTAGTTTTTGGCTGGTACAAACAATGCTGTAGTGTTCTTCTGGTGCACGAATGCAAGAAATATGCCTGGGGGCAATTTTCTTCATTTAAGAACATGTAAGTGTCAGTTTCTACCAAAATGCAGTTATACAATTTACATATTTCCCAGCCATATATGATAGTTCCATTGCTCTATATTCTAACAATTGTTCCTGTAAGTGATCTTAATTCTTGCCAACCAGTTGGGCTATAACAGTATCTTACTGCAGTTTTAAATTGTGTTTTCATGCTTATCAATAATGTTAAGCATATTTTCCTTTATTCATTGGCCATTTGCATATTCTCTTTGTGTAGTGAGTATTCAAGTTTTTTACCCACTTTCAAATGGGTAGTTTGCCTTTTCTCTTATTAATTCATATGCTTATTTATATGTTCTGGATACATAGGTGGTTTATCTTTCCACAGTCTTTTTTTTTTAAGTGTATTTTTTTACTTTGAGAGAGAGCCAGCGGGGGAGGGGCAAAGAGAGAGGGGAACAGAGAGAATCCCAAGCAGGCTCCACACTGTCAGCACAGAGCCCGACATGGGGCTTGAACCCATGAACCGTGAGATCATGACTTGAGCTGAAACCAAGAGTTGGACACTTAGCTGACTGAGCCACCCAGATGTCCCATTCACAGTCTTAATAATATATCTTGATACAGACAACTTCTTACTTTTATTGTGGCCAAATGTTTTACAATGTTTTCTTTTAGTGGGGCGCCTGGGTGGCGCAGTCGGTTAAGCGTCCGACTTCAGCCAGGTCACGATCTCGCGGTCCGTGAGTTCGAGCCCCGCGTCAGGCTCTGGGCTGATGGCTCGGAGCCTGGAGCCTGTTTCCGATTCTGTGTCTCCCTCTCTCTCTGCCCCTCCCCTGTTCATGCTCTGTCTCTCTCTGTCCCAAAAATAAATAAACGTTGAAAAAAAAATTAAAAAACAAACAAACAAACAAAAAAACAATGTTTTCTTTTAGTGTCTTAAGAGAGTATTCCCCAAAGTCTTGATGACATTTTCCAATATTTTTGTCTACAAGCTTTAAAATACTGCCTTCAATTAGGTCTTTAACCTACCTGGAATCAGTGTAAGAAAGATCTTCGACTTACTGTGGACACATGTTGTCTCATTGCAACTGATCAATGTGCCTACTTTTCCCCCCAATGTGTCTTATTATCTGTGCTGTGTGTTTCTGGGGTGTCTAATCCCTTTGAACTCATTCCAAACCCACACTGTTCTTTTATCACTTCAAAATAAACCTTAGTGTTAAGTAAGGCTAATCTCATCACCTTGTCCTGTATTTTCAACTGTGGTGTTTTAGGAGTGCAGAGGGATTTTGGAATCATTTGGTCACGCTCTCCCCGACCTCTCTCACCCCCTCCCAAAGAAAACCCTCTAATAAATAAGTGATAGAAAAGCAAAATAAAACCAAAACCCTCAGGGTTTTGATGAAGGTGGCATTGACTCCATAGATCAAATCATAAAAACATAGAATTTTTAGAACATTGAGTCTTCCAATGCATGAACATGATCTTCTACTACATTTATAGGGTCTCTTTTATATAGATTTATATACCCTTTATAATAACATTTAGTATTATCAGTAAAGGTCTCCCTAAAAATCTTGCAAATATTTTGTTGGGTTTATTTCTAGACACTTCATGTTTTTGATGTTATTTAAATGCTATCTCTTTTAAACCTTTTTTTCCTGAGATGTAAGAATGCAAAAGATTTTTGAATATTACTTTTATATTTAGTTGTCTTATTGTATCTTTTTATTCACTCTAATATTTTATCTGGTGACTTTTACATTTTCTATTATATAACCACATCATCTGTAGAAAAGAGTTCTTTTTTTCTTTCTGATCCACAAACACAAAAATTTCTTTTTTGTGCCCTATAGCACTGGCTAAAACATTCAGTATATCTTTCACGGCAGAGATCAGTGGGCACTCTTACTCTGCCCCTTAATCTCAATTAGTTTTTTTGGTTGATAGCCTTTATCAGGTCAAGGAAGCACTTTATTTTTTAATTTGGTTTGCTGAGTCATTAATTTGCGTCTGTTTAATCCCAAGTGAAGTTTGTGTTTGATGGAAAGCTTTTATTTAATCCATTGAGATGACACAAAAAGTTTGAGACCTTACTCTGTTAGTGTTGATAATATTAATTGACTCTTTAAAATGTCAAATCCATATTGCTTTTCTGGAGTAAACCTCGATTATGATGCATCATCCTTTTTTATACACTGTTTGGTTTGTTAATATTAGGTATAGGATTTTGTATCCATATTCATAAGTGCTGTTGGCCCTTTCTTGAACCGTGTTTTATTTATCCCGTTCACCGGCCCTGATTTATGCCGCGACTGCTAAAAATAAGTTCAACGTGGGTAGAGGTAAATGACTCAAGCAGTACTTGGCCTTCATTAATTTGAGAGATTAATAGACATACGGCAGCATCTCAGCAATAGCTAGTGCATTAAGCCTGCGGCGTGAGTGCTGGCAGAAGGACAAGCATGTGTCTTGAACTAGTGAATATCATTTGAATTACGACTTCCTGGGCCTGCGGAAGGTCTGCACAAAACTGCCACTGCTATTGGAGTCATCACTGACTTCTGCATGTGCAGGAGGAGCTCAGATGCGGGGCGTCACTGAGAGCCAGGCTCCGGGGGGTGGGCTAATCCGCGTCTCCACTGCAGGAGATGCACAGGGTGGTAACAGACCTCCTTACAGTGACGGGGACCCCGGTGATCGTCTTTCACTGCCTGCTCATCATACAGCCTCTGCTGACGTGCCCTCCAAGTAGCAGTTAACTTTTAGAATTGTTCCTTCTAGGGAAATATATGGTGAATTATAAATGTCAAAGCCACCTGGGAGCACCCGAGTGGCTCAGTCGCATAAGCGGCTGACTCTTCATTTCTCTTCATTTTGATGCAGGTCATGATCTCGAGGGTCGTGAGTTCGAGCCCTGCCTCAGTCTCTGTGCTGACAATGCGGAGCCTGCTTGGGATCCTCTGTCTCCCTCCCTCTGCTCTGCCCCCACTCATGCTCATGCGGGCACTCTCTCCCTCTCCTCTCTCAAAAATAAATACATGTGGGGCGCCTGGGTGGCGCAGTCGGTTAAGCGTCCGACTTCAGCCAGGTCACGATCTCGCGGTGATCTCGCGGTCCGTGAGTTCGAGCCCCGCGTCAGGCTTTGGGCTGATGGCTCAGAGCCTGGAGCCTGTTTCCGATTCTGTGTCTCCCTCTCTCTCTGCCCCTCCCCTGTTCATGCTCTGTCTCTCTCTCTGTCCCAAAAATAAATAAACGTTGAAAAAAAAATTAAAAAAAAAAAAGAAAAATAAATACATGTTAAAAATCTTTTAAAGATCTCAAAACCACAAAATATTTAGAGGTCGACTACTTAAATCTTTCCCTCATTCATTCAGTTACTTCTTCCTATAGACACATGGTATGCAGACAATTCAGTTTGCACATCTTTTTGTTGTTGTTGTTTGAATGTTTATTTATTTTTGAAAGAGAGAGGGGGCGGGAGGGACAGAGAGAGAGGGAGACACAGAATCTAAAGGAGGCTTCAGGCTCCGAGCTGTCAGCACAGAGCCTGATGCGGGGCTCGAACTCACAAACCGGGAGATCATGATCGGAGCCCAAGTCGGTTGCTTAATCGACTGAGCCACCCAGGCGCCCCTCAATTTGTACATCTTTTATCCAATCCCTTTTTGTCTCTGTGGAACCCCATTCTTGCCTTTAGCTCTGACGGGTGTCTGCATTCTATGTTGTTTTGCTTTATTCTCTTCAGTGAATCAGATTTCTTCCGCATTTATTTTTATGCTCTAGGGCACAGATGTGGTAGCTGTGTTGGTGCTCACACTGGCGGAGTATATCTGAGTATCTAACTGTTCCTAAGGTAGACTTCCAGTTAATCTTCCCGTGTTCACCCCCATCTGATAACCCTGGCATCGTCCACAGAGTACATGGGGCTCCCATTTTCTGGGTATCCCGGCACCTGTAAAAGTGATCAGGGTCCTTTTTTCCTCAAACTCATCTTCCAGCATTTTCCACGCTTCTTGCACTGTTGTCATGCATCCAGGTGTTTCCCATCGTTTTTTTTTTTTTTAATTTTATGACATCTCTAACCATGGTTGTGTCTCCACATCTCTATTCTTTCCATAGGAAGGATCTTATATTCCTTAGCTATCATTTCATCATGTTTTGCATGTGCAAAATCTTAAAAGCGTACATGGACGAGCTCACAATTCAGTTTCCACGACCACCTCTGATGAGCTTTAGGAAGAGGAGGGAACTGATTTAATTTGCATTTTACATTTCTCTGGGTGGCACGTAGAATTGATTGGAGCTGGGAGGAGATGCATAGGAGTGTGGAGATCAGTGAGGGGACCACTGCAAGGTTCCAGGTAAGAAAGATGCAGACTGTTCTTAGGATTTTAGAAACGGAGATGAGGAATGGCATATCAATGTGTTTGGGAAGTATTTGGGGCTGGAAGGGAAGTTTAGAGGACTTCTGGTTTCTGCTTCGACTTGCAAAGATCTTGGATCCTTATAATAAGAAAAAGCTAAAGAAAATTAAAAATCAAAAATTTTTCTTGGACCCATAAAAAAAAAACAACAACCTAGAAATTGCAGGACAAATACCCACCCCACAATTTTGGGAGATAGGTAAATCCAGAGACCAGAGCTGAGATGTGCTTCAGGGAGCCATAAACTCATAGGTGTGCTTAAATGGTTATTTCAATAAGCTCCTGGAGGTTGAGTATAGACCAACATGAGAGTGAGAACACCTGGGTCCCCACATGTCATGGGTTTAGCCTCCAGGTACCCCACCATGTTCCATCCCAGACCTACAAAGACCCAAGTACTGTTGCTTTGGCAGAGGGAGGGCAAACATACATTCTGGAACATCCCCAGAGCATGCTGCATAACAGAGACCTGGACTCCAGGGAGGAAGGCTTTATCAGAGATTTATCCCGCCTGGAGGAATGACATTTCTCCAGCTGTAGTCCCCTTACCCTTCCCTTCTCAATTCAGAGGGCAAACAAAGATCTGAGAGATACGTATGAAGTCAGAGCCCAGGGACACAGTCTCCCATAATAGTGAGATTTAATCCTCAGGTCGTAGGACTTTTCCCTTCCCCGCTCGTCACCACCACACCAAGCCCCGACCATTGCAACATGGATCGTACCAGAAAGAGCTGAAATAGACACATGTAATCCAAGGAGGAATTCTCAGGGAAGTTCAACAATGACAGAGGAGGTACAAACAAGGATGCTAAGTGAACGGAAATTTCGGACATCTACACCTACAGCAAGTAGTAAGCCAGCCGAACTCTTGGCCTGATTAACGTAAATCAAACACTTGCCTCAATCCCTGTTATGCAGTGCAACATATTCCACTTTCAGTGGAAGATTCTAAGGCATGCCAAAAGGCAAGAAAAAACACAATCTGAAGAGGAAGAGCAAGCATCAAAAGCGGACTCAAATATGAGGTGGATGTTGGAATAGTCAGATAGGGAATTTAAGATACATATTATTAATACATAGAGGACGCTAATGAAGAATGTAGACAACATTCAAGAAAAGATGGATAACACAAGCATAGGGATGGGAATTCTAAGAAAGAATCAAAAGGAAAGGCTAAAATCCCCAACTCTGGAACATTAATGAAGAATGCTTTTGATGAGTTTTGTTGAGTTTTGACGAGTAAGCTATCCGCTGAAATAAAGAGAAAAAGAGGGTGAAAAAAAGAGCAAAATATTTAAAAATTGTGGGATGATTTCAAAAGGTGTACCATAGGTGCCATTGGAATATATGAGGAGAGATAGGAGAGAGCAAAGTTGAAAAAATTTGAAAATAATAATGACCAAGAACGTTCCAGAACTAATGATAGACGTGGACACAAAGATCTAGGAAGCTCAGAGAACACCGAACAGGATATATAAGTAACCAAAACTCCACCCCTAGTCTTAGCATGTTCAAAATTTAAAAAGCAAAAACAAAGACAAAAACCAAACCCAAACCAAATGAAACAACAGACTAAAGGAAAATTTGAAGGAGAGTAGAGTGGGGAGGAAAAACTTATAGAGCAACAAAGGTGAGAATTATCAGGAATTTTTCTTAGAAACCGTGCAAGCAAAAGATGAGTGGCGTAAATACTAAATTGTTGAAAGGGACATCCTACCAATCCAGAATTCTACATGTAGTGAATCCTTCACAGTGAGGAGAAAAGTAAGAATCCCTCAGGTAATCATACACCAACACAACTCATCACCAGCAGACCTGTTTTTACAAGATATGTTAAATAAAAGAAATTCTTCAGTGCAAAGGAAAACAATATAGATCAGAAACTTGAACTATGTAAAGAAAGGAAGGTCATTAAGGAAGGAATGTAAGAAGGTAAAATAAAATCTGTAATTTAAAACGTCTTAATTGACGTAGAGATACCTGTTTAAAGTAATGATAGTAACAAGATATGGGGGCTCCATAGCACATAGATAAGTGAAATGAATCACAATGATGCCATAAAGGATGGGAGGAATTGGGAATATTCTGTATAAGGTAACAGTGCTACATCTGATGTGATGTAGAATTTTCTTTTTTTTTTAACTTTTAAAAATGTTTTTATTTAAAAAAAAATTTTTTTTCAACGTTTTTTATTTATTTCTGGGACAGAGAGAGACAGAGCATGAACAGGGAGGGGCAGAGAGAGAGGGAGACACAGAATCGGAAACAGGCTCCAGGCTCTGAGCCATCAGCCCAGAGCCTGACGCGGGGCTCGAACTCACGGACCGCGAGATCGTGACCTGGCTGAAGTCGGACGCTTAACCGACTGCACCACCCAGGCGCCCCACAAAATGTTTTTATTTTTGAGAGACAGAGAGAGAGACAGAGCACAAGTTGGGGAGCAGCAGAGAGAGAGGGAGACGCAGGCTCCAGGCTCCAAGCTGTCAGCACAGAGGCAGATGTGGGGCTCGAACTCCTGAACCGTGAACCATGAACCGCAAGATCATGACCCGAGCCAAAGTCGGATGCTCAACTGACTCAGCCACCCAGGCGCCCCTGAATAAGGACTTAGATTAGCTAAAACTGTATATTGTAAACTCTAGGGCAACCACTAAAAAAGGAAAACTAAAATACAGTTGGTATGCTAATAGAGGAGATAAAATGAAAGCGTATGAGAAGTTAAATGACAACCATGGAAAGCAGAGAAGAGGGTGGGGAAACAAACTAAACAATAAGTGCAATGAATAGGAAGGAACTGGAAACATGGTAGATATTCACCCACCCACATCAATAATTACTTTATATATAGATGTCCTGAATACACACATTAAACAGTGTACCAGTTAAAAGGAAACAAGCAGACAGATTAGAGAGAAATATGCATTGTGTAAAAGGAACCAATTTTATTTTCATTTTTTTCTTTTTTTTCTGTTTTTTAAATTTTTTTTTAACGTTTATTTATTTTTGAGGCAGAGAGAGACAGAGCATGAACAGGGGAGGGGCAGAGAGAGAGGGAGACACAGAATCTGAAACAGGCTGCAGGCTCTGAGTGGTCAGCACAGAGCCCAACGCGGGGCTCGAACTCACGGATGGTGAGATCATGACCTGAGCCGAAGTCGGATGCTTAACCGACCGAGCCACCCAGGTGCCCCGTGTTTTTTTTTTTTAAAGTTTTATTTCTTTGAGTAATCTGTACACCCAGTGTGGGGCTTGAACTCATGACCCTGAGATCAAGAGTCATATGCTCTTCTGACTGAGCCAGCCAGGTGCCTGAGAAACTAATTTTAAAGAATTTTGTATATTTATTTTATATATATACATATCTCACATATATATCTTATACATCTTATATACATATGTACATGTATACATATACATGTACATATACATGTATACATATGTATATACATATATACATATGTATATACATATATACATATGTATATACATATATACATATACATATACATATGTATATAAGATGTATAAGATATATATGTGTGTGTGTATAATGTTTATTTATTTATTTTGAGAGAGAGAGAGACTGCAAGAAGGGGAGGGGAAGAGCCAGAGAGAGAGGATCGCAAGCAGGCTCCACACTCAGTGCAGAGCCCAATGCGGGGCTTGAACCCACGAATCGACAGATCCTGACCTTAGTGGAAATCAAGAATCAGACGCTTAACTGACTGAACCACCCAGGGAGAGACCAATTTTAAATGTTAAGATTCAGTTACGCTGAAGTAAAGTGAGGGGGAAGACATACCTTGATTACAGAAATCAAAGGGGGCTGGAGTGCTGTATTAATCTCATACACAGAACACTTCAAAGAATGAAAATGACCAGAGACAAAGAAAGCGTTTCATAATGATGTATGGACTGCTTCTCTAAGGCAGACCAGGCGTTAACTGTGCGTGCTCCTGACCACAGAGCATGAGGCAATTACTAGGAAAGGAAAAAAAAAACAACAACAACAGGAGAAATAGATGAATCCAGTATTAAAGTAACAGATTTCAACACTTTTCTTAAGTAATGGATAGAGCGAACAGAGAGGAAATCAGTAAGGGCAGAGTGGACATGAGCAGTACATCAATCAGCCTGATCTAACTCATATTTATAGAATACTCCAGCCAATCAGAGCAGAATGCATAAACCAGTCATCCAAACAGCCAATACCCTGGGCCGTAAAAGACACCCTAACTAATGTAAAAGAATGAAGATCACAGTAACTATGTTTTCAGACCATGGTGAAATTCAACTTGAAATCGCTAGCATAATAATGGCTGGAAAGTCCATAATTCATTGGGGATTAAAGAACACACTTCCGAATAACACATGGGTCAAAGAAGTCTCAAGAGAAGTTAAAAAGTACCTTGAACTAAATGAAATGAATACACAACGTATCAGAATTTGTGGGAGACAGGGAAAACAGTACTTAGGATCTTATAGTATCAAGGGCATTTATGAGAAAAGAAGAAACATATAAAATCAATCATCTAAGCTTTCATTTTAGGGAAGTAGTGAAAGAGTAGAGCAATTTAAGGTAAAGGAAGGAAAAGAAAATAAAAATGTAAATTAAAGCAAAAATCAATGAAATTAAAAACAGGAAAACACTAGAGAAAATCAATAGACCCAAAAGCTGGCTCTTTGTAAAGATCAATAAAATGATAAACTTCTAGTCAGGTTACCAAGAAAAAAAGAGAGCTGACGCAGATTTTTAATAGCAGAAATGAAAGAGATGTCATCACTACTGATCCCATGGACATTGAAAGGCTAATAAAGAAATACTATAAACAACTCTCTGCCTATAAATTTGATTACTTACATGAAATGGGATTATTTCTTGCAATATATAAATTTCCAAAACCCATGC
Organism: Prionailurus bengalensis; assembly: GCF_016509475.1. NCBI lineage: Eukaryota > Metazoa > Chordata > Mammalia > Carnivora > Felidae > Prionailurus > Prionailurus bengalensis. The sequence goes on along the minus strand of NC_057348.1, from coordinate 63,573,960 downwards.
AAGGAGAAATAGATGATCAGAAAAGGGCTAAATCTATAAAATAATTTAAATTAGAAATGACTCACCTTCTAACGGGTGAAAGAAATAACTAGGCCCAGATGGTTTCACTGCTATTACCACACTTTTAAGGAACAATAGCAATTCTCCACAATCACTTCCAGAAAACGGAAGCAGAAAGATCACTTTTTAGCTCATTGCATGAGGCCAGCATTGCACTAATACTAAAACCAAATAAAGACATTATGAGAAAAGAAATCTGTCGATGACTATTTTTCGTGAAAAGCAAACAAAAAAACCTGAGCAAACTGTTGACCAATCAGATCTATTATTGTCCAAAAGAATTGTACAATAATTATACCAACTATGACGTGTCCTGATTAGGCTGGCTCAATATTTGAAATTCAGTCAATTTCACCCACCACTTCACCAGACTAAAGAGGAAATATCACACGATTGTATCGATAGATGAAGAAAAAGCCTTGGACAGAATTCAATACCCAATTATCACAAAAACTCTCAGCAAAACAGAACTTGAGAAAACCTTCCTCGAACTTGGTAAAGAGTATCTACAAAAATGTACAGCTAATACTATAGTTACTGTGAAGAAATTAGATGTTTTCTCACAAAGAGAAGGAACAGGGCAAGGATGACCCCTCACCACTACAATTTAAGCTTGTGCTAGAAGACCTAGTCCTTTCTTGTAGGAGAAGACAAGAAAAAGACAAGAAAAAGGTATACACATTGGAAAGGAGGAAATAACAACTGTGTCTGTTTAGATGACATGATTGTCTATGTAGAAAATTCCAAACAATGGAAGACTTTCCAGAACTAATAATTAAGTATAAAAATGTCACAGCATACAAAGTTGTACACGAGTCAGTTTCTTTCTTATGTATCAACAATGGACAGTTGGAATTTGAAATAAAAAAAATAACATCATTTACAATAGCACCAAAAAACCCACAAGTAGTTATCAATCTGATGAATTATGTGTGGGACCCATATGTGGAAAACCACAGAACCCTGAGGAGTGAATGAAAAAAGATCTAAATACGTGAAAGATATTCTGTGATCACAGATTGAGACTCAGTATTGATGATGTGCTAATTTTTCCCAATGCGAACTACAGATTCAGTGTAATCTCAAACAAAATCCCATAAAGCCATTTTGAGGATATTGACAACATGCTGCCCACGTTCTTAAGGACAAAAGACCTGGAAAAGCCAGAATACTGCAGAAGTAGAACAAAATTGAGGGATTTTCCCATTTTCAAGACTTTAATTTTTTTTTTAATGTTTGTTTTTGAGAAAGAGAGAAAGAGAGAGAGAGAGAGAGGAAGGGGCAGAGAGAGAGGGGGACTGAGGATCCGAAGCAGGCTCCACGCTGACAGCAGAGACCCCGAGGCAGGGCTATTGAACTCAGAAACCGTGAGATCGTGACCTGAGCTGAAGTCGGACACTTAATCGACCAAGCCACCCAGGTGCCCCAAGACTTACTTTAAAGCTGTAGTAATTAACAGAGTACCGGTGGAGGACTATGTGTGGACACAAAGACCAATACAATGAAACTGAGAGCCACACACACACTGACAAGGACATCTAATGGAGAATGGAGATTTTATCCAAATGGTGCTGACAAGACTGGATATCAATATGCAAAACATATATTGTGAAAAATGAACCCAGATACAGACCTTACAACTTTCACAAAAATGACCTCAAAATCAACCATAGACCTGAATGTAAAATGCAAAAGTCTAAAAGTTACGGAAGAAACAAATAGAGAATTGAAGTGACCTCGAATTTGGCAATATTTTAGCTGCCATGATGCAGTAAAGTGTTTGGTTGTATTTTATTGAAATGAAAAGCTTCTGCTCTGTGTAAGACTCTGTGAAGGAAAAGAAAAAAAAAACAAAAAACAAAGTTTGTGCAGAAAATGTGAAGGCAAGACAAAGACGGGGAGAAAATATTTCCAAAGCATCTCTCTGATAAATGACTTGGGACCCAATACATATAGAATTCTTAAAACTCAACAGTAAGAAAACAACCCAATTAAAAAATGAACAACAAATATAGTGGTGTAAGGGATCCCAGGCTCTGTCCCCCAGTAAAAGCACAATTAGACAGCTGTCCATAAGTGAAAAAAGCTTTTCAAGAGCTCTGCAGTGCACTTCAGAAGTTGTGGCAACACAGTGGGACAAAAACCCTGATAATAACCATACAAAAATGGTAGGAGGAATGTTTCTCACCTTTCCTGCATCCTCCCTGGCCCCAGTGTGGGCAGCGCTCAGAGCCAAGAGAGAACTCCCTGACCCATGATTTCTCTTTGCAGGAAAAAGGAGAGCAGACTGAGTCATGGCTTCCCCAGCCTTTCAGGGCACTGAAGGAAGGACCCGGTTTCACCCAACCAGATTGCTTGCAGATGAGCATGGCCAAAATGTTTGGATGCAGGGAGGAACAAGAAGGGCAAGGACTGCCAGTATCAGCCACATGGCAGGAATGACCGTGGTCCCTTGTGGCCTTCTCTTTAGAGAAGCCCAGACATCTTCACTGCTGACGACCACACAATAGTCTTCGTGGAATCTGGGGGTCCCGACAGTTTTCACCACTTGAGGACGCTGCGGTGTTCACCATCGTGGACCCCAGTGGCCCGCTACAGGGAGCACGCCTGCAGCTTTTGTGGCCAAGGAAACCAAAAGCCAGCACAACGGTAGACCCTTCGAAGCCCTTCTGGTTTTTGCCTTTGTAGAATCCAGCTTCTGGAGCCCATCCACCTCTGTGGCCACACGTGCGTGCACACCACCCACCAGCTCTGGCTCTGGCACATGCAGCTGACTCCAGCCCTGCTGTTGGTCCAGGCACTCACCACCGTGCATGTGCCTGCAGCCAGACTCTAGAGCCAGGTGGGTGCACCGGCCCTGGCCATCGCAGCTGCTTGCCTGGACCCTTGCTGCTGGACTTGGGGACATCACTGAGTACCCAACAGCGTTGGCGGCCACACCGCACCCCCATAGTTCTCATCACCGAGAATCACACAGCTGTGGTGTTCGCGAACCCCAGTTGCCTGAGCCCAGGAGACACTGTGTGCACACCCCCCACCCAACCTGGAGCCACTACGTGTCCCTGCTCCTAGTGCCTTGAGCTACTAGAATTGGGGCCACAGGATGTTCCAGTGTGTGCCACACGCAGGTGGAGGTCTTTCCTTACTGATGATGGTCCATAAAGTCTGGAAGACATAATTTCTTCTTCAAATGGAAGCGATTGGCAAAATGAAAAGGCAACCTACGGAATGGGAGAAAATATTTACACACGACGTATCTGATAATATCCAAAATACGTAAGGAACTCATACCACTCAATAGGAAAAAAACAAATTGCCTAATTAAAAAATAGGCAAAAGGTCCTGAGTAGACATTTTTCCAAAAAGATACACGAATGGCCAACAGACACATGGCTAGATGGTCAGCGTTACTAATTGAAAATGCAAATGAAAACCATAGTAGGATATCACCTCACACCTGTTAGAATGGCTGTTATCAAAAAGTCAAGCATTCACAAGTGTAGAAAATCAAGAAGGAAACAATGCCTTTGGATGACACACTTGACCAGATGGATTTAACAGATATACTCAGAACATTACATCCAAAGACAGGGAATACACATTCTTTTCAAGTGCACGTGGAACATTCTCTGGAGTAGATCACATGTTAGGCCATAAAACAAGTCTCAATAAATTTAAAAAGACTGAAATTGTATCATGCATCTTTTCTGACCACAATGGTATCAAACTGGAAATCAATCACAAGAAAAAAAATCTGGAAAGAACACAAATGCACGGAGGTTAAATAACATGCTACTAAACGATAAATAGGTCAACCAAGAAATTAAAGAGGAAATAAAAAAAATACACGGAGACAAATGAAAATGAAAATATACTGGTCCAGAGGTGCCTGGGTGGCTCAGTTTTTTAAATGTCCAGCTCTTGGTCTGAGTTCAGATCTTAATGTCAGGGTCGTGAGTTCAAGTCCTGTGTCAGACTCAGCACTGGTGTGAAACCTACTAAAAAAAAAAAAAAAAAAAAAGAAAAGAAAATACAATGTTCCAAACTCTTCAGAATGCAACAAAAGCAGTTGCAAGAGGGAAGATGATAGCAATACAGGCCTACCTGGAGAAGCAAAAAGAATCTCAAATGAACAACCTAACCTTGCATCTCTAGGGACAAAAGCCCAAAGCTACTGGAAGGAAGGAAATAACAATAAATAGTACAGCAGAAATAAATAAAACAGAGACTAACAAAGCCAATAAAACAAATCAATGAAACTAGGAGCTGATTCTTTGAAAAGAACAATAAAATTGGGGGCGCCTGGGTGGCTCCATCGGTTAAGCGTCCGACTTCAGCTCAGGTCATGATCTCACAGTCCATGAGTTCAAGCACCTCATTGGGCTCTGTGTTGACAGCTTAGAGCCTGGAGCCTGCTTCGGATTCTGTATCTCCCTCTCTCTCTGCCTCTCCCCCATTCATGCTCTGTCTCTCTCTGTCTCAAAAATAAATAAACATTAAAAAAAATGAAAAAAAAAGAACAATAAAATGGTAAACCTTTAGCCAGACTCAAAACAGAAGAGAGTGCATTCAAATCAATCAAATAAATGAAGGCGGAGAAATAACAACCAATACTGCAGAAATACAGCAAATTATAAGAGAATATTACAAAAAAATATATACCAGCACATTGGCCAATCTAGAAGAAATGGATAAATTCCTGGGAAAATATAACCTTCCCAAACTGATTCAGGAAGAAATAGAAAATTTGAACAGACCAGTTATTATCAATGAAATTGAATCCAAAATCAAAGAAACTGCCAACAAACAAAAGTCCAAGGCCAGGTGGCTTCATAGGTGAATTCTACCAAATATTTATTTTAAAAAATTGCTTATGTTTATTTATTTTTGAGAGAGACAGGGAGAGAGAGGCAGAGAAAGGAAGACACAGAATTCGAAGCAGGCTCCAGGCTCTGAGCTGTCATCACAGAGCCTGATGCAGGTCTTGAACCCACGAACCGTGAGATCATGACCTGAGCTGAAGTTGGACATTTAACCAACTGAGCCATGTGTCCCCTACCAAACATTAAGGAAGAGTTAATACCAGTTCTTCTCAACTATTCCAAAATATAGAAGAGAAAGGAAAATTTTCAATTCACTGTATGAGGCCGTCACTACCTTGATACCAAAACCAGAGAAAGACACTACAAAAAAAGAAAACTACACGCCAATACCTCTGATGAATATAGAGGCAAAAATCCCCAACAAAGTATTAGCAAATTGAATCCCACAATACGTTAAAAAAAAACCATTCACCACGCAATCAACTGGGGTTTATTCCAGGTATGCAAAGAGGGTTCAATGTTTGCAAATCAATCAACGTGATACATCACGTTAACAAGAGAAACGTTCTGCATCATTAGATGCAGAAGAAGCGTTTGCTAGAGCACAACATCCATTGATGGTAAAGACTCTTAACAAAGTAGATGTAGAAGGGTCAGCAACAAAATAGTTAACAAATGTTGGCGAGGATGTGGAGAAAAGGAAACCTCTTTGCACTGTTGGCGGGATGTAAATTGGTGCAACCACCGTGGAAAACAGTATGGAGGGTTCTCAGAAATTAAAAACATAACTACCGTGTGATCCAGAAATCCAGCAATTCCACTTCTGGGCATTTATCCGAAGGAAATGAAATCACTATCTTGAAGAGATTTCTGCCCCACTATGTTCATTGCAGCGCTGTTTACAAACCAAGGTGTGGAAGCATTTTATGTGTCTGCTGTTGGATAAATGGATAAAGATTATGTGGTGGAATCTTATTTAGCTATACAAGGAAAGAAATCCTGCTGTTTGTTACAACAGGGATGAATCGGGAGGACTGTATCCTAGGTTAAATAAGTGGGAGAGATCTAATGGACACCATGGTTATTATTAATGATAATATTTTGTATACTTGAGGGGTGCCTGGGTGGCTCAGTCGGTTAAGCGCCTGACTTCAGCTCAGGTCATGATCTCGTGGTTTATGAGTTCAAGCCCCTCATCGGGCTCTGTGCTGACAGCTCAGAGCCTGGAGCCTGCTTTGGAGTCTGTATCTCTCTCTCTCTCTCTGCCTCTTCCCTTTATGTTCTCTCTCTCTCTCTCTCTCTCTCTCAAATATAAACATTAAAAAAATTTTTTGTATACTTGAAATTTGCTAAAGAAGTAAATTTCATTTCTCACCACACACGAAGAAAAAGGTGACTATGTCAGTTTACAGATACGTTAATTTGACTGCTTGTGCTATTCGTTTCATAAGTGCACATATGTCAAAACATCGCACTGAACACCTCGCCTACATGCAATTTTTATTTGTCACTCACACCCCAATAAAGCCAGAAAATTTAAAATAAAGAAAATCAAGATTATAAGAAAAATATGCACGACAAAGTAAAACATGGAGAAAAGCTCTGACCGGAGAATTCACCACAGAACATATAGATGTGGCAACTAAGCACGTAAAATGATGTTCTGCATCGTTTGTCATCATCATTTCACAAACAACAACGCTGAGCTGCCACAATGCACCCATTACAAGGGCTAAAATTGGAAACACTGACAACACCAAATCCTGGTGAGGATGTAGACCAACAGGAACTCATATTCTCTGCTTGTAAAAATGCAAAATGGGACCGCCGCTCCAGAAGACTGTTCGTCAGTTTCTTACAAGGTTTAAAGCAGTCCTACGATCCAGTAATTCATTTAACTGATTTGAAAACTTACGTCCACACACACAAAAAGGCATGGACACAAAGGTTTATAGCATCTTTATTTGTAATTACTACAAACCGAGGAATCAACATGTCCTTTCATAGGTGAACAGATACTCAAACTTAGCACGGCTGTACAACGGGACATTAGCCACTGATGAAAAGAAATGAACTATCGAGCTACAGAGAGCCTGAATGAATCTTGAATGCATATGGCTAATTGATGGAAGCCAGTCTCCAAAAGCTAGATGCGGCTTGAATCTAAGTATATGACATTGTGGAAAAGGCACAATATAGGGGCAGTACAAAAGACAAATGGTTGACAGGGATTAGGTTGGGAGATGGCTGGATACGACACAAGAAAATATTTAGGCTCTGAAACCATTCCTTCATAGTAGATATCTGACAGTATTTGTCCAAAAACACAGCACTCGTTAGCACAAAGATTGAACCTTATATATTAAAAGAATAAGCCTTTAGGAGACCAGCAGAATCCAGGCTGGAATGCAGAACAGGAAAAAAAAAAAATTAACTGCACTAGAAAGTCATGAAACAACCTCACTGAAAAGGGAATGGGAAAATGTCCTAAATTCTGATACCTTTCTCTAGTGAAAGGAGCTAGGATGCCTTGGAGACACAGCTGATCCTTGGATTGGGGCCAGAAATAGACAAGAGGAGCGTGGGACTTGTTATGGTGTCAGCCAGTAAGGAAGTGCCCCAATAAAACCCGCACAGTGATGGGAGTATGGTAATGGGACACAGGGGCCAACGGAGCGAGCTCCCAACTGCCAAAGCTGGAAAACCTAGAACAACAAAACAGGAAAATAAAGTATCGGATTATCACTCCCAAGTATTAAATGCATGTCCACGAGGCCACACCAATACAAATGAATGACTGAACAAATAAATAAATGCAGGACAAAAGACAAATTTCTCATGCAGAAAAAGTCCCAAATAATTTATGCAGTGTATTTTATGAGCAAAATCCCCAACCCCTGAATTGTGGGTTTCACATAAAGACTTTTTTCAGAGTACAGTATGGAAAGGGGGGAATGAGAGCAACTCGTAGTGGAGAACCTGACAACAGGACCTCAGCCAGATGATGAAGGTCAACATCAAAAGTGAAAGTCAAGTTCATAGCACGCACCTTGATGTGGAGACAATGGTGCTTTAGCTTGTGGCCTTCCTCGCCAAACCCATAACCTAAGTGTAATCATGAGAAGATCATCAGATGAATCCAGTTTGAGGAACATTCTACAAGGTGCCTGACATGACTCCTTCAAACTGTCAAGATCAACAACAAAGAATGTCTGAGAAAGTCACAGCCGAGAGGAGCCTAAGGAGACAGGACAAAGGGATGTAAAAGGGAGCTCGAGTGTTCTGGAATAGGACAAGGACATTAGGTTTAAACTAAGGAAATCTGAATGAAGTCTGGTCCTCAGCAATGATTAGCAATGTTGGTTCGCTAACTGTAACAAAGGTACTATGCTAATGGAAAATGCCAGTGACAGGGGAAACGGGGTAGGGGTATATGATAACAGCAACATTACATAATGAAGTGTCAATATTATTTCATGATACCTTGCATGATAAAAATCAAAAGTAATGGATTTTAAAGTACCTCAAGTAGGAGCTTTGCTTTTGGTGTGGAAATCCTTCTTAACTTGGGGAGGAGGCTCTATATCATCGCCTGTGAAGGTCACATTCTGACATTCAGCAGTTCACGTCGAATGCCCAAAGGACTTGGCTTGCAATAAATTAATTGTTGGTGCACATCTCATGAAAGTGGACGAAGGGTTTCTGGCACACATGCTTTGGTTCATTGTAGATCACGAAGGAAATGGTGGAAACCGGCAGGGGAATGGAAATTATCACCTCTCTTGCTGTGTTCTGAAAAGGCTAAAGTCAGCCCCTTGGTTACATGTTGTTTATAAATGTAAACAGACTGATGGGGCGCCTGAGTTTCTCAAGGTGCCTCAGTTGGTTAAGTGTCTGATTTTGGCTCCAGTCATGATCTCACGGTTCATGGGTTTGAGCCCCACATCGAGCTTTGTGCTGACATTGTGGAGCCTACTTGAGATTCTCTTCTTCTCCTTCTCTTTCTGCCCCCCACCCCCTGCCGTCTCTCTCCCTCTGTCTCTGTCTCTCTCTGTCTCTCTCTCTCTCTGTCTCAAAATAAAGTAAAAACACTAAAAAAATAAATTTATCAAAAAAATAAATATACAAAAATAAACAGACTTAGCCCTGACTTAAGGTGCTGCTTAGCTGACACTTCCAAAGTTGGAATCCTAACATTCCTTTGCCCTCAATGAAGATACACTCAGTCCTATACCTATCTGTGATAATGTCTTGAAGAGTTCTCTAAATTTGGACTTTTCAGTTTGAGATCCAACTGATAATTTCTAAAACTGTGCGATAAACCAAGAACTCTACTTCTTTTTCTATCTAGCCAATGTTAAAAAAAAATGTTTTTATTTATATTTGAGAGAGAGAGAGCATGAGCATGAGCAGGGGAGGGGCGGAGAGAGAGGGAGACACAGAATGGGAAGCAGGGTCCAGGCTCCAAGCTGTCAGCACAGAGCCCGATGCGGGGCTCGAACTCCCGATCTGTGAGATCATGACCTGAGCTGGAGTCGGACGCTCAACCGACTGAACCACCCAGGCGCCCCGGTCAACTTTTATTTATAAGAAGAAAAGTGTACTAATTGAGTCCTGGGGAAGACTCCACACCTCGTATACATACTGTAAACAACTTGACATGTCCTGTCCCAGAGGAGCCCCAGATGGGATGGGGTTTCTTTCTATCTGGGCAGGGCACTCATTTCTTTATGCGTTGCTTGAAATCATTCTTCCTGACTCCCCGTCTTGGCCTTTTCTGGTTCATCTTGCATCCTTCAGCCAGAGAGAACATTTAAAAACGAACCTGATTATGCCACTTCCATTTGCAAAACCCTTCAGTGATTTTCCCAGTGCCCTCAGGCTGAAGTCCAATTTGTTACGTAACCTACCGCTGTAACACTTCTTCACTAACAAGCGTGACAGCTGACGCCTGGCCAGTTTCTTCGATAGCTGCACCTTTCTGTGTGTTATGGTACAGAAATGTTAAGAAACTTGGGTCGGGGGAACACAGTAGAATAGACGAGATTGAGAGAGGAGAAGGTAGGAGCTGACACTTGAAACTTCCGAGCCAAGACTTGAAGGTGGCTAGGGAGGCTTCTGGGGGAAGCACGTTCCAGCCAAGGTCCTAAGTCATAAGGTGAGGGAGCTCCTAGGATATCAGAGGAACAGCAGGAAGAGTATTGCGGTGGTGCAGAGCAGATGACGAGTGGTCGTAAGCAGGGAGGTCTTTGGGGCCAATGTAAGGATTTGTCTTGCCCTTCAGGGGACCCTGTATCCTCTTCCATGCGTTGGGTGGTTTATGACCTAGCCTGGCCACCCTCTTCACCTCTTCCCTCCCTTGGGTATCGTGACCAGGGGAAGACCAATGGGCACGATTTTGGTGATTTTGATATCGATGCTGTTCAGTACGGAAAGACCCTCACAGAAGGGAGGGACTTTACTGTGAGAGTCTTGTGAAAAAATCACAAGACCGGAAGGACCGTGACTCTATTTTCTGCCACGTGTCAGGAACTGGTTTGAGCATACAGTTAGCAACGAGGAAAACGTTTCCATGAGAGGCATAAGGGAGTCATGCTGAATACCTCGTTTGAGATCCTGTGTTCAGTGGTGGCTGAAGCCAACCCATACCTTGAATATTAGGGTGGGCTTAGTTCGTTAGCATTAAATTGCCAGGCTGGCAAACAAGCGTTTGCTCTGATGCACCTCTCAGTGATCTCAGATAACGCTCTCATCTTCTATTTTAGTAAATATCACACTAGGGGCCGACACTGTTTACAAACACATCACCCAGCTTGTCAGTGATTCTCAGTTCGTGGCCAATCCCCTTGAATCCATGGCCCTACCTACCTCCCACCCCTCCAACCTTCTAGAGTCAATCACAGACATCGTATAATTTCATGTGTAAGTGGAATCAGAGTGTCTCCAAAGATTAAACCTCTTAAAAAAAAAACATAACCACAATTTAAGATACGGGTTTGTCAGTTCTAAGCTGCCTTCTGAATCACCAGGTCTGGGGGACCGTGTTCACTCAAGATGACCGTGCTAAGTCAATGCACGGTAACTTTTCTGTGCAATCTCCAAGGAGGGCATTCCGAAAAGAGCTGGCATAGCGGGTTTGGGCCCCAGGCCTGATGATGGGTAACTCCCCTTGGCTGCCTGTTTGCCCCTCTCGTGAAGGCTGGTGGCGTCCCTCCACCCCGGGGAATCACAGTGAGTTCTTGCTGAGATACTCCCTCTCTGCTGGGAGTACTTATTGACAGATTTCTTCAGATAATTCTTAAAAAATGTTTTTTAATGTTTATTAATTTTTGAGAGACAGAGAGAGACAGAGCTTGGGTGGGGGAGGGACACAGAGAGAGAGAGAGAGAGGGAGACACAGAATCCAAAGCTGGCTCCAAGCTCTGAGCTGTCTGCACAGAGCCTGACGCAGGGATCAAACCCAAAAACTGTGAGATCGTGACCTGAGCCGAAGTCGGACGCTCAACTGACTGAGCCACTCAGGCCCCCCAGTTCTTCATATAATTCTAAAGTATTTATTTTGAGAAAGAGAGAGAGAGAGAGAGACAACATGAGCAGGGAAGGGGCAGAGAGAGAGGGAGAGAAAGAATCCCATGCAGGCTCTGTGCTGTCAGCACAGAGTCAGACGTGGGGCTCGAGCTCACAAACCTTGAGATCATGACCTGAGCAGAAATCCAGAGGCTTAACCAACTGAGCCACCCAGGTGCCCCCAGATAATTCTGATTCTGATTGTTCTGCAGGTAGTAATCCATCAACCTTCTTTTCCTCATTCTTGCGCCTCCCCCTTAAGGGGGAAATTAACCAAATTTAAATTTCTCCTTAAATATAAAAGTTAAATACCAAAGAATAACATTTAAAAAAAAATAGGGGGCGCCTGGGTGGCTCGGTCGGTTGAGCGTCCGACTTCAGCTCACGTCACGATCTCATGGTCCGTGAGTTCGAGCCCCGCGTCAGGCTCTGGGCTGATGGCTCAGAGCCTGGAGCCTGCTTCCGATTCTGTGTCTCCCTCTCTCTCTGCCCCTCCCCCGTTCGTGCTCTGTCTCTCTCTGTCTCAAAAATAAATGTTAAAAAAAATAAAAACTTTTTTTTTTTCACAGCTATAGATGATGGCAATATATAGAGAAGGTTTTTTGGCCACTGAAGAACCAGCTACAGTGTCTTTGCTGGCAATATGACGGCCATTCAGAATGCAAACTAAGTAATGCACCTTCTTTGGCTTCTTCGGTATCTTCTCTTAAGCCTTTGACAAACATTGTAATTGTTTTACTTTTATTGTGGTGAAAAAAAGGGCAAATCACATAAAATTTAACTTCTGTATTTTAGTGTACAGTTAGGCAGTGTTAATGAACTTTCTCGCGTTATCCTTGGGCAGACGTTATGTTCACCTTTGTATCTTTCCAAGTCTAACACATATGCCCCTGTGGTGCGCACATTGCCTTTGATTTTTCAGCAGCTTGAATGTCATGCCTGAGTGTCTGTGTCATTGAACCTCCTTTTCCTTGAAATCCTAGGAGATTCTTGGACTGTGGTTTATGTACGTCGGTCATTTTGGAAAATTCTTGGCCAAAGTTGTTTGAAATGGTTCTATCTTTTCTCTCTTTCCCTTCATCTACCGGTTCCAACTATGGTGCTTTATAGGCTAAATTCCCACAATTTTTAAGTGGTCAGTTCTTAGGGTATCTTTCCACTCCTGTTTCTCTTTTTGCTTTTCAGTCTGGGTTATTTCTATTGACCTTTCTTTAACTGGACTGGTTTTATTTCCTTTGCTCTACTAATGAGCCCATCAAAGATTCTTTTCTTTTCTTTCTTTCTTTCTTTCTTTCTTTCTTTTTCTTTCTTTCTTTCTTTCTTTCTTTCTTTCTTTCTTTCTTTCTTTCTTCTTTCTTTCTTTCTGCCTGTTTCTTTCTTTCTTTCTTTCTTTCTTTCTTTCTTTCTTTCTTTCTTTCTCTTTCTTTCTTCTTTCTTTCTTTCTGTTTCTTTCTTTCTTCTTTCTTTCTGTTTCTTTCTTTCTTCTTTCTTTTCTTTCTTTCTTTCTTTCTTTCTTCTTTCTTTCTGTCTCTTTCTTTCTTTCTTTCTTCTTTCTTTTCTTTCTTTCTTTCTTTCTTTCTTTCTTCTTTCTCTTTCTTTCTTTCTTTCTTTCTTTCTTTCTTTCTTTCTTTCTTCCGTGTGTTTTTTATTTCTAGCATCTTCAATGGATTCTTCCTTATAGTTTATATATCTCTGGTAAAATTTCCTATCTGATGTTCCATCTCAATTACTTTTTTATTAGAGCAAAATGTATCAAGTTCAGCACGTGATATTTGGTTCATTTTTTTGTTGTCAGGGGCTGTCCTTTGCACTCTACTATATTTAGCAGCGTCCCTGGCCTCTACCCCTCTGGATACGAGTAACACCTCCCCCCACCCCCATCTAGATGATCAGAATATCTCCAGACACTGTCAGATGTCCCCTGGTGGGGGCGGCCTGCCCCCTATTTGTACCATCTGCTTCCTATCCAAGAGTGGTTCTGGACATTGCTGTGTCTCTTCAGACTGTGTTTGCCTTGCCTTTTCTTATGCATCGTAATTTCCCATTGAAAACCAGACACATTGTATGAAACAAAAGATCTTGAGCTAAGTATTTGTATACTTAAAGATGAACCCACTTTTCCCTCTGTGAGGCCTTAATGTGGGTGCATATTAATGAGAATTTTATCAGGAGCTAGGTTGGTTTTTACATTTCTTGGTGCACAGAGACTTGAAATTCATCTAGTGAGAGCCTCCTCTCTCACCTCTGTTTCTCCCCTTTCCCGCTGCCCTCGGGAGGGGCTGTCTCCTCTTGCACATCCCCCATGTTTAGTCCACTGTGACTTTACTCGATGCTAGTGAGCATTTGTAGCAGGAGGACGGGCAGCACACTCTCTCTGATGATCTACTTTAGTCTCAGTCTTGGGCTTTGTGAAGCAGTGTTCTCATGCTTCTTCAAGATGTAATGCTGAGGGGCAGGTGCCCGGGTGGCTCAGTCGGGGCTCAGTCCATTACGTGTCCAACTTCCACTCAAGTCATGATCTCACAGTTCATCGGTTGGAGCCTGGTGTTGGGCTCTGTGCTGACAGCTCAGAGCCTGGAGCCTGCTGCAGATTCTGTGTGTGTGTCTCTCTCTGTCACTCCCTGACTCATGCTCTGTCTCTGTCTCTCTCTCTCTCAAAAGTAAGCATTAAAAAAAAATGAAAAAAAAAAAAAAGGTGTAACACCGGCTCCCACATGCACTTCCTTACCTCCCGCCATGGTCAGAGTATGTTTTCGATCCCTCTTGTTCCCAGCTGTGGTTATTTCTACCAGCACCCCTAGGATATGACTTTGATGCCATATTAGAGATATATTCTTGTTCCTTAGAGGTACAGGAGACAGGTCTGGGTGGCTTTCCACTGTGGCCCCATTCTTCTTCCCCAGCTGCAGTAGGATGCCATCACCCTACCCATTTGGATGGCCTTCTGTCTGGAGATTAAGTCTTTTCTCCATGGAGGACTCGAGGCAGGGAGAAGTTTGGGCAGTGGCTATTGCTTCCTCCCATAGCCACCACCCTAGAGGAATTTTCTTACAATCCACCCCTCCCCCTCCAATTTTTCTTGTGGGTCTTGATGGCATTCCTGGAGGAAGAGCCTTCAGAAAGTTGTAAATTCCCTATATATGAGGCCTTCAGGCCCTTCGGGGTCTCCCTGTGTCTCACGTTCATTGAGACATCGTAGCGGAGCCTTCTCATTGGCGTATCTAGTGTTTGGTGGCTCCTACTCCAGTGAATAACGCTTGGCTCCTGTCTGTCTTAGGGTGTGGACTTTCTGGGTTCTCTTCTGAGTCACCGGGGTGTTCCACATGATTTCACCGTCTGACTGCTTGGAACTGGGCCATCTTCTCGGGCCAAGTTTGCTGGGGTGTCAGCCCACCGCTCCAAGTAGTTCTTCCTACTATGGTCCTGGTATCTTGGGATCCTGACCTGACATGCATGGCTGAAGAGTTAAAGGAGAACTCCTATGCAGAATCCTAAGGTCGGTTGCAAATTCCAGCTACCTCGGTAGCTCCAAACTCTGATCTCTTCCTTCCACTCAGAAAACGATTGCTGAGTTCTGTCCACGCTTCCCCTCCCTGTGCTGCCTTCTGGAAGGTGCCTCCAGGCAGAACCGAGGTAGTCATGATGTTCACTCCATTTGTTTCCTTTCAGGGATCACAGTCCTGTACTGACTGTTGGCTAATGCCTGAAAATACAGTTATTTCATATATTTTGTCTAGTTTTCTAGGTGCTTGTGGTGGGAATACTTGCCTGTTAAAGTGTACTCAACCATGGCCATGCAGAGTGTTTGTGATTGCCTAGGGCACGGCATCTGCTTGCCTGATGCTGTTTTCTACTGGCCTGCATGCTTATCCTCAAGACTAATCTATCAATTACAAAGGGGTCCATCTAGTCTTCCGATAGCAACTTCCACAAGCGCGATCGCAACTAGACTTTATCGGTTTATGCTGACTGTTGGCGTTCGTTTTTCAATTGTTTCAGCTCTATCTATCTTTCTCTCTGCAAGAATTTCAGAGAGCATTGCTGTTTTCTGTTATGAAAATAGAGGCAGTGATAATTTCCTATCTTGTTCCACCGTTCTGTATTGACTTTGCTGAAAACATCTATGGAATCCTCCCTCAGTGCACATTTCTCAGAGTGCCTTGCTCTGTGTCTCAGACCTTTTCCCCACATTAGAAGGCAGGCGAGATTAGAAGCGGGCCGGCGGATTAACTTTGCAGAGCATCGGTGTGCACAGGGGCAGCTCTTTGGAACCAAGTCAGACCGCTCGGAGTTGCGAGGCCAACATAGAAAGCGTGTGAGGACCGAAGGAAATACAGCGTGAACAAAACAGTGTGATGAGCCAGAAGGGGTCACAGACATGATACACAGAAAATACTCAGGCAATATTTGTTAAGTGAAGAAAGGAGGAGTAGAAGTAATGAACCTGGGACAGAGAGCTGGATGTGGACGAGGAGCTTAGTGAAGACAAAGCAGGCAGAGGTTCAGGTGGGTAAAGAGAAGATAGCCTAATTCCAGAGATACGGAGCCAATACTCAACACAAATACTGCTGGCGCTGATTCACACTGAAATAGAGCTTGAGACACAAGCACTGTATGGTTAAGGGCTATAAAAGTGTTCGCGTATTGAATGACCAGTGCTTTACTAAATGCCGCATACACGTGCTCCCGTGATGTGTTAAGTCTTACGGGTATATTGTCATTATTACCATTAGTCCTAGTTTTATAAACAAAGTAACTGTCCCAAGGAAAACTGGAGCTGCAGGAATCGACTTGAGGTCACAGCCAGCCAGCAAAAGGCACAACCAGGATGGCACTGTGGCGGGTCACTCAAAAGTCCCCATCTCTGACCACGGTGCTCTGTGGACTTACAGACAGGGGAAGCCGATTCCTGTCAGTGGCCCAAACCCATTTAAGGCTTCTGGACAGGACGGCCTAAGCACCATAGTGGTTTGTTTCTTTGATCTGCTTACAGCTCCCTTGCTCCTGCCAGCGTCTCACCAGCTGGGGTCCGTAGCTGCCTCACTTTGCTTTGTTGGGAGTTCGCTGCCAAACTGTGTCAGCTTCCCTACACCCAGGTTTCACTCAAAAAGGCACATTTTGATAGAACCCTAGGCACAAGTCAACAATTAATCATTCTGTTAAGACAATCTGCGTCAAATTGAGTTACAAAAAAAAAAATGTGACACTCAGTAAAAGGCAAACGAATGTGTAGGCCACGTCGAGTGTGGAGTGTCTCTCTTTCATAAAGAGACCAACTTCAACAGACTCCATATTTGAGGGGAAATTGAACACCGATGGGAAACTTACTGTCTTGTTACCCTTCAACAGCTGCCTAGGAAGAGTTCCGTCCTGATTTTTTATTTCACAAATTTCAATCAAACACAACATAATTATGACTGCAGTGGTAAAAAAATCTCCCTAAACAGATGTCAAATGATTTTCATAAGACATTTCTGTAATTCATCACTTTGCCATAACATGTCCATAAAGAAAACATAGGCACGCTTTCTCCAGAGGCTCTATCCACGTTCCTGATGTCTATACTGTCATTCTGCTCTTTGTCTCCTGGGGTGTAACAGCGGTTAAGTTTCATTAGAACTTCAGTCAGGTTGGGCAAAAATTGTATGGCTAAAACATTTTCTTAACTGCAGTCTATGTCTTCAAAGTTTTATATTTATGATTATTCAGCCACTTTAAATAATGTGCAGCTATATGTTTCAGACAACCCGCAGTTAAAATAAGTTTATGCTTTGCAGACACAAATAGGAATATAAATCGTTAATCCGGCAAACCAAAACAAAATCACGCAAAATTAACCAAATGTTAATGGAGAAATGAACATTTAAGACAAGCGTGAGCATCATTTATTGCTCATGAATGAGATGTCCTGGACTTGCTATATACCAACATGAACTCATATGTTGTTTTAGAGAACTTAGCTATGACGGGTCAAAAGGAAGGCTTGAGTTCCTACCTTGATGCTTGTTTCGTTATTGCCATTTTTATTTCCTCATTGCAAAGCGATATATGTTCATTGCAAAAGTGGAAATAGTTCCTCACCAAAAATTGGTCATCCTACCAGACCAAGGTGGTCACTCCTAATATTTATTGTAGTTTTTCCTTCTTGGCCTGGTTTTTTTCATTCGAGACGATCTCAAATGTATGCTAAAATTGGAGGAATAATAGCATGTGCCCATATCTCCATCACCCAGCTTCCCTTGGTTTCAACCCTGCTGTTCTCCGTACTCATCTTCAAATCCCACTGGATTGTTTCAAGGCTGTTTCTTGACATCGTATTGTTTCATCCGTGAAAATGCGTTTCATCCATGAACGATTTCGTGTCAGAGTTAATATTTGTTTTTCATTTTGACTTAACGGTATTATATTGTATAAGACATTTACATATGACAGGAATATAACCATGAAAGGATCCACATTCAGGAAAATGTTGCTCTTTCTTTTTGGTTTTGTTTCCTTTAAAAAAAATGTATCACGGCTACTCCTTTTCAGCCGCACTTAGAGATTTCCTTCATTCCTTTTTGTCGGTTGCATAATACCCCACTGTGTGGATAGATTAGTTATTTAACCAGCTCCCCATCGATGGGTTTTTGGCATGTTTCCAGTCTTTTGCCCTTCCGGAAAAACAGTGCTTCATGGGAGAAATTTGTGCGTACATTATCTTATGCATTTGCCAGTTCGTCTTTGGAAGACATACTCAGAAGGGAGGATTTCTCAGTTCAACTGTGGCTCACATGAAATTTTGCTAGACAGTGCCATTTTCTTTCCTTCACACTCAACATTTTGTAAGTAGTGCCAACTCCTCTCTATCACAGTCAACATTTTGCATGAGAGTTTTGTTTTTCTCCAGCCCTACCATCACATTATGTCATCAGGCACTTGGATTTTACTCAACTTGACATGAGAGAGATAGCTAAGTGCATTTTCCCACAAAATTGATCAAACTTTAATGAATATATAAAAAGCTTCACAAACTATAAGTGCCCGGGACAATGATCTTTCACCAAGTGAGCATACACGTGTGCTCAGTCCACAGATTAAGAACATGACCTGAATCTTAACATCTCAGAGGCCCTCACTCAAGAACTTCATCTATCCCAAAGTAACCATTATATGGATTTCTGAAAGCTTGAAATTAATTTGCCTGCTTTTACACACTAAATGTATGAATAATACAGAAAATACTCTTACTTACAGCTTTTTTTCTTTCCTTTGCTAACCTTTGTTTTCATGCAATTCATTTCTGTGGTCATGTATAATAATACTTTGTTCATTCTCCCATATATTGTGTGAAAGAATCATAATTTATTTATTCTATATTGGATAGTAGTATATGTTCAGGTTTTGGATGTTATAAAAATTGCTGCTATAAATAATTTCATGTTTTTTTCTTTGAATACATATATACATCTATACAATTTTTCACAAAAACACCTGGTGTTAAATTAAAAATTATCAGACATTCCAGGGTGCCTGCATGGGTCAGTCAGTTAAGAGTCCAACTTTAACTCAGGTCATGATCTCATGGTTCATGAGTTTGAGCCCTGCATCGGGCTCTGTGCTGACAGCTTGGAGTCTGGAGCCTGCTTCGGATTCTGTGTCTCCCTCTCTCTCTCTCAAAAATTAAAAAATAATAAAATTAGTAAACAAATAAAAATTATCAGGCATTCCAAGATATAGGACCATATGACAAAAAAACAAAAAAATAAAAATGAGACTATAGCAACAAATACACAAGTGAGTCAGGTACTGCAGCTATGAGGAAACGACTTTAAAAAGCTATAATTACAGAACAAGATATCTGAGAAAATGAAGAAATATACCACATAACTGGAATATATATAATCAAATAAATAAAGTTACAGGACTGAACAAATATTCTACCAGCAATTAAGAACTCAACTGGTGGGTTTACAAGCAGATAAGACACAAGAAAAAAGAAGATTATTGAAGGGGCCTGATTATTGTTCATTGTTTTCAGTTATTTATTATTATTGGCCTGAGTATACAGGCTATTCAAAAATATCCAGACTAAGGTACAGAGATTTTAAAAAAGTAAAGCAACTACATTGTGCTGAAATCAGTAACAAAAAGTATGCCTGCCATTCATAGTTGAATTCAACACTGTACTGGAAGTGCTAGCCTAAGTAATAAGAAAAGGAAATAAATAAGGGGAAAGGAAGTAAAAAGAAAAAAACCTGTTATGCTGCAGATGACCTAATTGAATACATAGAAAGTCCAAAATAATCAACAAGTAAACTATCAGGTTTATAAATTAAGGTAGCAAAATTGCTGAGTTGATATCAACATAAAATCATTAGTGTTTTCATATACTAAAAATGAGATTAAAAACACCATAATAGGGGCACCTGGGTGGCTCAGTCGGTTGAGTGTCCAACTTTGGTTCGGGTCATGATCTCACAGTTCATGAGTTTGAGCCCTGCGTCAGACTCTGTGCTGACAGCTCAGAGCCTGGAGCCTGCTTCAGATTCTGTGTCTCCCTCTCTCTCTGCTCCTCCCCTGCTCACACGCTGTCTCTCTTTCAAAAATAAAGATTAAAAAATTAAAAAAATAAATAAAAACACCATAATAGTATCTTGAAATAACAAATACCTTGGAATATATGTAGTAAAAGATATATGGGACTTGTACCCTCTAAACAACAAGTGCATCAGAGAAATTAAACATCATAGAAACAAAGGTGTGTAATATCTTCAATAATTAAAAACTTAAAATTATATGGGGCGCCTGGGTGGCTCAGTTGGTTAAGCGTCCGACTTCGGCTCAGGTCACGATCTCACGGTCCGTGAGTTTGAGCCCCGCGTCGGGCTCTGTGCTGACCGCTCAGAGCCTGGAGCCTGTTTCAGATTCTGTGTCTCCCTCCTCTGACCCTCCCCCGTTCATGCTCTGTCTCTCTCTGTCTCAAAAATAAATAAACGTTAAAAAATTTAAAAAAAAACCTTAAAATTATAGATGCAAATTAAAAAAAAAAATATATATATATATATATAATGCAGTCATTTCAACCAAAATCTCAATGACCTTTTTTTCTATAGAAATTTATAAGATGATTTAAAAATGCATGGAATTCCCAGGGCCCCAAATAGCTAAGACAATCTTGAAGGTGCAGAAATTTGCCATAGTACATATTTTTGAAAATTAATCGTGGTGAAAAAAACAACATACAGTTTACCATTTTGATAATTTTAAGGGTGCAGCAGGAAGTGTATTCACATAGTTGTGGAAAATATCTTCAAAACTTTCCCATCTTGTTAATCTGAAACTCTATAGCCATTAAACAACTCCCCTTTTGTACCTCCTCACCACCCCTGGTGACGACTCTGTTTCTATGAATTTAACTGTTTAGATACCTCGTACAAGTGGAATAGTGTCTGTGTTGTTTGTGATTGGCTTATTTCGCTTAGCAAATGGCCTTAAGTGTCTTTCATGTTGCAACATGTGATTTCCTTACTTTTTAAGGCTGAATAATATTCCATTGTGTGTATATAACATATGGTTTTTATCCACTCATCCATCAATGCCCATTTGGGTCACTTCTACCTCTTGGCTATGCTATGCTGCTTGAATCATCTGCAAATACCTCTCCAGGATTTGCTTTCAGGTCTTTTGGATATCTACCCAAAAGTGAGACTGCCGAGCCATATGATAGCTCTATTTTTAATTTTTTGAGGAGCTTCCATAATGTTTTCCCGAGCAGTTGTAGCTTCACAATTCCAGCAACAATGCGTAAAGCTTCCAACTTCTCCACATCACGGCAAACGCTTGTTATCTTCTGTGTTTTGCTAGTAGCCATCCTAGTGAGTAGGAACTGATATTGCATAGTTTTAAAAGTGGCGGTATTTAAGACAGCATGGTACTGGCCCAAAAGTGAATGAGGCCAATGGTGGGTGAAGAGAGAGCTTAAGAAAAGTTGCCAATCTAAGAATATTAGCTTTCTGACAAAGGTGATATTGTAGTGCAGTGGAAAAATGAGCTATGTTGGGTCAATTGGATACTTATTTGGAAGAAAATTAATCTTGATTCCTGTCTTATGCCAAACACCAAGCATCATCAATTCCAGATATATTGCAGGTGTAAGTATGAAAAGTTAAAAAACATAAAAGAATAAATGTCTTTATGATCTCGGCAACTGGTAAAGATTTCCTGAACAGCATAGCCAGAAAACTAACCATACAATAAAATTTAATTTGTTTTAGATTAAAATGATAAGCTTTCATTTATCAAAAGAAAATATGAAGATAATGACATGTCTCATATTGAAAAATGTCTGCAGATATCTAAAAATGTAGTAAAAATACATTTTGAAATACAGTTTGAAATTTCATCATTGGCTCCCAGCCAGGTAAATAAAAATTATAACCACGGTGGGATACTGCTATGATATACTTTCCAAAATAGAAAGATGGGAAAAAAACAAAACAAAACAAAACAAAAAAACAACCAGAGAACAATGCCAGCTTTCGTGCAGAAGTCGAGCAACGTGCTCTTTTGTAGGCAGGTGATGGAGTCTTTGCTGATACAACACTTTTTGAATTTAGCAGATGACTCTAAAATTCCAAGCCTAACTTACGGAAGCAGCACAATTGTATTTATAAGGCTTATCGTATAAAATTACATATAAAAACATTTATGGATCGTTCACTGAAGAACTAACTGAAAACAAAAAGTAATAACTTAAATTGGCAAACACATGAAATACGCAAATACCTATTGGTAAGTGAAGAATTCAGTTAGTTGTGATACTAATTAAATTAATATTTAATTTTCATAAAAATTAATATTATGCTGCAATCACTATCAGTGTACTGATGCAACCCCCAACAAAATGAATAAATCTTTTTATACTTTAAAAAAAATATATTTGTTTATTTTTGAAAGACAGAGCGTGAGTGGGAGAGGGGCAGAGAGAGAAGGGGACACAGAATCCGAAGCAGGCTCCAGGCTTTAAGCCATCAGCACAGAGCCTGAAGTGGGGCTCAAATTCATGGATGGTGAGATTGTGACCTGAGCTGAAGTCAGACACTTAACTGACTGAGCCACCCAGGTGCCCCCAAATGGACAAATCTTTAAAAAAAAATTAGTGTTAAGGGAAAGAATCCAAAGACATTTACATCAACTTCAAGAAGAGGTAAAACCAAAAGTGGTTATAAGTCAAAGGGCTACTTTGAGAGTCATCCTGATGAAGGGAAAGGGTGGCCCAAGATAGACTTCTGAAATGCTGGCTTTATTCTTTTTCTTGGTCTTGGGACTTTGCAGACTTGTTCACTTTGCAAAAATTCTTGATGCAGTTCAATTATGATCTATGTACTTTTCCTTTTTTAAACTTTATTTATTTATTTTGAGAGAGGGAGAGAGAGTGTGAGCAGGGGAGCAGAGAGAAAAGGCAATAGAGAATCCCAAGCATGCTCCATGCTGTCAGCGCAGATCCTGATGTGGGGCTTGAACTCATGAACCGTGAGATCACGACCTGCGCCGAAAGCAAGAGTCAGATGTTTAATTGTTTGAGCCACTTGGGCACCCCTGATCTATGAACTTTTCTGTATCAGTGGTATTTCAAAATAAGTTTATAAATCTTGAAAAAAAAAATCCAGGAGAAAAATCTAAATGGGATGGACCCCAGAACAGAAGTATATACACAGACAGCCCGAGTAAACTGTTACAGATGCCAGGATAGGAGATAAACTCAGGCAATAGGTGGAAAATACCTACTCAAATCTCCATAAGTGGCAAATTGCACCTTAACTTAGATCTTCATGACAATGCCTCATTTCCCTTTAGCACATTGACTTGTTCTTGTGTACAGTGGAGTGTTAATTATTAGAATTTTTAAATGTTCTCCTATCAAATTTTGGGAACTACCTTCCCCTGACCTGCAAAATCTTACCAACTGACAAAAGGATCTATTTTAGCATGAAAAACTATCTAAATACACTTTCCAATCTTTATTGTTATCAGGAAAATATTTGTGATCTTAGGAGGTAAAAATTATGGATATTTTCATGAAAACCCAAACAGTGGGAGAGTGAGGAGCAGAAATACAACAATATACATTTAAAAATTTTAATTCATAGAATATAAAAACAGTATGGTACCAGCACAAAAATAGACACATAGATCAATGGAACAGGATAGAAGGCCCAGAAACAAACCCATGGTTATATGGTCAATTACTCTTAGACACAAGAGGCAAAAACATGCAATGAGGAAAAGACTATTTTAAGCAAATGGTGTTAGGAAGAGAGGAGAGCTACACGCAAAAGAATGAAACTGGAACATTCTTGCACCACACACAAAATTAAACTCAAAATGCATCAAAGACCTACATGTGAGACCTGAAACCATAAAAATCCTGGAGGAGAATGAAGTAATTTATCTGACATTGGCTGTACCAACATTTTTCTAGATATGTCTCCTAAGGCAAGGGAAATAAAAGCAAAAATAAACTATTGGTACTTCATCAAAATAAAAAGCTTCTGCATTGTAAAGGAGATAATCAACAAAACTAAAAGATAACCTATGGAATGGGAGACAGTATTTAAAATGACATATAAAGGATTAGTATCTAAAATATATAAAGAACTTATACAAGTCAACACAAAATACCCCTATAAATAATCCAATTAAAAGTGGTCAGAAGACATGAACAGACATCCATATGTCTGTTCTCTAAGGAAGACATCCATATGGCCAATGGACGCATGAAAAGATACTCAACATCACTCAACATCAGGGAAATGGAAATCAAAACTACAATGAGATATCACCTCACACCTGTCAGAACAACTAAAATCAACAACACAAGAAACAACAGCAGTTGACCGGATATGAAAATCTTTCAGAAAAGCAAAGTTATTCTATTTTCTTTGAATGAAAAAATATATATATATAATTTAAAGTTTACTTATTTTGAGAGAGAGTGCAAGAGACGAGGGGAGGGCCAGAGAGAGGGGGAGGGAGAGAATCCCAAGCAGGATTCATGCATCATGACCTGAGCCTAAGCCAGCCCAGTCACTTAACTGACTGAGCCATCCAGGCACCCCTAGATATTTTTAAAGGAGTTGAAGGATCAAAAGGAAACATTTTACAACTTACTGAGAATAACCAATGCCCCTGATGTGCCAATGGACAAAGTAGGGGCGGCAATAAGGATAGGTCATTGGCTCTTGGCAACTGGAGAGAAACCGCACGATAGGATAGACAAGCTAAGGGGAAAACGTCTCTAGTAATCCTATAAGGGAAAACCTATAAACCCACATGCCCAGTTATCTCCCACATGTAGATAATGCCAGTGTCTGACACGAAACAGATGCTCCATAAAGTGTTGGTTGTAAAGCTATCACTTCCAACTTGGATGGATGGGTCTGGAGCCACATTTGAGCGGCCAACCCCTCTAACGCTCATCTGGACTGGTTCCTCCTACACATACTGCACGCAAACATCCTGGGGGCCAGTGGATTTTAGTGGATTCATAAATCTTAGTTTGAGCATGTTTAGATTTTCATCTTTTTTTCAAGGACATCCTTGGGGTTCCTGGGGGGCTCAGTCAATTGAGCATCCGACTTTGGCTCTGGTCATGATCTCACGGTTCATGGGTTTAAGCCCCACGTCAGGTTCTGTGCTGACAGCTCAGAGCCTGGAGCCTGCTTCAGATTCTATGTTTCCCTCTGTCTGTGCCCCTCCCCTGCTCATGCTCTCTCTCTCTCTCTCTCTCAAAAATAAACAAAACATTAAAAAAAGGAGATCCTTTATTTATCTTTCTTGTTATACACCCTACCATTTTCCCAGTGTCATATATTTTCTTTAATATACTATTTGATCATTTCTGGGTCACAAGCCACACTTGGTGTGTTCTTTTCTTATGCTTGTATTGTATGATTTTAAATTAAAAGTGTCAAGCATTTACTTCACATTGTTCTTTAATTCCCAGGAGTCTGCTCTTACTATCATATTAGTGAACTACAAAATACAATAAATACGTGAATCAAAATCTAAGCAGAAGATGAATATAAAGTTAAGAAACCATAAGAAAATAAGGTGTCAGTCAGTCCTTATTGATGACTGTCCTAGATATCCCAAAGGCTACAAAGAAAGCTGGGGAAGCTAATAATTCAGTGGGAGAGAGAGGGTTTAAATGAAGGAAATACCACAAAATGTAGGTTTGTGAGCATAATTCATTCCAGAAACATGCTTGTAATACAAAACACTTGTATATCAAAGCAAATTTCAAGAGCCATTGGCTCAGTTGTAATCATGCTATGTTCAGCATCACGTACGACTCATAGTGCAAGACATCGCTCGTGTATCAAGTTAAAATGTATTAAAAATGTTCGCTCGTCTTGAGGAACACTCACAGAACAAGTTACTCACAATCCAAGGTTTTATGGTAATTGCAAAATGATGCTATGTGTTAATGATATAGACATCAGGGGCGCGTGGGTGGCTCAGTTGGTTAAGCGTCCGACTTTGGCTCAGGTCATGATCCCACAGCTTGTGTTCATGCCCCCTGTCAGCCTCTGTGCTGACAGCTTGGAGTCTGCTCCAGATTCTGTCTGTCTCTCTGTCTCTGTCTCTGTCTCTCTCTCTCTCTGTCCCTCCCCCATTCATTCTCTGTCTCTCCATCTCTCAAAAATAATTAAACATTAAAAAATAATATAGACATCAATAAAATATGTACGTGTTCTCACTGTCTAATGGGGAAGTCAAACATGTCAATTGATATATGTAGCACTGTTTGCAAAATTCTTCTCTAAATATAAAGACAAAATGCTGTTGGGACATTGAGAGAGACATTGGTGACTCTTCCTTAAGCAGATCATTTGTTTTCAGGGCAATTTAGGATCCTTTAATTATGTTTTGTCGTGGGAAAGGTCACTGAGGTCTTCTATCACTTTCTCCTGTGAAGTGTTGGGCTTGTGATTTTTATAGCTTCCCTCCTTGGAGAGGCAACATCATTGGTGGGACCCACTAAGCATCTTCTGTCCCATTGCTCTGCCCCAGGGGAGATGGCTTGTCTCATTCCAGTTGGCGGATTTAGAAAGCTTACAGTAGGTAAGCTTGTTTAAGCTCCTCATTTTACACTGAGGAGAGCAGGTGTTCTGCTTATCCACCTGCCGTGTGATGGAAGAGGAAGCCTCTGCAGTGCCCGGCACTGTGTAAGCCCATGTGCTTAGTTCTGTGGCTCAGTAGAAAGGGTCCATTTGTCCCACGTGGACTGTACTCTGTGTCCTCCAACTTAGACTTTGTCGGATTGAAGGTCATGTTTTGGTTTCTGTCTGTCTTACTATCAGTTTTGTTTTTCAGTTGGGGTAACATTGAAACAGAGGGAAAGGGGTGCTATGGGTTGGGTGCTTTCAACACCCAACAAAACACCTGTAGAGATGATATATTTGTAAAAAAAGTCAGCTGGACAGCCACATGAACAGGGATCCCCTGCCTCACACCATTGAGCGCAGACAGAACATGTGCCCGAGAGGGAAATACAGGAAGAGAGAGACAATGGTTTCTCTGTACATCCCAAGGTGTTGCTCTTATACTGAGCTCAGGGTTGACACTAATCGCCAATCAGGTACAATCCTGAGGAGAGGACAGCAGACAGTTTCTTTTATAGTGTACTGTTTTCCCAGGGCTGACATAACAAATGACCACAAACTGGCTGGCTTAAAACAAGAGAGAGTTTTTTGGTCTCAGTTCCGGAGGCCAGACCTCTGAACTCAAGGTGTCCACAGTGTCGGTTGCTTCTGGATGCTCCGAGGGAGACTCCACTCCACGCCTGTCTCGTGGCTTCTGGTGGTTGCTAGCGATGCTTACCATTCCTTAGCTGGTGACTCTCCTCCCTTCTCTGCCTGACCCTTCACGTGACCTTTTCCTTTGTTTCTCTGTGTCAGAATTCTGTTTTCCTTCTCCTATAAGAAAGACAGTCATCGGATTTGGGGTCTAGCCTAAATCCAGTGCCATCTCCTCTCGAGATCCTGAATTATAGCTGCAAAGATCTTATTTCCAGATAAGGTCACATTTACAGATACGGGGGTTAGGACGTGGATATGACTTTTTGCGGTGATACAATTCATCCCTAAGAGACAGTTAACCCTGTTATCAATGAATTGTCCTGATCTTTATGAGTTGTTTTGTTTTGTTTTCCTCCTAGAATCTGAAATGAATGGCGACAGACAAGTAAGTGTTTCTTTTTTTTTTTTTTTAATTATTCAATGTTTATTTTTGAGAGAGACAGACACAGAGTGTGAGCAGGGGAGGAGCAGAGAGAGAGGGAGACACAGAATCCGTAGCAGGCTCCAGGCTCTGAGCTGTCAGCACAGAGCCTAAGGTGGGCCTTGAACCCATGAACCCTGAGATCATGACCTGAGCTGAAGTTGAATGCTTAATCAACTGAGCCACCAACAAGGAAGGGTTTATTCTGTGACTCTCAAGCCTGTTTAATTCGTGGGCTGAAGATTATTAACCCGCCTAATTGCATGACTGACACTAAGTCCAGCATTATTTCTGTTGAATCATATTGCAGTATATACTGACGGAGTTTGAATTACAGAGCTTGAAATGAATTTCACTTCAGTTTTGTATACACTGCAATATGATTCAACAGAAGTAATGCTGGACTTAGTGTCAGTCATGCAATTAGGCGGGTTAATAATCTTCAGCCCACGAATTAAACAGGCTTGAGAGTAGAAAGCAGGTCTCACATACCTGACGCAGAGTAGATGCCTCTCATAGGTCGTGTGGGAGCATTAACACGCAAAGGTGCATGCACATCACTGGATAAACAAAGGAGCGGATGTAGATGGGGATGGATGAAGGAAGGTTGTGTGGAGACCAAGCTGGTACGACATGGCAGTAACCCAGGATGGAGGGCGGTGAGGAGTTGAGTGGGAGGTGGTGGGAGCCAGTCACACAGCTTCATCTGTTCTGAACGGGAAGCCAGATGGGTGTCATGGGGAAAAGGGCAGGGAATAGGTCTTCTTCAAGTGCACGACCAGCAGGTGCAGAGGCCGGAAGACGGTTGACGACGTTGTCGGTATGAAATGATTGCCGGCAAGAAGACCAACACAACTACCTGCAAGGAAGGGATGTGGGTGACCCTGGTGAGGGCTCCCTTTCAACATCTGGGATGCACATCCGTCACCTGGGCTGACATTTCCAAACAGGAGGCAGAGGTGTGAGGCAGAGGTCACTGTCTCTAGTTGGGGTGGCAAGACTGGCAGACGCAGGGACTGGAGTTTCAATGACGCTTTCGTTCTACTGTGACCTCAGAAATGGTGGACGCATGGGGGGAGTGGAGGTCACGGCTCTCTTTCCTCTCTCCTTCTGGCGACAGAGGAAGGGGATGGCTTGCTGAGATGCTTCACCCCAGTCATACCAGTGAGCACAGACACCGGGGGGAAGGCGCTTGTGGCTCTGTAAGTCTCCATCCCTTCTGGTGGCCGAGCTGATGACAAGACGGGGTTCACCTGCCCACGGGAGACTCTGCCGGCTCAGGGGACGGAGGTGGTGGGCGAAGAAGAATCCACCCTAAGTGCCAGGAGCACTTTCAAAGGCACTCTGGAGTTCGCTTTTTCAGCCAGGCTGCACCTGTTCCTTTATTACTTCTTGCTGGCCCACACCTGCGGTCAGTGTGCTGGTCACAGTGCGGGGATGGTGACCCCCCACCCCCGTCACGGCGTATGTCCTTCCCTCATCGGAGGCTGCCAGTTTGCCCCCAAATGAACTTTTTATTCCATTTTTTCAACCCCAGCTGCCCTCTGTCCTCACCTCGATTCTGTAGAACCAAAATGGGAATGTTCCATGGTGACGAGTCTCTAATATTTTCTGTTTTTCTCTCCACATCGCCTTCGTCGACTTGTATGTCTTCCTCTGATCAAATGCCTTCACATTTTTATTTTTTATATAACTGTCCTTGGACTTTCCTCCTCTCAATACTGCCCGTCAGCCCTTTCTTATTAAATAAAGTACGCTTCATTTGGAGGACCACCACATTTAGCAGAAGAAATACAGGGTGCCCAGTTACATGGGAATTTCAGATAAACAATAAGTTGTAGTGTAAGTATGCACCAATTACTGCCCTGTGTTTTAATTTCTTGAACCTGGTGACCCACCAGTAACAGAGTCTATATTTTACTTTATAAATTCTGTTTATTGTCTGTTTGTCGTCACTATCGTAACAGCTCCCTCAGGACATGGCTTTCGTTGTTTCATTAGCTGCTGCTTCCCCGGGACTTAGATCAGGTCTTAGAAAAGAGTTCATGGCCAAGGAATATTTGCAGAACAAATTATTGAAGTGGCCCTTCTCTGCTACTCTATGCTTCTCAGAGGCTGGACTATAAAATGTAGATGTTAGTGCTCTGATCACGGTCACTGGATAGGTTTTCTGTCTTCTCTGTTGTGTTGTGTTGTTTTAGGATAGAGGCGCTAAATCCTGAAACACTTCTACTCTGCTCAAAGCCACGAAGACGTTTGTCCACTTACTGGACGCGACCTGTTCTAAGATATCACAGTGTTCAGAATGCATGATTTTTGGGTTTTGGCTTTAGATGTGGAAGTTCGTTTCAAAACAGATGTTAATTGTTTTCTTTTTTTTTCCCCATGTAACAGTATAGCCTAAGTTCTTAGTACATAGAGGGCAACCACTTTCTTTTGTTATCATGGTAAACTATACAGAAAACATAAAGGGCTACATTAGAGGTTCCTTCCTGGCTCAGTTGGTAAAGAAAGCCTCTGACTCTTGATCTCTGGGTTGTGAGTTCAAGATTACTTTAAAAAATATGACCATATTAACTATATTTTTAAAAATATTCATTTATTTTAAGAGGGAGAGAGAGAGAGAGAGGGAGAAGGAGAAGGGCAGAGAGAGACCAAGAGAGACATAATCCCAACAAGCAGTCTCTGCACTGTCAGCGCAGAGCCCAACGCGGGGCTCGAACTCACGAACTGCGAGATCACGACCTGAGCCGAGATCAAGATTTGGATGCCTAACCAACTGAGCCACCCAGGTGCTCCCCCCTGTTTAAAAAAATATTTATTTATTTGTTTTGAGAGAGAGACAGAGAGAAACTAGTTTTAAGTGTACACGTAGCAACATTAAGTGCATTCACATTGTTGTGGGACCATCACCAACCATCATCTTTGGAACATTTTTATCTTGTCAAACTGTAACCGTACCCATTAAGCACCGAGTCCTCATTCCTGCCCTTTAGCTCCCAGCTCCTGGCAACTTCTATTGTGCTGTCTTTCTCCATTTGACAATTCCAGGTCCTCTGTATGAATGGAATCGCACAATCCTTGCCTTTTTCTGTGTCTGGCTTATTTCACGTAGCATAATGTCCTCGGGGTTTGTCCAGGCTGAAGCAGGTGTTGGAATCCCCTTTCAAAGCAGAATCGTGACCTACTGTATGTATCTACCCAGCTGTTTATCTGTGGGCGGACACTTGGCCATTTGTGTTTTTGAGCACTGTCAACGATGCCGCTGTGAGCATGGGTATAGATGCACCTGCTTGAGTCCCTGGTTTCACTTCTTTGGGCACGTGCCCAGCAGCACTGCTGGGTCATATGATGATTCTGCTTCCTTTTTTTTTTCTTAGACAGAGAGAGAGAGAGAGAGAGAGAGAGAGAGAAGAGGGAGAGAATGTCAAGCAGGCTCCATGCTGAACCCCAATAATGCAGGGCCACCCGTGTTCCCCTCTGTTTCCTTTTCTAAGGAATCACCATCAGTTTTGGGTGGCATTAAGTTATTTTTTTCTTCTGGAGAGAGAGAGTGCGAGTAAGGGAAAGGGGTAGACAGAGAGACAGAGAGAGAGAATCCCAAGCAGGCTCCATGCTCTGCACGGACCCGGACGAGCGGCTTGCTCCCACAACCCCAGGATCATGACTGGAGCCAAAGTCAAGAGTCTGACGCTCAACCGACTGAGCCACCCAGCGCCCTGCAACCTGCACTTTTGGCATTCCCGCCCACAGTGCGCAAAGGTTTCTATTTCTTCACACCCTTGCAATGCAACACTTGCTGTTTTCTGCGTTGTTTAGAGTAGCTAAGCTAGCGGGTGCCATACGGTATCACATTGTGGTTTTGAGTTGAATTTCCTCAATGACCCATAGACCACTTTCTCACTCAGATTCTTCATGAATAGAGAAAGCCTCGATATCCTTGCCTATAATATTGGCGCCCACCGAGATGACATTTCTACAACGCTTTCTAGGTATTTGGAGTTATTTTCAGGCTCTTGCTTGGTCCTCAGACAAGGCATCCCAGGAGTGAGGATGCGGGCGGCATGAAGAACACAGGGGCGGGGGGAGGGGGCGGTCAGCCATCAAGTGCAGACAGACTTGCTCTTTTCCTCGTGAATTTATATTCAAGCCCTGGGTAAGATTGCACATGTGTGCATTACGTTAGGAAAGAGTTTAGACGGATGAAATGGTGAAAAATCATACATGATATAATCCAGATAGAGCTGTCCTTAAGTGTTGTGTTTGCTTTCAATATTTTTTCTTCTTTTATGGGGCCCCTGGGTGACTCAGTGGGTTAAGCATCTGACTCTTGATTTCAGCCCAAGTGATGATCTCGCAGTACATGAGTTCAAGCTCTGCATTGGTCTCTGCACTGTCAGCACGGAGCCTGCTTGGGATTTTCTCTCTCTTTCTCTCTCTCTGCCCCTCCCCAGCTCTCTGTCTCTCTCTCTTAAATAAATAAATACACAAGTAAATAAATAGCCTTAAAATATCGTTTTCTTTTGTATCGATTTTTTTTAATTGTAATTAGTTCATATGCAGTGTAATGTTAGTTTCAGGTGTACAATATAGGGGTCTGGTATGTCCATATGTCACCAGTGCTCATTACGACAAGTGCACTCCCTTTATTTAAATCTTTAAAAAAATTTTTTTAATGTTTATTTGTTTTTGAGAGAGAAAGAAAGGGGGGGGAGGGGCCGAGAGGGAGGGAGACACAGAACCGGAAGCAGACTCCAGACTCCGAGCTGTCCCCACAGAGACCGACAGGGGGCTCGAACTGTGAGATCATGACCTGAGCCAAAGTCTGATGCTTAACCAACTGAGCCACCCAGGGGCCCCACGACTAGCGCACTTCTTACTGATCATCGCCTGCTTGCCCCGTCCCCCCTGTTACGGGAGGGTGGGAGAGACTCTGGTCCTCGTCTCATGAAGTTGAAGAATGAATTTCGCAGACAGCAGTGAGTGAGCAAAGCAACAGTTTATTGAGGGAAAGGATCAAGCTCTCAGCAGAAAGGGGTCCCCACTGGGTACCCGCCGAGGATTTTTGTCCCTGACGTTTTACTGAGACCTTCCCAGAAGTTGGTGAGTCTCCACGTGAGGCACCTAGCCCAGGCAGATCTGGAATACGTCTATCTTTTTTTAATGTTTTCAAACTCTGCTGCTGCTTCTTCAGCCTCCCATTGGTGGCTGCAGCCTACCTCCCAGAGGGCCCCTTGTCTCTCCTGCCCAATATTAACCCTTTCCCTACTCACCCCACCCACCTCCCCTCTGGCAACCATCAGCTCTTATTGAGATGACTGTAGATTCACATGCAGTTGTAAGAAATATACAGAGAAATCCCATGGAACCTTTACACCGTCTCCCTTAATGGTAACATTTTTAAGATATTGGCACTGAAGCAGTCCACCGATTTATTCAGATGTTCCCACTTTTACATGTACTCCTGAGTGTGGGCTAGCATATGCGTTCTATACATTGTTGCCACTTAGGATCACAGGGACAGTGAAGGCATGGAACTGTTTCGGCCTGGCGAGGGTCTGTCCTATTGTCCCTTGTGACCACAACCAAGGCTTTGGAATGAGTTTGTGAGATCCAACTAAGGGAAGCTGAATACAGACACATTCACTTTGTTGTTGGTGTTTTTGTTTTTAAGAATACAATATTTATTGGGGCGCCTGGGTGGCGCAGTCGGTTAAGTGTCCGACTTCAGCCAGGTCACGATCTCGCGGTCCGTGAGTTCAAGCCCCGCGTCAGGCTCTGGGCTGATGGCTCAGAGCCTGGAGCCTGTTTCCGATTCTGTGTCTCCCTCTCTCTCTGCCCCTCCCCCGTTCATGCTCTGTCTCTCTGTCCCAAAAATAAATAAAAACGTTGAAAAAAAAATTAAAAAAAAAAGAATACAATATTTATTATTTATTTATCTATTTATTTATTTTTAAGTTTGTTTATTTTGAGAGAGACAGTGCAAGTGGGGGGGGAGAGAGAGAGAAAGAGAGAGAGAGAGAGAGAATCGCAAGCAGGCTCTGCGCTGTCAACGGAGAGCCCGATTCAGGGTTTGAACTCATGAACCCTGAGATCATGACCTGAGCAGAAATTAAGACTCAGACATTCAACCAAATGAGCCACCCAGGACCCCCAAGCGACGCATTCACTTTGACTTCAGAGATACATGTATGTAGTTTGCAGTCACTTCCGTGTAGGGTCAGGGTAGTCGTCTCAGTGTCAGAAATGTTCCAGAATACTGCCATCGTACAATGGCATAGGAACAAAAGATGAAGATCCAGAGACTCTGTAACAAAATGGCAGCTCTCTATGGCACCCGGTGTCAGAACCATGTGGGTAACGGAGGGTCTGTTGGTTAGAAAGTGGTGGCTTTGTAACATGAGTGCCATGTTTGTGGAGTCATTTTCAAAGAGCTGAGACAGAAATGCAAACACAAATCAGATGTGCATTTATGCAAGAGTTGATAAAACTCTACTATGCCTTTGTAACCATCTACTGCAAAACACATTTTGGAACATTTCATCAAAAAGTGAGAAACTAGAAACATCATCTTAATTTGAGGCTTAAGTAGATACCTTATTCTTCCCTCTTTAAATTTATATATTTGAGTACTGAGAGGAAATCAATATTAGAAGTTAGAATGATAACTTCAAACTGAGAAGGCTGAGTCATGGAGCAAATGGAAATTAGTCTGTATTTGAGAAGTAAATAATATAAAATTTTTATGTGTCAGATTATATTGGAAAAAGTAACTTATTAAGAGAAAAAGGGATGCTTCAAATAGAAGTAGCACATAGTTTCTGAGATTGTTTTATAATTCATTTTTTATGGTTTTTTGAAAAAAATATTTTTTAATGTTTATTTTTGAGAGAGAGACAGAGTGTGAGCAGGGGAGAGGCAGAGAGAGGGAGACACAGAAGCAGGCTCCAGGCTCTGAGCTGTCAGCACAGAGCCGGATGCACGGCTCAAACCCACGAACCGTGAGGTCATGACCCAAGCCAAAGTCGGTCGCTTAACCAACTGAGCCCTGATTGTTTTATAATTTAATGAATGAAAAGGAAAGACTGAAACTCACATAGAGAAAGTGTTAAATTTATTGTCGACATTTTTTGAAGAACGGCATTGATCTAGATAAAAAATAAGCCACAGCAGGGGCGCCTGGGTGGCGCAGTCGGTTGAGCGTCCGACTTCAGCCAGGTCACGATCTCGCGGTCCGTGAGTTCGAGCCCCGCGTCGGGCTCTGGGCTGATGGCTCGGAGCCTGGAGCCTGTTTCCGATTCTGTGTCTCCCTCTCTCTCTGCCCCTCCCCCGTTCATGCTCTGTCTCTCTCTGTCCAAAAAATAAATTAAAAAACGTTGAAAAAAAATTAAAAAAAAAAATAAGCCACAGCAAAGAACATTTCTACAACAAACCACATAATGAGGATTAATTCGAGAGTATTTATTAGTCACTGCTCAATAAATCTTGAATATGCCATAAATTGTACACTTGGTTTATGAATGAAACCTTCATGGAAGTGTTCTCAAATTTAGCAAAGCTACCAAAAATTTACAAGTCATTACCAACAAATAATTGTAGGGCTGAAAGAAGAAAAATAAAGGATCAATATCACAAAAATTCTATCAAGCATGCTAGTAAAAGTCTGTATCACCTTTCTATTCTCTGTAGAGAAAATTCATGATATCTCATAATATAATATATGGCACTCTGTGATAATCCCATTGTTCTGTAAGGAGTAAGCAAGATTTCAGCCAAAATACACACACACACACACACACACACACACACACATGATACAGATAGTTACAGAACAGTTAATTAGTGAATCAAGATTGTGATTTTTCTAGATTTGTGATTTGTGATTTGGTGGCATTTTCCAGCTTTTAAAAATGTGTAATATGTTGTGATTTCTTTTCTCCATCTCAATAGATGTGGACATTTGTCCCCAATTTAGTATTCGCCCAATTTTACCGTCTCTTGAAAAGAGCCTGCAAAATGTATTTCCCTGCAGCGGCCCAGGAAGCGTTTGGCAATAGCTGTTTCTTGAGTCTTGCCTCGAGGTCAGAGCCCATGTCAGCCCAAGCAGCAGCCTGGCTCTGTCCCCACCTCCTGTCACCTGCAGGGGTCCTCCCAAA
This sequence comes from Prionailurus bengalensis, assembly GCF_016509475.1. Classification (NCBI taxonomy): domain Eukaryota; kingdom Metazoa; phylum Chordata; class Mammalia; order Carnivora; family Felidae; genus Prionailurus; species Prionailurus bengalensis. The sequence goes on along the minus strand of NC_057348.1, from coordinate 63,538,088 downwards.
GCCTGAGTATGCATCCTGACCCAGAGCCCATGCCTAAGCCCTCACTCTTGTGGCCCATTTCTCTCTGACATTTCCAGACTGTGGAAATGATGGTTTTGTTTCATGGCTGTGAAATGAATTTTCTCTCCTCACATTTTCTGTAATTAATATGGGTTTGCTTTTGGAACAAAGGTGGCAATGTGAGTACATACATCCATACTGCCCCGGGGACCTCAGGGGATGGGCAGAGAGGGAAAGAGAGAGAGAGAGAGAGAGAGAATCCCCAGCAGTTTCCACGCTGTCAGCACAGAGCCTGACATGGGGCTTGAACTCACAAACTGCGAGATCAGGTCCTGAATCGAAATCTAGAGTTGGGTGCTTAACGACTGAGCTGCCCCGGTGTCTCTCCCATCTGTGTTGGATGGGGAAGGACCATAAGATGTGACTTTCCAACATAAGATAGAATGAAAAGTCTCGTCTGTTTAATGTATCATTTAGCATAGAGATTCTGGTTATATAACCAGGCAAACCCGAGTGGGCCGCGTGTCCCCCTGTCCCTGTCAGTGGCCCCTTGTGACGAGTGTGGCAGCAGCCTACTGTCCTCGGAAGAGCCTGCACCTCCTTACTTACAGATGCCTTTCCTGTGCTGTGTTCTCCCACAGACCAACAGTAACGGGGAGTCAAGTTCATCTCAAAGAACGGGGAGAAGGGGCAGCTTGTAAACTAGAAGGGCGCTGCATCACGTGAAGAAATGTCAGGTTTTTACCCCGTGATACCTGGTGGGGGTGTGCACAGGTTTATAATAATTTGTGCCATTTACATAATTTGTGGCCATATTTAGCAAACGCATACTATATTCTGAAATAAAATTTAGAAAAGGAAGTGGTTTTTTCTCAAATGCCTTCTTTCCACCTCATTAGAGATACCCAGCCCATTCTTACCTCTTAGGGTCTTTGCACCGAGTGGGCGGGTATTTTATGATTCCCATTAATTTTCCTCTGCCCTTTACTTCCTGCCCGTGTCTTTCTTAGTATGATTAATTAATTCACTAATTGCCTTATTATTCAAATGCTTTCTGACATCCGCTCGGTGCTAGGCACCCCATGCCTGTCTTCACAGAGAAAACATTTGCGAGGTACTTCCTGTGTGTTTCACGGGGGTCATTTCGTGAACCCGTCCCCAGGACCCCGAAGGACACTATTCTGTCACCTTCACCTGCCTAGAGAGACTTCAGAACTGAAAGTAAAGCTTGTAATTCACCTTTGAGAGTAATGCTGTGAAACAAAACTCCAGATCTCATTTCTTTTCCGCTCATGGTGTGTGTCCAGAGCGGTGTTCGCTTTCCAGAACTGGACAGAAGGAGCAGCCCCCCGCAGACAGGCTTTCCCTAGAAGGACAGCACTAGCCTTGCTCCCAACCTCTGGGCAGGCGGTGGGTGCCCCTCCCGCAGCCCAGTGGGTGATGCCCCCCAGGACTCCCAGTGAACGCTTGGCAGGGCAAACAACACTCCGTATGTCAGACTTGCACTTGGAACAAGAACTCAGCTCAGAGAGTGCACCAGCCCAGATCAGAATGACGGAAGCATAATCCCGAGTTAAAAGCTTGAGTCTGGGGCGCCTGGGTGGCTCCATTGGTTGAGTATCCGACTTCGGTTCAGGTCATGATCTGGTTCTGTGAGTTCGAGTCCTGCATCAGGCTTGCTGCTGTCAGCACAGAGTCCAGTTCAGATCCTCTGTCTCCACCCCCCCCCAAAATAAATAAACATTGAAAAAAAAACTTGAGTCAACAAACAAAAATTGGTTTGATATGAATACCTTCTCCATAGATTCTCCCTGTTATAGGCTGGCTGGCACATAAAAGGGGGCTAGCAAAACAAGAACATATGCCCCCAAACCCCTTTGACCCCAGAGAAGACGTTGGGGACCCCATGAACTGCTCTGTCCCCAGGCCTAAGCACCTGCTGGGGGCTTAGCTATCTTTGCTGTAGAATGTCGGTCCCCAAGGCCCAGTAGCTAACTCCTCTGCCTACAGCCGGGGCTGGGAGGGCTGTGGTCAGCAGCCATCAGCTTCCTACCCAAGTCTCCTACCCAAGCTCCCTGAGCGCTAGAGCAGCTCCAAGGTGTGGAGTCCTGTCCCCTCCAGCTCCCCCAAAAAGCCACTCCCAATGCCCTAAAAATCTGGAGCTGGCTGCCAGCATGAGGAGCTACAGAAACCCGCCAGGATTGCCCACGCTTGGCTTCCCAGCCGCGTGTGGCCCCTGCACCTGTAACCTGTGCCTTCAGCTGTGTTTCGAGGCCCAAGAGGAAGCAGAGACACAAAGCCCCACGCTGGGAGGACAGCCTGACATCTGTGGGGGCCCAGGTCCTGTCTTTGCCGGAAACACGGTCCTGGACCTGCCCGAGCTGATGGCCCAGTGTGCGAGGAGACACATTCCACCATGACTGTCCTTCTCATGCTTGGCGACCAGCTCGTCTCCCTGAGCAACCAGGCCAGGCTGCCGTGTGCCCTGCAAGTGTCGGCAGGATCGATCTCAGCATTGAGTCTGTTTTCTGCTGCTTTCTAGCTCTGCACGGGTGGAGAGCAGAGGTCTCCATTCATGCCTGCAAATTGCTATTCCATTCATACACTCACGTTCTTGCTAACAGCTCCTCCCACAAGGGATTCCTTTTTTGTTCTTTTTTTTTTTTTTTTTTTCCATCATGAGTTTCACACTTGCATCTTGAAAAGCAGAAGAGGAGCTGTTTTCTCATCAAAATTATTACTTGTTCTTAACGGATGGAAACTAGAGTTGTGTGAGCGTCGTGCCTAATGGTTTAGAGGGGACGGTAGATACCCAGGAAGCGAGACGTACGTGGGAAGGGAGATTATTAAATCAAACGTTCAATGCCATCACCGTGGCTGTCATATAGTCAATTAATTCACAAGTAGACATGGGTAAATTCGGCAACTTGGAGGGACTCCATCAAGTTCTGTGCTTTCTGGGGGGAAGGTATGAAAACATGGTCTTGGGGAAGGGCTTTCTTTGCATATACTGATACTAAACTATGCCTGAGAAAGAAAGGAACAAGAGACAAAAATTTTATCATACAGATACGCAAAAATTGAAAAAATTCAGAAAGCGTTTTTTTTGTTGTTGTTGGTCATATATTGGATCCTTGGAGTATATTTCTTGAGAAAATACCTAATGACAAAAAATGCAGTTTCCAGATAAAAGAAACCGAGTCACTATTGGTAAGACTCAGGCAGCTAACCAGCTTGACCCTGGTTTGCGTTTTTGTTTTCCTTTGTTTCCGTCTTGTCCCCCACTGAATGGTTATTTGAACATCGTCACAACTGTGATAGACACCACACCCACAAACCTAAAAATCTACCTGTGTAAACGCGGGGCTCAGACCAGCTGTACGTCTTTCATAAAGCTGCTTCCGTGAAGTTCCTTCAGCTCAGAATTTTGGGGACCTGTATTGGCCCACATTGAATGCTCTGATGCAATTATGTGAACGGAGGAAGAGGCATAGGTTACAATTTATATTTCTTTTTTTTTAAATTTTTTTAACGTTTATTTATTTTTGAGACAGAGAGAGACAGAGCATGAACGGGGGAGGGGCAGAGAGAGAGGGAGATGCAGAATTGGAAGCAGGCTCCAGGCTCTGAGCCATCAGCCCAGAGCCCGACGCGGGGCTCGAACTCACGGACCGCGAGATTGTGACCTGAGCTGAAGTTGGACGCTTGACCGACTGAGCCACCCAGGTGCCCCTACAATTTATATTTCTAACAAGAGTATGTGTCACATTGTCCCAAGATGATGAGTGGGTTTAGAAGTCCAAGTGGATTAAGCAAGGGGGTAACACTTTGAATGGATCTTGAGAGTGAAGAGTTCATCTGAGGTCATCTCTGGTCCACTGGGTTGTCACCCACCCGGCACCAGACTGATGTTGAACCAAAAGCATCCCCAGTGTGATGGGGAATGTGGAAGGCACCATGATGTTAGAACGCATTGGCCGTGGAGGGAACAGGTGACCTACCGGGGGGCCAGAATAAGCTTCCCTAGGAAGATATGATTGTGCTGAAAATTCAAGTCAAAGGGAGGGGCTCAACTACTGGCTAAGGATAGAGGTGTCAGACACTTGGGTGAATGCAGTGTCACATGCAGTTGTCCTATGCAAAGGGCTGGGGCTGGGGCACAGGGACGCACGATGAAATTTATGTCCTGAAGGAACAGCGCGGAAGTTCAAATGCAGAGCATGAATGGGAGAACGGCATAGAGCCAGAACCCCATTGTTGTCACCCCAGATTGTATGGACGTTATGGGTCGCATGACGTATTTTGGTCTTTGAACGTTAGATTGGAGAAGGGCGTGAGACTGGCAGTGCGTGTTGAAGAGTCAGCTGTGTGAGTGTCGTTGAGACTTCATGAGCATGAGGAAGTCTGTCTAGGGAGAAGACAGGGATGAGAAAACAGCCTGAGGAAAAGCCGCAAACGTGAGAACCCTTCCTGTCCCAATGGCTATAGTTCAGCTGTCATATCAAAACAAATATGTGTAGCTTGTTATTAAATAAAAGTGACTAAAAGGAAGGTATTCATCATGAGAAACTGGAAAAACATACTTAAGGCAAGTAGCACAACTTTTTTTCTTTAAGTTTATTAATTTTGACAGAAAGGGAGAGAGAGAGAGACAGAGAGAGATTGGGGGAGGGGCAGAGAGAGAGAATCCCAAGCAGGCTCCACACTGTCAGCGCAGAGCCCAATTCGAGACTTGAACTCACAAAACCTGAGACCGTGACCTGAGCTGAAACCAAGAGTCAGATGTTTGAACTGACTGAGCCACCCAGGTGCCCTGCAAATTTTCTTTTCAACACTTTTCCCCTTGAGTTCTGAAACTGTAGCCTATATTAAAAACACACATGCACGCACACATGTATTAGACCTATCCTATGGAGGATGCTACCTAGAATTTCAGGGATTTCCAAAGCCACTGTAGCAACAGGTGCAGAAGGGATTGGGAGCCTCAGCTGTCTTCGTGGCCTTGAACTCCAGGACTCCATCTGCACCCCGAGCTAGCCGGAACTTTTGGTTCCAGCCTGAGGAAAGCAGGGAGAATATCCTTTGACGTAACCTATC